>NC_080397.1:28168333-28866666 GCF_030265065.1 Corythoichthys intestinalis
CAAAGTGATTTGAAGAACTAAAAGTGAAAATATAATTATGCTTCACTGTGGGTTGAATAAAGGGAAAAGTCTTAGGGATTCTTGCTGGTAAAGGGAGAATTAGTGGTGAGGCCAGCAAGGTCTCTAGTCAATTTTAAATGGGGACACAGTTTAGCCTGAGGTTTTGTTGTTTTCAACCCTCTTGAATAATATAACAAATGAATAATCCATGGAGATTTACATAACAAAAGTAGCATCTAACCACAGGTCAGAGAATTGGTACATATCTAAATCAAAATAGGGTAAATAGCATTGTTTATATTTTAAATAAAATTGCTGCAACATTTGATCCAAAGGAACAAAAGAAATACATACATGTTCACATTGCATTTAGAAATGACAATTTCTAGCCGCTGAGAACTCAGAAAATATGACGCTCCATTCTTGTGTCTAGTCCCAGTCTAGACCTGTTGCGCTGAGGATGTAGGCACGTCAGACCAGGTTTGGGTAATTTGCTGGACAAGCAAATTCGATTACAGTCAGAAGAATGCAGTTTGTGTTGCTGTAGGCGTGAACACCATCAACTTCTTTGCAGCCTAGTAAGCGGTCAGTTTGCATTACCTTTAAATGCGGCAAACTTTAGCTCAGGGGACAGGAACCTATGAATCGCGAGCCATATCTGGCTCTTTTGATGAGTGCATTTGGTTCTCTGCCTACCCGTGATCTTAAATGTGGGACCAGCTGTCTCGTTTGACATGAACAAGCTGTGATAATCTTATGGTGCATTCACACATTGATCCTGGACAATTCAAACGTACGGCGCAATAATATGCTTAAATTCGGTGCCTATTGTTGGTCCTCCCGTCACGAATTGCTTGGAGACGGGCGTTACAGAGCTCACCTCGCTCCACTCAGCCAGCAGCGGGGCTAACCTCTACCAAACCCAATGCTTAGCGAACTGGAGTATAAAAAAATGTGTAGGAGAAACAAACCACGAAAGTGAACTGCATGGTACCCCAAGTCACACAGTTGGGTTTCAATTTTATGACTTTTTCACCCGTCAAATTGTCGCCACTTCCAGGAGAGCGAGACTCACTAACTGGCTGCCACCTGTTTGGGCCACTGTTATGCACACGTCTCCCTGGAAATCCTCAGTTATGGTTTCCACTTAAATATACGCAACGCCACACCATGTTTCAATTTGTTATTATCCAAGTGAGGAAAGCGCAACGAAATAGGTTATATCACACAATAGTTTACCGTGAAGATCTGAAAACAAAAACTAGAGTTCTTGACAGCGAACACTCTCCTGCTACGTCACTAGAGTAGGAGAATGCTTGCTGTCACTGTCACTAGATAAACTTGCCACATGAACATTACCGGTTTTGTCCTGCTCTTGTCTTGTCTCATCCCATCTTTCCTGTTCATTTTGCTTTTGCGGCTCTTTTTGTGAAGTATCGACACTGCTGTCCTGCTAATTAATGTTCCTCTCAGGTTCAAATTGAAAGGGGTGAACAGATGACATGATTATGTCACTAGGGTCATACTCAAAGCCCGGCAGGGCAACCCGTTGACGTCACCGCCTACAGTGCATTGTGAAGTCAACAACAGTGGCGACCTAGTAGTTAAACTAATTTTATAAAAACAAAAACATCGAGGGTTTTAATTTCAAAATATTATAACTAATACTAACATTTATCTTTTATGAACTACAAGTCTTTCCTTTAAAGCACTCCAGTATATACTGTGTGTCTGCCCGCAATTGCTGTGCTGTTAGAGTGAAGAAGCTTGTCTGACTAGCAACTGTAAGGAGGGCGGAGCTTTTGTGAAAGTTCAATTCACAAGCCCCAAAACCCCACCCCTGTTATTTAAGACTGAAAAACACTAAATCTGTGTATTATTGAGTATTTCTTTGTACTGTCATTTATTGATAGCAGCTTTGAATTACATGCCAAATCTATCATCTATACTATCCCCCCCCCCCCCCCCCCCACCCCATTGGCTTTCTTTGGCGCAAGATTTAAAAACACTGAAATTTAAAAAAAATGTACTTCTCCTACAGTTTTTGTCCATATCAAATCATTTAAACATAAAAAATTCAGGACGCTAATGGGTCCTAAATTTATACAATTTTTGACAAAAACACGGTTCCACCAAAATTTTCCAAAGTTTACCATTCATTTCAAATGGCCAAAATTTCCCATTCACTTCCAATGGTCCATTCGCCATTCATTTCAATGGCACAAAATATTCACTCCTATTGATCAACGGCACAAAACCATTCACTCATACTGATTTTTAACCCAGACCTTCAAAACTCTACATTGGCACAACTAAAAATCTGTATCTCTTGGTGGTTGTAATTTTTGACAAAACTCTTTCCATTAAACCCTATTGATAGTTGAATGGGACCCTCGATGCCATTGACGCCTATGTACGTCCATCCTATTTATTGATGGCCATGTACTTCCATGCCCCCAAATCAACAGGAAGTGATCTGATATCAACAGATAGTGACCCGGAAATGCCCCCTTATCAACAGGAAGTGACCCGATATACGAACTATCACTACAAAGCTACCATCTTAACTTCTCCAGAAATCGCATTTTTTCAGTTGTAAAATGATAATCAATTCATTTCAGTTTCATTTCCGACTGAACACTGTTTACTTGGTTGCCCAAAAGTGCAATAGAAATAGAGAAATTTCAACTTATAAAAGTTTAAAATATTGAACAAACTTGTTATATGGATTTTCTCCATAATATTGCATCCCTTCTTTGAGATAATTTTCTGATTAAAGCCTTTATGAATAAATTTGACTTGAGTTAAGCAAACAGTGATTATTGTACTATATGTAGTTCCGAGTCAATTGTGTCATACATCTTTGTGTGGACCTTCCAAGTGATTAAGGTTGCAGTTGATAAACTCTTTTCCAAACAAATAGCCTTAGGCTGTCCCTTGGACGGAGAAGTTCACAAGCCCACAAATGTGGTGTTCCGACAGATCAAGGCTATATTTGTCCAGGAATTTATTCAGCTTAAAGTCAAAATGTGAAAGCCTGCTGGGTTCACTGTATTTCGTCTTACTGCCAAGCATAACAACAGAGTGGGGGGAATCTGTGGGCGTGACCTTTGGTAAAGCAAAGTACTTTCCATCTCTGTCTGAGTGTTTAAAGGTTTCATGTTAAGGTCAAGTGTGTGAGACTCATATCAGCTGGGTCCCAACAGCACGAAATGCGAGAACTCTGATAAGGGTACTTTACTATAAAAGCTAAAAGAGTTTGCCTATAAAGGTAGTAAATGATTAGGGTCTAATTTAAATTTTTAAAACCATTCCATGAAAAATGGAAATGTAATTTACAGACAAATTTGGACTTCTGAAGACTGACTGAAGCTATTTATGGTCCTGTGTATACTTTTAATATGCCAGTAAGTCTCAGTATTCTGCAAACACTAATTTTCTAATCAAGCAATCAAAATATGTTTCAATATCTTTTTGTTATTTGGGGAATGATGAGTGTAAACGAAAAACACCTTACCGTTTCAATAAATTGGAGGATGGACAATCATGGGTAAATAAGTATATTAAGTATAATAAGTATATATATTTAGACTGGGGTATTTTTTTGTTTAGTTTTTTCCCCTTGTTTGACTTGCCACTCCCAGTTTGGGAGAATTGACCATCACACTGAACAAAAATTAAATTAAAAATTAAAGCTAAAAATTACTTCAGTTTACACTTATTAGTTGTGTGCATATCGTTTTATTTTACAGACGAATGATTGTTTGCGATATGAGTGCTTTGTGATACAAGTATCGTTGCAAGACATAAAATCATTAGTAGAGGTCAACCGATATGGGATTTTCAAAGGCCGAATATTAAGAAGACTTTTTAAGAAGAATTCACCTGGTATCCAAAGTGTAAAGCTGATTTTGTAAACTGACATTTGAGGTCTATATACTTAAAAAATAAAATAAATAAAATAATGAAAGGCAATTGACACACTCATATAAATATTTTAGGGCTGTCAAACGATTAAAATTTTTAATCGAGTTAATTACAGCTTAAAAATTAATTAATCGCAATTAATCGCAATTCAAACCATCTATAAGATATGCCATATTTTTCTGTGAATTATATATATATTCTGTAAAATAAATTGTTGGAATGGAAAGATAAGACACAAGATGGATATATACATTCAACATACGGTACAAAAAGGACTGTAGCGGGCATTTCACTCTACTGTCATTTAAATCGGTCTATGCTGTCCTCACTCCGAAGCGGCTACTTTTTCCAAAGCTAGACAGCTAGTAAGAGACGCCTTAATAATCAGACTTCTTCTAATTTATTAATAAAATGGCCTCAAACCATTGTCCTCTTTAGACCGTCCTAAAACTACACAAAAAAAAGTACACAAGCATTGGATTAGCAACAACGTTAGCTTAGCACGCTATACAGGTTAACTAAACATAAACAAAAAGCGTCTCATACAAAAAATATAACATTTCGCTAATTAACATAATATGTACATTCTTTACAACAACCATACTTATGGACAAATCTTGTCCAAGGATCATATAAGCACAACAGAGACGTCGTGCAGCTATAGACCCTACCCACCGACGTCACAAAACCACGTGCTCGCTGTATGGTTCCGCCCACTTGTCCGTCATTTTGTCTCTGTATTAGCATTGGTTTCAATTGATCGAGGAATGTAAAATGCATTTCATGGAAGACCCGGTGCTTTCTGATGCCGTAAACTCACTGGATGTGTTGCATAAAAGGCGTTATGTGGAAAAGCTTTGTTCTATACAGTCGCCAGATCCATATTTGATGCCCAAATCGATGTTTTTCGACCCACTGTCTTCACCCTGTCTGCCTGACATCTGCTACGCTGATATTTACAATTATCTTGTCCACACTAAATCAGCCTATTCTCATGAAAATTTGAAAAACTTCAAGAGCTTGGAGGCTTATAAATACTTCGTTGCTGGTTGGGTGAAACAGGTCCTCGTCCACGAAAATTCGGCAGGAATCTATCTTGTGCTTGCAAATGTGAGTTACAAAATTTTCAATTCAAAATCTTTTGTTATTGCTAACATCCACTGTCAAGTCTAATGTATTTCATGTCGTTTGTCAATGGAGTTAAGGCTTTTAATGTTTATATGGTTTAGCGATAGCACTCTCACTACATACATACGTGTATGTTGTCGGCGATTAGCCTAGCAATGATCTTAATTGTGGTTATTTGTCAGCCCAAAACCCTCTAAGTATATCTTAAATGCATCTTACCGGATATAAAATGACTACTACATAGTCTGTGGTGATTTTTGGGTGCCCAGTTTTCACGTCGAATTGCAGCCGTCCATTTCGCTCTCCTCTTTGGATCCCTCGGAATACGGTAAAACTTCAAGTCTCTCCTTCCATCTTCTCTGTTAGTGCAACCAACAGCCACACACGCCTTCACCATTTTGATTATTAATGTTAAGGAGCAGAAAAACACGCCGTAAATAGGAGGAATGTACATAGCCGTAACACACAGGTGTCAAACCGGTCCTCAAAGGGCCGCAGGGGGTACTGGATTTCATTCCAACCAAACGAGACAAATAACTTTTCACCAATCTGGTTTCTTACAAGTGTAATCAGTTGATTGCAATCAGGTGCTGCTTATGTTAGTAGAAACCTCATTGGTTGAACTGTTTGTGCTGGATCTGTTGGAACAAAAACCAGGACCCACTGCGGCCCTTTGTGGAGTCGGTTTGACACCGCTGCCGTAACAGGTTAACACTATGTTTTGACGGACAATTGGGCGGTACCATTCAGGAGAGCGGAGTTGTGACATCACGTGGGTAGGGTCTATATTGAACTGGCAAGAAAACAAACCATGTCGCAAAGCGACCACAAGAGTTCGCTGTTAGACAGCACAAAAACCCTTGCTGTAAAACTTACCAAAAGGCAGAATACTGTCTGAGCGGGACATGTGCGTTAATTGCGTCAAATATTTTAACGTGATTAATTTAAAAAATTAATTACCGCGCTTTAACGCGTTCATTTTGACAGCCCTAAAATATTTATGTTATAAATTATATTTGTCTTTTGCTATTTCCTTTTGTTACACTGGCCACAAGGTAGTAAATCACAATTAACAAAGATCATCAACCAAACAGTGAGCATAATAGTTATTCTATTGCATCAGCTACATATCATCTGATATTTGCCAATCTTGAAAAAGTCCATACATCAGGGAGCCGATATATCAGTTGACATTTAAAAGAAAGATCATCACCCAAACAGTGAAAATAAGAGTTATCCTATTACTGTATATCAGTTGTATACCAGTCAATCGCCAATCTTTAAAAATGTCCATATATTGGCACGAAATATTAGTCGACCTTTACTCATTAGTCCAGGCATCATTGTATATGAGGCCTGAACGATATTGGAAAAAACTATTGTTGCGATTTTTTGGGGGGTTGCGATATTAAATATTATGTCTATATTACATATATATATATATATATATACATACATATACATACCGTAATTTCCCGAATATAAGGCGCATCCGTGTATAAAGCGCACCCTAATTTTAGCACCAATAAATATGTATCTCGTGTCTCGAACTTTTATAATGTACACAGTTGCAGCATTAATCCTTTTGTCAAAAGGGCTGTGGGAGGAGGGATGGGCTGCACTTGACATGTGAAACATTAAAACTGTTCAGACAACCCGGGCACTTCTCTGTGTCAAACAGCTGAACAGGACAGGTTAAAAAAAAAAAAAAATCCTTTCGTCAAATATTTTTTCAAAAAAATATTAATTTTCTGTGGTAAAATTGCTCACAGTATACGATAATAATGTTCACTAAGTAAGGAGTTGTAGCGAGTTTTAACAGAATTCACCAGCGGAACTAATGTTGGCAAGTCGTGTAGTTCCTGGGGGTAAGAGTTTAGTTAAGGGAACAGCCGGAGGTAAACAATGTCCCGCGATTTGCGTGCAAGACGTACGTTGTTACTTTGTGAGTTTCAGTGTAAATAAAACAAGGCGGCTTGGCTCAGTGGTTTGACACTCTTCCTCAGACTCCTGTCCTAGCACGCCACACGGTCAACATTTATATGAAACGGATCGCCGTATACGTTCTCTTCAAGACAACATTGCCGTGTGCCGGCATGTTGCAACACAAAGGTTAGAAAAATGTACTGGTAAAAAATAAAGAAATAGTACAAAAAATATTTAAATTTTATTAGATGTGAAAAATATCATGAAAACAATTATTTACCACATGAAACTTATTATATCACTGTCGTTCGGATTACGTAATATTGTGCTGGTCCATGCTTACAATGGAACATGAATCATGATGAATTTTTTCTGTCTCGGTCCCTGTACCCGTGAATAACGCGCACCCATGGTTTTATGAGTAAATTTTGGGGGAAAAAAGTGTTATGTTCGGGAAATTATGGTATATAATATACATATATATTATATAAATATATATTTTCACTAAATTTTCACTTGAATTGCTGTTTGGAAAGACTTTGGATGATTCACCGTGACCACAGTGTACAGTGGTGACCCCTCGTTTTTCGCAATTAATGCGGACCAGAACCCGCCGCGATAAGTGAAAAATCGCAACGTTGTGCACGAGACATGTTTTTTTTTTTTTTTTTTTTTTTAAAGTTTTTTACCCCCAAAGTACGATTTAAAAAAATGTATATTGTGGAAAACACTCAGGTGACTTGAAGTTCCGCTCTGAGACCCCCAGTTTTGCCAGATTTCAAAATTGTCCTATATGCATGTGTGATACATCATTGGAAAGCTTAAAATCTCAGTTTTCTGGGGGGAAAAATTTTGAACAGGAGGGCATTTTAAAAAAAAAAAAAAAAAAATGTAAAAAGCAAAATCCTAACTGGAGGTGAGAGCAAGAGAGCAGAATTAAAGACGCCATGATTTTAATGATATTATTGCGTACTTACCTCTTTTCGATTCAAAGACTCCATGTAGCATGTATCACCGAGTGTCAAGACACAGCTGTGAATGGCCACAGCCGGATTTTCAAGGGTCGCGTTGCAGAAATCGCAGACGCAGATGTTCATTTTCATTTATTTACCCTTTAGACTTTTTTTTTGTGCAATTTTTCTTTGTTTGGATCGATTATTTATCATCTAATATATCGGAGAAAATGCGACAGTAACAAAATAAATACAATTAAGCGATAATTATGAGGTAGATATCCGTGACTTTTTTACAGACACCATTTTTTCCATTGTGAAGTAATTTGTTTAAAAGTTTAAAATATGCGAGTGAAACAATTTTTAAGTCGCTTTTTTTTTTTAAACGAAATATTAGACCTCAATTAACGATTCTAAGCTAAAAACGACAGACATTTTGAATAATAAATATAATCAATTACCTTAGTTTTATGGCTGGGTTGAAACAAAAGCGGTTGCGCGACGTCTGTAAACGGGGGTTTCCAGGGTAAAACGGACAAATTAAAAATAGTTCGGGGGCTTAATGCGCCATGAATCTGCTACAGCAGTTTATTTCAAGGAGGAGTGCAAGAGCAGAAACTGCTTCTTCAATCTTGTCAGTGTTTTCCGCCCTATATATATTTTAATAAACGGTTTTTAAGGTCTTCAAATGTAATAATTATGATCAGTTTTAAGCATAACTGTCCCACCGAATCATTTTTAAACAAGAATACAATACTGTAGTAAAAACGGTGGGCTTTATTAAATGCTTCTGTTTACCTACCTTGGCTGTGACTCCTGGAGTGACATGTAGAAATTACACACTCCTCAAGATCACTTCTGCCGTTTATTGCCACGACGCAACATGTCCGGCTTTCTCGAACATCTCCACACTCACATACACACACATTCATTCCAGCGCGAGCTTCCTTGCGCAGCAAAGATTTAACAAGTTAAACGATGATTGACGTATGCAGCGCATGTGAAGTCCGCTTCACTGGCAAGATCAAACAACCATCTGTCAACATCGTTAACTTATATAAGCAAGTGCCACAGTGACTAAGGAACAAAGAGCTGGGAGAGGGAGGTAGGCTGTGCGAGTGCATGAAGAAGAACAAAAGACAAACAAAACAAAACAAAAAAAACTATCGCACGTCCTTGCGACGGGACTATTGCGCATGCGCATGGCGATGTTCACACAATATATCGTTCAGGCTTACTGTATATATATATATATATATATGTATTAGGGCTGTTAAAATTATCGCGTTAATGGGCGTTAATTATTTTTTTTAATTAATCACGTTAAAATATTTGACGCATTTAACGCACAAATGCCCCGCTCAAACAGATTTTACAATGACAGCACAGTGAAACGTGTACTTGTGTTTTTCGGAGTTTTGGCTCCCTCTGCTGGCGCTTGGGTGCTTCAGCACCCATGAGCATTGTGTAAGTAACTATAGACATCAACAATGGCGGGCTACTAGTTTATTTTTTGATTGAAAATTTTACAAATTTTATTAAAACAAAAACATGAAAAGGCGTTTTAATATAAAATTTGTATAACTTGTACTAACAGTTATCTTATAAGAACTACAAGTCTTTCTATCCATGGATCGCTTTAACAGAATGTTAATAATGGTAATGCAATCTTGTTGATTTATTGTAATAATAAAGAAATACAGTACTTATGTACTGTATGTTGAATGGATATATCCATCTTGTGTCTTATCTTTCCATTCCAACAATAATTTACAGAAAAATATGGCATATTTTATAGATGGTTTGAATTGCGATTAATTGCGATTAATTACTATTACTTAATTTTTAAGCTGTAATTAACTCGATTAAAAATTTTAATCGTTTGACACCCCTTATATATATATATATATATATAGGAATGGGAATCGAGAACCGGTTCCTATAGAGAACCGGTTTTGTGTGTTTTAATTCCACTGAATCGTTTGTCAGTTTATCTAACGATTCTCTTATCAGTTCCAAACAGTACAATTTACGTCAAGTAACTTAGGCATGTTACACACATCCGCTTCAGCGAGTGAGACTACATGATTATTCAAAGAGGGACCACCCACCAAGCATAATCTGAAGAGTCGTCGCCGGGCGATAAAGCATTTATTTTCACAGGCCAAGTCATTATTCATGAGACTACTTAAACAAATGGGGATTTTTTTTCCCCCAAAAAATCTATTAATGGGTCTATCGTATTCCTCGTCGAATACTCTATAAAAAAATATAACATATGCATCTAAAATAATTCTAAACAATTTTATTAGCAATTTTATTACTCCTGTTAGAACGGTTCCTTGTGTATGCGGTCGTTCCCATAGCAACCAGTCAATTACTTCCTGTTATTGTCCTACGTCACAAGCGCTGCGTATTCTGGGACTGAGAATAGGCGTAAGGTGCGGATTTCAAGCAGAGAGTGGGCAACTGTTAATCTGTGTGCGTCCATGAACGAATGTAAGTATTTCCTCTTCATGTCATAAAGTTCTTACAAGTTAGAGCAGTTATCAGCGCGACCGTTTCATGTTTTTACTGTTACGTCGGCTGGTTGTTCCTGCTCGCCCTCGCTGCCTCTCCCGCTCGTCCTTGCTGCGTCGAGGAAAGCGTTGTTTACTTTATATTCCTGTTGCACATTTGTGTTAAGAGGGAATGTGTTAGTTTAGCATCTTAAGATGATGTTGTACATCCATGAGTGTACAATTCTTCGTTTTGGCCACTTTTATGGCCAAGTGCACATGCACGCAGCGCACTTCCGGGTTGTGCACGTGCACTCGCGCCCCCCTTTTGTTCATTACACTGTGCGAGTCATGTACTGTATGTGTGTTATTGACCGCTTTAGTCATTTTGCATTGTTTATTGCATCAGCACTAATTTTCTTTCCTTTCAGAACCACACATATACCCACACACTCCAGTCTTCACACACACTGTACAAATACATCAACCTCTTTCCACGCATTTTCTCACCTGGTTATTGAGTGATTGTCATATCATGTGCCACTGCCTGGATATAGTTGTGCCTGTTGCCAAGTTGGATTAAAAGTGCCAAAGACCAACTCCACTCTCCACTCCTTGTTGTTCGACCTGACACCCCGAGGTGAATGAACCATAAAACATACTGAACCCAGAAGCTCATACAGTCCATTAGTCCAAATTAGAAGCAATAAGAGAATCGATAAAGAATCGAATCGTTAAGCAATATCGATAATGGAATCGGGAATCAAAAAATCTTATCGATTCCCATCCCTATATATGTATTTTTTTGTATATTTGTGCTAATACTCTACATCTGCCAAGTCACTTGACTATGAGGTTTTTTCCCCATGCTTGAAAAAAATTAATGGATGCCTTACTTTTTCATCACACTATCTTGCGAAAAGTGGATTTTTCTTTTCATCATTATATAATGACCGAGTCATGATATTTGTTTTATGACCAGAGATGTGTATGTTCAATCAAGTGCTACGGAGATGTACTTGCACTATAAGGTACGGTGTGAAATAACACTGATTTCATTTGATTTGCTCGTTTGCAAAGTGGTTTGACTTACAAAAATGATTGTAATCAAATCACAAACCCCACAGGTGACAAACTTCAAACTCCTATTTTGACCTATTTTAGGCATGAAACAGTGGGAAAGAAATTGGAAGGTGGTGAAATTCTCCTTCACCCAAGTATTGCTACTACTCCTAGCATGAAATAATGTAGCATTCATAGTTTTGACACTGCACATTTTACTTCCATTGCCATTATATTTCCTATTACTCGTACCGCAATGGAAAAGCACAAAGTGACATTTGTCAAGTTTTCGAGATGTTGAACAATGAAAGGTTGGAGCACCGTAGAAGAGGAGATACTGAAGATTGGAATTGGAGAAAAGACAAGTCTAGGACGAAGGACTGAAATATTCCTGTTTGAAAGACAGTTCTTTGAAATGGCTGTGACATTTCAAAAGGCCAGACTTCCTGAGAGGCACGAACACTCCCTCCATTAGAGTAGGATACTCCACGATTAGACATATCAATAGCATCTTAACACAGGCCATGCACTTTAGATCATACTAGTATGGACTGTACACTGTATATTCACCAGAATGCATGCGTGGTGCCGTGGGCGGCCTTAGAAAAAAGATGAAAGATGTCAGTGCTCCGGCTCCACTATCGTTTAAAATTTCTTCAGGGATGTGGAGCTCATTCCATTCACCAAATACGATTAAAAGGATCACCAGGATGCGTCTTTGGTAGCATTTAGCAGTTCGGCGAAATAGAGATATCAATTGTGGGTGTCAGATTTCAGGTGAAACCCAACCCTGCATCCCATATTAATTAAGACTGAATGCCCGCAATTATACAAGACCAAATAGCCGATATTAAACTCTGATCAATCTCGACGTTTAATCACTGTTGCTTATTCAGAGTGAGACTGCTACAGGCAAACGGTGTTTGCTCCTATTTAATTGTATTAAACAGGGAAAGAGTGTCTGACTGACAAAACAGTCACATGGCTCAGATGTGATACTGTGGCCTAATGGGAACCATGTGGCTGCCACACAATCTTTAATTACAGGCGAACTCCTCTGACAAGCCCTTGTGTGGCCTAGCTGATACTCTACAACAGGAAGACAAGAGCATACTCAACGAAGGCTGTGGGCTTGTAAAGTACTTGACTCACAGATAGAATCAATATACGTAATCAAACAACATGATAGAGGCTCACACTGTTGCATGACAAACTATACCTGGCCAAAAATTAAAACTATATCTATATATTAGAAGGGATGTCCCGATTCGATCACGTGATCGGAAATCGGGCCGATTGGGCCATATTTCAGTTTTTCAGAGGATCGGAATCGGGTGAAAAGGATCGGGTTTTTAATTTAAACACAAACCTATATATACATTAGGGCTGTCAAAATTATCGCGTTAATGCGCGGTAATTAATTTTTTTAATTAATCACGTTAACATATTTGACGCAATTAATGCACATGTCCCGCTCAGAAAGTATTCTGCCTTTTGGTAAGTTTTACAGCAAGGCTTTTTATGCTGTCCAACAGCGAACTCTTGTGGTCGCTTTGCGACATGGTTTATTGTTTTCTTACCAGTTCAGTATGGCTGCACGACGTCTCGGGCTGATAATGTTGTGCTTATATGATCCTTGGACAAGATTTGTCCGTAAGTATGGTTGTTGTAAAGAATGTACATATTATGTTAGTAAGCGAAATGTTATATTTTTTGTATGAGACGCTTTTTATGTTTAGTGAACCTGTATAGCGTGCTAAGCTAACGTTGTTGCTAATGCAATGCTTGTGTACTTTTATTTTGTAGTTTTACGACGGTCTAAAGAGGACAATGATTTGAGGCCCTTTTATTAATAAATCAGATGAAAAAGGAAGAAGAATTATTAAGGCGTCGTTCACTAGCTGTCTAGCTTTGGAAAAAGTAGACGCTTCGGAGTGAGGACAGCATAGACAGATTTAAATGACAGTAGAGTGAATTGCCCACTACAGTCCTTATGTACCGTATGTTGAATGTATATATCCATCTTGTGTCTTATCTTTCCATTCCAACAATTTATTTTACAGAATATATATATATGATTTACAGAAAAATATGGCATATTTTATAGACGGTTTGAATTGCGATTAATTGCGATTAATTACGATTAATTAATTTTTAAGCTGTAATTAACTCGATTAAAAATTTCAATCGTTTGACAGCCCTAATATACATACATACATACATACATACATACATACATATATATATATAGGAATGGGAATCGAGAACCGGTTCCTATAGAGAACCAGTTTTGTGTGTTTCAATTCCATGGAATCGTTTGTCAGTTTAGCTAACGATTCTCTTATCAGTTCCAAACAGAAAGGATCGGGTTTTTAATTTAAACATATATATATATATATATATATATATATCTCAGAGATTGCGCTAGACTTTTTCGTTGTCTGTCATTTTGACTAACAGGGTCATAAAAATCCGGTCATAATCTATTTTTACCCGTCACTTAAATTTTTAAAATGAATGAAAATGACATTGTGGTGACCCTTTGTTTGGCATAATTCACCTTCCGTACTTGTGTGTCCATTTGGCCGAGCACGTTACCGGCTACGACAATGTCACGTGACAGAGACGCTTAAGAGCCACGCGCGTTCCGGCTTGAATAGAGAGTTCACAGAGAGCAGCAGAGCTACAGCGGCTGGACACAGCAATTCGAGCTAACAAGACTCTTAACATTGCATACCGCTTCAACATATTCAATAGTATTTAGTTTTCATTCATTTTAAATTAATATTCTGTCCGAACAAGCTTAACAGAGAATCCACACCGTGCCATCACACATCAAGCAGATGAATATGTAACTTTTTCTCCGCAGTGACAAAAACAGCTCACTGTGGCCCCAGTAGCTAGGCTACATATGGAACAATGAAATTAACAGTTCACCTGCTGTGGCCTGACCGCAGTCTCATAGTTTCCTCCTGGTGCGCATGGACTTGAATTGCATGCCCGCTTGTGCAGTCCCTCTTTTTTCACCTCTTTTATCAACACCATCGTCGTTCTGGGGCTTTTTGAAGAAACTTCGGACACTCAGTTGCCTTGACATTTTTCAGAGTAAGGCCAACGACGTCATGCATCAAGAGAGACAATAGCTAATTAATATGCTCACTCGCCACCCTGTGGTCTGGGGTGTGAATTGCAACCTGTCAAAATGAGAGATGGACTTCAGTTTTTTCCGTCACCGTTTTAAAAAAATCGGTCAACGACGGAAAATATTCGGTTAACGCGACCCCTGATATATATAGATATGTTTTTCTCCTTCACACTCGTACAGCACCACAGCCTCCAGGTCACTCGGACCTGGGTGAAAAAATATGCGATCAAGACATCCCTATATGTTAGTGCTGTTAAGTGATGAAAGTGTTCATCCCAATTAATTGTACGCGGTCCAAGTACAGTGGTAACTCAAGATATGAAATTAATTCATTCCGGAGTGGCTTTCGAATCATGATTTTTTTGGTATGCTGAATCACATTTCACATCTAAATTGCCCAATTCATTACAAGCGCTACAGAAACACCAAAACAAATTTGCTGTCATGTCCTCTGATTGCCCGTTTTTATTTGCTATGCTTCGTCTTCCCCTAGTGGTGCTTAAGTGAAAGTAGTTTGTTAGGTTCCAGCTCATTCTACGGATGTTATCAAGTGACTACTTGAGCTCATAGGAAATGTGGAGTGCTAAATGACGAGCTAACTTCGGCAGTCATTGCTTACTATTTCATCTCGCTGTTTGTGCCTTGATAAAACATCGCTTGTACATTATATTCTTTAGTTTACAATACTAGAGCATTGTGGAGCAAATTGTGGTGTTTGTATTACGTTTGTTTACATTTATAGTCAAATGCAGATACATTATTGCATTGCTGCGAGCACGAACAATGATAAATTATGCATTGTCATTCATTTTATGAATCATTTTTTGTTATATGAAGCGAAAAAACCTTCAAAAAACATTTTGTAAAATGATTTTTCCTTTACCTTTGTATCTCAAAGTACCATTGTACAAGTAAACTTTGTATCGTAACGTAACGTATCCATTTATGTTGATGCCGATACCGTGGCAAATATTCTCCACCTTGATTAGAAAAAATGCATAATCGTATCGGGAGTTTGGCCTTGCGAAAACCCCGTAACGGACGTTATGCATGGTGTCAAATGTTGAAATGTTCGTTATCATTATCTGCAGAATGATTGAAGCTCTCTACGCCTAATGCTGTTTACAAGCCCCGATAGTTCCCCCAATAGTAGTACCAATTTTGCACGGCAAGAAATTATTTCTGTGTTTCTTATAGGGGGTGTCATGCAAAAATGCACTTTTTAAAAAGCTTTTAATCATGTTATGTGGTCATTCCTTCATTAAAAACATGGTGGTTTTCTGGTCCTTTCACAATTGTTTGAGAAATTGTTGAATCTCTGTCTGCCGATGGGGGCTGCTGAAATGCTCTGTCCTACTGATCTCCCACTTTAACGCTAGCACCTCCCCTGCCCTGACATATGTACTGTTCAGCAAATGCCCTGAAAGCACAGTTACCCACCCTATCAAGAGAAGTTCCACATCATGTGAAATCTCAGTCGATTCACAATGCACACAACTTTTTTTAATCGAGTGGTTTTCAAGCAGAGAAGGTGCTATGCATTAAAAGAGATGCTACACAGGACAGAGTTAGGGACAGAGTGGCTCCCACCGGCAGACATGAGAGACTTCACGATTTCTCGAACGTAAATGGTTGAGAAAACCTATCTCGATATGTTTTTAATGAGGGAATGAGCAGAACAACATGATTATTATTTTTTTTAAGTCCATTTTGCATCACACCCCCCTTCATCAGTGAAAATTCATAAAAAGTAATATGAAAAATCGGGCTACCAAAAAACCTTATTCTCAAATAACAATAACTGTAATGCATGGCTTTGTTACTTTCATAGTTTTGAGCAATATTCTGCAGCATATAAAAGTTGCAACCTATTCCATCAGAAAGCCCACAATTGGCAAATCTGCCAGGAATTCCAGATTAATTATTGCAATTCCTCTTTTATTACACAGTCCCTCCCACATCATACTGCTTGGCATTCTCCGAATCAGCACCAGAAGAAAAGTTTTGTGGTTTGAATGCAGTCAGAGATGAGGTAAGTGTGACATTGGCATTCTGCAGAGAGAGAATGAGATGTTGTCTGTGCGATCACAAGGCTGAAGCCTCTAGGGGTTTGAAATGGATCACAGGACCAATTCAATTACTTTTCTGGAAGTCATTTGAGAACATAAGATTTATCTTCAGTTACTAGCTGCTATCCGTAAGAGTTTTTTTTTTTTTTTCCACGTTTAACACTACATACACTTGTTCCCACAAGATATAGGCGATTGGAATCAATGACACGCTCAGAATTAGAATGGCAAACTTTCAAGGATATCTTATGACTTGACATATTGGGGAGGAGATAACATCCAAAAGACGGATACATATCTAAATCCATATGTCTGCTAGACAAAGAGTTAGGCAACACCTAATTTATTGAAATAGAGGAAGGGTGGATTCATTGTTATTTAACGTATCCAAAGAGAAAGGTAAGGGAAAAGAAAGACGGCCTTAGGAGTTAGTTCTAAACATTAGTGCGCTGTAGCCTAAAAATGCTGCATTGTCTTTCGAAGATTGCAGTCAGAGTTTCTCCAGTAAAGTTTACATAATGTAGTTGAACCACAAAGTAAAAATATAAACAAGCCAGTTTTTTTTTACAAGCAGATGTCCTGTAAATGTACTGTCAGTTTATTATAGCAAGGCTTGGAGACCCTAGGAGTACAAGTTTTGGACCACCCAGTAAAGTCCGTCTGATCTCCTTGGCTGATTCACTGCCCTCATTTTTTCCCCTAGGTCTAATCTTACTCAAAACTCCAAGACAGTACCGCATGGCATAGACTGCTTGGCTCACCAAGAGTGCTTGTTTAAAAGGTTTTTACATGCATCATTAAAACATCCTGTATCAACTGTGGGGGTTTTTCCATTGACAAAAATGTTCCAGTCAAAAACTGTAAATGCGTTTGGGCTTTTTTTCTATGAACTATTTTTTTGGTGAATCTCTACTGATAACCTATGAATATTGTAACCACAAGAATATTGATTAGATACCTTCATATGCATGGCTATTAAAAGGCATACGTGAACATCTTTCTCCAATTTGATGCAAGGCGCTTCCGGGGGCAACTTTCAAAGACTTTGTACGTAAGCTTTTGAAGATCTTTACTAAATCGACTTGTCATCCAATAATGTACATAAAATGGCCAAAGACAGTTTTTACTACAGTACATCGACTTTTACTGCGATTGGCTGGCAACCAGTTCAGGGTGTCCCCTGCCTACTGCCCGCTGTCAGCTGGGATTGGCTCCAGCACCTCCGCGACCCTCGTGAGGAAAAAGCAGCATGGAAAATGAATGAATGAATGAACATCGACTTTTGTCTAGTATAAAGGTGGGCAACTCCTTTTCAGGGTGCATTAAACTACTGTACATTCATTCATGGTGCCTTGTTCTCTCTCTCCCTCTGTAAGATAACTAGCACTCTGCTGGAGGCGGGACTCGCATACATACACAAAATAATGGTACATATGTTGATCTAGTCCAAGAGACTACAAGGCCAGTATTGTCGATATAGATATGATATACTGTGTGTGTCTGTGTGTACTGTATATACTAGGGTTGTTCCGATCATTTTTTGCTCCCGAGCCGATCACGATCGTTTTAGTTGGAGTATCTGCAGATCCCGATATTTCCCGATCCGATTGCTTTTTTTTGCTCCCGATTCAATTCCAATCATTCCCGATAATTTTTCCTGATCATATACATTTTGGCAATGCATTCAGAAAAAAATGAATAAAACTCGGATGAGTATATACATTCAACATACAGTACTTAAGTACTGTATTTGTTTATTATGACAATAAATCCTCAAGATGGCATTTACATTATTAACATTCTTTCTGTGAGAGGGATCCACGGATAGAAAGACTTGTGACTTTGTATATTGTGACTAAATATTGCCATCCAGTGTATTTGTTGAGCTTTCAGTAAATGATACTGTAGCCATGCCCAAATGCATGATGGGAAGTGGAACCATGACTGTCCGTAGTGCTACCAATTGATATATCTTCTCTGCGTTGGGGAAATAACATAAGGTGTTAAGAAAAAGATCAATTGCTACCTTGCTTCCCCACATTGCTTCCCATGATATTTCTAATCATAGGGAGAGGGATTGTAAGGCTTTAGCCAATTAAAAAAAAAGGCTCCAAAGGCTACCAAAATTCATTCTACTCATTTTACGCTGCCTTTTATCGCTCTATATAGGTAAAACGGCGCCATTACAGATTGAGCGCGACAATGCGTGAGTGGGTCGTGCAGCACATGCATTAATTGCATTAAATATTTTAACGTGATACATTTTTTTAAAAAAATCAATTACCGCTGTTATCGGGATAAATTTGATAACCCAACCTTAAGTCTGAACTAAAGACTCTGGATGAGTGTAACATATTATGTCTGTAACGTTAAATACAATTAGAAAACGATTTAATTAAAAAATATATATTAAAAAAAGGCATGGCCGATATTTTTTTGCCGATTCCGATACTTTGAAAATGACGTGATCGGACCCGATCGATCGGCGTCATCTCTAGTATATACCATTTCAAAAATTTATGGAAAAGGCAATTGATTAGATATTTTATTCAGATTTGTTCTATTGTACTCAGCGTTTATGGAAGTTTTTTTTTTTACCTCTTTTAATACACTTCTACATCAGCACCATTAGCTGCACGAAGCACATTAAAACGGTACTCGATTTCTTGCCATGTTCGCTGTAGCATAGCCTCATCAATTGTGGCAATAGCATCAGTAATCCTTCGCTTAAGGTCAGTAATGTCCCTTATCTTTGTTCGATACACAATATCTTTAACATAGCCCCATAGAAAGAAGTCCAGGGGAGTGATATCTGGTGAACGTGGCGGCCAAGGAATTGGCCCATCCTTTCCAATCAATCGGTCTGGAAATGTTTGATTGAGGAACCCACGAAAATGCAGCCCCCAATGTGGTGGTGCACCATCTTGCTGAAAAATGATGGTTGGCTGAAGGTCATTCAGTTGTGGTGCCACATATTAAGTCAATCAATTGCATTTTTAATACATTTTTTAAATGGTAAAGATACTTTATGGACACCCTGTATATATAACTTTCCTAGTAGTAATCAATGATAACTAATTCTTTGCCTGTTTCGGTTTGTCTTCTTTTTCCCATAAAGTCAGTTGTTGGTTTAGGCACATTACCGCGCCTTGAATTGGAGGAGGACCAACTCTGACAGTTTTTTATATAATGCCTTTTTTTTTTTTTAACTGAACATATTTGCTGACTGACTGCGTGCACTGAACCATGATGTTTGTACCATGATGGTACAAGACAAATACTCATATATACTGTACAGTCTATTTGACCGACCGACCGACCGACAGACAGATAGATAGAAGGGTAAATAAGTATTTAGTCAACCACTAATTCTGCAAGTTCTCCCACTTGAAAATATTAGAGAGGCCTATAATTGTCAACATGGGTAAACCTCAACCATGAGAGACAATGTGGAAAACCCCCCAGAAAATCACATTGTTTGATTTTTAAAGAATTTATTTGCAAATCATGGTGTAAAAATAAGTATTTGGTCAATACCAAAAGTTAATCTCAATACTTTGTTATGTACCCTTTGTTGGCAATAACGGAGCCCAAACGTTTTTCTGTAAAGCTGCATTCACACCGGGCGCGAAATAACGTGTGACAATGCGTGACGGGCACGATGCTGTCGCCAAAAGCATTCACACCGAGGTCTCGAGAAGTCAGCTGAGAAGTCAGAGACTGAACTACTTCCGGTTCAGCCCTTGTTGTGTATCCGGTGAAATGACGCATCGGTGAAAATGGCATAGAGAAGATGGTAAATGGTGTTATACTCGTATAGTTGATGATCGTGACTTGCTGCTCAATATTTACTGATAAAAGTTCGCCGAAGGAGAGGGCAACGCCGGCACAGGATGTGGGTTCACAGCGAAATTCGACAGCACCACCAGCTCGGTTAATAACACCTCTTCAACGAATTGCACCTGGATGAAAGCCGCTTCCAGCGGTACAAAGCATCTTGTGTTCTTCACAATTACATTAGGAAATCCACACCAGGAACAGCTGAAACACTGAATGCCAAAGCTAATGTTGATTGCCATCCTCTCGCTGATGTTAGCAGACATTCTGCCAACAACGCAACACGAGAGGCCATTGCAGTGCGGGAAGCATTCACCGTTTATTTTACAAATGAAGTTGCATTACAGTAGCAAGACTGTAAATTGTTTATAAAGTTTTAATCAATACCCCACATGGACTACATTTACCATGCCTGCATTTTCTGTAATGGCGTGCCCTTTTATTTAAATTCACTTGTACTGGCAACTCTTGTTCTGTGTGTGCAGTAATTAGAGCCTGGAAAAGACAAAACATGGTGTTTGGCAGTTTTATGATATTGATTTCAACATACAAGTTAATGATGTGATGTTAGATAAAGTGTTTGTAAATTTCTTGGTGTATTAATCGATGACAAGATCTGCTGGAACCCCTACATTAGCTATGTCCGAGCCAATCTATCACCAAGTTTTTCAATTCTTGCTAAGGCCTGTCATATCTTGAACACACAATCATTACAAACTCTTTACAATTCATTACGTTCCTTGTGTTTAACCACCTGTTTGAAAACTAAGAGGTCAGGTACATAAAAATGTTTGTGTGGATAAATAATATTTTAATCAAGCATTTATGTACTTATGACAGTTGTCAGCTAATTTGTAGGTGCACGGGGGTTGGATTTTCTACGTTTACATTTCATACTACTCCTTTATTCATTTTTTAGTTGATGCCTGATGTTTTATTGCTCATATAAATGGAAATAGAAATTATGGTATAATAAATGAAAACCCAAGTTGTAACTATGAGTTTAGCTGTACAATACCTAACTAGGTAAAAAATGAAGTAGGAATGAATACAATTTTGAAAAGAAAAAAAAGTTTTTTAAACAAACCTATGTACATAGAAGAATGCAAAAACCTATGTAAGCCATTTTTTCATCTACACTGCGAATCATTTAAGTCTGATTGTAATTTGACTCCTTTGATACACCATACATAATAGACCAGACTGCAAGAGATCAATTCGGTACTAATTAAACTCTAATTCCCCACTGCAAAATACACACAGTACAATAGTTGTAGAACAAAAAATTCACACAGTAAAAAAATTAAAAGAAAATAACTACTCAGAGCTCCCGTGTGCCTTCACAAACTCAAACGCAAGCTGATGCAACTTTAATTGAAGCTCTTGCTGCTTCATCTTTGGAAGTGTGTCAATTAGCTCTTGAATTGCCAGAAGACAGTGGTTTATTTTGTGGGTTTGTGCATCCGTTTCCGTGGAATTTGATGGCTTGGGGAATCTTATTTTTCTGGTCTCCCACAGAGTCTCCCGCCTTTCGCTTTTTACCTGTATTAAAAGAAAGAGGTGGTTCATGCCATTACAACACAATCCTAGCATGTCCAACACAAACATCGGTTAGGTCGATTATTATTATTAAACTTTATACATACCACGCGGCCTTTGTAGTGTGACTGCCGGGGTGAAAGAGGAGGGGTCCTCAGCTAACTGTGGCAGGGGAGTAGCACAGAGCTCAACGGCTGGCGTTTCTGCGATGTGACCCATGGCTGGTGTGCAGTCCGTCAGCGTGCTTCCCAAGGCAGGTGTTCCAGGAGGCCAGTCCATTGAGGGTGTAGTCGCAGGACAGATAGGCTCTATGCAAAGAGTGGAGTCCCCCATCAAACTGATGTTTTCGTCTTGGCTCATGTTTACAAAAAGAAAATTAAATAGATATAGGTAAATTAAAAAAGAAAAAAAAAAACATAGTAACAATGCTGCATTAGTCACAGTGTCATGGCATTCCTATGAGCAGATATGATGAGTTTTTTGTTCCTTAAAATTGCTCCCATAACGCACAGAAACCTTACATGCACATGCAATCGAAAATTTATGCACATGCAAACGAACCGAAATTGGTAGAGGTCTTTCTCGATGCAACAAATTTATCAAGGAACGCCATCAATGTCGTGCATTTCCACGTCGGCTGGCGCTGAACCAGCTGTTGCTCGCTCCGCTAGATAATTGTAAACAAATAAAGCATAGCTGTTTTCCCGTTTTGTTCGAGTTGTAGTAAGTTGTTGGCTTTAAGTACTGTAGTCCGTAATTTAGCGTTTGCTAACTTTTTTGCGTTAGCTGCGGCGTTAAGTACTTACCAGAAACACTGAGCACATCGCTTATTTACCTCCAGGCAGCGTCCTTCTTGTTCGTGTTGTAAAGGACAGTATGGTCCCACAGCATTTATCAAAGCGCCTTCCATTTTCTGAGTAGTTCGAAATGTTTGGACTTGTGTTCACCGGATGTGGCGGCAGGTTTCCGGCTCCGGGGCAGCTAAAGTCACGTGAATGAGAAAACATATTCGATTGGCTGCTTCCCCCTCGACGCCGAACTCTGTTGCATAAAGTTCAACCAAACCATCTCCTTGCGGCGCGTTAAATTTAACGCGTGTCAGTCGATTTGGCGTCATCGCGACGCCCCGACGCGTGACGCGAAGCAGCTTGACGCGCCTATTCGCGCGTTTACATTGACTTTCAATGGAAACCCGACGCGCCATAAGCAATGGACGCGGCCGGTGTGAATGTAGCTTAACTCTTCACAAGCTTTTCACACACTGTTGCTGGTATTTTGGCCCATTCCTCCATGCAGATCTCCTCTAGAGCTAGAGGTGTTTTGGGGCTGTCGTTGGGTAACACGGACTTCTCACCCTGAGGCTTCAAAATGATAACAAGAACGGTGAGCAAAAATTCCAGAACCGCACGGGAGGACCTAGTGAATGACCTACAGAGAGCTGGGATCACAGTAACAAATGCTACTATCAGTAACACAATGCGCCGCCAGGGACTCAAATCCTGCACTGCCAGACGTGTCCCTCTGCTGAAGAAAGTACACGTCCAGGCCCGTCTGCGGTTCGCTAGAGAGCATTTGGATGATCCAGAAGAGGACTAGGAGAATGTGTTATGGTCAGATGAAACCAAAATTAGGGCTTTCAAACGATTAAAATTTTTAATCGAGTTAATTACAGCTTAAAAATTAATCGCAATTAATCGCAATTCAAACCATCTATAAAATATGCCATATTTTTCTGTAAATTATATATATATATGTTCTGTAAAATAATTTGTTGCAATGGAAAGATAAGACACAAGATGGATATATACATTCAACATACGGTACAAAAAGGACTGTAGCGGGCATTTCACTCTACTGTCATTTAAATCTGTCTATGCTGTCCTCACTCCGAAGCGTCTACTTTTTCCAAAGGTAGACAGCTAGTGAACGACGCCTTAATAATCAGACTTCTTTCGTTTTCATCTGATTTATTAATAAAATGGCCTCAAACCATTGTCCTCTTTAGACCTTCGTAAAACTACAAAAAAAAGTACACAAGCATTGCATTAGCAACAACGTTAGCTTAGCACGCTATACAGGTTCACTAAACATAAACAAAAAGCGTCTCATACAAAAAATATAACATTTCGCTTACTAACATAATATATAAATTCTTTACAACAACCATACTTACGGACAAATCTTGTCCAAGGATCATATAAGCACAACATTACAACGTAGGCGTCAGCCCGAGACGTCGTGCAGCCATATTGAACTGGCAAGAAAACAATAAACCATGTCGCAAAGCGACCACAAGAGTTCGCTGTTAGACAGCACAAAAAGCCTTGCTGTAAAACTTACCAAAAGGCAGAATACTGTCTGAGCGGGACATGTGCGTTAATTGCGTCAAATATTTTAACGTGATTAATTTAAAAAATGAATTACCGCCCGTTAACGCGATAATTTTGACAGCCCAAACCAAAATACAACTTTTTGGTACAAGACACAGGTTCTCGTGTTTGGAGGAAATAGAATACTGAATTGCACCATACCCACTGTGAAGCATGGGGGTGGAAACATGCTTTGGGGCTGTTTTTCTGCATGGGGACCAGGACAACTGATCTGTGTAAAGGAAAGAATGAATGGGGCCATGTATCGAGAGATTTTGAGTGAAAATCTCCTTCCATCAGTAAGGGCATTGAAGATGAGACGTGGCTGGGTCTTTCAGCATGACAATGATCTCAAACACACAGCCAGGGCAACAAAGGAGTGGCTTCGTAAGAAGCATTTCAAGGTCCTGGAGTGGCCTAGCCAGTCTCCAGATCTCAACCCCATAGAAAATCTGTGGAGGGAGCTGAAAGTCCGTGTTGCCCAACGACAGCCCCAAAACATCACTGTTCTAGAGGAGATCTGCATGGAGGAATGGGCCAAAATACCAGCAACAGTGTGTGAAAAACTTGTGAAGAGTTACAGAAAACATTTGTGCTCCGTTATTGCCAACAAAGGGTACATAACAAAGTATTGAGATGAACTTTTGGTATTGACCAAATACTTATTTTCCACCATGATCTGCAAATAAATTCTTTAAAAATCAAACAATGTGATTTTCTGCGTCCCCCCCCCCAATTCTGTCTCTCATGGTTGAGGTTTACCCATGTTGACAATTACAGGCCTCCCTACTATTTTCAAGTGGGAGAACTTGCACAATTAGTGGTTGACTAAATACTTATTTGCCTAACTGTTTATATACACATACACACACTGGTACCTTGACATACGATCGCGTCGACACACGATCTTTTCGACGTCCGACGTAAAATTTGACTTGCCATTTGTTACAACATCCGACGACATGCTCGAAATACGACGACATGACAGCACCGCGGACGGACGCACGGCAAATTTTCTTGTGAGAGAAATCAACACAGGTTTCAAAAAGGTTTATACAGATGGTCAAACAAGAAAAAATTGATACTTACCATTGAAATGAAGATGCAAATCATAGAAAAATATGAGCGTGGGGTGCGCATCCGTGAACTTGCTCAGCAATACATCTCCACGGTCCTCCTCCGACCACCGTTCGCCAGTCTTTATAAGTTGACAATTATTATTGTGGTAACATCGCCAAAAAAAATCGCCAGCTTCGTCAGGTTTTTATTAGGGTTGTTCCGATCATGTTTTTTTGCTCCCGATCCGATCCCGATCGTTTTAGTTTGAGTATCTGCCGATCCCGATATTTCCCGATCCGAATTCTTTTTTTTTTGTGCTCCCGATTCAATTCCAATCATTCCTGATAATTTTTCCCGATCATTTACATTTTGGCAATGCATTAAGAAAAAAATGAATAAAACTCGGACGAATATATACATTCAACATACAGTACATAAGTACTGTATTTGTTTATTATGACAATAAATCCTCAAGATGGCATTTACATTATTAACATTCTTTCTGTGAGAGGGATCCACGGATAGAAAGACTTGTGACTTTGTATATTGTGACTAAATATTGCCATCTAGTGTATTTGTTGAGCTTTCAGTAAATGATACTGTGGCAATCCCAAATGCATGATGGGAAGTGGAACCATGACTGTGCGTCGTGCTACCAATTGATATATCTTCTCTGCGTTGGGAAATAACTTAAGGTGTTAAGACAAAGATCAATTGCCACCTTGCTTCCCCACATTGCTTCCCACGATATTACTAATCATAGGGAGAGGGATTGCAAGGCTTTAGCCAATTAAAAAAAGGCTCCAAAGGATGCCAAAATTCACTCTCCTCATTTTGTGCTGCTTTTTATCTCTCTATATAGGTAAAACGGCATCATTACAGATTGAGCGCGACAATGAATGAGAGAGTCGTGCAGCGCATGAATTAACTGCGTTAAATATTTTAATGTGACACTTTTTTTTTTTTTAAATTAATTGCCATCGTTATCGGGATAAATTTGATAACCCTACTTTAAGCCTAAACTAAAGACTCTGGATGAGTGTAACATATTATGTATGTAACATTAAATACAATTAGAAAACGATTTAATTAAATTATATATATATTAAAAAAAAGGCATGGCCGATATTTTTTTGCCGATTCCGATACTTTGAAAATGACGTGATCGGACCTGATTGATCGGCATCATCTCTAGTTTTTATCATTTCTTTCAGAACTTATCCAACACAAAACGCCTCCTGACCGCCAAAGTTGTGTTCTCAAGAAAACACTGAAAGCGAAAGTAAACTCTTAGCCGTTCCACTCCCTCTGTGTCACATCAGCCACGCAGTGCGTTCAGGTACAGAAAAATACGTCCGCCACATTACAACTCTATTCATTACACTATTACAGGAATTATTATTATTACACAGTTTTATTATTCCGATTTTTATTTATAAATTATTTGTTTTGCTTTGTGTAATTACCATTTGTAATAGTACCAGCAGTATTTATTAAGGATTTAGGGTAGGTTTTTGGGCTGTGGAACGAATTAATGGGATTATAATGTATTCTTATGGGAAAATCCTGCTCGACATACGACCACTTCGACTTTCAAACAAGGTCCTGGAATGAATCAACTTCGTATGTTGAGGTACCACTAAATGGCTCATCCAATGGTAAATGGCTCATCCAATTCCTAAATCTCATTATTCATGAATTTATACATGAATTAATTTATATGTATGTTGTAATATTCTGCCAGCCGGAAAAATTCTACCATTTATCACAATATTTTCTGGGAAAATAAATATAATCCAAAAAATGATTGTCTGTTCTATATGAGAAGATAGAACTACATACTTTATAGCATTTTAATGACCACTTGAAAGACGCTTGCTCAAAGGATTTAAATATGCAAATCGCTATTTTTTTAGACTTCTGACAAAGAAGAAAATAAAGGCTAAAACAGAAAAAAAAATTCTACCGCTTTTGAGATCAGCCATTGCCGTGACAACTGTGATGACGCCAGTTATACGCACGCTCAAGCAGCGTGTGAGAATGCTGATAGACTCGAACGCAGAGGAAAAAAAGGCATACCGTTATTGGACATTTTTAATCTGTTGCTCCCTTTCGCTTTTCTCCATCTAAAACATGATCGAAAACTGTCTCACCTCTTGGGTTTCCCTAACTTGTGCATCAATTTCTTCATAAATCCCTTTGCCCTTAACATCTTGTTCATACAGCCAAGACTAAACATTGTGGCACACTTTCTCCTTGTGGCTTTTCGAGCAAATCCTGTGTATAAAACAACTATTAAATGAAAACTTGCAAGTAAACAGAGTTAATTCGATAAATCTGAGTATTGAACAATGGGTATTAGCAACATTAGGAGATAAAACAAATTCCTTTCATTTATATAAATAAAATCACTCAGGAAAATTCACTTGATTCCATTTTGTGACGGCCATTGCTTGTTCCGTATAAAACATAATACCACAAGTCTCAACATGTCCATTTTATGTTCATGTCTTCTACAGGACTAATAAAAGTTAAGTATAAACTCTCAGAGCAGAGTTCTAACAAATAATACCACTCCCTCTCTTCTTTATGACCCTGTTGTCAATATTCTCACAAGTGTACAGCTCTCACCGTAAACCCCTTAAGTGTCAACTTCAATGTCCATAATTATTTTCCCTTTTTCCTTTCCTGCCCATCTCATTCATCTCCCTCAGTATTGTATACCATGAGGCTACTTAACATCTTAACTGTGGTGATAAACTACAGACGACTTTTTCCACTACCAATCAACATCCCTCCAACCCCGCTTGGAGTCTGACAGGCCTTACGATTGCTGTCTGATTTATTCCCATCTCTCAATGACTGCCTTGGCTTATTCTCGCCTGAATACTTTCCCCTTACACTAAATCTGTGCTGTGTCAGCATCTTTTCCTCAAAAGTGCCCTGTTAATGTGAAAAAACACCGTCTCTGTACAGAAATACCGTGTGTCAAATATGATTCTCAGTTGAGAAAATTAAAATGGTTTTATATTACCTTTTAAACTACTCCTGCCACTAAGGACAGTATTGTGCATATATTGTGGCTTTTTATAAAGTCAGATGGTGGTAGTGGGGGGGGGACTTTTTTTCTGTTAGTGCATATGTTTAACTTTTTTCCCCCATAATGTTGAGGTGTCTCTTAAAAATGAGTAAAATTTTCATGGTTTTAAATTTTCTATTTTGGTACAAAGTAGTCAGTCTAGCCCATATAAATATACCCACACCAATTAATATAAAACCTTTTAGCAAACAAAAATGAGTGGGAGGGGATTGGACCCACTTAGCGTCTGACTGTACCTGGCGTGATTTCCATGCATGAGCAGCCCTTCAGATCAACTGAAAGATACTTTTCCCCCTCTTTTACAACCTCATTAGATCATGACAATGACCTGTTTACCTGTTCATGCCAAAGTCAAACTGTCGCGCGGCAACTTGTTGCACGTGCTATGCCCCTCGCCACAAGCAGTTTTGTGTTCACACCGACCTTAAGTCGCCAAAATAGAAGACCCCGAACAACTTCCTGTTCACGTAACGTAAAAAGCAATGTAATGAATTTAATCCCATAATTTTACCATGTTCCCACCCAAAATTACTTCAATCTCCAAATAATCGCCAAAAGCAGTTTTCCCTTGACACATACCTGACGTCGAGTCCTTGAAACCAAACAACATCCAGTTCACGTAACGTAAAAATAAGCAACATAACGACTTAAATCTCGTAATATTTTACTCTCGTAAATTACAACTTTTCTCTCGTAATATTACAATGTATGACATCATTCTCGTATTGTGACTTCAAACTTGACTGAGTTTAACCTTGTGATATTATGATTATTCTTGTAGTCTTTTTTTTTTTTTTTTTAAATTTCTTTGGACTTATGGCTGACTGACGGATGTTGAGATGAGTTACGTAGCCAGAACCTAAGTCACGTGAATGAGAATACATATTTGATTTGCTGCTTTCTCATCGTCACTGATATCGGTCGCAGAAAAACAATCAACCTAGCCATCTTTTCTGTGGTGTGAAAATTAATCGCGTGACATCGTGGGGCGCAGCCCATGTGGTCAAACTGGCAACATCAAATCGTGCCTGAGGCTTATCACTGGTCGCGAAGCCACCGGACTTTATTTGGGTAACCATTGCACGACGAGAAAAAAACGAAGCACAAGACCAGATAACTATGACGATGGAGCCATGAAAGTGAGTCAGAGAAGGATCTGCAGTTGCATTCGACTCCAAGGGATTGCTTGTACAGACAAAACAGTTAAAAACAAATTCAGTATCAAACAATGAAAATGTAATGGTGAGATTGTCCTATGAGTAAGTCAGTTTATAGAAGTGCTTCTCTGAAGAGTTTTAAGCAGTGTTGCCAACTTGGCGACTTTGTTGCTAAATCTGGCGACTTTTTTGTCAAAAGTGACTAGCGACAAATCTAGCAACTTTTTCTGGTGTTTTTTTACTTACTTTTTGATTCTCCCATGTTGTTATTCCTCTCTCGTACAGCGTTCATTACAATTACATACAAATTGCATATTAGGTGATGACGTCATCTAGCGACTTCTAGCGACTTTTGGGACGGCCAATAGTTACTTTCCTTACTGGGGAGTTGGCAAACCTGCTTTAAATTTTTTAAGTTGAAAAGTGGTAGTGGTAGTGCATTAAAGAGGCGGGGTGCCGAATGGCTGAAGGCTCTCGACCCCATGGAGGACAGGCGAGCAGGTGGAATGGAAAGTTCGATGAAAGAGGAAGACCTGAGAGTGTTGGTGGCTTTTTTAATGACGAGGAGCTCGGAAATGTACTGAGGAGCGAGGTTATTGATGGCCTTCAAGATGAAGAGGACGTTTTATAGATAATGTGAAATTTGATTGGAAGCCAATGGAGCTGTGTGTAAACCAAAGAGGAGGGGGTTACAGTAGTTCAGGCGGGATGCGACCAGAGCGTGAACCAGGATAGCTGTAATGTTGGGTGTGAGGGAAGTGCAGAGGCGAGAGATATTCCACAATTCCAAATAAGATGAGCAGGTGATATTACTAATGTGAGACTGAAATGAAAGTTTACCATTAAGGATGACACCCAGACTTCAAGATGAAGAGGAGGTTTTATAGATAATGTGGAATTTGATTGGAAGCCAATGGAGCTGTGTGTAAACCAAAGAGGAGGGGGTTACAGTAGTTCAGGCGGGATGCGACCAGAGTGTGAACCAGGATTGCTGTAATGTTGGGTGTGAGGGAAGTGCAGAGGCGAGAAATATTCCACAATTCCAAATAAGATGAGTGGGAGATATTACTAATGTGAGACTGAAATGAAAGTTTACCATTAAGGATGACACCCAGACTGTTGACCTGGGGGAAGGATGAAACTGAGGAGTTTTCAGAAGAGATGGATAAACAGTCTTTGAAACGGTCGATTTGGTGCCAATAAGAAGCTCAGTTTTATCACTGTTAAGTTTGAGAAAATTGTAGGACAACTGATTTCCTGACTCAGTCAGAGGGTGAAGTAGGCAGGGGAGAAGAGGTGGGTGTGGTGGACAGGTAGAGCTGGGTATCCTCAGTATAGCCATTAAAAGGTACCTTATATTTTACAGAAAAGGCTGCCAAGGGTTAGAAGGTAGATCATGAATAAGGAGAGAGCCAAGCACTGAGCCTTGCGGTACACCACATGTAGTGGGGACGGGTTGTGACGTAAATGTTTTTAGTTGAACCTGCTTTAAAATATCTTTTGTAATGGCAGTCCATGGATTCTTCTGACACAATTTGTATATACTGTACACTCTAAGTACATTAAATGACTGAGTAATATTGGGAATTTCAGTTTTGCATACTCAACTAATGAGGTAGACCAATTGGAGGTTTTCCACTTAGAATCTCATGAAAATCACAAGAAAATTAGGTAACAGGGAAGATATTCTGAACATACTATGGATGATACGTTGCTGTAATGCCACTACAGTAGCTACTAAACATGAATATTTATGCAGTATGTCAGGAACAATAGGATCAGATACTGAACAAGCAACTACTCAGGGCTGACCATGCCTGCTGCAGTGTATATGGTTAAATCATCATTGGGATGAGAAACGCCAAAAACAATCATCCATTTGTAATGTGAAAGGAAAGTGGTTCCAGCCTCAAGCCTCTGTCTCTAAAGAATTGAATTAAGTAAAACTTCTGATATTACATTTCTTAGCCAATTTAATCACGGCAGTACAGTGGGAAAACAGGAAGAAAAGAAAACAGTGGTAATTGGGAAAACTATGTTATATCTTACTGGAGATTTTCTTCTGACAGTGCACGAATACCTTCTCAGTATACAGTGAATCCAGCAACCTTGGTGTATCCGAGTAGAATTCAGTCGCTATATGACTTACTTGATTTTTCATCAGTTAAGTCCAACTTGCAGTATTGCTCACAAAAATTCAAACTTGCTAGCTGGCTTGTAAATGCAAACATGAAAATGTAATTGAATTGCAGTGCAGCCTAACTGTTCTTATAAAACCTCTTAACGTGTGCAGTAAATTCAAGTGCCAATTAAGACAAAATGTGGTCAAGTTCGTACAAACATTGTTAAGTTTATTTTATTTTTTTCTATTTCAACAGTAATGGGAAATTGATTGTTAAGTCCTTATGTCTTAAACTATGTCAATTGGACTACTAGGGTCTAACTTGAAGAGGTGCTGCAATACATTTCTCAACCTGCTTGCCTGAGAGCAAACATGACACCAGCTAAAGACTTGGTCCATGCATATGTATGCAATGGCACAAAAAGCAGATTACCAGTAAATAAAGCTTGAGTATGCTACCAGAGTTCTGAGAGTTTGAGGGTTCTGCACATTATCTTAGCTGTTCCAAGGACCAGTGTTTGGACTAGCGGCGCTTTAATAAATTGGGTTACCAACGGCATTCTTTGACTTAACAATCTCACCAATTACTTATTTCAATCGTTACAACACCACTACCGTTACCAAAATGACTTGTGCTGCCATTACATAAGTCAGGATTCGATAGATAGCAAGGATAAGACAGTGATGTTACATCATTGTTTCCCGCTATGGAACTAGAACATTGTAAAGGATCCTTTCAAAGTATCCTTTACAGCGTTCTATCTGGAATGAGGAAGTAACGAGTCAGTCACGTTCTTCCTGATGTTGTCTTCAGCTGGTATTGCCACATCACCATCGTTCTCTTATTTTTCCACCACCACAGTGTCCAGTTGGATAGCCTGGAGCTGTCTGTCAGTCTGGTAGCTGAAGTTCCACAGAACCTTGGCATTGCAGTTCTCAGCCACCCTCTGTGGCATGGCCCATTGGGACCTGGGCACTTCTATTCCATACTGGTTACATATAGTATTTCCTGTATACTTTCACAGCTACTTGGTTGTGCCTCTCCCTGTACCATGATCCAACTAGCATCTTATAGGCTGCTACGACATGCGGAACAGTCCTGGAGCGGGTTTGCACAGCCTGCAACTCGGGTCTGATTAGCTCTGGTAGACATTTTTATCTACGGCCTTTGGACTGCCATAATTAGAGCTTCTGTGCCGTATAAAAACCAAGAATCGTCCATGTTTCACAGAAGAGTGTTCTTTTTCTTATTATGTGTCATTTTTTCATTTATGCACATACTTTTCAAATTAAAGTGATTTATAATCTACCAAAATTTCGGAATTAGGTTTCCACTCCATCTGCATTGATCAACAGGAAGATATGAATGAAAATATTCCCCACCTGAATCCTTTTTAATTCCATAAAAATAATGAAAACTGTGCTTGCCCAACACCAAATCAGATAAACACATTCAAATTCAGAAATGTTGGCTTTTTTATACCAAGCCAAACAATTTATAAGGGGAAAGCAAAATCATTCATGCAAATGCCATCCAGTTTGAGAGAGGGCGATGCTGAGATGTCTCCACCCAAAATAGAAACGCAGTGTGAGGACAGCAGCAAACTGATAAAAGAGTGGCAATAGAGTACAACGGTTAAATTGAAAACACAAATAGTCCAGCAGTAGGAAAGTCACAATGTAGATATCACGAGTGTTAATATGGGGGGGACCAATACTCAATTTTCCACAATTATAAAGCAGAGTCCTACAGGACTACTGGGCCAAATTAACACTCCATAAGCCTCTCTACATTGCGTGTCTAACGGCACCACAGCCACTACAATGTGAAGTGGAATAAAACAAATGAACAAACAAAGCACAAATAACATGGTCACACAAGAGGCCACAGGTGAGCAAGCGAATTTACGTCAGCAAGCCCTTATAGTGTGTCTGCTTTTATGCTTCTTGAATGCAGTTCATGGGCGTCAAATGTCAGGGGTTACATCTATCGGTGCACATACATGAAACCTGCCCTTGATTTAAAGGGAACCTCAGTCTTAAAGACATGTAGGCTCTAATAAGCCAAAATTGTTCTCTTTTACTAAAATGTGTATTAGAAACAGATATATTATTGCCATTGATTGAAAAATCTATATTTAGTACATATTTTGATCTCCGGAAGGCGGCATGTTTTACGCGCGCAATGCACGCTGGGGGTGATGATGCGGTTGGGATGGACTGGGAGAATAGCTGTGCTAGCTAGCAAGTGGAGGTAGTTTCACAACCAGCATGATTTTGTCACATTCCGCTGCGGGTCAAATTGTTTTGTTACAGAGCTGTGGAATGAGTTCCCAATGTCGCACCTGCATCCAATTCCAACTCATCAGCAGTGTCTTTAAACCGATCTTAGGTGGCTTGCCAAGATATTGCTGTCATTTGACAGTTTGTATTCTTGACCCTTTCGTTGCGAGTTGCATCTTTGCCTTGGTGTTTTCATTTTTTTGCCGCTCTGGTGTTTGAAATCGTCTACCATGTGCAGTTATTTGAGTGCATAAATTTTTTTTCGCCTTTCTTTCACGGCCTCTAACCGTAGCTTTCCCTCTTTTTTTGTTTTGTTTTACCCAAAAATGAAGCGAAAGAGGAAACAGTTTTTAAAAGCAGTGATGATGTGAAAATATTTCCAAAAATCTGCATAAAATATGTAGCACAGCTATGTCGTTTTAATGATTTTTTTTTTTTTTTTTTTATAAATACAATTTAATATACATTGTAGACAAATACAACATGAGCCTTTCCCAAGTAAAGTCTTTCGATGGGACTTCACTGCCGCTGTAATGTTAAAACTTTGGGACGCTCTTGTTGTGAAACCTGAAGTAGCGCAGTAAGAACGTCATATACTGTGCCTTGACCAATGAAACGACACAGACAAACACAGCAATGTTTTAATTCATATGGATTAGGGATTTACTCAACTCGGACAATGTTAGAACATTCGACTTCTACCCTTTTCGTCAAATGTTAACGAAATAATTCCGGCTTTTTTGCTATTTGTGTGAGTGGACATATTTTTCACTATTGGAAACAGACAGAGGAAGGTATCTGCCGCATATGTCACTTTTAGATGGGGATTCTTTTTGGCCGTGCTCCTTGCTTTGGTTTCCACAGCCTATAAGGATACTTTGGAGCTAACTGTTGTTCAATTTCTAACGTTGCAGCTCTGAAACAAATTTTACACCGGTACTCCGCTGGATGCCAGCTCCATGAGTCCGCAGCAGGCAAATCGACTTAAGTCAGAGTGGACATTTATCACTTTTCAGCAACAAAACTAGTTCATTAGAATATTTTTCAATAAATGGGCAAATTTACAAGTATTGAAATTTCGCCATGATGGAAGCGGTTAGCATTTTGGTAGAGTTAAAAAAACAACAACAACAAAAATCATTTTTTTGGGGTCCTGGCGAGCTTAAAGTGCATGTGACACGAAAAAGCATGTTTATTTGATAACACACGCGGTATTTTATGCTCCTGAATGATATGGACCGCTTGGATGTGCGGCGTGGAAGCGATCGCTACATTTATTTAGTTTTTTTAATCCCGCGCCATGAAAATGAGTGACTTCCGGCTTCGGTCTTGCATTGAGGAGGAGGGCGCTGTGACGTGTACAGTTGAAGGCGCCCTTTTCACTATACAGCCGTACTGTTGTGTATGAGGACAAAGGATTCAGATGATTTTGCGGATTAATACGTTTATTTTTCGCATCACGCCAGCCAAACGGCTGCAGAAAAATCTTGCTTTATGAGGGAGAGGCATATGCACCTTTTTGGAGTTTCAAAAGGTTCCCATTCACCGTGGATATTGGCCAAAACAAGCCCTACTACTGTGGGACCATTGGACTTACGAGGAAGTGAGTAAACATCTTGTTTTGTATTATGTCAAATACGAATACAGCGAATACAAACTAAACACTACAAACTTTCTTTAAATAAAGGACTACTTACGTTTGATCATTGATGGGCATATAAAAAGCTCTTCTCATGCACATTAGCTGCACGTTAGCTGCACAACAACTGCAGCCGCCCTCCTCCGGGGAACGAGCTATAAATTGCTCTCCGCCGGGCGGTTTGCCGGTCTGCGAAGAAAATCGACAACCCAGTCGTCATGTCAAATAATCCGGGCTAGTGATTTTCCGCTTCGAAGACTTTGAAACATCACTCGGTTCGGGTTAGCATGTTGGCTAGCTGTCACGCCTCTTGGTTTGTTTACATTCTCCGAAGCCGGGGAAGGGAAATGACATATGTCCGATTTAGGTGTCATAAAATATTGTTCGGGAGGTGCGACAGTAAAGGTGAAGTCGACAGTTTTGACCATTATGGAGTAATTTTGCCACGTCGTCCTGAATTAGTGCATTTTTATTATTTCATATTCCATTTAGCACAAGACTGTCATTTGTCATGACCATGCCATTTATTTAGCAATTGGGGAAAATACCTGAATAAAAAGAATATCCTGTAAAAATATTGAAGAGACAGAAACAATGACATTTTGCGGCTCTCTTCATCGCGTTTTCCTCATTCTGAATAATTCCCCCTCGATGAGCTGAATAGTAAAACCGATGAGCCCAGTCTCCCGCTGACGTCATCCACCTGTTGGGGACGCTAGAGCCCTATAATGGTAGGCGTGGCTAACCGGCAGATTAAAAGACTAATTTCTCGTCATCTGCGCTTTGCTAAATTGTTGTATATAGTCGAATCGTCTCAAAATATGATTCTAATTCACATAATAATGGTATTTAAGACTTTTTTTCTCCTGTCGTATGCTCTTTAAGTGAGAGAATACCAGCACTCTGTGAGGAGATGCATAAGAGTATTAAAAAAGGGCAAAAGTAAAGAGGAAAAATTGAATTTCCCTCCAGCCTGTTCCTGTGGCTAATTGACACTTTGGAAGGGGAAACTGGTCAGCAGGGCTTGGTGAGGAGTTTGTCAGTTGACTGTAATGGAAGTTTACACCCACTGTCAAAGAAACAGTCAGCTGTTTGATTAAACACCCTTTGCAGTTTCTTGCCTCTAAAACAAGATTAGCCCAGGAAAAAAAGCCCCACAGGATATCCACAAAAAACAAATTTCACAATAATCAGATGTAGGGCCAAATGTCACTATGTAACAGCACAGATTGTGCAATATACACATTGCCAAAAATATTTGCTCACAAGCCTCGACTCAGTTATGAATTTAAGTGACATCCTATTCTAGGGGTGCACGATATCCACTTTTTAAAACCAATACCGAAATCGATAACTTCCTGCTCCTCAAGACCAATACGATAACCGACAATATATATATACAGTGGGGAGAACAAGTATTTGATACACCGCCAATGGAAAAACCCATTGGCAGTGTATCAAATACTTGTTCTCCCCACTGTATAATTTTTCAATGTATATTCACCTGAGTTTTTGAACACCTGTAGGTCAAAAATACTAGTGGTTGATTCAGTATATATTTGCCTTTGACCGAACCAGAATTTTCATGATGACATGAACATTATTATAATGAACAAAACAAAGACAAGAACAGTTTTGACTTCAAATAAAGTGCCCATATTAATTTTTTCACTTTAATTTGAGTCAATCACAATCAGTCATTATCATTGACGATGTGTTCACCTGAACAGTGAGCACTGATCTAAAACAAACATAAACCAAACAGGTATTGTGCTTTGTCAACAAAACATTTGGTGCAATAGGAGAGGAGACTTTTGTCGACTTGGTCCATGAAACAACTTTCTTAACCTGGCAATTATAGAATAGCGAGCCTATCAATGACCAAAAGGCCTCTCAAGAACTTGTAAACACTGTAAAATGCAAACATTTGGTAATTTCCATAGTAAGGTTTATAACTTAGTGAAGGAAAAATACGGTCTCTATAACAGTAACAAAACTTCTGCATACTGGCCAAACAGGAGTAGAAACAAACGCACACATCCCAATCCGACACCGTGCCAAAAATATTATTAACAGGCCCGATAACATATTGTTATCGGATTTATTGGGATGACGTCATAATTCCTATTATCGGACCGATAATTATCGTGCACCTCTATCCTATTCCCTATGGCCCAAAAAAAAAAAAAAAAAAAAAAAATTTTTTTTAAATCACGATATCGATATGCCATGATACAATACATTTTTAATTACTCTCTTTAAAATTATACAGACTTCTTGCCCATTAAATTTATTTTTACATTACAACTGATATGCAAAAAACGTTAAATGCATCAACAGACACGGATAGAGTAGCCAAATATTTTACTCAAATAAGAGTAACATGACTTCCAAATAATATTACTCATGTAAAAGTCATCAAAAAATTTAGTCAAGTAAAAAAAGTATTCGTTGAAAACAATACTCTCGTAATGACAAACATTGTGAGTAACTGCTTAGAATGTCTGATTTTTTAATAAGGGTATATTTTTTTTTCTCAGCACGTCATTTATATATAGATTGTTATTATTGCACTGTACTATAACTTATGACAGGATCATATTAGGTCAAAAAGATGACAAAAAAATGGTCGAATTAGAGCATCACACGTCCTTTAATCTTAAAACATTAGTAACAGTTTTATATTTTGCCATATCGAGATTTCAAAGTAAAAGATTAATTTTTAGGTACCATATCACCATGCTGATACTTCTACTGGATAAAAGACATTGTTACCTTTGATTGGTATACAGTGATCCCTCGCTACTTTGCGCTTCAAATTTCGCGCCGAAGTGCTTCGCCGATTTTTTACCCTTTCAATTAAAAAAAATAATAAATCCAGATGAGCCATCCCGAGCCGATCACGTACTCTCAGTCTCACTCCTTCTGCTCTCTGTTGGTCAGGCAGTTTTTTTTTTTTTTTTAATTAAAGTTAACGATGATTGACAGACGTTAAAGTCTGCTTAGATGTTTTGAAACCCAAACTTCAAAGCGCCGCATAAGTCAATCATCGTTTAGCCTGTTAAACAGTTCCTGTGGCAACTCATTGTATGTAAGTGAGCATCTTGATTGAGTGGAATTGAGTGGACTCACTCAATGAAGCATTTAATAAAGACAAGCATTTTTGTACTTTTTTTTTTTTTTTAAAACAATTTGGTGGAACAGTCACAACAATGTATTAAATACTAGTATGCATATATACATATTATATATATATATATACACATACATACATACAGTATATATTAGGGGTGCAACGGTTCAGTTAGCCCATGGTTCGGTTTGAACCTCGGTTTTGGGATCACGGTTTCGGTTCGGTTTCTGTTTGCTTGATGGCATCACACAGTTGGTGCAGATTTGTCGGCTGCACATCCATGATGCGAATCACCCGTTCCACGCCATCCCAAAGATGCTCTATTGGATTGACATCTGGTGACTGTGGAGGCCATTTGAGTACAGTGAACTCATTGTCATGGTCAAGAAACCAGTCTGAGAGGATACCAGCTTTACGACATGGTGCATTATCCTGCTGAAAGTAGCCATCAGAAGTTTGGTACATTGTGGTCATAAAGGGATGGACATGGTCAGCAACAATACTCAGGTAGGCTGTGGCGTTCCAACGATGCTCAATTGGTACCAAGGGGCTCAAAGAGTGCCAAGAAAATATTCCCCACACCATTACACCACCACCACCGTTACACCACCACCAGCCTGAACCGTTGATACAAGGCAGGATGGATCCATGCTTTCATGTTGTTGACGCCAAATTCTGACCCTACCATCCGGAAGTCGCAGCAGAAATCGAGACTCATCAGACCAGGCAACGTTTTTCCAATCTTCTATTGTCCAATTTCGATGAGCTTGTGCATATGGTAGCCTCAGTTTCCTGTTCTTAGCTGAAAGGAGTGGCACCCAGCGTGGTCTTCTGCTGCTGTAGCCCATCTGCCTCAAAGTTCGACGAACTGTGTGTTCAGAGATGCTCTTCTGCGTACCTTGGTTGTAACGGATGGTTATTTGAGTCACAGTTGCCTTTCTATCAGCTCGAACCAGTCTGGCCATTCTCCTCTGACCTCTGGCATCAACAAGGCATTTCCGCCCACAGAACTGCCGCTCACTGGATATTTTTTCTTTTTCGGACCATTCTCTGTAAACCCTAGAGATGGTTGTGCGTGAAAATCCCAGTAGATCAGCAGTTTCTGAAATACTCAGACCAGCCCTTCTGGCACCAACAACCATGCCACGTTCAAAGTCACTCAAATCACCTTTCTTCCCATACTGATGCTCTGTTTGAACTGCAGGAGATTGTCTTAAACCATGTCTACATGCCTAAATGCACTGAGTTGCCGCCATGTGATTGGCTGATTAGAAATTAAGTGTTAAAGAGCAGTTTGACAGGTGTACCTAAAAAAGTGGCCGTTGAGTGTATATACACATACATAAAAGTCTTTTTTTTTTTTTTTTTTTGTAATTATACTTTAGGAAAAAAAGTGGAACAACATGTCTTATACGTATCTCTTTCCGATGCTCAATCTGAATACATTGAACACATAAAAAAAAAAAAATTACAATAAAAAAAAAAATAGGTGGGGGGGCTACTTTTCGTTCTTTCACTTATCGCGGCAGGTTCTGGTCCCCATTACCTGCGAAAAACGAGGGATCACTGTACTGTAATGGAGCATGTGGTTATTGCGACGTCTCACTGGGGAAACAGACGGCCACCGTTGCCATTTCAGGCAAAAATAAAAGTCAATATGTAAAATAAAGAGGAAAAATGTAACAACTCTAGTGTAGCCCAAAGTAGCGAAGTAAAAGGAGTGTTTTTTCTTAACAAACCTACTCAAGTAAAAAGTACTGCATTGTAAACTACTTTAAGAAGCACATTTTTCTCAAGAAGTTACACAGGTAAATGTAACGGAGTAAATGTAACCTGTTACTACCCACCTCTGTGCATCAAGTAGTGCTGCAACCCAAAACGACCCAGTGTAAACTGAATCAGCACAGTACCACACTTACTGTATTTTTGCTCAAATGTGAAGTTACCTAATTATCTACTAAAACTTGTTACAAGTGGTTTTGACTTTTAAGATGGTTCCATTTTAAATTGGCATCATATCATTGACAATATATTAATATTGATATTGGAACAAATTGTTTTGTGTTCTGCGCGTATAATAAGTGCTGCTATTTTCAATTGTGTTGCACGCATTACTCGCGTACGTTTGGCAGAGGGGACCAATTTGCCAACTACTGAGTGGCGATTAGTAGAGCTGAAACGAATACTTGAGCAACTCGAGTAACTCCAGTTTAAAAACTGATCCGAGTAATTTTATTCACCTCTAGTAATCGTTTAATTTTGACAGCTCTAAGCATCACGTTTTGCCCGGATTACTTTTAATGCGGGACAACGCGTTGATGTCACGTGCGTAGAGGAAGAAACAATTTAAAAAAAAAAAAAAAACACTGCAGCCGACAGCCGCTACAAACGACGCCGACCATGCTAAAAACTAGCCCGCATGATGCTACGGTGGTAGCAGGTAGCGTCTGATGCATCTCATAGAGATCACATGTTGAACTAGATGCGAAATGACAGCCTGCGGCCATTAGTAAACAGCCGCCATCTTAAAGCAGTAAACTTCTAAGCGCTAATAAATAAGATTAACGATACTGTCACTCGCTCACGTAATGTTAGCCCTGCGGAGGGCTTGGCTTCTATTAATTATGACCACTGTCGATGCGTGGCTAACGTGTCTTACGCACAGGCTTTATTTAATATGCGAAAACATAGTGCTGTAGAGTGATGAGGGTGTAAAATAAAAACTTAATAATGCTAACTATCAATTTTAGGTCAGGAGTCTTTGCTGGATAAAACACCAAGTACCACTGGTCCCTAATGTGCTTCAATACAGCTTGTATCATACATTTATTTTGAACACTGCAAAAACTCAAAATCCTATCAGGACTTACAGTTTAGACTAATTTAAAACTTAACTAGAACTTAATAAAAGCTTGACAAAAATAAGAAATTCAATTAAAAAAACGTGGGCATACAGTGTATATATATTAGGGCTGTCAAAATTATCGCATTAACGAGCGGTAATTAATTTTTTAGATTAATCCCGTTAAAATATTTGACGCAATTAACGCACAAATGCCCCGCTCAAACAGATTAAAATGAGAGCACAGTGAAAGGTGTACTTGTTGTGTTTTTTGGAGTTTTGCCGCCCTCTGCTGGCGCTTGGGTGCGACTGATTTTATAGGCTTCAGCACCCATGAGCATTGTGTAAGTAATTATTGACATCAACAATGGCGGGCTACTAGTTTATTTTTTGATTGAAAATTTTAAAAATTTTATTAAAACGAAAAAATGAAGAAGGGTTTTGATATAAAATTTCTATAACTTGTCTTTTAAGAACTACAAGTCTTTCATCCATGGATCGCTTTAACAGAATGTTAATAATGGTAATGCCATCTTGTTGATTTATTGTTATAATAAAGAAATACAGTACTTATGTACCGTATGTTGAATGTATATATCCATCTTGTGTCTTATCTTTCCATTTCAACAATAATTTACAGGAAAATATGGCATATTTTATAGATGGTTTGAATTGCGATGAATTAATTTTTAAACTGTAATTAAGTCGATTAAAAATTTTAATCGTTTGACACCCCTAATATATATATTTTATAAGATCTAAAAGTTTTGGCAGTGAAAGCAGTGAATTACTTTTTTTATTCTAGTTACATCTGAGATGCAATTGTTGGCCGTTTTCAACAATGTACATCGAAAATAAAGACACTGACTGAAAATGGTTCATAATTCGATGAAATTTCTTGTTTTCTCATGTATAATTATAATTGCTTTTCACCTAAAAATACATATGTTTTATCCCATTACCCAATTAATTGCTAGAATTTTCAGTCGATTACGGCCGATTGGTGGTACCGTTATGGCATATGGAATCCCAAAATGTAGCTGTCCAAAATGTGCTTATGGCGATAATCACCATCAACGTGAAAGTGTAGTTTTATATCGTTTTGGAGATATGATGTGCATTGTCATATGTGACAGCAAGAGTTTTAGTACAGTGTCAGACATTTTTTGCAGCTACAACAGGTTCAGCTATTCTGGAAAGGCTTCCCATTAAATTCTTTCCACTGAGACGCACATGATCAAGGTGTTATCTATTATTTTAAAGTGTCACTGATGTAGTTCTCCATTCACCTGAAACTGTTGTAGGTAAGCAGGTTAAACAGGATTCAAAATAGATGGATGGTGTCTATATTTTTAAATGATGACCCAATACACTCCTAGTTGATGAAAGGGGCATCTAGAGGCTGTGCTGCAAAGTTACTGAGATATACAGTATATCGGCCCCTCAGTACAGTTTACTGTCAGCGTACATGGTTTAGACTTAATAAATGACTACTTTTGATAGTATTTTGACAATATAGTTTTCTGTCGTTTTGGCGAGCTATATTGTCTTATCACACGTCAGTGAAGTCATCATAAGGACTGGAAAGTTACCAAGAATGTGCCATCAAATTTGGAAACGTATTTCATCAACATAATCAAAAAATTGCCCACCAAGAAACATGTCTCTCATCTACAGTATATAGAAATCTATTGCTGAATGTAGTAGATAATGCTTTTTCAATCAAAAGCAAATGGGAGCTTGAGAAGAATGTTATAAAAAAGGATCCGGAATGGGGGGAAATGTGTACTGGTTGCCATATATGGATTAATAGCAACACGTGGAGAGAGTTTGATTGGAAGCCAAAAACAAGGTTCCTTAGGACTCCCCTGGCTTTCTCTAAATTTGTAAATGACCCATGTAATGAAGTGCTGGAGGGACTGTGGGTTGATTGGTGACAATACTCATATTTTGGGACTGCTCGAAGTTGCATGCTTTTTGGAGTCCTGGGTGTTGTCTTGGAACTTACCCCAAAACAGATTATGCTGGACTTAACCCCTGATGAGGTCTGCACTACGGAACAAAAGTATCTCCTAGACATACTATTAATGGTGGCCAGGAAAATGGTGACTATTAAATGGAGGAATCCACAACCTCACACAGTGATGCAGTGGCGACATAAACTGAGGGAGGTGCACGAAATGAAAGTTATAAGTGCCAGGCTACAAATGAGGTATAGAGTTTCCAGAAAAGATGGAGGCCTATTGAAGAGTACTTATCTTTTTGAAAAGAAACCCATAACATGTTGTACTTATATGAATAATTAGTCATATGCAAATGTGTCTTCTTTTCACTCACCAGGTCTAATTTGTTTGTCCTGATGTTTGTATGCATTCTGTATACTACTGATGAAGTTGTCAAGGATTGTCTTGTGTTGTAATATTTTGTGTGTTAAATAAAAACTATAAGTTCCCAAAAAAAATTGAAGTCAAATGTCCCTAAACTAAAGTTTCATTAAGAAAATCTAATTTTAGATTATTAAAAATGATCAACACATTTTAGGGCACAAGCTGTCACCGGGGAGGAAAGAGACATCTAAATTCTTGGGCTTAGCAAAACAATTCCCTTAAAAGCACTTGCATGTTGGAAGCCAGTTGCAATTTACCTCCATATAACACATATTGCTCCTTCAGAACTCTTGACAAAACACTCATACAATGATGTATACACTCAACTGGCACTTTGTAATGTACACCTTGTTAGCTATTGGGTTAAACCAGATGCTCATAGTGGGGTGGGGGGCTCTATTTTGAGCATATTGGAACATATTGACATGATAGCAGTAATGGAAAAATGCAAGAATTGGAGACACATTAATGGTCACATCCCAAAGGTACTATTGAAATCTGGTGACTGTCGGCGCCATTTCACAACCGTGACTTCATTGTTACTGTATATTCAGGAGAGCAGTTTGAGATGATTAAAGCTTTGTAACATGGTGCTTTTCCTTTTGGAAGCCATAATCAGAAGATAAAACAGGACATAAAGGGATGTAGATCAACAACATAATTCTTTTGCCCCACTGCCTTGTGGCAGTTAATGTTATTACGTAAATTAGTACTAAGAGAAGCCGAAAATCAGCCAAGAAAATACAACGGAAAGTAAGACTGAGCTAAGCACTCTTCAATTTTATATTTTTGAAGCAAATTCTAGCCTCAATATCCTGGCTAACAGGAGTGGACAAAAGTGCAGACTTCCACTGCTACAGCGCCTCATCATCTTAAAAGATGCTCATGTCGTGCATTCATTAATGAAAATGTAGTTATATCAATTACTGTAATTTCTTACCCTTTTATTGAAAAACGTTAAACTGTTGACGCACACTAATTCCATGTTTAATCAGAAATATATATATTATGTTTCATTAAAACCTAAGATATTTGAATAGTCAATGAAGCAAAAACTTTCCTGCGTTAAAATGCAGAAAATATTTTATTTTCACAAAAATATTATTTTCTCCGTATTTTGTTCTGAGATAGCTTGGGTTCAACCACAGTGCTACCTCGAGATACGATAGCTTCGATACACTAAAAATTCATTTTCCAAAAAAATTGGCAAAGTTTTTTTTCGCTTCATATGACGAAAAATCATTCAGCTTACAAAAGATAATACATCTTATAAAAGAGACATAATTCCCACTTGCAGAAAGTTTTAAAAGTCGCACCATAAACGTGCCTGTATTGCCCTCGCTAAACTCATAAAGGATAACGGCAGAGGTCCGTGTGTTTTGCTGCCTTTATGAGCTGTTCCTGACAACAACATTTTGCAAAAATGAAACTAAAAACGAAATAAATCGTCCTTATTGAGATACAGTGTTTCCACTACAGATAAAAGATTGTGGCCCTCTGCCACACTTTGCAAATTAATTTTTTTTAGGTACATCCTATTTTTTAATTTGTATAATTTAACGCGGAGGTTCAAATGGGAAGAAAAATCACAGAAAGGTATTTCAATTTAATGAATGTACTTCTGGTTTAACTCTGTGAAAACAACATTAATATGGACATTGACGTAACGTTTAAGTTCTTCATGGCGTGTCTTTGACCTAAACCATCGCGTCCTAGCATAGGATTTGATCGTTGCTGACTGGTTGTAGTTTCAGATGAGCATTTTGAAGTTTTTGGAAAGAGAAAAGTTCCTGAGGAAGAGGTATTTAGCCCTCACGTTCCAAGGGGTAGAAAAAACCAAATGGTTATGGCAAGCATTGTATTTTAATGTTAAGATAATGTTTTCAAAAACTGTTTGAGGCAAGATCACAGCTGGAGACGCAGATCAGGAAGGCACACTAAGTCTAAGGAAGGAGAACTTAGAAAAAAAGAAGGCGCAGGGAATTTGGCTGGGACCCAACATGGACAGAAATGGCAAAGTTCAAGCACTGGTTGTACCACACAAATCAGGGTGAGTATTAAGAATTGTGCAACTATTATTTTTATTAATTATAATAGTATTGTTTTATCTTCAATTACGGTGTTGAAAAAATGTTCAATGTTTATAACTTGGGATATTCCTTATCCAAAAATTACAAAAAGAGAATTTGCATTGATATAGGTGTTTTTCATCTCACTGAAACAAATCGTTTTTATATATATCAGTTTGCACTAGAGGACTAACTTTAAAACAATCAGAATAATGATTCCCAAAAAGACACTTCGGTTTTAACGTAAATTGAATTGACTAATGTATTCTGTGAAAATAGGATTAAAACAGTGTAGTCCTAATGGCTAATCCATTGAAAGTTTTTCAGAATATTAATAGGCTGTATTGGCACCATGGAAAAAGTGCTTAGAAAATGGATTTCGTTCCACTGAATTGGATCTACATGATCTCTGCATTGTAATTTACATACGTTGCTAATTACTACCAAAAAAAAAGTTCTACTCACGGTTTCCAGTCATTTTTTAGTAATTAGCGTTTTCGTGTCGGTCTTTTTTTCCCCCGTGGCGCACTGATATTGATACGGCGGAGTCGTATCGTCAGTGTGTGAAGCCATTTTAGGTCACGTGCACCAATAGGAGACGAGGACTGTTGCTACGCGCTTCGATAAACAAACAATATGGCGGCGACCGTGCCAAGCTACGACACGAGCGAAGATGAACCAAAGATAAGAAAACCGCATTCGGAATTTAGTCAAAAGGCATCGAAACGATGCTATATGCATCTCTCAACTGTCCAAGGGCGAAAAAGGGCAGGAATTTGGAAAAAACGTGCAGAGCCCGCGTGGTTGCGTCAGACAATGGCTTTCTTCCCAGGCTCCGTCGAAGGATCTTGCTGAAAATGCGTCGACTGGGATTTTTAACGACATTCACTACAGGTAAGCCACACGCACGCCTTTACTACAAGGTTAATTGTTATTAACTTATGCTAAAAAAAATCTTATTTAAACTAGTGTCGTAACGATACCATTTTTTAGCCCAGATATCAATACCACTTTGTTATAAAATGTATATAGGGTACAGTGTGTCGAAAGTGAATCCAGTAGAACTTTTTATTGCATACCAGTTATGGGTGACAATGGCTAAATAAACCTTTTGGCTCAAGAACATCAAGCTGTAGTCAATAAAAGCCCTGATACTGACGTGGCAGTGATTGCTGTTAGTCTGCAGATAGATTTACAGTGTAAATTGCATTTTTTCACAGGAGGAGGCAACAGAACGAGGACTGACATCTCTAAGGTCTCTGCAGCTCCTGGCACTAGTGTGTGTTCAGCACTCATTGGCATCCATACATTCACAGGTTGTGACTGCTTGTGCCTTTCATGGCAAAGGCAAAAAAAACCTTTTCTTTTGCACGTCATAAAAAAGAATACCTGACTGGGTTTGCAAAGCTGGGCAGCAGTTTTAAACTTGACCTACAAACATTTAACACGTTGTGTAAATACGTGTGCCACCTGTTTTGCCAGTCATGTGCCAAAAATGATGCCAAATGCAGATCTTTCTGTATGGCCTCGTCAGTCTTGCCAGAACATTCTATTCCCCCCAAAACTGATGCTCTGTACCAACATTGCAGGACAGCAGACTATCAAGCAGCAATTATGAAACGTTGTCTGACAGTTAAAATGTGTGCCCCTTCACCCATTGGGAATGGGTGGGACATTGAGGATGGGCAGTTGGCAGTGACATGGATGACTAAAAATCCTGCCCGATACTGTTTTGCAAGTAGTCAACTGTAGTTGAAAGGCAACCACTTGTGACATGGGAAGATGTTCCTGTATGTCTGCAAAACTTTCTTGTACTGATTTATATCGGTGCCAAGCATGTGAGAATGTTTCCAAAGAAACAGAAGACACTTGGATTGGATGATGACTTTGAGTAAAGCGATTTTGAAGAGTAATGTTGTCATGTACAGTTTTACTATTCTTTTATTTCTATTTTTTTTATTCGTTTTTCAATATTTGTATGTGTAATAATGTGTATTTCTATAGTATGAGATACTTCCATGTTTAAATAAATGTGTACCAACAGTACTATACTTGAATGATTCCAACCTTTTGTGTATATACAGTGTGATTAAAAAAGGCTGTGCCAAAATCAAAATGCCATGTCAAAAACGAAAAACATAAAAAAAAAAAAAAAACTACCTTGGACAGATGTAGGAAGTAACTAAGTTTAATTTCATGTTTTCATAGTACTCAAATATGGCCATCACCAGCAGCATGGACAACATCAAGTTGACATGAGAATTCCTCCCTCCCGCGTTGATTGCGTCTGTTATGTAATCTTTCATGTCATCAATATTCGCTGGAAGTGGTGGAACATACACTTAGTGTATAACATACGTTATGTGCCATAAAGATGGATAACGAACTTTGTCTTTAACATACCAACACGTCCAGCAAGTACTGATGATGTGAAATATCGAACAACAGTCGCAATCAAGACAATAACTGCGACATGCACACGTTTGAGAGGAATTCTCATCGTGGCTTGATTTTGTCCGTGCTGCTGGGTGTGCTCACATTTGAGCACTTGTGAAACATGAAATAAAACTTGGAAGTTATCTTCAACACGTGTCCATCACTTCTTTTGTGATGTCTTTCATTTTTTAAGTATCACCTTATGATTTTGGCACATTATATTTTTGATCACCCTTTAATTTTTTTGTCTTATTCCATTTTTGCCATGATTCACATCTAGGAGGGTGTGGTAGCAATTGGGTTGATTTTCAGCTATTTATGATCATGGCGTGCATTTTTTATTTTATATATTTCATTGCATAGTAGGTTGTGATATTTTTAATATGACACATAAGCCTTTAGCTTAATTCAATATATATTTCATTGTGCTGGGTGCAAATCATTAATGTTGAAGTGTTTCCTTCAAGAAATTAGCTACATTTCTCATTCTGAATTCACCTATGTGTATACTAAGGCACCAATACTTGTTTCAAATGTTTGGTAGATGTGTTTATGACATTTGATAAAGATTTTGTGTTGCCAGAATTAATTTAACACTTAAAACAAGCAAAAACAGCAACACTAGATCTGTATTTTTGTGTATTCACATCAGGATACATTTCTGGCTGGTGTCTAAGTTAGGAGGGTATTGGCTTTGAAAAAATCAATTTTCTAAGCACTTTTTCCATGGTCCCAATAAAGCCATATTTCCACAAGCTTGTCCATTCGCAGCACTTCCTGGTCAACTCTAATCTTTTAATGGACGACGGTCTCACAGAAGAAGTTGTAGCTGTCAGTGAAGGGTGTTTCAGTTCTGAAAAACACGCACACACACATAAACCATGTGAGAACTGTTTCATCCATATCATATTTACATAATCTTCCAATCCAAATTATATAGGCTTGTCTATTCTGCCATTTTTGCCTGAATAAAATTATCAAATAGGTTTTTGGAACTACGGTTAAACAGACTAAATACTATGTTATTTGTCAATCTAAACTTTTTGCTCAAAGTTAACAATCTAACATCATAATAATGACCGCTACAGCCCAGAACTCACATTGCAAGTCTTAACTTCATATGTGATCTGACCAGAAGCCCACAACTCCCATAGTTATTCACAACAAAAGGCGTGTGTGTGGCTTACCTGTAGTGAATGTCGTTAAAAATCCCAGTCGACGCATTTTCAGCAAGATCCTTCGACGGAGCCTGGGAAGAAAGCCATTGTCTGACGCAACCACGCGGGCTCTGCACGTTTTTTCCAAATTCCTGCCCTTTTTCGCCCTTGGACAGTTGCGAGATGCATATAGCATCGTTTCGATGCCTTTTGACTAAATTCCGAATGCGGTTTTCTTATCTTTGGTTCATCTTCGCTCGTGTTGTAGCTTGGCACGGTCGCCACCATATTGTTTGTTTATCGAAGCGCATAGCAACAGTCCTCGTCTCCTATTGGTGCACGTGACCTAAAATGGCTTCACACACTGACGATACGACTCCGCCGTATCAATATCAGTGCGCCACGGGGGAAAAAAAGACCGACACGAAAACGCTAATTACTAAAAAATGACTGGAAACCGTGAGTAGAACTTTTTTTTTGGTCGTAATTAGCAACGTATGTAAATTACAATGCAGAGGTCACGTAGATCCATTTCAGTGGAACGAACCAACACAATTTTGGCTCAGCCAATACAGCCTATAACCAGGTCAGCATGATATCAAAGGTGGAATTACAGACTGACCAATGGGGAGGGCTGTACCCTTGCTTACGCCAACTGTCGGACATTGCGTTGACAGTGTCCATCTCAACAGTTAACTGTGAGATTTCTCTGCAATGAACAGAGTAAGACATTTGGTTAACTGCACAATGTTAGAGATGCTTGTGGTCTTCATTTCCTAGATCCATTTTTTTTTATTCTTGTGTAGCTAAAGACAGACCTGAGGAACCGGCTGCAGGGGGACCATCGACAGCAAGCCTCACATCGACTATAAATGGAGCACCTGTAGCTGATTTCCCTTACGAAAGAGCCCTCAAATGTTAAAAAAAAAAAAAAAAAAAAAAAAAAAAACAGGAAAATCAAGAAGGCAGGATGCAAACTTTGCATATAGATCTTTGTTATGGTTCTTCTTGGAAAAAAAATAAATGTTTAAAAAGAAAAAAATCTTTTGTCACGATATGAAACAATTTCACCGCGGCACGCTGTCAAACTCCGATGCAGCCCACCACCAATACATCTTAAATAAAATCCTAGGGGAAACCCTCAGGTATATTGACAGCAACGTAAATCTGCGATCATAATTAGCTGCTAATACAGCAATAACACTCATATAAAAAGCTAGCATGTATTAGTTAGCGTCGGCACATCATCCAAAACAATTTAAAGTGTCCGATGAGGAGTGAAAACACACAACAAACAATATAAAACATGGTACACACAGGCGTTGCCTCTGTAAATGATTTACAAGCGACCACGCGACTTCTTCGCATGCATAAATGCGTTCTTCGCATGCGACACTGTAAAGCACTACCTGCTCAAAGTAAAGTTCCATATATGTTTTTCTTTCTTGGGAAATATGTTCAACTATCTACTTAATTACAGGTATTAAGAGTTTAGGTTAGGTTATGTAAGGTATATTCCAATGTATTTGGCTCTTATTTCAATCTGGTTTTACCCTTGTAAAATTTAATGTGAATGTGGTGTTTTAGTAGTGCTTGAAATAAATTAGGCGATTTACATGTAAAACGCAGTTCATCATATGAAAAGATGTGTTAGGTTTTGTGTTTGGTTTCTCCTTGTGTGACTTGTCCCTGTGATTACCCATTGCTCTCACCTGTGTGTGTTTTCCCAGTGTATCCTGCAATCTGCATCCACCTGTGTTACCCAGCTGTTCCTCGTCTCGTTACCCCTTGTCTGCGTATATAATGACCCAGTTTCTTGTCACTCCTTGTTGCGTCATTGTCTATGTCAGTGTCAGCGTCTATGTCTCTCCAAGCCCTCGTGTTCCAAGTAAGTTTTTTGATACCCAGCCTTTTGTTAGTAACCTGAGTTTTCTTTGCTGCTGTGTTTTTGGAATCACCTCAGTTTTGGTTTGTACTTTGTTTTTTCTGTCGGCCTTAATTAAATCATTTTTTGCACCGCCCTATCTGCCTCGCTTTTTGTTTCCCTGCAATTGGGTCCACACATCCTGCCTGCCTGCCTGCGTCCCTGACAGAATGACGCAACCAATGGTGGACCCAGCGGGAAAAATCCGATACCGGCGTGCACGCCGACGACCATCCGCCCGTTCCCCCGATTATGTTCTGCCTCGCCACGTTTTTTTAGATTCAGATTTTTCTGATTTTGAAGAATATAGCAATTCATATGATTTTCTTTCTGACACCGACTCCGACCCAGATTTTTATTCCATGCCCTATTCTTCACCCTCTCAGTTTTTGTCACGCCTCAGTCATTCCACGTCCCCTTCCCAGCCTTTTTCTCTGGACCCTTACCTGGGTTCCCGTTTGGCCATCTACACTGGACCTCCGCGTGGTGGCCAGCGGGGGCGCCCAGGTAAGGGCCGTAGTTCCTTCACCCCTCCTTCAATCCCACCATGTAAAGTTCCTCCCGCGCCGGCTCCCCGCAGTCAAGTGGCTCCCGCGCCGGCTCCCCGCAGTCAAGTGGCTCCCGCGCCGGCTCCCCGCAGTCAAGTGGCTCCCGCGCCGGCTCCCCGCAGTCAAGTGGCTCCCGCGCCGGCTCCCCGCAGTCAAGGGCCACCCGCGCCGGCTCCCCGCAGTCAAGGGCCACCCGCGTCGGCTCCCCGCAGTCTTGTGCTCCCGCCAGCAGTCTCCTGCGACTCCGCTGCTGTTCCGCCAGCAGTCTCCTGCGACTCCGCTGCTGTTCCGCCAGCAGTCTCCTGCGACTCCGCTGCTGTCCCGCCAGCAGTCTCCTGCGACTCCGCTGCTGTCCCGCCAGCAGACGACCACGCTGCTGTCCCGCCAGCAGACGACACCGCTGCTGTCCCGCCAGCAGACGACACCGCTGCTGTCCCGCCAGCAGACGACACCGCTGCTGTCCCGCCAGCAGACGACACCGCTGCTGTCCCGCCAGCAGACGACACCGCTGCTGTCCCGCCAGCAGACGACACCGCTGCTGTCCCGCCAGCAGACGACACCGCTGCTGTCCCGCCAGCAGACTCCGAAGTTCCTGACCCTCGCCCTGACGATGCTGCTCCCCGCTTCTTGCCACGGCTTGGCGGCATGAAAGACCGAGCACTGCCTCGTCTGGGACGCCCGCCTGATCTGCCCGTGCGGTCACCCAATGTCTGGCGCCCCGGGCGCCCTCCCGATCGACCCGTGCGATCGGCCCACGTCTGGCGTCCTGGACGCCTGCCTGACTGGCCGTGACGGGCTGGTGTTGCTCCCGCCTCTGAGCAACCTTCTGACTTTTTGTTTCCTCGGGACGTCTGGGATCCGTCCCTTGAGGGGGGGGGGGGTACTGTTAGGTTTTGTGTTTGGTTTCTCCTTGTGTGACTTGTCCCTGTGATTACCCATTGCTCTCACCTGTGTGTGTTTTCCCAGTGTATCCTGCAATCTGCATCCACCTGTGTTACCCAGCTGTTCCTCGTCTCGTTACCCCTTGTCTGCGTATATAATGACCCAGTTTCTTGTCACTCCTTGTTGCGTCATTGTCTATGTCAGTGTCAGCGTCTATGTCTCTCCAAGCCCTCGTGTTCCAAGTAAGTTTTTTGATACCCAGCCTTTTGTTAGTAACCTGAGTTTTCTTTGCTGCTGTGTTTTTGGAATCACCTCAGTTTTGGTTTGTACTTTGTTTTTTCTGTCGGCCTTAATTAAATCATTTTTTGCACCGCCCAATCTGCCTCGCTTTTTGTTTCCCTGCAATTGGGTCCACACATCCTGCCTGCCTGCCTGCGTCCCTGACAAGATGATACGAAAGACACCACTGTATTTTCTACCAGTGATTGCTATAGAACTGAATCGAGACACTTTTTCTGAAGAAAGAAGGGAATCAGGGAATGTAATCTTTGATAATATAGCATCTATATTTCCATAGTCATAATACACAATACTAATCAGCAGTACATTATTTTTAAAAGTTATTTTTAAAAATGTGTAACAAAATGGTTGTGGTGGTTTTGGAGTAAAGTGAAATGAATTGGGGCATTTTAATTTATTTCATTGGAGGAAAAAAAAGATTTGATAGAAGAGTATTGCGTTAGATGTTTAAAACAGTTTACACTCATATGTTAACATGGCAATGTACATCCCTGGATCTAACGTTTTAAGATGCTTTCTCATTCAACTACGTAAATGGTGAAAAGTCTCAAAACTTATGACCGTGGGTGTATAGATGAATAAATACAAACAGTCTGTCCAAGAAAAAGTCTAAAGAAATACCAAATTGCTACAACAACCTTTACTTGAAGCCTGAGGGGAGATTTGCTTTGGACAGAGGACATATGGGACAACAAAGCGAGGAATAAAATATCCTGTAACAGAAGCTATGCTGCTGCTGAGGTCCTTTACAAAATATTCACCTACATCTCTGGTCTGACGAACAGGACACTATGAGCAACCCGGAGGGCAGTGGAGCCTCTGTACATTTACAAGTGAAGACGGCTTAATAGACTATTGTGGCAACTAAAACACATGGTCACAGCAGTAAAAGGCCAATGGTGATTTTTACCTTATTCTTCAGTTGGTAAAGGCCTCCAGGAGGGCTGTAAGAGCTATAATAAAAGAAACAAAGATGTGTTAGGAGCATGAAGAAATGAAAAATTAATTACAAAAATGGGAGGCGATTCCAAAATTATCCAAAATAACTGGGCTCCTGTGATCAGGAAAGATCGCGTTAGCAACTTGATTTCATAACATAGAAGATCATATGGGCCAGGCCACGGCATTTTGTCATACTTACATTCTATGGGCATTAGAGATAAAAAAAAATAATAATAAAAATAAATTCAAAAAAAAATTTGAGGGGGTCGCAATATTGACCCTTGGGGTCTGCGCAAACTGACAAAAAGAATTTCAGTTGGATTATTTCCAGTGGCTTGAAAGGAACCACAGGTATGAAGACTTGTAGGCCCTAATCAGCCACAATTGTTCTCTTGCACTAAAATATATTAGAAAATCATAAAATATTGCCATTGATTAAAAAACTATAATATTTAGTACATATTTTGACCCACGAAGGACACCGTGTTTTACGGGCGCAATGCACGCTGGAGGTGATGATGCAGATTGGTTGCTAATGACAAAACAGCGGTGCTCGATACTAGCAAAACTAGTATGACGACTAACATGATTTTGTCACATTCTGCAGCTATGCAGATTGTTATGTTAGAGCGCGGTGTGGAAGCGTTCCCGAGGTCGCACCTTCATCCAATCCCAGCTCATCAGTAGTGTATTTAAACCAGGCCTGCACCATATATCATTTGAATATTGCCATCACGATGTGCACATGCACAATAGTCCTATCGCAGCATGTGCGATTATTATTATTGTTTGAAGATGTAAACTTTTGCTTTGCTTCATAAAAGCAGCAAGTCTGCAGAGACATGGCTTTCTGTATCTCTTTTATTGCCATTATCGGTCGATAATTATCGGTAACTGATATTATCGTGCATCTTTACATATTTGTGTTAGAATCTGTTGTGTTGCTTATTTAGAAAGAAGCAGCCATATGAAGCATTTGATTACTTTTTTAATGAACTCACAGCAGTGAAAACATAGCATCACATCACATAGCATACTAGCGAGACGCTCTCATCTCTTCTTCTCCACATTATACGTGCACACTCCTACAGCGCCACTCCCTGGCCTAACTGGTATTGTCAGAACATAAACATTGCATGTGTCTGTAAACACAACAGAATCGATTTTACAAATAAGGAAACATTATTTTGCCTTATCTACATCAAATTATAATCAATAGAAGAATTTATACTAATGCTTCATCGTAGCTCCCAGCTAAGGTACATGTATGGCAAAAGAATACATGTAAATGTTTTCTCTGTGAGCGTTTGAAAAATAAACATCTTTGTGAAAGCGCACTCCTGTGGAAAGAAACTTCATCACATTCACGTTCAAAGACTGATATTTATAGTAGTGCTGTCAAATTTATCGCGTTAACGGGCGGTAATAAATTTTTTCAAATAATCACGTTAAAATATTTGACGCAGTTAACTGCCTGGCACGGCCAGACTGTTCTCCCTGTATTTTTCAAACACTGTGAGAATAGTCTGGGACCCAGCCCATTAACGGCCTCTCGAGCACGGACAAAATCAACCGTCCATTCAGATTCGTTTATTTGCGTGATGGCGAACAGGAGAGCCGAGAATATGTTCTAATCCACGGTGAAATCAGTTTTAAATTACCAAAAACACATCGACACGAGTCATCGACAACAGTCTGTCTCGCGCTAGCCATGTTGATTAAACTCCGCTCCCCTCGAATGTTTACTTTTGCGCGCAAGTCCCTCGTCCTGCCCTCGTCGCTTTACTAACGTCACGTCCGCCCGTCGCTGATTGGTCCACTCCGCTCTGTTCGCTGTGGCTTGCTCCGCCCTGGAAATCGTATCCGCTGAATGGTGGCCAGACTCAATAGCTGGAACAGCGTTGAGTCTGGTGTACCAGGCTACACATTTAACGCATCCGCTTATGTATTGCCTCAAACAGATAACAATCATAGCGTTTTTTGCGCATTGAGAGCTAAGAGGCAGAGAAAGATGTCTTGTTTTGTGCTTTTTCTTAACAAAGGTATACCACACGCGTTGTCCTGGTACTTTGTTTCTTTATTAGCACATTCAGCTTCAACATTAACACAGCTTACGGCTCTCGGCACACTGTAACTCAAACTAACTCCTGTATCATGTGAGTAAACAACATTGGCGCCACGTGCACGTCAGGGTGCCTCGGATAATTCTATATCAGAATATTACAAAAGGCAAGTGGATCGCGCCGTTTATTGGCATAAGCTTCGGCAACTCCTTCACAACAAACATAAGTATAATTTAGTGAAAGCACAACAAAAATAATATTCTCAGTAACAATAATGCATTCCCAATCAAAACAGCCATGCAAAATATGCATAAAACTTACTCAGACTTTGGTCAAACTCTATTCAAACATTTCGTTTAGCTCAAAAAATACACTGGATGGCAATATCTTGTCACAATATACAAACTATTAGAGATCTCGTACGACCATAGATGTAACAGTAAACAAGGAAATACGACGTCAGTCGGGGGGCAAAACACTCCTCATTGGCTTGATTTCTAAGTGATTTAAAACTTGTCATTGACACCTTGTGGTGTATTTCAACCACTACTTTACGTAGTTACAGACACTGTGGAAGAATGGCAGGGAGCCCATGTGACACCGCTCGACGACGTCAACAATGGCGAGCTACTAGTTTATTTTTTTGACTGAAAATTTTACAAATATTATTAAAACAAAAACATTAAGAGGGCTTTTAATATAAAATTACTATAACTTGTACTAACATTTATCTTTTAAGAACTACAAGTTTTTCTATCCGTGGAAAGAAAGAACAGAACAGAAAGAATGTTAATAATGTTAATGCTATCTTGTGGATTTATTGATAAAATAAAACAAATACACTACTTATGTACAGTATGTTGAATGTATATATCCATCTTATCTTTCCATTCCAACAATAATGTACAGAAAAATATGGCATATTTTAGAAATGGTTTGAATTGCGATTAATTACGATATATTTTTAAGCTGTGATTAACTCGATTTAAAATTTTAATCGTTTGACAGCCCTAATTTATATACAAGTTAAAAATAGCCCTGTGAGAATTTCATATAATTCATAAATTTCATATTAATTGTACAAATATTAAATAAAATAATAATACATAAATTCATATAATTAAAAAAAAAAGAAGACAAGACATTAAACTAGGGCTGTCAAAATTATCACGTTAACGGGCCGTAAACAATTTTTTAAATTAATCACCTTAAAATATTTGACGCAATTAACGCACATGCCCCGCTCAAACAGATTAAAATGACAGCACAGTGCAAAGTCCACTTGTTATTTGTGTTTTTTGGAGTTTTGTCACCCTCTGCTGGCGCTTGGGTGCGACTGATTTTATGGGCTTAAGCACCCATGAGCATTGTGTAATTATTGACATCAACAATGGCGAGCTACTAGTTTATTTTTTGATTGAAAATTTTACTAATTTTATTAAAACGAAAACATTAAGAGGGGTTTTAATATAAAATTTCTATAACTTGTACTAACATTTATCTTTTAAGAACTACAAGTCTTTCTATCCATGGATCGCTTTAACAGAATGTTAATAATGTTAATGCCATCTTGTTAATTTATTGTTATAATAAACAAATACAGTACTTATGTACCATATGTTGAATGTCTATATCCATCTTGTGTCTTATCTTTCCATTCCAACAATAATTTACAGAAAAATATGGCATATTTTATAGATGGTTTGAATTGCGATTAATTACGATTAATTAATTTTTAAGCTGTAATTAACTCGACCAAAAATTTTAATTGTTTGACAGCCCTACATTAAACTAATACATTTTTAAACTATAATTTTTTTTTTACTCTGCCTCTTAAAAGAATCGGAATCGAGAATCGTTCGGAACCGGAATCGATACATGGAATCGGAATCGTTCAATTTCAAATGATGCCCAAACCTATCGAGGAGGCTGGCGAAGGCAGCCCGTAAGTTGTCTCTGTTAAGGCAAACTGCATCAAAGTTTTCACGTGCCGTGATGCACAGGATCTCTGCACAATTAATCAAACTGCTGTGTTACAATGTATATCCTAATTATCAGTAAAGCGCACGACAGCTAAGCTGCTAACCATCTCAGATTAATATTGAAATAGGTTTGATCACACAGTATCTTACTGTGAAGATTTGCAAACAAAAACTGGAGTTCTTGACAACACCCTCCCTCTCCTTTATCAGTTGCTGCACGTACAACACCGGTTTTGTCCCAGTCTTGTCTCATCCTGTCTGTCTTGTAGCTTTGCTGCTTGTTTTGTGAAACAACATCAGTGCTGCCCTGTTCATCATTGTCCCGCTCGGGTTTAAATTGAAAGGGCTGAATAGATGATGTTTATGTCGCTAAATAGTCATACTGTTACATTTATAGTCAGGGGTGCACATAAGTGGTCCGCATGCGCGCATGCGTACCGGACGTAGACAAACGCGCTGGCCCTCAACGACTTCCATACGTTTTTGCGTACCGATGGCTGACCACCGTATTTGCGGCGGACACGAGAAAATAACTTCTCAAAATGTCAAAGAGGCAGGCCACACTGAGTAATTATTTCCGTGTTCCCCCACCCCCGTCAAAAGACAGACAGACGACAGAGACGTCACCGGAGCTACCGAAAAAAAGGACTTTTGCTGAAAAGTAGGAGGTACCATGGCTAGAAGCAAATGATGCTCGCACGGAAATGCGGTACAAAATGTGCTGTGAGAATCCCAATGTCGCCGATAAGAGCAGCGCATTTTATGTAGGGTCAAAGAATTTCAGCCATCCAAACTTTGAAAAGCACGAAAAAAACAGAGCATGTGGCAATTAAGCAAACTATCGATGTCAAACAGGACCCCGCTCGCCCTATGGACAAGTGGCGGAATAAAGGTAATGAACAGCGACATGCACTGACAAACGTGTTTTTTCTCGCATTTTACAAAGCTAAACATGCACGTTCAATGAGGTCTTATGAGGAGGACATCCCACTTTTAAAAAGGCTTGGAGTTAATGTGGGAGCCGCATAATGCCCTTTATTTTGAATTGGTGCTTTTTATTTCTTTACATTTCACTTCAAAGTAATGGCAATTTTGTTGTGCCAGTTGATGTTAATCAAGCATTAATTGTTAATATAATTAATTAAAGTTAATTGGCTCTAAGTAAAGCTTGTCATAAATTTATCGCATCAGGCGGGTCGGCTCTCAAGCTCAATGAGAACCAAGTCACATCTACAGGTCCTCCTCTGAGAACCTGGGCAAAAAAATTATGCGCACCCCTGTTTATAGTATATAACAGTGATGGGCGATACCAGCGATTTTGGATTCGATCCAATACCAAGTAATACCATGGTCAAATATTGCGATCCCGATCCGATATCGATACCGGAAGTTCATATTTTATATATATATGAATATATACAAAATGTATATGTATATACAACCCTGCAGAGTTCTCAGCTATTCTGATGATATCTAATGTACAACTACAGCAAGCACTCAAAAACTAATAAAAGTCTATTTTTGTCAAATATGCATTGCAATGGAAAAACTGCTGCTTTTAAAGGGCAACTGAAGTGTTTTACTCAGTTGAATTGTATTAAATGCGTCATTCGCTCTCTCAAAAAGTCACATAAAAAAAAAATAATAATAATTGACCGCGTAGTTTTTGAGTTATGGCCATAGCAACACCATAGCAACGAGGGACGCGCCGTCCTGCCGACCCCTACCTCATGACGTAACTTCCAGGAAGCCTCGCCACCACTCTGAACGCGGAAATATAGCACCACGCTGTCCTCGCCATATATTGCATACATTTTCTGGGTTTTACTCGCGGGATTCGTCATGCCATCTCGATGTGTAGCGATGAATTACTCAAAGGAAGATTCGAGACTCTAGGAGTGGTCCCAAAAAAACTTCTCCTGCAAAGGTTTGGACCGTTTTTGTTAGCATGCTTACAGGTCCCCAATCGGCTCATTGTTTTCATCATTTCAGCCACGACAGCTTTGAAAACCTACAACAATGCAACCTTGGTTTTGCAAAGACGTAAGTAGAACATTAATGGCTTTTTTTGATAAACGAGGGGGGACTCCTACTTCCTGTTTGTTGAAGTGCGACATTTTTTTTTGCTGTTGGCCTGTCATAAGTAGATAGGTTGGTTGACGTCGTCTACTCGTGTGATTTTATTACTATATCAATAGGTGTTATGTAAATTCAAATGTCCCCAGCACCAAATAGGTCCTTGGCTCGTTTTTTATACTTTAACATCAAGGTCTGCCTATTTGAAGAGGGAACAATAGCATCAAATAGATGCTGCTATGACTGGGGCATTATTATTTGATCACCAAGAAATTATTATTAAATTAAAATTAGAATTCATCCAATATTTTCATGCTGCTGTGATTTTTTTTTTCTCCAGGAAGCCAAACATAAAAAATTAAGTGGCGGAAACCCTCAACACGATGAAAAAAGCGTTGCAAGTCAGTTGCCACCCAGTTTCCCAAAATCAAGAGAGAGTGGGTCGAGTCATATGATGACCGAAGTGATGTGGTGTCCAGCGATGACGACTGAAGAGATCCTATGAGGCCTGCCAGATGCTGAATTTCTTCCGTCTGCGACATCAGATGACGATGATTTAGGAGAAATAAATGTAGCAAATTTTGATGACATGAAATCATAAACTAGTCATATATACAGTACACATTTTTTAAAAGAAAAATCAAGTTACCTTCATATTTTAATGATAATGCATTATCTTTGTATAGAGAACACTTCATGCTACAGAAAAGAGTAAATACATATACATAAATCTGGTATCATTTATTATTGTGGCCTATTAAATATTTTTTCAGAATGAAATATAATTACAATATATTATATACCAATAGAATACATTAAACAGTCAACAAAATCTGTCAATGTTGTTAACAATTTATGGTTTTATTTTTTTAATGTAATTCATGCCCCTGTCAGTGCTTCAGCCTCCTCAAGTTTGGCTCTCACGTCTGGGATCTCCTGATGACACAGGCATACTCTTGGAAGGGTAATTACTTGACGGTTTACAGCAACACCTGGAAAATAAAATGGTTTTGTCATTTATTTTGAAATATCAATAACATATCATTCATTTAGCCACATTTGGGCTAGCTTTATCATATTTAGATCGGTAGGAGCTGTCCCATTACCTAATATCCAGTTTTAGCCATGTGTAGAGCATTCATTTAGCCACATTTGGGCTAGCTTTATCATATTTAGATCGGTAGTAGCTGTCCCATTACCTAATATCCAGTTTTAGCTATGTGTAGAGCATTCATTTAGCCACATTTGGGCTAGCTTTATCATATTTAGATCGGTAGGAGCTGTCCCATTACCTAATATCCAGTTTTAGCTATGCGTAGAGCATTCATTTAGCCACATTTGGGCTAGCTTTATCATATTTAGATCGGTAGGATCTGTCCCATTACCTAATATCCAGTTTTAGCTATGTGTAGAGCATTCATTTAGCCACATTTGGGCTAGCTTTATCATATTTAGATCGGTAGGAGCTGTCCCATTACCTAATATCCAGTTTTAGCTATGTGTAGCGCATTCATTTAGCCACATTTGGGCTAGCTTTATCATATTTAGATCGGTAGGAGCTGTCCCATTACCTAATATCCAGTTTTAGCTATGTGTAGAGCATGGAAAAAATATACAACCATGTAATCGCATTCTGATAAAAAAAATCACGATGCTGGACTTACCACTCACTCTCCCGTTCGTGAAGTGTCGAGCTTTCAATTGGCGTCATGACGCCATCTGCTGTGTCAAGTAAATCGCCGTCATCTGACGCCTCAGGTTCAAACATGTAGGGATTAATTGTAGTTCATCTTTCCTGGGAGCCTTTGCCATCGGTAGCGTCACGAAAGAGCGATCCTGAATGGTTACCTTTGGTGGAAATATCACTGACATCGTTGTTGCTGCTATACTAGCTGTGGGTAGTCTTCTGTTGCCTACGTCACACTTCCGGGTTTGCGAAGGGACCATTAACGGAGTGCAAAAAAACTAAAAAAACGCAAATTATCCTTACAATTACGTGTTGATAATGTCATGGTTGTTTTGATGAACTTGTCCCAAGTTTATGTTCATAAAATTACACCAAAATCCGGAAAGGTCTTCAGTTGCCCTTTAATAACTAGCAAAGCAGTTTCCCTACAAACTCACAAACCAATCCATCAACAACAAACTCTGATTACTCAGTCTCACTCTTTAAACATGACCCTTAAATTCATTTGCACAGAACATTTCCCTGCTACACGTTGTATTTGATCAAATTTTAATCTACCTAAATATTTTGAATCTAATTAAAGAAGGAATTAATAGTAGCATGTTACCGCCCTCTAATGATGATCATTAAAAACAAATCTGATAAACAATGGTCACTCGCAATTAAAAAAAAAAAAAAAAAGTAATAATAGCTAATGTTAGAAATACAGTAAGTGGAGATGTGTCTATTTAAAATGTTAAGTAATAATTCATATATTTTTTATACCCAACTTGCTCGCTAGTAGTTCACTTGACTATCCTACGGAATGTGATGTGGGCTGATTTGTCCTCATTGTATCAAAAATTAATAAAATGGAGACTCACATTTAGGTTACAGTAATACTTCACTGTTAAATATGTCACTATGGTCATTTTACCTTTTTTATATAATGTGGTATGAACTTTGCTTTTCACAAACAAGATGTAACTATAACTTCCCATTACAAAGCATATTCAATGGTGCTGCAAAGTTCTTTTTATGTAAGATGACAAAAATGACGCCATATTTATCGTTTCATATTGCACATCAGCCACTAATGCTTATATCGTCTCTGATTATCTATTAGCACCTACGTTACCTGGATAAGTCCGGCCTTTCGCAAACGCCACTTCTAAAGAGCTTTGCTTTTGCTTCGGCGGCATGGTCGTTTTTCTCGTGTCCTCCTCGGCTTGAGCGGCACGTTTGTCATTTAATTCGTCATGTGCTTCGGGATACACGTTTTTGAGGTGTTTCGTAAGGTTTGTGTTATTACCACAATATCTGACAGTTTTGGCACAAACTGTGCACTTAGCCTCGTTGCTATTTATTGAATTGAAATATGTCCAAACCAGACTTCTTTACGTTCCATCGTCAATGCCGCAGCCATGCTACCAGCCTACAAGCTTCCAAATGTTTGTTGTGGCTGTGTTGGTGCCTCGTGAGAGGGGCGGAGGAAAAGCATGCTGATCGATACACAGGATAGGGACGTAAATGGGGGCAGGAGCAGACGCCAGTGATCTGCTTAGTGCGTGCACTGCTTACGTGCGTGTAGAACGCGAAAGGGAAAAGTAGTACATAAAGTGTGCACAAAAATATAGCCAAAAAAATAGACAAAGAAAATACTGTATATTAATTCCAAATATCGATACTTTTGCTTGGGGATCGATGCCTAAAACTTAACGCGCTGGATCGAAATATCGATATTTTGGTATCGATCCGCCCATCATTAGTATATAATACATAAGTATTATACGTCACCACCAAGAGTGCATTGCGTAATTTTACAAATTTTATAAAAAACGGAAACAAGAGAAGTTTTAATATCAAATTACTATAACTCAGGCTAACATCTTTTAAGAACTACAAGTCCTCGTAGCCGAGGTGCCTTTTAAAAGAATGCATTGAATTTCCGTTTCAGACAGGACAGCAACTGACATGAATTTTTAGTTGCTTTGAAATAATTAAAATTTCTCAGCAATGCACAATTCCAAACCAAGGGCGTAGGTTTGGTCTCAACATTGGTAGGGACGCTATAACAGCATAACCTGCATGTACGGTATTTTTCGGTCTGTAAGTCACAGTTTTTTTTCCATAGTTTGGCAGAGGGTGCGTCTTATACTCTTAAGCGACTTATGTGTGATTATTTACGGACGGGTCGGGCTGACTTCTCTCTCGCAAACTTTTTTTAAAAAATAAATATATATTCATACATTTATACTAAAACGATGTATGGATGTTAAATAAAATGAATAATTTGCATAAAACAGAAGGCGCTGTGCATGCCTGCACACGTGAATGCAGTGGCCTTGCCCTCTTTTCAATCTTCCCCTCCCGCGCGCATCCTGGTATTTCTTTTGTGAAGCAGCTATAGGAGTGAAAAACAAACTAAAGACAGGGGAATTGAAAAGCAAACAACTGTGGTAGGAGTGGGATTCAAATTGATTGTTGAAGGTGCTATACAGAAAACTGTTTCAGCTTTGCTGAATGTAAACGAATGTGGCGCTTTGGTCTCATACGAGAAATATATTTAACAAACTTTTCCAGCGTTATTTCGTTGTGTAAATGCATTTATAATGATCATAAAAATATGTAGACTATTTAAATATTGAGAAAACTTGCATTTTTTTTCCTGCCAACTCAAGGAGATTAAAATAAATGTCAAATCCACTATCCGCCTGTTAGAACAGACACGCAAATAGAAAAGATATAAATGTTCCATCTTAACAGTCTTGTTTAACTGGGAGAATTCGTTACAAAAGACAGGCTTTAATTTGTTATCATTATGCATATACAGTATGTAACGGCATAATCACAAACGTGATCACACAAAACGCAACCACGCATTGCATCCACGCATTTCTTCCTTCTCCTGAGTCCACACAAATAAAACATAAAATTTCGGGTTTTTTCAGGCTCGACCAAGCAAATCAAGGTAATTGATCGGGCTCAGGCTGCGTCGGGCTTTAATCGTGGGCCGGTCGGCGTCATGTAAAGTTACCGTACACCTATTCAGCCTGTTGTTCAGTATTGTATTTTAAATTGCCTTTCAAGATGACATGTCTGTTCTTGGTGCTGGATTCTATCAAGTAAATTTCCCCCAAAAAATGCGACTTATACTCCGGTGCGACTTATACATGTTTTTTACTTTTCATTGCACATTTTTTGGCTGATGCGACTTATACTCAGTTGCAACGTATAGTCCGAAAAATGCAGTACACTTTTTGCTGGGGACAGGACTTTAATAAGACCAAATAGATTAGGTGAACCCCTGTTCACCTAATCTGTTTGGTGAACAGATTAGGTGAACACTGAATCAAAACGTTTCGGACGGGGCGCTTTTGTCAGTCCTTGTTTAACAGGCTATTTTACGTTGTTTGATGGAATCTAACAAGTTTTATTGGGACTCAATGATCAGAAATCAACACAAATAATCATCCAACTAACTGAAAAAGAACCTTCCTAGAGTTTCCAATGTGATAAACATTTGTCAATATCACTAGATCAACTCAATAGCACCATACTGGTATTAAAAAGTCAGTTTATGGATTTTAGAGATAAATGAGACACCCAGTGACACGGACCATACACCTGCAATGAAAGTATATTTTAGTGAGAACTGAGACATACATTTCTTAGACGATTTTGAAATTATTTTCTCCACAACTTTAATGTTTAGCGATAACAAAAGAGACTTTTATTACCTTCTGTTCCTCTGAAATGTCTGTTCCATTAGTCTAATTAATTTATCCTTGGGAATGTTAATTCCACAAACCTTCTGCTATGTTTACCCATCCAATAATGTGCCAAGTTTTAATCAAGTTCATAATTTCTCTAAGTGTGGTTATCGATTATTCAGGTATAATTTGTACCGTCAGCAACGAAATAGTCATCCAAATATTTAAAACAATTTCGCTGGGCGACGATGCACCCTACTTAATATAGCCTTGTAACCCTACCACTTTTTTCGGAAAGCTAAGGAGCGCCTGCAATTAAGTTTGTGCCGTTCTTGAAACGCAGATAAACTCACTGTTAACGTTAGTTAAAGTTCAAATGATAAACTTTCAACAAACATAAATTTAAATGGCAAGTTTGTGAGTCAGGATAAACTGTAGAACACGGATAGATGTGCTATAGTTGTGAGTGAAGCCACCCCCACCAGCTATGCTAACGGTTTGTTAACTTTCCAACAGGCCTGTCCAGCGAAATTCAGACACATTAATAGAAAAGCGTCTACGCACCAAGTAAATGCACGGCCTTTGGCTGTATCTCAGTAAAATGTGCCTCCGTTTCCTCGGTTGGTGATGTGCAGCTGGCGTTACGACAGCGACCTCGACCGCCTCGACCCTAGATAATGAACGCACGTCACCGTGCACCTGCGGTAGTGCGATGCCCCCCTTGAGTTTCCATTCCTCTGCCAGCCTTTGGTGGCTATGCACCACGTGGAGCCAGGTAAATCAATATTTTAAGAGTCCATTTCATATACATGTATTAGAGGTGTAACGGTTCAGTTTGTTCAGGGGATTGGTTCTGTACGGGTTCGGTACAACAAGGAAAACAAAAAGGCTTTTTTTTTTATTATTATTTTTTTTTAACTCACAGCATTTGAAAGTGAAAGTTTGTTCTATTGGCTAAAAATAAAAAGCAGAAAAGAAAAAAATGACACTTGTAAATTTGTGGGGGTTTTTTGTTTTCAATTTTTTAAATTCAGAGTTTATGTGCAAAAATAGACAACACACCCTTTTTTGTAAGGATCAACTGAGGGACAGTTTACATTCTCGCAGTCGGCGTGATGTCAAGATGACGTCATATCGCATAGCAACGTGTCATCATTTTGGGGGGTGCGCACAGGTAAACATCCGTAGACAAACGTTGTCTGAAATTATATATTTCAGCTGTGTTTTGCGTCTTTTTTTTTTTTTTTATAAAAACGTCTTAAACATGACTTATTGTTATCACGAGTCACTGCCGACAGACGCGAGGAGGTGATACAACTTAAAATTAGCGTGTATTGGTCTGCAAATCTGCCCATACAATTCGCAGCTGATAGCTGGATAAACAATCCAAAGGAATTGCCTGCAGTGGAGTTCGGAAACATTTACAACTACCTCATAAAGTCACCCAGTAAGTTGATCAATCACACCTTTATCAATTACATGGAATATATACTGTGTGGAACTAAGAAAACTGGTAGTATATAGACCCTACTCACTAACGTCACAGAATGACGTGTCGCTGTATCCGGCCGCCATATTGTCTGTCTCTGTTTAGCGAGAAATTATAGCAACTTGAAGCTAGTTTATTTTTTCACGGGAGCAGTATTTCGCAAGAGTGCGAGTGTTGAAAGAGAAAGCCACAAAGACGAGACTGTTGAAATTATGAATTTTAAAAAATAATAAAGCAAATGTGACACACAGAAGGGCTTGCTAAAATTTGTTTAAATATATTGTTCTGTGTAAATCAGCCAAGGTAGCCCCCCCCGCATTTTTACCACACCAAATCTGGCCCCCTTTGCAAAAGGTTTGGACACACCTGTTTAACTGATGATCCGTAGACGAGGCCAGCTTCTTTCACTTGGTACCAGCTAAATATTATTCAAAATGTAATGATGGTGGAAGAAATAAGCATCTTGAATTTGAAACTGTATGTTGTCAGCGATTAGCCTCGCAATGATCTTAATTGTGGTTGTCAGCCCAAAACCCTCCAAATATATATTAAATGCATCTTACAAGATATAAAATGACTACTAGATAATCCGTGGTAATCGTTTGGAGCCCAGTTTTCTCGTCGAATTGCAGCAGTCCATCTTGCTCTCCTCTCCGGGTCTCTCAGAATACGGTAGAACTTCAAGTCTCTCCGTCTATCTTCTCTGTTATTGCAACCAACCGCCACACACGCCTTCACCATTTTGATTATTAATGTTAACGAGCAGAAAAACACGCCATAATAGGAGGAATTTACGTAGCGGTAATGCATCAACACGACGAGTAGACGGACAATATGGCGCGGAGGCGTGGTTGTGACGTCATGTGAGTAGGGTCTATACGGAGTGATTATTTCTGCCGTAACCGGTAATTCGCCTCCAAGCGTTATTTACCCGTGAACACGTCACGGCATAATAACCAATTCCCACCAGGCCAATAATATACCGATTGACCGATCAGAGCAGTTCACGGCAAAAGAAAAATAACGCTTTGCGAGTTGTCGGTTCCGGTAATAATAACCACTGCCTAGTCTATTGAATCCTAGCAGCTAATTGGGGGAGGGGGAAAAAATCGATTAAAGTTTACTCACCAGTAATAAAATGTCGGCTGCAAACGTAAATGTGCCTGGTCCGCGGAACAGTCTTCTTACACTGTTCCTCCATTTATTGCTTTCAGCCAATTGCTTGTCATTTTCTTCTCAAGAGGAAGAATGAAGAACTTCAAATTCGGCTCCGAACTCTTCCTTGTGTTACAACCCGCAACACAGCAACTTTTAGTCATTCCGACAGGAAAAAAGACCGCAAATAAGACAAAAGTTCAACGCGTTTGTACTACAATGCACGACAGAGCAACTGCTTGTGACTCGTGTTTTGCCCCCATTTCAATATGGCGACACTTTGTTGTGGCTGGTGACGCCATTAATGCCCGGGTGTCCGACTGCGAGAATGGTGACTCTCCGAATGATGAAAATTTTCAAATTTGCATTTATATGGTTCAGTCTCCATTCGAACAATGTTGCAATTCCGCATGAAAACGATGTAGTATTCATGCCAGGCCCTAGGGGGCAGTGCAGATTTACAGGGCGACAGTGAATGATGCACTTTGACCTCCTCAGTCAGGAAGACAACATGCCCGCGCACTCCAAGCAATGGCATTTTCTTTTGTTCAAGAAGGCACAAAAATGGAAACATTTAACATATTAAATTTAAAAATATTACTAAAACAGTAAATTAAAGCCGAGGTTCTGCCATTAGCTGTTTTTAATGTTTTATAGCACCGCTGCGCACGCCCAATGTGACGTGTACGAGTGCTGACGTTATTGGCGCAGGTCCCGCGCGACAGGACCTTTTGATATGCATGCGGAGCCAGCCACCCTCAAGCCTCTGCAATCGAATTCTTCAACTTTGGAGGCAGGATTCAGAATTTTTCTTCTTCGCTGACACCATATGCACGCGAGCCAATTCCGCTAGTCAGTCAGTTCGTCTTTGTGTCGCAGAGTCGCCATGTAACCTGCCCGTGAGGTAACACAAAGTCAGGTAGCACTCGCCACCTGACAACCTTGGTAACTTGTTTTTTCATAGACAAGTTTCCTGAGCGAAACATGGGCGACGCCATATTGAAAAATTTCTGCTTCGAACTTCCAGTTTAGACAAAACATCAAGAGTTGCAGTTGAAGTTAGCAGTGTGTTGACGAAGTCAAAATCATTCAAAGGAACCCACTGATTTTCCAAAAATGGATTCAGCATCACGTAAACGAGGGTCCGGGACTTTCTGTGCTGTGCGTGGCTGTGCAAACTCATGGAAGTGCCTAAATATATGGTTTAATAGCAAATGTTTTTATCACTGACCAGCTACAAAGCGCCACTGTGGATGTACCCCGCCATACGCCTTACATCCGAAACCAGCAACAGACAATATTTTCTTATTTCTTCCCATGTCGAGATGGCAGAAGGATGCGGTATTTCCAAATAGTGTTTTTTTCAGGGTTTTTAGTGAGTGATGCCACTCCAGCGCCGTTGCTGTCAATGTTAAATAACGTGAAAGCGGAAATGGCGAGCAGAAAGTAGGAAGTAAAGCAGAAGTACTTCGGAAACTTGTCTATAAAAATAAGATACTACCATTTTCAATGTTGTATTAGAAGTGAACATACACTCTCACATAAGATGTATTTTTATGTTGACTAGTGCAAAAATAGCTACTCATTCTAGGGCTGCAGCTATCGAATATTTTAGTAGTCGATTAATCGATGGACTAGTTAGTTCCAATAATCGAGTAATCGGACAAGGAACATGAAAAATACCCGAGCTGAGCCTCAAACGATATATATATATATATATATATATATATATATATATATATATATATATATTAGGGCTGTCAAACAATTAAAATTTTTAATCGAGTTAATTACAGCTTAAAAATTGATTAAAATCGTAATTGATTGCAATTCAAACCATCTATAAAATATGCCATATTTTTCTGTAAATTATTGTTGGAATGGAAAGATAAGACACAAGATGGATAGATATATATATATATATATATATATATATATATATATATATATATACATTCAACATACGGTACATAAGGACTTTATTTGTTTATTATAACAATAAATCAACAAGATGGCATTAACATTATTAACATTCTGTTAAAGCGATCCATGGATAGAAAGAAATGTAGTTCTTAAAAGATAAATGTTAGTACAAGTTATAGAAATTTTATATTTAAACCCCTCTTAATGTTTTCGTTTTAATAAAATTTGTAAAATTTTCAATCAAAAAATAAACTAGTAGCCCGCCATTGTTGATGTCAATAATTACTTACACAATGCTCATAGGTGCTGAAGCCTATAAAATCAGTCGCACCCAAGCGGCAAAACTCCATAAAACACAACAAGTGGGCTTTTCACTGTACTGTCATTTAAATCTGTCTGAGCGGGGCATGTGCGTTAATTGCGTCAAATATTTAACGTGATTAATTTAAAAAATTAATTACCGCCCATTAACGCGATAATTTTGACAGCCCTACTATATATATATATATATATATATATATATATATATATATAGAGAGAGAGAGAGAGAGAGAGAGAGAGAGAGAGAGAGAGAGAGAGAGAGAGAGAGAGAGAGAGAGTTTTGTTTTGTACTGCCCACGTTGTGTGAGCTTTATTTATTTTTCGTCAATTATAAAGCGCCTTTGAGCACCGGTAAAAGCGCTCTATAAATTAAATGTATTATTATATATATATGTGTGTGTGTGTGTGTATATATGTGTATATATTAGGGCTGTCAAACGATTAAAATTTTTAATCGAGTTAATTACAGCTTAAAAATTAATTAATCGTAATTAATCGCAATTAATCGCAATTCAAACCATCTATAAAATATGCCATATTTTTCTGTGAATTATATATATATTCTGTAAAATAAATTGTTGGAATGGAAAGATAAGACACAAGATGGATATATCCATTCAACATACGGTACATAAGGACTGTAGTGGGCATTTCACTCTACTGTCATTTAAATCTGTCTATGCTGTCCTCCCTCCGAAGCGTCTACTTCTTCCAAAGCTAGACAGCTAGTGAACGACGCCTTAATAATCAGACTTCTTCCTTTTTCATCTGATTTATTAATAAAATGGCCTCAAACCATTGTCCTCTTTAGACCGTCGTAAAACTACAAAAAAAAAAAGTACACAAGCATTGCATTAGCAACAACGTTAGCTTAGCACGCTATACAGGTTCACTAAACATAAACAAAAAGCGTCTCATACAAAAAATATAACATTTCGCTTACTAACATAATATGTACATTCTTTACAATAACCATACTTACGGACAAATCTTGTCCAAGGATCATTATATGCACAACATTACAACGTAGGCGTCAGCCCGAGACGTCGTGCAAGCATACCGAACTGGCAAGAAAACAATAAACCATGTCGCAAAGCGACCACAAGAGTTCGCTGTTAGACAGCACAAAAAGCCTTGCTGTAAAACTTACCAAAAGGCAGATTACTGTCTGAGCGGGACATGTGCGTTAATTGCGTGAAATATTTTAACGTGATTAATTAAAAAAATTAATTACCGCGCGTTAACGCGATAATTTTGACAGCCCTAGTATATATATACATATATATATATATATATATATTTTTTTTTTAATGAGGATCTATGTACAACAAAAGAACAATTGGCTAACTTACATAGAAAAAGTCCGCTAGCTTAAATGCTATAAAATCCTAAAGTTTTTTTTTTTTACAATGCTCTTAATAAATGGTTCAGACACATATTAGACACAAAAAAACGGCTAAATATACATATAAACTAATGAATGAATGCAGTTAAAAACAACAAAAAAAAACATTAGCTCAAACAAAACTTAGCTTACGTTGGTCTTAACATGGAGCAGTTGGATTCAGCCATGTGAAAAGAGGCAGACCAGAGGGCAGTGTATCCACCCTAATCAATAAAACTAAATGCAAAGACTTTCAAAATAAACCATTACAATGCCAATTTAATTAAATGAATACTCGAAGCAACAAAATTTAATTCGAACATTTTTTTCTAATCGAATACTCGAGTTAATCGATTAATTGTTCCAGCACTAACTCATTCAATGTTTCATTGACTCCAGCCTAGGCTAGAGCAAAGTAAACATATTCAGATATGAAAAAAATAAAATAAATAGACTTCAAAAAGTGTGAGTAATACTACTGCATTTGATTGCTCCCACTCTGTACTTTTTTAGTGGTGATTAATGACAACTACAGTACTTCGTCTGTTTTGGTTTATCTACATTTGTTGGTTTAGGTGTGTTATCTCTACCGTCCCCTGGGTTGGAGGAGGACTTACTCTGACATGGATATATATATATATTTTTTATTTTTTTTTAACTCAATCGTATTCGCTGTCTGACTAAGTACACCGAACTGTGATGCCCGTCCCGTAACAGTATGGGGCGAATACAAATACTGTTACACACTTGCAGCTAAGGATTCAGAACTTACAGTTTTGCTTGTTTCTCAATCATTTTAAGATTTTTCGATTGTATCGAAAATGAGCTCTTCAAAATCTGAACCGAAATTACATTTTAGTTTCGTTACACCTCTAATATATATATACATACAGTGGGGAGAACAAGTATTTGATACACTGAGAATGGGAAAACCCATTCTCAGTGTATCAAATACTTGTTCTCCCCACTGTAGATACATAGATACACTGCCAATGGGAAAACGTATTGGCAGTGTATCAAATACTTGTTCTCCCCACTGTGTGTGTGTATATATATATATATATATATATATATATATATATATATATATACATACATATAGCTCCAACCCCTTGTTTCTGTTGAAGCTGAGAATCTGAATGACCCCTTTTTAAGAGAGTTCTGAAGAATGCCATTCTACACTATTTAATGAGGTAAGTGTGGAAACGGGGGATGGGAAAAGGTCAAATGCTTGCTGCATTGCTCATTTAGTACAGTAAAGCTCAAACATCCAGATTGAACAAGATTAAAGGTGCATTTTTGCGTGTCATAGTGTTTCAAGGTAATGGAAAGTTTTTTCGTAGATGAATCCACTCAAGCTCATGAAGTATGGTTGAGCCAAATTTGACCATTGTGTTAGACATTTGCCACGTTTACATGGAGCCAAATATTCCAATTACAATCGGAATATTTGTTCAAACCGAATAAATGTGTTCCATATAAACACCTCATTCAGAATGAACAGGCCCAAACCGAATGGAATTTCATTCCGATTCTCAGGGGTGGAATATTCCTTTTCCCAAACCGATTAGAAGTAAAATTATATCATGTAAACAGGGAAGCGGAATGGTGTCTGGTTGCGTTCTTTCTGCGCATGCTCCGTACTGACGTGGTGACGTCAGTCGGTGACGTAAGTAACGTCACTTGCAACATGGCTTCCAAGCACACGCACAGCGCACCCACACAACTTTTTAAATGAACGGCGTATCATTCTGAAGTTTTGTTTCCACTCGAAAAGTTAAAACAGCAGCTGATCTGACGATCGATCTCCACGTTTTGCAACGTGACGCTTTGTTTTGATTAATCTGCGCATGTCAGACGGCAGTTGTCAAACGTCCTTTCGGAATAAAGGCAGTCACATGTAAACGCTGGATCGGAATAGATGAAGTGACATGTAAACAGCTGATGAGAAATTTCCATTCGGAATGATTTGAATCGGTATGAATAAAAGTCAGCATGTAAACGTGGCTACTGATAAAAATGTCATAGTGTGTTATATTTTTCTTCTACATATGTCAAAATACATTTAGCATATAAAGCGTGTCAATTTTGCTTTCCACAAAAGAATAATCAGATCAAATCTGAGCATTTTTCTTCCTGGATGTTTCAAATAAGCAAAGACTTTTTTTGTTGTCTGTTATTGACACATTATTAGGCAAACCTTTTGTCCTTTGTCCTGTGGTCGGAGTGTTAGAAAAAAAAAAAAAAAAAGAAAATATAGAAATTATTTTTTTTTTACCTGATTGTTTTACTATGGTACTGTTGTTTTGTAAAAGTGTCCTTAACCTGTTTTACATTTTTTTTCACCGTCTCATGCATGAAAAACGAGTACAGGTCAATATGGGTGTGGATGAAGTATGTCATGTACTGTATGTGGTTCATGGCAATGGAGTTAGAGCTCGTTTGAATATGGCGGAAAATTATTTGTTTGCCACATAAAGTTGTAAGCCATCAAGTATCTGTGCCGCTTTCGGCTTACATAAGGTCACAGGGGAGCCAGAGCCTATCCCAGACTCAGAACACCACGTGTGGTCGCCAGCCAATCACAGCATTTAGATTATTATAAAACTAGGATGCTTTAATGTGATTAGGAATAATAACCACATTTTTAGAGATTACAAATGAAGGCAGCCATCTTCTGTTTGATAGATGAATGGGACTCTTAGGTAGTAAATTGAAATTATTTGCATACCGGTCTAATATTGTAATGTTGCCAATTTAGATGTGTTGGACAATAATTCCCTTCTCTTCTCTAAATCCGTGTACTGTATATCGGTGTGTCAAAGGTCCAGCCAACCAGGGGGTCCAATTTGGCCCAAAGTATTGTTCTGCCTGAGCTCATTCTTACTGTACGCACAGAATCTCATGTTTTTATATACTTTTATTTTGACAATGGTGCCGTAAAACTGGAGATTTGTGCACTACAGCACTTGGCTACACGTTTGCGTCAGCAGTCACAGTCAGTAATTCCCTGGTAAAATGGAATCTATCGCCGTCAATGGCAGCCAATGATTTAGTGACCGAAAATGCCTTGAAACCAACAGGAAATGCCCTCAAATCAACATGAAGTGGCCTAGAAATGCCCTAAAATCAAAAGAAAATGATCTATAATGTACAGAAAGTAACACTAAGGGGCCGTTTACATGGTGACTCTCCGAGAATACGAACAATTTCAAATTTGCATTTGCATTTGCGTCTCCATTTGAACAAGGTCGCAATTCCGCATGAAAGCGATGTAGTATTCATGCCAGGCCCTAGGGGGCAGTGCAGATTTACAGGGCAACAGAGAATGATGCACTTTGACCCCACCAAGCTCCATCAGCCCGGAAAAAAATATGCCCGCCCACTCGAAGCAATGTCATTTTTCTTTTGTTCAACAAGGCACAAAAATTGAAACGTTCAACATATTTATTTTATAAATATTATTAAAACAGTAAATTAAAGCCAACGTTATACCATATTTGCTGTTTTTAATGTTTAGTAGCACTGCTGCGCACGCCCAATGTGACGTGTACAAGTGCTGACGTTAACGCCGCGGTCTCGCGCCGCAGGAGCCTTTGATATGCATGCCGAGGAGGCCCCCCTCAACCCCCCGCAATCAGATTCTTGCACTTTGGAGGTAGGATTCAGAATTTTTCGTCTTCGCCGACACCATATGCACGTGAGGCGAGTCCGCTACTCAGTCATTGCGTCTTTGTGTCGCAGAGTCGCCATGTAAACTGCCCCTAAGTTACCCTTAAAATGTACAAGGAAGTGATTCAAAATAAACACTTTGGCTTCCACTGACAAAAATAGACGTCCAATAGACTTAAATTGGTAGTATGTGCTGTGAATATTAATATTTCAGTGGCGTGAATGAATGAATGAATGTTAATCCACCCCTCTCAGTTCTAGGTCTAGTGCCATCAATGGCAGTCAATGAGTTAAACGTATACGGCAAAATATAAAACTGTCCGGCCCACATAAGATATAATTGCCAGTCATGTGGCTCGTGAACCAAAATGCTCTTATACCCCCCCCCCCCACACACACACACACACAATCTTTGCTGTACTCTTCGTCATCAGCAAGATAACTGTGATAATAAGGCACGCACTAGATTGTTTGCACAAGTTGTCAGGGACCCATTAAATGTCATTAGGATAATTGCTTTAGATATACTGTGTATACAGTATGAACAAACATGCGGTATCATGCAGTAATTATGGTCATGCAAAAAATGACTGATGGCAAGTATCCAGATTCAGGAGTGATGAGTGATAATTGCTGGTCTGCAATGGCTGCCCACTGCTCCTTAGGGATAGAAATATGTACATGAATTTGAGCTACAGACAATGGTATTGCCAACAAAAAATTGAAAATAAAAGATTATAGCATACCTGTTAAGTTGTAGAAATTGCAAATAGGGAGATTTCTGTTTGCCAACCCCGATGATGTGCGCGCGCGCGACAATCGCTGAGACAAAATGCAACCATTTTTTTTCAAGTTCATTTTGGTCACAACACTTGTGTAAAAATTAACTACACTGTCAAAGAACCTCTTTTTGGTGGCATCAGAGATAGTCTTCAACTTGCTCCATGTATTGTCTGGCATCATGTGATACTGCTATGTTGCCTGTGTCATGCCAGTGCTCCTTGTTCCTGTAATCAACATCTAGGATATCCTCAGCTTTCCTGATCACATCCATTTGCACAAATTTGGACATCAGCTTCCTCAGCAGCCTCTTCATCTCATCAACCATCACTCCAATTAAGGTTTCGTAAAATTAATCATATTTGTTTTTAAAAGTATCTTTGTCATGGCAGTTTTTTAATTGAATTGTAACCTAGAATTTAAACTTTATATTTTTTGTTTCAGCACAGTAATAATGATATAATGTAATAAAGTGTATAGTATACACTTTAGCTTTAGCATAATAGCGAATCTAAATGATTAAACTTCAAGTAAGTAACGATACGCTTTCTCACTTAAATTCATATATTGTGGGGGTAGGACCGCAGTGGTTTAATATTCCATGATGTTTGATCCACGAAAACACAGAGTAAAGCAGCGACTTCTTCCTCGTCATCGTTCTCCCATCATTAGCTCTAATGCTATTAGCATTAGGCTAGTTAGCTATCGCTGGCAGGTAAGACTTACGGCAATTACGTTGACGAACGTCGTTTTTCCCGAATACTGGAGGCCGACCAGGGTCAGCTCCATCTGTTCCTTCCAAAATAAAGACTTGAACCAGTCTAAAAGCCGGTTTATTAGTGCCAGCATCTTGGGAAGTCGGTGGTGCTTCGCCTCTTCCCTCCCTGTCAGATGTTTGGTTGGGCTTTTCCTGCTCTGAAGGGGAGGGAGGGCAGGGAAGTCGGAGACGGCCAGGCTATTCGTTGTTGGTCACTTTCCGAATCGGGCCGAATGGTATCGTTACAAAACGGTGACAAACAAAAACGTAAAAAAAAAAAAAAAAATTGACATTTTTGGAAAATCGGGAGATTTGGCTTTCTAATCGTGAGGCGTGAGCATTGGGGTCAAAATCGGGAGTCTCCCGACCAAATCGTGAAACTTAACAGGTCTGTTATAGATTTGTTTAAACATAGATACAGATAATATTTTCAAATGACCAGTAGTCTGGAATTCAGCAATAATTTTAGTTTCAATTTGTCTCAATACTTGTCTGTATAGCATGCATGCAGGAAAGAGATCTCTCTAGCTTTGACAGACTATGGCGTATCGCCTGTTTTTTGTTTACTGAGACATGTGTAAGACACACACACACACGCACACACAGAAAGACGGTTGGAGGAAATGATTCCCTGCTCTAAGTGCCAATAGATGCCAATTTGATGTTAGCCCTTTGTCAGCTTTCATTGTTGTTCATGCCATCATCCAATGGCACTTTTGAAGCAATCTCGAAAATTTTACTTCTGTCAGTCACTAGTGCAGTTTAACCAGATTGAGCATGGCGTCTGCCATCTCCTCGCTTGTGGCTTCATTCGTACACACATGGTGTCCCTCTGGAACAAGAGTCAAATTTATCATACAGGACATACAAACAGAATTTACTCACCCATACACAGTGGTTTTGTAGGTCTGAGATGAATGCACACAAAGCAAAATTTCCATTTACTCAGCTACAATAGAGAAGTCAGTATACATTTTGTTTGCATGTTGTAAGTCTAGCGCTGCTTTAACTTAAAAAGAAGTCCCATTTTATTTTATGTCAAATTGCTTTGTAGTTGTGTAACATATATGTGGAGGAAAACACTCAGGTGACTTTAAGTTCCGCTCTGAGACCCCCAATTTGGCCAAAATTTCAAAATTGTCCTATATACTGTATATGTGTGATACATCATTGGAAAGTTTAAAAATCTTAATTTTCTTGGGGAAGAAAAATGCTGAAAATGAGGATATTTAAAATATAAAAATAAAAAAAAAAAACAGCAAAACCCTAACTAGAGGTGAGAGCCTGAGAGAGCGTAATTAAAGAAGCCATGATTTGAACGAGATAGTATCGCGTACTTGCCTCTTTTCGATCCAAAAACTCAGAGTGTCAAGACACAGCTGTAAATTGCCAAAGCCGTTTTTTGGGGGGATTTTATTGGTGAAACATGGTAATATAGCAAGGGTCATGATGCAGAAATCGTTGACATAAAAGAGTGGGCGAGATTTTTTTTTCATATATTTACCCTTTTAAAGTTTTTTTTTCTCCTTGTTTGGATCGATTATTTATCATCTAAAATATTGGGGAAAATTCAACAGAAACAAAAAAAAATAAATAAAATTAAGCGATAGTTATGGGGTAGATATACGTGACTGATTTACAGAACCATTTTTTTCATTGTGATGTAATTTGTTTAAAAGTTTAAAGCAGGGTTCACTAAATCCGTACCTCGGTGCCACTTTTCCTGTCGTGTTTTCCATGCCTCCCTCCTCCAACACACCTGAATTAAAATAATCAGAATCATTATCAGGCTTCTGGAGAGGTTACTGATGACATAATCATTTGATTCAGGTGTGTTAGGGGAGAGAGACGTGGAAAACACGACAGGAAAAGTGGCACCGAGGTCTGGATTTAGTGAACCCTGGTTTAAAGTATGCAAGTGAATAATTTTTCAAAGTCATTTTTTTAACTTAAATATTAGACATAAATTAATGATTCAAATCTAAAAATGACCGACATTTCGATTAATAAATAAAATTACCTTCTTTTTATGGCTGGGTTGAAACAAAAGCGGTTGTGCGACGTCTGTAAACGGGGGTCTCCAGGGTAAAACGGACAAAAATATTTCGGGGGCTTAATGCGTCATGAATCTGCTATGGCAGCATATAGACATATTGTTCTATCAAACACAACAGTTCTTTTGGCTTAAAATACAGCAGTTTATTTTAAAGAGGGGAGCAAGAGCAGAAACTGCTTTTTCAGCCTTGTCTGACTAAAGGATAAAAAGGATAAATTGGTTGAGCAGCAATGAGATGGGTTAGAAATGCTGGTGCTAGAGAAGGCTCACATCACACTATCGAAGCAGTGTTTCAACAGATCAAGACACAAGTAAAGCGGGAGGGACATTGTTTTTATCACTGATTTCAGATTTTCTGTTCCAAATAAATTAGCCTTGCAAGCAAGATGATACTTCCTTCCTGATTTGTTGATTTGACTATGCGGTACAGCAGTCTTTTCTCTTCTGCAAACTAATACGTCATACTGCGGCTTCATGTGGATTGCCCGCCTTCTGATGGCGAACCAATCAGGGGAAAGAAGCGAGAGCTGCAGACGTGACCAGGAAGTAACTGTTTGTTTGAATACTATGACAGAATGCAAAGCGTTTTTTGTTTAAAGTTTTGTCTGAAATGCACTTTATTGCCTCATTAAAAGACTAGCAAAGAACGTCACTACAAGTTTTTCTGACAAGAAACAATGTTTTCGCGAGTGTGACAAGAAGCACCATCTTCCAATCAGCAGCTGGAAAGTTGCTCCCATGGAACAGGCTCTTTCCCAGATTGATATTTAAAATATATTTGTAACGGATATATGGAAAATCAATCTGGTGTGCTAGGTTCCAAATGAAAAGAACATAAAATTGAATTCTTCTCGGCCCCTAAATGCACATACACATAAGCTGCCAAGTCGTAGGTCAGTCATGGCCAGTCCAAACAATGTGCCTCATTTACTACTAAACACGTAGAAATGTTCGTACTTTGTGCATTAGTTGAGCTATATGCAAAATCACTGTGGCATTTGTGTCACATGCGTACTGACAAATTTTCTTCACGTCATTCTGCTTATGGGAGCCAATCAGGATTGCTTCAAAAGTGATGGGATCGTGTCCACAAGCTGCAGTCTGTATCAACCATTTCCCTATGAAAGAGATCTGTTTGATGCTTCTAAGCCAATGCTTGGAGGTTTCGAAGTTGCGAAAGATGGCGCCCAAACCTTCATGACTTGTTTCATCTTTAGCATATTTTCTAAAGATTGGTATCAACAGAAAGCTTTCCAAACACAAACATAGATTATACACAGGGCTGCACATAAGTGGTCCGCATGCGCGCATGCGTACTGGACGTAGACAAACGCGCTGGCCCTCAACGGCTTCCATACGCTTTTGCGTACTGATGGCTGACCACTGTATTTGCGGCGGACACGAGAAAATAACTTCTCAAAATGTCGAAGAGGCAGGCCACACTGAGTAATTACTTCCGTGTTCCCCCACCCCAGACAGACAGATGACAGAGACGTCACCGGAGCTACCGAAAAAAAAGGACTTTTTGTTAGGGTTCGTTGATGGGAGAGGATCCCAAAGCAGACAACGTGACGACAGGCTGTTAAAACAATAATGTTTTTTGTTTATTGTTCGGGCGTTGCTGGCGAGATCCAGACCGACGTGAGGCAGGAAAAACTCGGGGGGGGGGGGGGGGGGGGAATCAGGCGTGGAGATCCGACAAGGGGCGTGCACAAACACGTCCTGGGACAGAAGCAAAAATCATGAGCCGAGAATAGTAGACAAAAATGTAAGTAAGGCGGGATACAACTGACAGCAGAACTAGGCGAGTTGATCTGGCGACGAGGTGAGGCATCCACTGGCTTTTAAAGGCTGCTGATGGTGATAGCCTGCACCTGTGGCCGCTCCACCCATCTGACCTCCAACCTGTAATTAGGATAAAATATGCACACCTGCCGGAGGCAGTTGAGAACTCAGGAGGGAGGAGCAGAGGCCCTTTACACTTGCTGAAAAGTGGCTACAGGAGGTACCATGGCTAGAAGCAAATGATGCTCGCACGGAAATGCAGTACAAAATGTGCCGTGAGAATCCCAATGTCGCCGATAAGAGCAGCGCATTTTATGTAGGGTCAAAGAATTTCAGCCATCCAAACTTTGAAAAGCACGAAAAAAACAGAGCGCATGTGGCAATTATGCAAACTATCGATGTCAAACAGGACCCCACTCGCCCTATGGACAAGTGGCGGAATAGGGCGGAATAAAGGTAATGAACAGCGACATGCACTGACAAACGTGTTTTTGCTCGCATAATGAACAGCGACATGCACTGACAAACGTGTTTTTGCTCGCATTTTACAAAGCTAAACATGCACGTTCAATGAGGTCTTATGAGGAGGACATCCCACTTTTAAAAAGGCTTGGAGTTAATGTGGGAGCCGCATAATGCCCTTTATTTTGAATTGGTGCTTTTTATTTCTTTACATTTCTGTTGAGGTGGTTGCAGCTCAACGTTGCATTCGTAGGAAGAATTGATGGAGAATAAGTTGTCTTTCAGCCAAAACTCGGCGTGTTTAATTTCCATCGACATGCGGATACATCCTCTCTTGTTGCTGTCTTCACAGGCAATTCCACAAAATCAAAGTCATCAAAGTCAAACAAGAAGAAGTAATAAAAGTAGCACTTTAGACAATTAAGTCCCATTCTGCCATCTTGTGGCGAAAACTTAATATGTCAATAATAACAGGCAATAGGAGCATTATTTCCACATCAACTGAGGACACATTTATGAATACAAAACATTTTCTCCACCATTTCTCTCAACAATTTCACTTCAAAGTAATGGCAATTTTGTTGTGCCAGTTGACGTTAATCAAGCATTAATTGTTAATATAATTAATTAAAGTTAATTGGCTCTAAGTAAAGCTTGTCATAAATTTATCGCATCAGGCGGGTCGGCTCTCAAGCTCAATGAGGACCAAGTCACATCTCCAGGTCCTCCTCTGAGAACCTGGACAAAAAAATTACGTGCACCCCTGATAATACAGATTCTTATAGGAATGTGATGAGACAATAACTTACTTGCATTTTATACTGACTTGAACTGAATGAGGGTAAAAGGGATGAGAAGGGTCCTTTTCACTGTTGTTTAGGACAAAGGTCATTTTTTTGTCTTTGACCTCTTTTTCCAAACTTCCATCCCTTATTAGTTGTGCAAACACATGGTCTGAATTAGTGATGTCCTCATCTAACACTCAGTATCAATATCGATGCCCGATATGGCTTTTTTTAGTGTATTGGAATGTCCCGGATTTTGTCACAAGATTGGATCCGATCGCGTAGTCGTGCGTATTTTCATTACCATCGTGCTTTTTGGCTGCTGTATCGATGGGAAATGGGTATTAAATTGTATTCATTATGATATTAAAAAAAGTCTTAAATTTGTCTTGTAGAACCCTACGGAGACCCTGATAAAGGTCTATTCAGATGAGCAACAGCAGTGTCCAGCTTGCAGCACGGAAATTCATTCATTTTGTATGTGGGAGCTTTGAGACCCTTGAAAGTGGCTCTCGTGCAACATTCTTACGGAAACTAGTATGGCCATTTCAATCTCACCCTCTGTGCAATACTAAAAGTCACGGCTTTCTTGTGCGACAAGTCAAATGGATGCATTCGTAAATAGGATTTTGTTTCCTGGCTGCAGCGAGGTTTGTCTTTTCCCGTCTTGTTAGGCTTCAACTCCCCCACCCCCAAATAATAAAAATCAAGACTTTTTTGTGTAAATGAAAAATAAATGCATTTGTACCTGGGATTTTGTTTCCTGGCCGTAGTGAAGTCTATCTTCACGGGCGGACACACTTTGAGCTTTCCCTCCTTGAAAGACCAGTTTTACTGTTTGATGATTATGTTCATGATGAACTTTATTTCAGATATATGGATTTTCATAAGACAGAAACAACATACATACAGAATTAAAACAAAACAAACATCTACTGTATATGACAGTATTATTAGTCCAAGCCGCTTTTAATAAAAGCTCCCACCTTATAAAATTCCTTTAAGCATTTTGTAGTTTGGTCGATTTTTTTCCCTCTCATTTTCAGCGAGTGCCATTTGTTTCCCTTGTATAAATTATGCTGTGTTTTCACTAAAGTTGGACAGCTACTCATTCCACTTATTTTTTGTTTGTATTATCAATTGCTGTCTATTATGAACTCAAGGGTACAGGCTCCTAAAAACTATTTTTTTACATTTAATTACTTCTGTTGAAAGGTTGTTATGGGATATTTCTATGTCCCCAGTGTGTTTCGTTCAAATTCAGTCTATAAAATAACTGATATAAGTAGAAAAAAAATCCACTAGAGTTATGATTTCATTGAAGCAAATAAAGGTGAGGCTCTCAATTTACCAGTTTATCTATGTTCCTACCCTCACCAATGGTCACGAGCTGTGGGTCGTGACCGAAAGAACAAGATCCCGGTTAGAAGCGGACAAAATAAGTTTGCTCCGCAGGGTGTTCTGGCTCTCCCTTAGAGATAGGATGAGAAGCTTGGTCCTCCGGGAGGGACTTAGGGTCGATCCGCTACTGCTCCGCGTTGAGAGGAGCCAGCTGAGGTGGCTCAGGCATCTGGTTTGGATATCTCCTGGACGCCTCCCTGCAGAGGTGTTCCAGGTATGTCCCACCGGCGGGAGGCGCCAGGGACGACCCAGGACACACTGGAGAGACTATGGCGATGTTCATACTACAGGTCTTAATGCATGAATCCGATTTTTTTCGTGTTTTTCCGACTCAGTGAGGGATTAACTTGATGGTCTGAACGTGACAAGTCGAATAGAAGTGGACCATTTCAAATCCGAAGTAGGTCACTTTCCCATGTGGTTCGAATCCGATCTGAGCCACATTTTTCCACAATGTTGTGACAGTCTGTACTGTCAAGTCTCCCAAATCGTAATTCATGCAGCAATTACGTCATCAAAGAGCAAGGGGACGCGACGGTAGCGGTGCAGCTGTGCGTTATTAGTGCCTAGCTTTCATTGAACACGGCTTTTGGGGAAGGGCCGGGCTTGACAACAGTCATAAAAAAAATGTGTTGAGGATAAACCTGAGAATGATCAGTTTTCTCTTTGCTCTATATGAGCAATATTTCAACATCGTTTACACGGCCGAGAGTTGTGGCAAACTGCCCGTATGTGTGTGTGAAATGTACAGACAGTGCGTGTATGCTATCGATCCATATAAACTTTGAATATAAGCCTAAATGGGGATTATTTATGTCTGTGATTTGTGTCCTCTTTTTGAAAAGCAAAATATGATGTCCCTGGAATGACGGATGACATCCAGCATGTGTGGTCATTTGTTTTGATGCTTCTGCGCATGCGGGTCTTCTTGCTCAGTGCGTGTCGGACTGCGAATTAGTGCGCATGCGTAATACTTGAATGGTCTCAATGGACAAAGGCAGTCTGAACAGGCACGCCAAAAAAACAGATATGACAAAAAATCGGATTTGTGCATTAGGACCTGTAGTATAAACCTAGCCTATGTCTCTCAGCTGGCTTCGGAATGCCTTGGGATCCTGCCGGAGGAGCTGGTTGAAGTGACTGGGGAGAGGGAAGTGTGCTTCTCTTCAAAAGCTGCTGCCCCCGCGACCCAGCCAAGTTGTTAATCAGTAGATAATGGATGGATGAATGATTTAATTGTCCTAGATAAACTATCTTTAATCATGTGTTGTTTCTAAATTAAAATATTTTAATTAATTGAAAAAAATGAAAAAAGGTTTTCTGTTCATTCAGAGTGTCACAGTCCACTCTGTTGTGTTAGTGTCCCTTTAAAAAAAAAATCCCCATTTGTTAATGACATCACTCTTCTGCGATAACATCAGACTAGTAAGACTAATAAGCAATTTTATTTTCTTTACCTCTTTTAAAAGCTGATTTTGCAGTTTTATGAACGTTCAGTACGGTTGATCATAAAGTCTCCATTGTTTTAAAGCTATGTATTAAATAAATTAATTGAATCCAATCATTTCAAAAGGTGTATTTGTATTTTTTTTCTTGTAAAGTCATAGCTTTCTTATCAGGTATCCAAAGTCATGTTAGCTATAATGCTAGCAAAATTAGGCTGAGGGCTAGCTTTAGCACATAATTGTCCTCTGTTACGTCCAAATGGCACCCTATAAAATAAATGACCCATTTAGTATTGTAATCCAATGTAGTTGACTTATGATTTCATTGTATTGGAAGTAGATGCGGAGTAGTACACTTGTCTTTTGGATTTTGAACCAGCAGTTTATTTTAAACCAAAGTTTTCAATTAATTTAATATGAAAAACATTTTAACCATCGTACATTTAGTGTCTACAAAAGAGAAATACAAAGGCTAGTAAAAAAGCACCCTTTTAACATTTTATTCTTCACCCTTTGGCAAGGACATCAGCCTCCAGGTATGTCTTACAACAGCCTCTGCAATACCTGCACACAATTTTCCACATACTTTTTTTTGCCATTTGTTAAAGTTTGATGGATTTCTTTAAGCGATATTAGATTTCAGCTTCTTTTGTAGGATTTTTGGAACTGACAACAGGAATTTGCTGGCTAGTTAAGAGTTAACCTTTTTTAATTTGCCTTTTTATATGTATATTCTTTAATTAAAGCTCTGGCCACCATTATTTGCATCATCAACAGGAAATTAATTTGTCAACCTGTTTATCAGATTATGAAAGTCCATAACCTTCAATAAGAAAAAAAGGCTGAATAGTTGTTTATGCTTAAGTAATTGTTGTTTCGCCCTGGAACACTTGAGGGCAGTCCTGATAAAAGCTGGACAGCCCACTGGGACAAGGTGACTCAATGCATCCTTTCTTATCTCCTTCAGCAACTGATACACTGGGCTGTTTTTGAGAAAAGGTGAGAAGTTGATGAAATTCCATCTCTTGCCACATTTAAATTGATGTACCATTTCCTGTAACTGATCAACGGAGCTGACAATAACAACTCCAAGCTTGACAATAAAAAAACATGACTCATTTGAATCAACCTACGCTTGGTTGTATACTGTACATTCCATGACTTAAGTCAATGGAAAAATCTGCCGCTGCCCTCCTGCCGGCGGGGTCATCGAAGGGGCCCTTGGGTGGGGCTTGCTGTCCCTTGCCGGTGGGGTGGACGTCCCCTGGTCTCCGGCGCTTGGCGTAGCGCCTGCTCGGAGTGCGGGGTGGGTGCTAGGGCGGTGGGGGGAGGGGGGGCGGTTGTGGGTGCTAGGGCGGTGGGGGGAGGGGGGGCGGTTGCGGGTGCGCCGTGGGTGGTCTGGGGCGGGGTTTGATCGTGACTTAACTGTTCTGCCCAAATGCATGATGGGAAGTTGGGGAACCATGACTGTCAGTGGTGGCTGCAAATGGTATACAGTATATTCTGCGTTGTGTTCAATTAAGCGTGTTAAGAAAAAGATTGTCTCCTGTCATTCTTCCCCGCGTCGTTCGCCACAATACTTATATTTCTTGTGAAAGACTTGCCAAAGCTTAAGCCAATGAAAGGCGCGGTGTAATGAACACCTGTGTCCACTCGCATTTCTCTGCCTTTTGCTCTCAATGGGCTAATATGTCGTCATTGTAAACTGTTTGAGGCAACGTATGAACGGGTCATTACATGCATGTGTTAATTGCGTCAAATATTTTAATGTGATTATTTTAAAAAATTAATTACTGCCCGTTAACGCGATCAATTTGACAACACTAATTTTTTCTCCTTAAAAACCTGATGTCACATTCAGTGGCAGTGAATGGGTTCATATGATGTACCTACGTACAGAGGTGAGTAGTTACGTTACTCATGTAACGTTTTGAGAAAAATGTACTTATGAGAGTAGTTTTTACGAAAGCATACTTTCTAACTTTACATGAGTAGATTTGTGAGTAAGAAACGCTACTCCTGCCTCCGCTACTTTCGGCGATACTACAGTCCTTACATTTTTCTTCTTTGTTCTACACATTAGATCTGACTTTATTTTTGCCAGAGGTGCCGACAGTGGCTCTACCCATTTCACCAATGAGATTTGACAACAATAATCAAATGTTTGCATTATACCAATCAGATGTCACAATGCAGTCACATGACCCTATGACCATGCCGGCCTGTTCAATCGTGTGGTGTCTTTAAAGCACTGTAAACATTAAACTATTTGACAAGGACGCAACATTACTTGAAAGTGTGGATTCCAACCTCTCACAATTTTTATTTGGCACCGATAGACCACGGAAATCAGTTATCGTTTTGATTTGTTACGAAATATGCTTCCACTAGAAGGGCACTCATGCTCTTTGGATGGGCCATATTTCAATTTTTGTTTGTTTCGTTTTTGTGTTTTTTGGCCTAATATGGTCATGTAATTGGTTATAGTACAGTATAATAATGAAAATTTATACAGACGACTTTGCGCGGAGTATAAAACTACACCATTATTACAAACAAAAAAAAAGATATTTTAAGCAGTTACTCACAATGTTACGCATTCCTTCATTTTCCGAACTGCTTATCCTCACGAGGGCTGCGAGGGTGCTGGAGCCTATCTCACCTAACAATGGGGATGAGACAGGGTACACCCTATACTGGTTGCCAGCCAGTTGCAGGGCATGTTACTCATTACTTCAGTATTCTTTTTACCGAAAACCTTTTTTTTACTTGTTGTTGAGTAAATTTTTTGGATGACTACTTTTACTTGAGCAATATTGCTTTGAGATAGCACTACTCTTACTTGAGTAGTATTTGTATTTGTTAGGGCTCCTTGATTGCAGGCTGGAGACCAGACGGGCGAAGACGCCGACAGCTGCGAGCCATCGAAATCAGCCGCCTTTATAAGCCAGCTCGTCGTTGCCGCTCGTCGCCAGACCAAACTTTCAGTAATCCCGTCAGTGAAGTCCAGCATTCAGGTATTTACCACATTAATTCTTACCCGGCTAATCAGACCTCTTGTTCCGTCCCAGGATTCCCCGTGCCTGCTCCCAGAATTGTACCGACGCCTGATTGATCTCCTTTCGACACCTGCCAACTACACGCCAAGTGCACGTGCGGTGCTGCGACATGCGCTCAAATAAACCTTTGAAAATCACCACAGCCACCCTTGTCTGCTTTGGGGTCCACTTCCCAGCGCACCCTAACAGCAACAGCTTGGTCTGGCCACATGGACTCCGCGGACATGGATCCGAGTTATGCTTCCTCGTCACCCCCCGCCGTTGACCGACACGCTCAAGCCCTCGAATATCTTTACCAAAAGGTAGGAGAAATTTCTGTGGCACTTCAGTCTCTCCAGGCGCAATTCACGCCGCTTCCCCTGCATCCGACGTCACCACCACGCCGAGACCTCGTCTCCCCACCGCCAACGCAACGGGAGCCGCACGTGCCACCCCCTGCCCCCTACGATGGCGACTTGGGCTCTTGTCGTGCCTTTTTAGTGCAGTGCGGTCTCGTGTTCGACCAACAGCCACATACATACGGCGGCGAGCGGGCTAAGATCGCTTACCTGATCGCGAGTCTTCGCGGCCCAGCTCTGGCCTGGGCCACAGCTGAGTGGGAGAAGGGCTCGGCGGCGTGCGCCTCATATGACTGCTTCACAGCCGAGATGCGCAAAGTTTTCGACCACCCGGTCCGTGGTAAGGAAGCCGCCAAACGTCTAATGTCCATCCGTCAGGGAGGGCGCAGCGTCGCAGAGTTCTCCGTGGAGTTCCGCACGCTTGCAGCTGAGAGCCAATTCAACGACGCCGCGCTTCAAGAGGTCTTCACCGGCGCACTCAGCGAATCGCTCAAGGACGAGTTGGCTTCCAGGGACGAGCCAGGGAATCTCGATCAACTCATCGATCGTTCGATTCGAATCGACAATCGACTTCGCGAAAGACGACGTCAACGGCGCGAGCCGCCGCCTTTCAAGTTTCACTGTCCCGCTGCCCAGAGTATGGCCCCTACTTCCGGGTATTCCCCACACACCGTCGCCTCTACACTGCCCTCTGCTGAGAGCCCCGAGCCCATGCAGCTAGGGAGAGCCAGGCTCACTGAGGAGGAACGCACACGTAGGCTCGCTGCCCAGCTATGCATCTACTGTGGCCAAGCGGGGCATTTCCTCCGCCATTGTCCGGTGCGTCCGGGAAACTGGCAGGCTCACCAGTAAGTGAGGAAATACTGGTGAGTCATGCGTTTAACAATTCCTCAGCTCGGCTCCAGCTCCCCGCCACACTTACTTGAAAAGACCAGTCCTGCAGTGTGAAGGCTTTTGTTGATTCTGGTGCTGATGAAAGTTTTATTGATCGCAGGTTGGTGAAACAGCTGGGCGTCGGAACGCGCTCGTTACCTGTCCCGTTAAAGACCATCGCACTCAATGGACAGGTGCTGTTTAGTATGGGGGAGCAAACCGACCCTGTCCACCTTCTTCTATCGGGTAACCACCAAGAGGTACTCTGTCTATTAGTAATCGATTGCCCTCACACGCCGCTGGTTCTTGGCCTACCCTGGCTCAAGACTCACAGCCCAGCGGTGGATTGGACCCACCCCAAGCTCACTGCATGGAGTGCCTTTTGCCATAAAAATTGTTTAAAATCTGCCCTAGCTCCAGCCTATCCTGTCCAGAACCCAGACCAGCTAGACCTCTCATCAGTCCCTGAGTGCTACCATGACCTGAGCCTAGTCTTCAGTAAAGACCGAGCAGTGGCCCTGCCCCCCCACCGCCCTTATGACTGTGCCATAGACCTACTTCCTGGCGCCGCCCTGCCAAAGGAGCGCATTTATAAGATCTCGGAAGCTGAGAGGGAGGTGCTGCAGTCCTATATCACAGAGTCCTTGGCCACAGGTATAATTCGTCCGTCCTCATCCCCGGTCGGCGCCGGCCTCTTCTTTGTGGGGAAGAAGGATGGCACATTGAGGCCCATCATTGATTTCCGTGGCCTCAACAAAATCACCATTAAGAACACGTACCCACTCCCCCTGATGGACTCAGCGTTCACACCCCTCCATGGCGCGCGTATCTTCACCAAGCTCGACCTACGCAGCGCTTATCATCTGGTCCGTGTCAGAGAGGGGATGAGCGGAAGACCGCGTTTAACACTCCCCAGGGCCATTTTGAGTATCTCGTCATGCCTTTTGGACTCACTAATGCCCCTGCGGTTTTCCAGAACCTGGTCAATGACGTGCTGAGAGACATGATCAACAGGTTTGTTTTTGTTTATCTTGATGACATCCTGATTTTCTCTCCTAACCTCACAGAGCACGAGCAGCACGTACGCCAGGTGCTCCAAAGACTCCTGGAAAACCGTCTGTTTGTGAAGGCAGAAAAGTGCGAGTTCCACGTCCCAGAGACCAAATTCCTGGGCTACGTCATTGCCAAGGGCGAACTCCGCATGGACCCTGGTAAGCTAACCGCAGTGGTAGAGTGGCCACGGCCCACCGGTCGGAAACAACTCCAGTTTCCTCGGGTTCGCAAACTTTTATCGGCGGTTCATCAGGAATTACAGCAGGGTCACAGCACCGCTAACAGCCCTCACATCGACCGCTTCACCATTTCGCTGGTCTGACTCTGCTGACGCTGCCTTCAGGGACCTTAAGCGACGCTTTACTTCAGCCCCCGTGCTGGCACATCCTGACCTTGCCTTACAGTTCATTGTGGAGGTGGATGCCTCTGAAGTGGGCGTGGGAGCAGTCTTGTCCCAACGACAGACTGGCAATGGCAAGGTGCACCCCTGTGCATTTTTCTCCTGCAGACTAACCCCCGCCGAGCAAAACTATAGCATTGGGGACCGCGAGTTGCTGGCTGTTAAACTTGCCCTGGAGGAGTGGCGACACCTGCTGGAGGGAGCTCGCCAGCCTTTCATCGTTTTGACTGATCACAAAAACCTGGAGTACCTCAAGGCCGCCCGGAGGCTCAATCCTCGCCAGGCCAGGTGGGCCATGTTTTTTGAACTTTTTAATTTCTCTCTCTGCTATATCCCAGGGGCACGTAATATCAAGCCAGATGCCCTATCCCGCCAGTTCCTGCCTAGTGAGACCAGGGTGGACCCAGCCCCCATTCTCCCTTCCACCTGTTTTCTTGCTGCAGTGGAATGGGAGGTGGAGTCCAAGGTTAAGGAAGCCCTTGGGGAGCACCCGGACCCCCGGCAGGGGTCTCAGGCTAATTTGTTTGTTCCCGCATCAGTCCGGCAACAGGTGCTGGAGTGGGCCCACTCGTCTCGCTTGTTCTGCAACCCGGGTATCCGCAGGACCCTTGCTGTGTTGCGCCAACGGTTCTGGTGGGCCACAATGCCCGAGGACACGCGGGCTTTTGTCACTGCTTGCCATGTTTGCGCCCGCAACAAGACCTCGACCAAACCCAGCTCTGGCCTGCTTCGCCCTCTTCCTATCCCTAGCCGCCCGTGGTCCCATATCGCCCTGGACTTTGTCTCCGGTGTCCCCCCTTCCCGAGGTAACACCATAATACTCACTGTGGTTGATAGATTTTCCAAGGGGGCCCATTTCATCCCGCTTCGCAAACTCCCATCGGCGAAGGAGACCGGAGAGCTGCTGGTCCAGCATGTCTTCCGTCTGCATGGCATCCCGTCTGATATTGTGTCTGATAGGGGTCCCCAATTCACCTCGCAGGTATGGAAGGCTTTCTGCGCAGCTCTGGACGTTGGTGTGAGTCTCTCCTCAGGTTACCATCCTCAAACCAACGGCCAGTGTGAATGCACAAACCAACAGCTGGAAGCAGCACTTCGCTGTGTCGCACAGTCCTGTCCCAATTCCTGGAGTGACCACCTCTCCTGGGTCGAATATGCCCATAATACCCTGCCGAACGCCTCCTCAGGCATGTCCCCCTTCCTGTGCTCACTGGGCTACCAGCCCCCCTTGTTTCCATCCCAAGAGCAGGACATAGCGGTTCCCTCGGTGCAAAGGCACATCAACCGGTGCACCAAGGTTTGGAGGAGAGCACGCGCTGCGCTAATCCGCTCGTCCGAAAGTTCCCAGGCCCAGTCCAACCGTCGCCGTACACCAGCCCCTGTCTACTCTGTGGGGCAGAAGGTATGGCTCTCCTCAAAACACTTGCCACTAAGAGTTAATTCCAGGAAACTGGCCCCACGTTTTGTCGGCCCCTTTGAAGTAGAGAAGGTAGTGAATCCCTGCTCAGTCCGCCTCAAGCTCCCCAGGTCTCTGCGTGTCCATCCCACCTTCCATGTTTCCCAGGTAAAGCCGGTCTCGTCATGCCCGTTGTCCCCTCCAGTGCAGACTCCCCCTCCTCCATTGTTAATTGACGGGCACCCAGCCTTCAAAGTGAGCCGTCTCTTGGACGTCCGCCGTCGTGGCCGTGGGGTACAGTACCTCATTGACTGGGAGGGCTATGGGCCTGAGGAACGAAGTTGGATCCCAGCCAGGCAGGTGTTGTGCAGGTCCCTGATACGTGACTTCCATCGCGCCCATCCCGATCGCGTGCCTCGGGCGCCTGGTGGCGCCCGTGGGGGGTGGGGGGGGGTACTGTTAGGGCTCCTTGATTGCAGGCTGGAGACCAGACGGGCGAAGACGCCGACAGCTGCAAGCCATCGAAATCAGCCGCCTTTATAAGCCAGCTCGTCGTTGCCGCTCGTCGCCAGACCAAACTTTCAGTAATCCCGTCAGTGAAGTCCAGCATTCAGGTATTTACCACATTAATTCTTACCCGGCTAATCAGACCTCTTGTTCCGTCCCAGGATTCCCCGTGCCTGCTCCCAGAATTGTACCGACGCCTGATTGATCTCCTTTCGACACCTGCCAGCTACACGCCAAGTGCACGTGCGGTGCTGCGACGTGCGCTCAAATAAACCTTTGAAAATCACCACAGCCACCCTTGTCTGCTTTGGGGTCCACTTCCCAGCGCACCCTAACAGTATTAGTACGTTTTTGGCTACTCAACGCACCTCTGCATACATATGATTGAATTTGGATCATAATAAGGTCACTGTCCTTCAATTTTATAGCACCCCCTAAATAGTGAGCAAGATGAACATGGACGTTGACTAGGATTATTTGAATGTGGCCTTACTTCATTCATCTGAACATCACACCATGCTTTCCGCAAAGCTTCTGAAGCTAAATGCACTTAAGGTATCAACACATATAGTAGCTAGATGTTTACCTTTGAGAACATTGCGTCGTTAAAGCCACGCATACACGTACGGCTCCTTTTCTAAGAAATCAGCAAACATTGTATAATAGAATGATTCATTGCTTTTATTCAACAAAATTGTAATTCATAAACTAAAGGAAAGTAATTTATTTTGGTATGCTACTAAATATCAATACTTATATAAGACTATTTCATAACTTGTTCAGATGACCACATAAAATCATGTACTACTGGCGAGTTTACAATGTAGATGAGGCTGCAAAAATATTCGCTAATTTTTTATTTTTTTTTCTATAAATACCCAGTTGCCTGCAAAGTTTTTAACAATCCTCTATTTATTCTTATTTACGATATCAGTTTGGACAGTTTCTATTTTCCCCCATTTACCCATGTGAACCCAAGCAATGCATTACATATATTTGCATTTTAATGGAAAGAATGAGCGTCCATTACCTAAAATCATATCTTTTTTTTTTTGCTTCATTCAGCATTTTCAGAAGCCCGACACTGGAATGCTGAATGTGCACTCCTAAGAAAAGAGCCGCCCATTTTTGGAATATGATTTACAGTGCATCCTATACTTGCTACTTGCCTTGGTGGATGGAGGTGCTCTGTCTGAGGAAAAATACATGTTCAGTTTTTAGTTTTTGTTGCATTGAGAAAATTGTTTTCGCAATCCCATTTCGAGAATGATTTGAAAACAAATCACATAAACGTTTTGAAATGCTCCAAGATATGACTGAGAGAGACTTTAACAATGCGTGACTGTTAGCACTGTTATTAGTAATAAATGCCTCTTTCTATTTGCTTTGCAGGATGATTTCCGCCTGTTAGTCACATGGTGGTCCTCAGTCGCACTGATGTTGAGAGGCAAAACCACTGAATTCATGACTGCAGTGGCAACAGAGCATAGAGGAGGGTGCCAAAGAACTAAAAGGTCAGAGGCCTAGAGATGGTATCAAAATTAGATCATTCATTCATTCATTCATTTTCCATGCCGCTCTTCCTCACGAGGGTCGCGGGGGTGCTGGAGCTATCCCAGTTAACAACTCTGAGCAGTAGGCGGGTTACACCCTGAATTGGTTGCCAGCCAATCGCAGGGCAAAATATGACATACAACCATTCACGCACACACTCATACCTACTGACAATTTGAAGTTTTCAATCAGCCTACAAAGCATATTTTGGGGATTTGGAGGGGTAAACGGAGTCCCCAGAGAAAACCCATAAAGGCACGGGGAGAACATGCGATTTTACACAGGAAGGCCGGAGCCTGGGATTGAACCCTTGATTTCAGAACTGTGAGGCGGACATGCTAACCACTCGCTGTGCCGCCCAAAATTAGATAATATATTCTTTATATATATGTATATATATATATATATATATATATATTTTTTTTTTACCTTTCCTGTTCAGCTGCTTAGACGCGGAGAATAGAAATCTGAGTGCCCTTATGGTCTGAACAGTTCTAATGTATCACATTGGAGTTTGATATATTAACTACATTATAATTATATTTACCTGTGGACTCCATGTAGGGGGGCTGATAACTGAGGAGAGAGAGGAGTGAAGGTGAGTCAAAAGGAGATGTGCTTAGACGAGGTGAAGCGTACTCAAATCAGTAATGTGGGGGTGGAGCCCAGTATTATGTGAATCACATGTAAGTGTGGATATGTTGACATCCTATTCTATGCTACCTGATTGCTAATCCTGTCACCGACAATCTTTTTACAAATTGCACCCAGTCGTGCGTGAAGCCTTATAGAGATAATTCTGCAGACAAGTAGAAATGCTGCGCGGGGGCCGTCCAGGGTCCTGGCATCACCCCAGCCAGTTGGTAGGGAGCGAGCGTGACCCACCCCTCCTCCCACAGCTCCGGCAAAGGGGCCCGCGCCATCCCCCCAGGACCCAGAGCTGTCCCCTGGACCATCTGCGGCCCCATTAACTGGCCCTCAGGGAAGGGATGAGGGGATGCGCCACAGCCTGCCACACCTGCCCCCATCACCGCCCGCAAACCTGGAACCCCACCACCACGGCAACCCCTCAACCAATGTGGCACACCGCGGACCCCCCACGGCCCACTAAGCCCAGGGAAGGACAGGAGCCCCACCTGGAGGGGGCGACACCCTGTCGACCCGCCGACACCAAGCTGGTGATCTGCGCCAGGGCCCAAGGAGGATGCCTGGGCAGAATAGAGAGAAGAACGCAAGAGCCCGCCGAGGGACAGCACAGGAGCGGAGTCACGACCCCACCACCACAACCAACAGCCCAGACAAAGATGGCCCCATCCTGGGAGTCCCAACATGTAGAAACATTTGAGACCCACCTACAGCCCTATTACTGCGTGTGCCAGGTCCCTAACTGGCAGCCACTACCCAGCACCCTGATAGGATTGTGTCGGGAGGGAAGTGCAGTGTATGCATTTAAATAGGAGAGCGCAGCTGACAGGGCAGTGGGAGAGCTGCGTGAAGCTTCTTCTCAGCCACACTTCCCACCGCCCCTCATCTTAGTTCCCCCGTGGAGTATGTGGTGCGAGAATGGCTGGGCCAGCAGCGTGGGGCATCCAACTAACCCTATTTGCCCCATATCCTCAGTGTATGATGATGCATTAAAATCAGGGGTGAGCCGGCCTAGGAGTGTACGGCGCGTCGGCAACGTTCCAACTCTCCCCGAAAACCTGAATGAGTGTGTAGGGGCCCAAAATGAAAGATATTTACAGTGCAAAGTGAAGAGTGCGTGGGTTAAGAGGCAGGCTCCCGCGGGTGGGGCCTCGCCCGCCAGAACTGGACTACAGGACAAGAGAAGTGCCAGGGCCTTGAACACACCCCAACCCTACCACCCCTGACCCAGGCATCCACCCCGCATCCCCAAACTGGCCAGGGGACAACCACCCCCACAGCTGGGGACAACCAGCACCACACCAGGTCACATGTACAGACACATTACTGTATGTATAGGTGTGTGATATCATGTTAGTTTGATCAGTTGCCCATTTTGGATACCCTTAACCAGCCAGCAAACTAGTAAAAAAAATGACCCCCCGCTCTTTTTGCTTGACAGAGGTAATTTAGCAAAGAAACAGTCGATTATTTCCCACTTGTGTTTGTCTTTGTACATCAATCTTCTTTTGCTAATGAATGCGATGTTTACCGTTGTTGTTTCCTGGTGTGGCTTTAGAAAACACGCATTAATTTTCACAACTGTAGGCAGAGCCCTGCAGCAAAAATGAAACAAAACAATAATGTTTTACTTGCTAGCAATAATTGTTCCTGACTTTTGCTGTAATCTGCTAATTTAATTGATGGTAGCTTTGCATGCAATACAAAAGCTACCATGTACTGTATTCCTTTTTTTTAATTAAATTTTTTTTTTTAAACTGCATTTCTTCAGCGCGCCGCCCAACCAAAACCATTTGACCCACCTACACCGTTCATACACCAACGGGGTCTCTTTTGTTTGACATCCCAAAAATGACCCGTTGCCCAAAAACGTGAGTTTTTTTTGGGGGGGGGGAACTAAATAAAATTTTAAACTGTTACTTATCCTACAATTTTTGCCCAAATCACATCATACATACATCAGAAAATTCAGGACGCTAAGCGGCACAAAAGTTCTGTACCGGTTCTTGCTAAAAACGTACAGTTCTACCAAATTTGCCAAACACATACCCATTCATTTCTAATGCCCTATTCACCATTCATTTCAATAGCAGAAAGACTTCCATTCACTCCTATAAATTTCCATCCCAAGTGACCCAACATCAACAGGAGGGGACCCCCAAAATCCCCCAGATCAACAGGAAGTGACCCAATATGAACAGGAAGTGAACTTGAAATCCCCCAAAATCAACAGGCAGTGACCCGATATCACAGTGCGTCCGAGATGCCTCAAAATCAACAGGAAGTGACCCGATAAACCAACCATCACAGCAACGCTACCATCGCAGTTAGAGGCGTGCGAAATTTCCGATTCATAGATTATTCGCGATTCGGCCGTGGAAGATTCGAGAACGATTCATAAACATCCAAATTCCGATTATTGAATTATACCAGGTAACGCGGAAATAAAACACAGTCAGCGCGGTCTTTGGGACGCCACAGTCTTTGGGACGCAATGAGGAGCTGACCGAGAGTAAATATCTTGTTCAACTCATGCCGCTAGATAAAAAAACAAAAAAACAATCATACCTGGCTGCGGCCGACAGCCACTACAAATAGCGACCGGTTGCTAGTTGCTACAAACAAACGGCAACATATGGCTATGGTAGATATCACATATTGTAGAACTAGATGTGAAATGACAGTAACGACAGTGTTGGAACATATACAAAGAACTAGATGCGAAATGACAGACTTGCCGCCATCTTAAAGCAGTAGACTTCTCTAGAAGGCTCTGTTGTAGCGAACCTAATTGCTTTTTATCTAAAATATCCCTAAATCGGCAAAATCTTGACTATAATCTATCTTTAAATGATGAAACAGTTTTAAAACTTTGACATGTCGGAAGTAGACGGATGGGAAATTATGGAATAATGGGAACAATTTTAACAACTTGAACGGTTGATTCACAACATTAAATTAATTGAACGTAGTTTAAAGCTTTTGATACAGAATGGAGACTTGAGTATTTTATTTACTGTTTTTAACTGGGAAATTGATACTAAAATAGTTTGGTTTAGCCTGAGAAGATTTTTGAACAATTTTGGAACTAGTGTACAAAACATTAAAAGTGTGGTGGGGTGCATCAATAATCGATTTATAATCGAATCGGAGCCTCTGAATCGTAATCGTAATCGAATCGTTAGGTGCTCAAAGATTCCCAGCTCTAATCGCAATTGTTTTAATTGTTTAACCAGGTTTATGTCATAGTCATGCTTTATTTTCAAATGCATAATCCTCACAAGGGTCACGAGGGTGCTGGAGCCACCCTGAATGGCTTGCCACTTAAGGAGATTTAATGGGAATCTGACAGCATGTGTCAGGTTGCTTATTATCTGTATGCTGAGCGATGATCTGCTCTGCCGCCAGACTTGACCTTCATAATTAACACACTATTAGCATAATCAACTAAGCAGTACATAATCACATTTCCTTAATCAATGAAGAATTTGGGGGTTTGGTTCAAAAACAGTTTGATGGAAGGTGTCTTTTTTTTTCTTAGCCGTTTGCAGCAAAAAGTCAAAGCAGACTGTTGCATTATGCATAAGTTACCCTCAATTCTGCATGAAATGAGACATATTTGTTGTGTGCTTTTTTTTCCCAGCGGATTCATTTATAGAAGTGTGCACACAGTGTTATGTCCATGCCCTGGCTTCCCGCGGATCACTTCCTGTTCCCCTTAATGTGCCAAAAACTGTTGCTTGCCCACAGACGGACTCATATTTGCATGTCAACAAACAACTTTTTGCAATCTTATCATGATTCTCTTGCCTTCTTTTAATCAGCCTCACACACCAACCAACACATAGAGAGCTCACTTGAGAAAATGTTATTAAAAGGTTCGAGCGAGACTGATGTTGCGTTGATTGCCGTAGATCAAGTGATAAACAGAGCGTGACTAATGCTGAAAATGGCAGGCTGTGTGAGAAAAATCATGAGATGTACAGATTTATGCTTTTTTTCATAAATTTGTGCACATGATTGCCTTGGTCACGCATGTGCATTATTGATGTGTTGTATGAATGTGTTCGTGTGCGTGTGTGTTCATATACAGTAGTTTAGTGTCAGTCATCTATTTTGTTGCAGAGCATTGATCGCGTGTTAGTTTCTTCTGTGTGCATGGGGGTGTCTGACCTTTACATGATGGCTCAGCTAAATAAAGCAGCAGCCTTTCTTGAAAGTTCTCACGCAATAAAATGACCTCCCTTTTTGTCCACATGTGACAAAGATGTCAACTTTAGTTGGTATGTTTATTTTCAAATGTGCTTACTTTCACATCAACTAATTTGGAGTCGCAACATAGTTTTGATCAATTCTTGAATCGACGTAGGGTACAAAAATGCAGTTTAAATCTGGAGAAGAATGTGAATGCATTCAGCCAATCACAATCACTCCCAATTTTACCCAAAGGGATCATGGATTAGAGTAATCTTGTTGGGTGGTGGTTACTGCAGTTCAAAGTTCAGACGTTAAATTTGTTAACCCATTATAAGGCAAGTGACTATTTTTGGTAATTAAAAAAAAAACAACAACAAAAAAACATACCATGTAAAAAAAAAAAACGTAACCCAATGAGGACCTGACATCTACATACAGTGGGGCAAATACTGTAAGTATTTAGTCAACCACCAATTGTGCAAGTTCTCCGACTTGAAAAGATTAGGGAGGCCTGTAATTGTCAACATGGGTAAACCTCAACCACGAGAGACAGAATGTGGAAAAAAAACTGAAAATCACATTGTTTGATTTTTAAAGAATTTATTTCCAAATTAGAGTGGAAAATAAGTATTTGGTCACATACAAACAAGAAAGATTTCTTGCTGTCAAAGAGGTCTAACTTCTTCTAACGAGGTCTAACGAGGCTCCACTCGTTACTTGTATTAATGGCACCTGTTTTAACTCATTATCGGTATAAAAGACATCTGTCCACAAGCTCAGTCAGTTACACTCCAAACTCCACTATGGCCAAGACCTAAGAGCTGTCGAAGGACACCGGAGACAAAATTGTAGACCTGCACCAGGCTGGGAAGACTGAATCTGCAATAGGTAAAACGCTTGGTGTAAAGAAATCAACTGTGGGAGCAATTATTAGAAAATGGAAGACATATAAGACCACTGATAATCCCCCTCGATCTGGGGCTCCATGCAAGATCACATCCCATGGCGTCAAGATGATAACAAGAACGGTGAGCAAAAATCCCAGAACCACACGGGGGGACCTAGTGAATAACCTACAGAGAGCTGGGACCACAGTAACAAAGGCTACTATCAGTAACACAATGTGCCACCAGGGACTCAAATCCTGCACTGCCAGACGCGTCCCCATGCTGAAGCCAGTACACGTTCAGGCCTTTCTGCAGTTTGCTAGAGAGCATTTGGATAATCCAGAAGAGGTCTGGGAGAATGTGTTATGGTCAGATGAAACCAAAATATAACTTTTTGGTAGAAACACAGGTTCTCATGTTTGGAGGAGAAAGAATACTGAATTGCATCTGAAGAACACCATACCCACTGTGAAGCATGGGGGTGGAAACCTCATGCTTTGGGGCTGCTTTTCTGCAAAGGGACCAGGACAACTGATCTGTGTAAAGGAAAGAATGAATTGGGCCATGTATCGAGAGATTTTGAGTGATAATCTCCTTCCATCAGTAAGGGCATTGAAGATGAGACGTGGCCAGGTCTTTTAGCATGACAATGATCCCAAACACAGCGTCAAGGCAACAAAGCAGTGGCTTCATAAGAAGCATTTCAAGGTCCTGGAGTGGCATAGCCAGTCTCCAGATCTCAACCCCATAGAAAATCTGTGGAGGGAGTTTAAAATCCGTGTTGCCCAATGACAGCCCCAAAACATCACTGCTCTAGAGGAGAGCTGCATGGAGGAATGGGCCAAAATACCAGCAACAGTGTGTGCAAAGCTTGTGAAGAGTTACAGAAAACGTTTGGCCTCCGTTATTGCCAACAAAGAGTACATAACAAAGTATTGAGATGAAGTTTTGGTATTGACCAAAAACTTATTTTCCACCATGATTTGCAAATAAATTCTTTAAAAATCAAACAATGTGATTTTCTGTTGTTTTTTTTTTCACATTTGGTCTCTCATGGTTGAGGTTTACCCATGTTGGCAATTACAGGCCTCTCTAATATTTTCAAGTGGGAGAACTTGCACAATTAGTGGTTGATTAAATACTTATTTGCCCCACTGTTTGTGGACATCACATGATAACATTTGGTACATTGTGTCATGTCCAACCCAGAATTTGACAAAAGTGGATGCCAGGTGTTAATGATGATTAAACAGTATATGCGGTGAACTACCCACACTCGTGCGATCGACGTAATTGGCTCCCCCGTTATTGATCAATAAAATAATGTTTGCACCGCAAATATAAGACGACCCCCTCTTTTTCAGTGTTATTTCAGTGCAAAAAACACTGTCTCATAATCGGCCCAATACGGTAATACTAACAGAAGTACAGTCTAGTTATAGCCCCCAATAAAACCATTTTCTCTTTTTTCTAATTTCATAGTTTTTTTTTTTTTTTAACCTTTTCTTAACCAGGAATAAGTCTCGTCGAAAATAAAAATCTCTTTTACAGAAGAGTCCTGTCCAAGACAGGCAGCGGCACAAACAGAGTTGCGCAAACACAGATAAACGCAAAGCACCAAAAACGGTTCAGAATTTATTTGTTTTATAATCAGCAGTCATAGCAGCTACAGCCAAATGTACTTGCTTCCAATTTGGAAGAAAGTACATTTTATATTTAACAGGGGTGTAACGGTACACACAAGTGACAGTTCGGTAAAACAGGAAAAACATAACCTTTTTTTTTTTATCACAGCATTTGAAGAAGGTTTAAGTTTCTTCTATTGGCTTATTAATGTGTAAAATAAATAGAAGAAATTATCAAATTTGTATTTTTTTTTTTTTAATTGTTCTAACATTCATTAATTCACAGTTTATGCGCAAAAATAGACCACACACCTTTTTTGTAGGGATCGAATTGTTCTAACAATTATTAATTCACAGTTTATGCGCAAAAATAGACCACACACCTTTTTTGTAGGGATCGACCGAGGTAATCGTGAAAGTCAGGTAGCACTCGCCAGCTGGCAACCTCGGTAACTTTTTATATAAAAATAAGATACTACCATTTTCAATGTTGGATTAATTACACCATTGTCAGTGAACATACTCTCCCACCTAAGAAATATTTTTTTTCTAGTGGCTAAGATTTAAAATTTACCGGTCGATCTAGGTTCCTACTCTCACCTATGGTCCCAAGCTGTGGGTCGTGACCGAAAGAACAAGATCCCGGATACAAGTGGCCAAAATTAGTTTCTTCCGCTGGGTGTCAGGGTTCATCTTTAGAGATAGGATGAGCTCGGTCATCCGGGAAGGACTAAGGGTCGAGCTGCTACTCCTCGGTGTGGAGGGAAGCCAGATTAGGTGGCCCAGACATCTGGTTTGGATGCCTTTGAGATGCCTCCCTGGAGAGGTGTCCCAGGCATGTTCCACCGGCGGGAGGCCCCGGGGACGACCCAGGACATGCTGGAGAGACTATATCACTTAATTGGCCTGGGAACGCCTTGGGATCCTGCCGGAGGAGCTGGTTGAAGTGGCTAAGGCAAGGGAAGTCTGGGCTTTCCTGCTAAAGCTGCTGCACCCGCAACTCGACACCGATTTAAGCGGTAGATAATGGATGGATGGAGAGTGGCTAAAATTAAAAAGTGCAAATTGTTCAAAACTGAAAAAGCATCTCTTGAAATGTGCAAAAATAAATATCCTCACTCGGTGTTCAAATGACTTCAGCATAGGGCTAATAAAAAGTGCAAATTGTTCAAAACTGAAAAAGCATGTCTTGAAATGTGCAAAAATAAATATCCTCACTCAGTGTTAAGATGACTTCAGCATAGGGCTAGAGCAAAAAAAAAAAAAATTCCCAATTTGAAAACATAAAATAAAAACACTTCAGAAAGTGTGAATAATACTGCATTTGATAGTTCCCACTCTGCACATTCACCATAACTTAAATTCTCAATAGTGATCAATGAAAACATCTTTGTCTGTTTTGATTTGTCTCGTCGTTTGTTGATTTAGGTGTATTACCGCTACCGCCACCCGCAGTAAAGGAGGACTTTCTCCGACATGGATTTTTAATTTTTTTAACATATTCACCACTTGACGGTATTGGACAAATACAAATATCGTTACACTGTTACTATTTAAGGCATCGCCCGACATTGACAACAATACCTGCAATAAATTCACTGAAATTGGGCGTACTGGCAATGAATGCTCATGTTTTAGTTCCATTGACGCCGTGAGACATCCAATTTGACTGGGATTTAGCACAATCAGTGGCAGCCAGTAAGTTAAATGATTATAATTCAAAACAGTTTTTTTTTTTGTCTTTCTGTGGCACATGTGCCATGACTGGTTGTGAATTAGCTTCAGTTGGATCTTTTACATTCCCATACATTATGCAGTAGCTCCTCTCCCACATACTGTACTGTATGATTAGATTCTCTAATATGATGGAAGGAGACACCCACAGTCAGGCAATTATATTATATTCTTCGCAAATATTCAAAGCTGTCAACGTCAACTATCAGGGAAAACCCTATTTGAAACGTCTAATGCTGTACTGGTATGACAAGGCTCATCATTGAGACAGACAAGCCAGAAGTTAATCATCACATCACTCTAGTGGACCCATGTAAAGGATTCACTTCATAAAAAGTGTGCTTTAATGTTTTAGGTGCCCTGTTTTGTTTTTGGCATGCCTTTGCGGAACGGTAAAAAATGGTAAATGATTATGATGTACACAACTGAAAAATGACATAAATTGAAATCTCTGCTACGCAGGAAAGTATTTGATTGATTAGTATGATATGTGCAGTTTTGACTTTTATGAATAGGTATTAAAAATGACATTGGTACCTCTGACTAAAAAATTCACTGCTGTGGATATTAATAGTCACATGCATACAGTGGGCCAAATAAGTATTTAGTCAATCACTAATTGTGCAAGTTCTCCCACTTGAAAATATTAGAGAGGCCTGTAATTGTCAACATGGGTAAACCTCAACTATGAGACACAGAATGTGGAAAAAAAACCAGAAAATCACATTGTTTGATTTTTAAATAATTTATTTGCAAATAATGCTGGAAAATAAGTATTTGGTAAATACCAAAAGTTCATCTCAATACTTTGTTATGTACCTTTTGTTGGCAATAATGGACGGATGCCACACGTTTTCTGTAACTCTTTACAAGCATTTCACACACTGTTGCTGGTATTTTGGTCCATTCCTCCATGCAGATCTCCTCTAGAGCAGTGATGTTTTGGGGCTGTCGTTGGGCAACATGGACGTTCAACTCCCTCCACAGATTTTCTATGTGGTTGAGATCTGGAGACTGGCTAGGCCACTCCAGGACCTTGAAATGCTTCTTACGAAGCCACTCCTTTGTTGCCCTGGCTGTGTGTTTGAGATCATTGTCATGCTGAAAGACCCAGCCACGTCTCATCTTTAATGCCCTTGCTGATGGAAGGAGAGTTTCACTCAAAATGTCTCGATATATGGCCCCATTCATTCTTTCCTTTACACAGATCAGTCGTCCTGGTTCCTTTGCAGAAAAACAGCCCCAAAGCATGTTGTTTCCACCACCATGCTTCACATTGGGTATGGTGTTATTCAGATGCAATTCAGTATTCTTTTTCCTCCAACACGAGAACCTGTGTTTCTACAAAAAAGTTCTATTTTGGTTTCATCTGACCATAACACATTCTCCCAGTCCTCTTCTGGATCATCCAAATGCTCTCTAGAGAACTGCAGACGAGCCTGGATGTGTACTTTCTTCACCAGGGGGACACGTCTGGCAATGCAGGACTTGAGTCCCTGGCGACGCATTGTGTTACTGATAGTAGCCTTTGTTACTGTGGTCCCAGCTTTCTGTAGGCCATTCACTAGGTGCCCCCGTGTGGTTCTGGGATTTTTGTTCACCGTTCTTGTTATCATTTTGACGCCACGGGATGTGATCTTGCATGGAGCCCCAGATCGAGGGAGATTATCAGTGGTCTTGTATGTCTTCCGTTACTAATAACTGCTCCCACAGTTGATTTCTTTACACCAAGTGTTTTACCTATTGCAGATTCAGTCTTCCCAGCCTGGTGCAGGTCTACAATTTTGTCTCTGGTGTCCTTCGACAGCTCTTTGGTCTTGGCCATAGTGGAGTTTGGAGTGTAACTGACTGAGCTTGGGGACAGGTGTGTTTTATACCGATAATGAGTTAAAACAGGTGCCATTAATACAGGTAATGAGGGAAGCCTCGTTAGACCTCGTTAGAAGAAGTTAGACCTCTTTGACAGCCAGAAATCATGCTTGTTTGTAGGTGACCAAATACATATTTTCCACTCTAATTTGGAAAAAAAATCTTTACAAATCAAACAATGTGATTTTCTGGGTTTTTTTTCTTCCACATTCTCTCTCTCATGGTTGAGGTTTACCCATGTTGACAATTACAGGCCTCTCTAATCTTTTCAAGTAGGAGAACTTGCACAATTGGTGGTTGACTATATACTTATTTGCCCCACTGTATGTCAAGTAGGTTTTTGGATATGAAGTTGTGGAACAAGGTCTTGCCTTGATTGTTTTTTTCAAAGGTGGGTGGTAACACGTTACATTTACTCCGTTATATTTACTGGAGTAGCTTTTTGTGAAAAATCTGAAAAGTCTGTCTCCTTTACGTTTTCCAAGCGAATGTCACGAGTAATCTAATTGGAGGGCTTCATGGCGCAATTATAACGTGTTTTCCAAACTGAGCCCGCAGAGAGGACAAACCAGCGAGGGCATGGGTTGAGAGATTGTGCGAGAGAGGGGAGGGTGAACTGAGCCGATAAAACTAACATGCAAACACAATTATGGAGTACAGAGTAGATTTATTTTTTCCTCAATATATTTTTCTGTGCTCAAAATCTTTAATTGCCTGCTCAGAATTGTGGCACAAATATAACACCACAATAAACTGAAAGGAAAAAGGAAGTACAGTATAATAAAGTTTGTATAGATGACGTATAAAATTATAGCATTGTATAAAAAAAATCATGACATTGTTCAGAAGTTGCTTACTTGTGTATTCTTTTCACTCTTTTTACTTCCTAATTTGTGCTTGAGTAATATGTTTTTTTGGATGACTAATTTGACTTTTGCTTGAGTAACTTTATTTTGATGTTACGCTACTCTTACTTGAGTAAAATCTTTGGCTACTTGACCCAGCTCTGGTGATTTTGATATGAACAGAGCATCTGTCAAGGTAGTTAGCATAGGCATCTCTACTATTCAGGCGAGTAGGCGATTGCTTTAGGCCCCCAACCAGTAAGGGGCCCCCAACCAGCTGCCCTTGCCCCAACGAGCAAGAGCTTGGGCCACTGGAGCCAGCAGCACCCCCAACTATTCGGCGTGTATAATTATGTCAGCATACCAAACAAACAAATAAAAAAACAAAAATGTTCACCATATCAATAACGATTTCTGGAGTTAATCCTACATACTTCAGAATTAATATTATAATATGTTGAGTAAATACTACAGAATACAGATTCTACACTAAGAATAGCTTTCAAATGACACTCTTTATGACCAATATGATTGGCAATGAATAATTATTATAATTATTATACTACTATTATATATAGTAGTATACTGTAATAATATTGCTAGAATTTTTTTTTAAAGAATTGTTTTGAATAATGTCGGAAAGCAAAGTCAGTGTTGTGAATCTGTTTACTTTCCATTCTTTTGCACTAGTAAATGCTATCAGCGTTTTTACTCATTGTTTATTTGTGATTAATTATTGTTATTTACATGATTATTTGTACTTTAATAAAGAATTTAAGTGTTCCAAAATGGTTTTGGGAATTAATAAGCATCAACAAAAATTTAATTGCTAAATTAGTAAAAAAATAAAATTAAAAAAATTTGTCGTTAAGGACAGACCTAGTGTACAGGAACATATTTCCTCCACAACCTTCTCACCTTTTTAACCCCTGACCCATGAAGAGGGCCCCCGGATATGTTCGCCTTAGGCCCCAAAATTGCCAAGTCCGCCACTGGTAGTTAGTAGAAAGAATTTGTCCTGGTCATGAGAAAAGATGCAGTTCCCAGAATGAATGAGGAACAGCAATAATAACCTACACATTATTTGAATGAATCTTATGACAGCGTCGTCAGACTGTCTTAATCATGATGTGACAACTATTATGAATATGAATGAATGCCTATGACGGATGTCATTACGGTCATGCAGTCAATTTTGTTAGATTTGATGCAAAATTGACTTTGTTTCAGATTTCTGTCATGCAACGTTAGGTTTACGACACTTAATGACATCTGTCAGGTGTCATGACATGATTATGACACTGTCATGAGAAGCATTCAAATGAAGCGTTACCAAACATACTGTATTACTCCATAAGAAAGCTAACAGCTAACTGGACACAAGGTGAGAAAAAAAACAATATGTTGCATTGATATAAGTGAAAGACACAGTAATAATAGGACAAAGGTGGTGTATATGCAAAGTATCTAGACTTGCTTAGCCCACAGGGGTTAGAACATGCATTACTGCATCCAAATGTTGGATTGTAAACTTACAGCATATGAGCTTTTGAGATAATAACCCAAGCGAGAACAATTGTTGCCGATGGCGAGTGCGATACCAACACTGGACTTTTACAATAAACAAGTGTTTATGTCCTCTCAAGCAAAACCAATCAGGGGCAACATAAAGCAACTTTTATCATGATTGCACTGCCTTCTATAAAGGGTGGGTATTTTTTTCCCACCGTAATCACAGGTATTATAATGACCAATGTGGTTTTAAAGATCTACACCTTCTGAGGAGAATGGTGCTTCTTTTTTGTTGTTTTTTCTCACTTCTTCTCCTGCCTTTTGGGTGTTGTTTTGTTTTGTGTTTTTCACAACAGGCACAAGAAGAGTAAAGAAATCTAGCCAACATTATAATGTGGACAAGAGCCGTGTTGCTATTTGATGTGTTATCGGTGAAGCATTTTTCTTTGTTACAGGATATTTTTCCTGTGTTTATCTCATATCGACTTGTAAGCGCGCACACACTTCGATGCATCTGGAGGAATCTACGACGGCATCTCGCGTATGCGTAGGAAAGCTAATGAGTGTGTCATGCTTGCTGGATCCCTTCCATTGTCTCCAGAGGCTCCGCTGCCACACACCTGCCCTGTTTTATATTCCAATGCTGGCAAGAGAGTAAGCAGCTTAGGGACACTGTGTCCGTATGAATATACAACACTGTAAACATGCACGCACTACCAACTTGTCCCAGATAACTTATGTGTTCGCGTCCTCAAGTCACACCACAGCCGTGATTATGGAAATGAAGATGAAGACTGCCAATATTTGGTGTGTGGGTGTTTTTTTTTTTTTTAAGTCTTTTTGGGGATGGTAAAGATGAGAGGGGAAAGCAAAAAAATTCCCAAACTTTCTACTGGCATACAGGGGATATGACACATAATCAGCTACCAGTGGACCTCTGATTTAAGTGTGTGTATTGGCCGATAAGTGTTTGCATTGGGATCTCCCAGTACAGTGATGCCTTGAGATACGAAAGCTTTAGTGCACAAAAATTCCTTTTTTCCGAAGCTTTTTTCAATTCATATTACGAAAAACGATTCATCATACGAAAGATGATACGTACCGTAATAGATCATTCCCGCTTGCAGCATTTGCAAGAAATGTAACTTTGTTTGAATAAACAAAAGGAACATAACTCCATGCACAAACAGCGAGATGAAATGGCAAGCAATTGCTGCCGAAGTAAATTGCTGCCGAAGTTAGCTCCTCTTTTCGTACTCCTTGTTTGCTATAAGTTTGAGTAGTCATGTGATAACGGCTATAGACTGAGCAGGAACCTAACTATTTACACCTAAGCACCACTTAGGGTCGACAAAGCATTACAAAGATAGGCAATCAGAGGACATGAAAGCAAATTTGATGTAGAGCTTGGAACGAATTAGGCTTTTTACATGCGAAACGTTATTCATTTTACGAAAAAAATCATGTTAGGAAAGCCACTCTGGAATAAATTTCGTACTGTATCGTTAGGTAGTACTCTGCAGATTTTTTTTTTTTTTTTTTTTTACTCTCGATATTAATGATGTGCTTAACAGTTTTAACATGTGCAGTCGGTAATAAAACCCACGTAAAAAGAAAAATATTTTGTGTTGGTCCAGTCTGTCAATTTACACGGCCACATTTATAACATTATTACGGTGGCCAATGACGGTATTTTGAAGGACACTCAGTAATGGACAAGTTTTTTTTTTTAAAAAGGACAACTTCGAAATCCAAACTGACTCCAGGACAAGATTCTGAGGGGGGGGGGGTCAAAAATGGAGAGCTCAGAGACAAGGCAATACAGTGAAAGCTATGTTTCGTTCAGATTTACTTTCACCGGGGATGAGACGAAACCTACTCCATTATGTTTCACGTTCCATCAAATATCACACTGAGTAAGTATACATTTTAAGAAATTGTATTACAATTTAAAATACTGTACAGAAAGTAATTTTGGAAAATTTTTACTTTGTGGTGTGCCGCAAAATTTTTTCCAATGTAAAAACGTCACGTGACTTAGAAAAGGTTGAAAAACATTTCTGTGTATAGTTTCAATTCTTCAATCAGTTAAAATGAACATTTTTGATGTGAAAGATGTTGCATTAAGCACAATGTAATCACGTTTAGAACATAAAAAGTAACGTCAGTTAATTACCCTTACAAAGATGTAACCGAGTTACTAACTCAATTACTTTTGGGGAGAAGTAATTTGTAACTGTAACTAACTACTTTTTTTTTTTAAAGGAAGATTACCAAAATTTACTCTGTTACATTTACTTGAGTAACTTTTTGAGCAAAATGTACTTCTAAGAATAGTTTTACCATACCATACCTTTTACTTTGACTTGAGTATATCGTTGAAGAACAAAGGCTACTCTTACTCTGCTACTTTGGGCTAAACTAGTCATTACATTTTTCCCCTTACACATTTGATTTGACTTCATTTTCACCAGAGATGCTGCCAGCAGCTCAACTAGTTTCACCAATTTGGCATCGCAATAATAATCACATGACTCCATTATACCAAACAGACGTAAGAGTAGAGTCACATGACCACATGCAAGCTTGCAGTCGCAAGTTCTATGATTACGCTGGCCTGTTCAATCCCGTGTTATCTTTAAAGCGCTGTAAAAATGAAACTCTTTGACATTGCGTCAACATTACTCAAAAGTGTGGATTTTAACCTCTCTCGCAGTTTTTATTTGGCACCAATAGACCACGGAAAACTGGATATATGATTGTTTTAATTACAGGGTAGGATTTCCTTTATTTTCTGCATTCGCACACTTTGGACAGGGGATGTTTCATTTCTAGTCTGAATTCGATGATTGAGCCAGAAATTTTATTTATTTATTTATTTCATTTTTGGGGGTGCGGGGGGTGTCAAACCTCTTTACTGAAATGCAAAGAAAATTGTTTTAGCACAGTTATTTCTATAACACATACAAAAACAGTTTTTCATTCAAAATTGTATTTTTTCAATGATTTGCAAAATAAAAGTTAAAAAACAACAGCAATAACCCGAACCTCCATCTCCTAATTTTTATTTTCCCTGACATACTGAATGCCAAATCTCAATTTTAACTACTTAAGAACATAGGATACATATTAAAATTGAAGTTCATGTAAACATTTACTTTTTTTTAATAATAAAGATATAAGTAACATACATTCAGAAAAATAAGTACAAATGACTTATATTATGCAGAGTGAAATTGAATATATTTTGAAGATCGCGCAAACATTGACTTTTTTAAATCATAAGGAAACGAATAAGTAGCCTAACATAAATGATGTTCTGAACCTCCCCATCAGAGCAAATAAAGCTAAATATGATAAATAAGCCTCCTCAACTCTTTTGTTGCTCTTAAAGATTTGATCCATTTCATGTTACATTGCCCTTTTTTTGTTGCATCAATTCAACAAGTTTTTTTTTTTGCTGTTCCAGAAAACATTCACATTTGAACCAATCAGAGCTAACCATCTCTGCTGATCACATGTCAGTATGTCAGCCAATTGAACGGATAAATGAGTCCAGGTGTTTTGCTTTGCTGCGTGCATTTGCACATTTACGTGACTCATCATCGTCAGACTCAGATAACTGCAGCAGCTGGGGAAACCTCCATGGCATCAGTGGAATAAAATCAATAATAAATATCGGTGGAAACGGATTACACTACACAAGCACTTTATTATGCTTTTTGTTAACACTTGTGTATGTAAATCTGATGTTGGTAGATAGTTTTCTTCTTGGAGCTGTGGCAGTTTAGCATTTTTTTTTTACATAGCGTTTTGACAGTTGCTGTCATATTTTCGGAATCAAAGCACCGTGTACCGGAATAGCATTTCAGCCCCGAATCTTATACCGGAACTGAGTTCTGGCCCTGAATCTTATACCGGAACTGCGTTCCTGACCGTTCAGGCCCACTTTCCCCCCTGGTTATAGTACAGTATAATAATAACAGCTCTTATAGGTGACGTTGTTCTAAGAAAAAATGCACCATTGTTTCAAAAATACCAGACTATGTAAGCAGTTACTCACAACGTTACTCATTACTTGAGTATTTTTTTCACGGAATACTTTTTAAAAAAACTTGTGTAGAGTACATTTTTGGATGACTATTGTTACTTGAGTGATATTATTTTGAAGTAATGCCACTCTTACTTGAATATAATTTTGGCTAGTCTCCCAACCTCCGCTCCGATTATTGCTTGGCTGCTTCCCAATTCTGAGATTCGAATATTGTCATGGATATTTTAGCGAGTTTGCATGCTCTCCTCATTCTTGTGTGGGTTTGGTGTGGTGCGTTTCGTTTCCTTTTGCATAATCAGGCTGAAAATTTCCTCCCCAAAACAGTGAAGCAGAACAGTGTCCTTCCTTGTCTGATCCCTATTTTTTGTCATGTTCAAAGTTAATGAAGTATGAAAAACACAGCGCCTCTTGCTTTTCCAAATAACTTTATTTTCAAAGAGGGCAGTGAAGGGTGATCACAGATGGAGGATTGACACTTCCAAAGCTCCGACCATGCATCGTGGTCTCAACACAGCATTGAGAAGTTACACAACAGGCGCGTTCCAGGGAAAAGATTTGGATTAGTGCACCAATCATTCTCAAGCCATTTTTCTTCCTCCTTTTCTTCTTTTTTTTCCAAGAAAAGCAGCAACTTCACCACAAAAGGCAAAAAATGACAGTGGCGGGTAGAGCAGATGAGCAGCAACCCATTTTAATACAACAGCAGTCATGAGGGCATGAGTTATTCTGCGATCACAAAAATGCAATTGAACACAACTAGTTGGGGTCATTTTACTCCAGCGTATGTTAGAAATGTTCAGAAAACAAGGCTTACTGTTGCCCTTGCTGATCTTTTTCAAAGCAGATATTTCTGCGAAATGTGCTTATATCTCCATGAAAAATGATGATAGATGGTCATGCACAGGGCATTTTATGCACGTGAAAGTTCACATTGTTTCATGTACTGTGGCACCATCACATAAAAGCCACTGTTTAATGTTTAAAATCAATAAGGCTCTTACTCCTTAGATTGTAATACAATATTTTTACCCTCTGAGCAATCCAATACTTTGGACCCTCGGAATAAAAGCACTGCAATGGAACAATAAATAGAGAAAAAACATTCAGTAGTTTGAAATAAATAGTACAGTCTTATATGGTTTCCTCCCATCACACACAAAAACACACATCCACACACAGCAAACATGACTGAAGTAAAACAACATACTTTAGGAGCCATATATCAATATGACAGGCTGAGCCTCTTTGGTTCCTTTAGGGCAGGGGTGTCAAACTCATTTTTGTTCGCGGGTCACATTTATGGTAATTAGATATCATGTGGGATGGACTACTTTATTTTCGGCTAATGATTTAACTCACTGGGTGCCATTGACGGTGCTCCACTTCCATTCCATTTTGACTGGGAAGAGCGAATGAACTGTTCATTCGCCCCCTCCCAGTCAAGATGGATTGGAGATTGAGCGTCATTCGCACTGGAAGATGCACATTCACAGCCAGTCCTTCAAGTATAGGTGAACTGGACCTCTATTGTTTTCAATGGCAGGCAATGAGTCCATTTTGCCTCACTTCTTTGCAATTTTAAGATACTTTTGGTTCATTTACTGTACATTTTGGATAATTTCATGTTGATTTCGGGGCATTTCCAGGTTTCTTCCTGTTGATTTGGTGTCACTTCCTGTTGGTTTTGGGGTATTTTTGAGTCACTTCCTTGTTAAATTGTTGGCTGCCGATTTCGACTAAGAGTTGGCGAATGAACGAATGTCACACCGGACAGAAAAGTGCAGTAGCGCACACACTCAATCACACAAATGTACTGTTTTACAATGTCAAAATAAGAGCATGTGATTTTGTATTTATAGTATGATTGAGCTACAACGTGTCCGTCAGGCAGAACAACCCCGCACATTTGACACCCCTGCGGTAGGGTGGTCAGAGGCAAGGCGCCTGCCTTCGCAATATGCACATTTTGAAATGAGTCTCTCAATAAGCTGACATAATTCTGACATTCACAAATATAGAAGAAGCTTTCACATGACAAGCAAAGTATCTCTATGCTTCATCATCATATCTCTTGAGTACACATACACACACGCACGCACACTCACGCAGGTCAGCAGAATTAGACTATATGTCGCTGACAGCCCTTGCCCCATTGAGTTCATAAACCTGTGTGCTCTTAAAACACACGTGGTTTGTCAAGGAAACGGCCAAACGTCCGTCGCCTGGTAGGAACAAAAAAAGCGAGCGCAAGAAAAAATGTAGAGCCTGAACAAAACAAAATGTCCAAAAAAAAAAAAAAAAAAAAAAAAAAAGCTCCACTGCAGGTACAAGTGACTCAGGCAAATGGGCTTCGGAGTAATCCAAGTAGGCGTAATTGAGGGCTGACTTTATACATGGATAGCACATCGTGCTTCTGTCCTCTTAATCATTTGTTCCAATGTTTACCTGCTCACATCACTTATAATTTGTATAATCTGAGATGTAATGCGCATAAATCAGTAGATCAACCTCCCATGACATGGTGTGAATAACCTTGTTAGAGAGGCTTATTGTTGGCAAGCTTGTCCCGCCCGGTCCGTTAAAGCAGATGACCTCATTCCTTTAGCATTATATGTTTTTCTGGTGAAAATGCTGAAATTTCAAACACAGACACATAACCTGAGAAGTCCACCACGAGCAGTAGGCAGATGAGAGCCGAAGCATCTGGCACGTTTGACAAAGGCTTTGGTGTTCCTTTAATTATAAAAGGACCCTTCCGTTCATCTAATCGCATTTTTCCATCATCAGATGCCTTTTTTTGTTGCTCTTTTGGATAAGAGTCAAGAAACACATGTTTGCCCTGCAGCTGGACAGATTAAGACTGCAAGAAATCACCACTAACCTTGTGTGCTCCTTGTGCTCTGTGTTGATGAACAAAAGGGCCCTGGGCTTGTTTGAATCTAAGGTCAGTCTTTCTCGTGTTTACCTGATTTTTCTCTTCTATAACCCTACAGTCCTTCACAAATACACACACACATACACACCCCTATATATGTATAAGTGTCTTTGTGTTGATGTCAAGGGTGTCAAACTCAGTTTGGTTCACAGGCCAAATTCATGGCAATTAAATATTATGTAGGCCGGACCGGTTTTACTTTATGGCCAAATAAATTAACTCACCGGCTGCCACTGACGTCGGTAGACGTCCGTTGGATGTCTAGCGCCTTCAATGGCACTGAAAGATGAGAATCTGCAACTGGACATCTGTCTCTGTCATTGGCAGGCAATGAGTTTATTTTGCGCCACTTCCTTGCAATTTTAACGTATTTACAGGTCACTTTCTGTAAATTTTGAACCATTTCCTATTGATTTTTTGTGCCATTTATTGGTCGCTTCCTTTTTGATTTTGGGGCATTTCCAGGTGACTTCCTGTGGATTTCATGTCACTTCCTAATGGTTTTGGGGCATTTTTGGGTCACTTTCCTGTCAACTTATTGGCTGCTATCGATGGTGCCATTTTGACTGGAATGCGGACATAGTGAGCCAAGTGCAGTAGCGTACAGACTTGATCGCCCAAATCACAAATTTCCGCGCCGATGTCAAAATAAAAGCATGTGACTCTGTACGTACAGTATGAATGAGCTACAAGGTGCCTGCCAGGAAGAACAACCCAGCGGGTTTGACACCCCTGGTCTATGTGTATGTATATACACGCACATAATTTTATATATACACATACAACTTATAAACATATATCAGGGATCTCACTATAATGACAATATTGTGATAAAACTCTTGTCCTGTTATTATCTTGGTCTTAAAGTAAATTTTTTTTCGGCTATCTTTTTAGGCGAGCAGTACTTAGCTGCAATTCAGTGTGCTTTCCTATGATATCGCAATATTTATCATACTACGAAATGATAAGAGATGACCGCAAGATTCAGAAAAGCATTACATCCCTGATATATACACACGCTCCAGTCTGTCCTCCCTGATTCGTACGCCTGTGCTCAGAGCATTAGTGTGACTTGCTAAATTTGCTTCGCATTATCCTGCGATGTTATCAGCGTAGTCTGGAGTCATGCCTGAACTTTACCTATCCAGTGAAAGAAGCCGATTGTGTAAAAATACGGCACTGGGGATTTCATAATCCCAAATGTCAGGTAACGCATTATATGGCTGTCTGGGAGAAATTTGAAATTTCACATCCATACCTCATGACGTTAATAATACAGCCCTTTGAAAAATGTCTGTGTCGCTTGTCTAATCGGTTCGAGTCAAAAAGTGTATGCTAAAAGAACGTACCCTTGGTGCCTTTGCACAGAATTTTTTTGAAAGCCTTCCTAAAGTCTTTGTTGAAGATGGTGTAGATGACTGGATTGAGGGAGGAGTTGCAGTAACCGATCCAAAAAAAGAAAGTAAAGAGTGGGTCGGGGATGGCGCAGGTTATGGGGCACACTGCTTGGAGGGAGTAGGAGAAGAAAAATGGGAACCAGCACACCACAAAGACGCCGATGACCACGGCCAAGACGAAGGTGAAGCGTTTCTCACGGTTGACCATGGCTTTCCGCCGAGCCGCCCCGGGGTTATTATCAATTTTGGACTTCCTGCCCGGCGCCAAGCGCGCCCCCTTCGATGTGGCGATCATGTTCCTGTAGCGCTTAATGGAACCCGGGGAGTGGATGCCTCCTCCCGCAGGCGAGCCCGGCATACTGGCGCTCCCTCGGCCCCTTTCGTTGCTGGCCTCGCTGTCGGTGCTGGAGCTGTCACCGTTGTTGTTATGGGATTTGCTTTGCTTCTGACCCTTGAACTTCTTGCTTGCTCCTTTGCTTGACTGAGGCATAGTGGGTGCAGGGGGGGGGACATGCTGAGAGGTATCTAGGGAGCTGGTGACCGGGCTCGTTGCCGGAGATGGAGGTGGTAGTTGCAGATTATTAGGGTCGGGCTCCCGTAAGGGTTCGGCCTGACCACCTGAAGGGGAAGGTGTTACGGCGAGGGTTGGGGGTCTGGCATTGGACATTTTTTCGGCAGAAGAGGATTTTTCATCGTCTTTTGTACCGTTGGCTTGTTGTTGCCGCTTGGGCTGACTCGGCGTTGCGGCGCCGACTCCATCCTTGCGGGGCTCGCCCGGGGGACAGCGAGTTCTCTGCTTGGCGATTTGATAGATTCTTATGTAGACCAGGATCATGATGAGGCACGGGGCAAAGAAGGAGCCGATGGTGGAGTAGAGGATGTACCATCGCTCGTCGTTGAGCCTACACTGAGGTCCTCTCTCGTTGGTGAGGTCGCCAACCTCACTCTTGTTGAGCGACAGCAGCGGGGGGAAGGAGATGATGGAAGAGATGAGCCACACCACTACGATGGCGGCTTTGATGCGTCTGGGAGTCCTCTGGCGGCCGTAGGTGACCCTGGAAATGGACAGGTAGCGGTCCAAAGAGATTGCGCACAGGTGGACAATGGAGGAGGTGCAGAAGAGCACATCCAGGGCCAAGTAGATCTCACACCAGAGCGACTTGAAGTACCAGTAGCCCAGAAGTTCATTGGCCAGAGAGAAAGGGATAATGAGCGTGGCCACCAAGATGTCTGCGGCGGCTAGCGACACCAGGAAGAGGTTTTGCGGTCCTCGCAGGGAGTGGCTGGTCAGCACGGCGATGATCACCATGATGTTCCCCACAATGGTGAAGACCACCATCAGTGTTATGGCAGTGGCGAAGGCCGCCGTAGCTTCGGGCGAATACGGCGGGGGCTTGAGGACGCTCTGGTTGCAAGGGACGGAGACGCCGCTGGCATTCCAGTTGCTCAGCTCCAGAGAACAGCCACTCTCCTGAACTGAGGCCATATTTTGCTCTTTTTGCCTGCAGAAAAATTACAGACATCTTTTAATTCAAGTTGACTACATTGAGCTCTTACTGTTGTCCAATAATAAAATGTACCGTAGGGAATGCAAATGCTTTTTATTCAACAGTGAATGTTACAGTTTGTTTGACGCTTCATGTGACTTCCTATTTAATTTGTATTTAAGCTTGCTAGAAAAACTATTTTTTATTCAGTTGTGACTAATATTGTCGCCTTCTTGAAACTACAACACAACTTTTCGGGTTCATTCTTTTCATTTCACAGCAACACCGCAATGAAATTCAGTTATTATGCTTTTCAATCATAGTTAAAACATAGCCGAATGTGGAGATACATGCTTTTCATTGGACAGCAACTGTTTTTGCCTCTCTGACACACACTTTAATTGCAATCTATGCTGTTTACCTCTCTCGTTGTCGTCTGCTGTTTTTCCTCCAAATGTTAGCTCCCTCGCATCCTCCACGACGGAGCTTCCGAGTCCATTGTAAAGCTCACAAAACACGTGTGGGTCTCGTTTGCGTCAGGACACAGATCGACGCCTTTCAATTCAAAATCCCTGACTCCATAAAACCCATTTTCCCCATGTCATCATTCACTGTTCATCCCCTCCCTAGAAACTAACATTTCTCCAGCTCATAAAATATTTCCCTAGGTTCATTAAATATGTTGTAAACTCTTAGAAAATAAATAAGTACTGTCACAGTAGCTCCTTAAGTGCGTCCTTTGTTGCAGACACGCCTCATTTGGGAAAACAATAGTTCATAAAAAGTCATCAAAGCTGATACTTGACAATCTTTTATGCCAATAAAAGCGTGGAAAGAAATGATAAGGTTCCACTAGTCCACTAAGTTGATCTGTAGTCATGAGCGCAAAATGGACAGTCTTCATTAGGGAATTCCCACAAAAAGGTCACAGAAATGGGTCCTCGATAGTTTTCTTCTTTTTCCACCCGCATCCCATCGTGCACGGTGAGGTGGCTCCTTTGGCGCGCTTCGTCAGCTTCTGAGGCGCATCTTCAATGAGAAGTGGACCTGAGCCCGGTTGCCTCCCATCTCTCTCTCTCCCTCTTGCGTGTGGTTTTAGAGCCGCTGACGTCACCGAAGAGCTGTGGGCGTCACGGGATTCTGACTCGCTCCCTGCCATCCCTGCTCTCCCCTCTGTGGACTGGATCAACTCACACAGAGACTATTCAAAAGGACAATTTGGCCAATTAGCTGTTAATGGCCACTGCTGCTGCTGACCCATGCAAATATAAAGCTTATGCAGGTTGTATGCTTGGGTTCAAAAAAGTATACTCGCTATTAATAATAATGGATTAGCTTTATATAGCACTTTTTTTCAATCGACAGTAGGTGCAAGCTCTTTGGGTGGGTGATGTTTCATTTCTAGTCGAAATCTGATTATTTTTAGTCTATTTTTTTGACCTACCGTAATTTCCGGACTACAAGCCACTACTTTTTCCCCCTCATTTTGAATCCTGCGGCCAATTTATCAATTTTTCTAACGACCGCCAGGAGTGCTTGAGCATAAAATGTAAGCGTAAGACACATGGAATATATGTGTCGAGGAAGACGCTAGTTTGCACTCTTACCCGTATTTTAACTTTGTGCTTTGTGCATGAAAAGTAGCAGACACTCATCTTTGTGCATTAGTAAAATTAGCAGACCCGCATCATGGAAAATGCTAGAAGAAATGGATATGACGTGCCGAGTTGAATTGAAGGCTTGGATGACCAGCGGCGAGAGATCGTTTACCAAAACTGGCCGCATGCGAAGAGCAAATTTTGCACAAGTCTGACAGCGTGGAGCAGTGTGAAAAAAAAAACACCATCACCAACAGGTTTCGAAAAGCCGGTCTGTTGCGAGACGAAGAGGACGACACACGCTCAGGAGTGAGCTTGAGGAGTCAGCTAAGTGCCATGTTGCTGGCACTGTTTGGAAAGAAAAGTTAAAGTGCGTACGACAGGAGAAAAAAAAGTCTTAAATAGGATTATTATGTGAATTAGAATCATATTTTGAGACGATTCGACTATATACAACAATTTAGCAAAGCGCAGATGACGAGAAATTAGTCTTTTAATCTGCCGGTTAGCCACGCCCACCATTACATGGCTTTAGCGTTCCCATCAGGTGGATGACGTCAGCGGGAGAATGGACTCATCGGTTTTACTATTCAGCCCATTGAGGGTGAATTATTCAGAATGAGGAAAACGCGACAAAGAGAGCCGCAAAATGTCATGGTTTCAGTCTCTGTAATCCAATATTTTTACAGGACATTCTTTTTATCCAAGTATTTTTCCCCAATAACTAAATAAATGGCATGCTCATGATAAATAACACTTGTGCTAAATGGAATATGAAATAATAAAAATGCATTTATTCAGGACGACATGTAAAAATTACTCCATAATGGTCAAAACTGTCGTCTTCACCTTTACTATCGCACCTCCTGAACGATATTTTATGACACCTAAATCGGGCTTATGTCATTTCCCGGCTTTGGAGAATGTAAACAAACCAAGAGGCGTGACAGCTAGCCGACATGCTAACCCAAACCAAGTGATGTTTCAAAGTCTTCGAAGCGGAAAATCACACATAACTAGCCCGGATCATTTCACATGACGACTGGGTTGTCGATTGTCTTCGTCAATCGCCAACCCGCCCGGCGGAGAGCAATTTACAGCTCGTTCCCCTGCTACTACGGACAGGAGAGCTCGCCGGGGAAGCAGCTGGACAATGACCGCTGAAATACCGGCCTACGTTGGAGGAGTGTGTAGCTGCCAAATGGTCAACACGAATTTGGCAAAATAATGCTTTACTACACGGCGAAGTCGTAAACAGCGAGAGACTCAGTGGAGGAGGGCGACTGCAGTTGTTGTGCAGCTAACATGTGCAGCTAATGTGTATGAGGAGAGCTTTTTACATGCCCATCCATGATCAAACGTAAGTACGCCTTTATTTAAAGAAAGTTTGTAGTGTTTACTTTATAATCACTGTATTCTCGGCTGTATTTTTAACACAAAGTTGCAATTTCTGATCGGTCGGAAAATTTTACAGAACACCGAGCACATGAAGAGGGGAATAAGCCGAGTGTAGTTCTCTCCCGGCGGGGGTGTGTGCGACAAGTCGCCGGTCATCGGTCGAGGGGAAAAGGAGGATGTCAGCCACAAAATGCAAGCCACCTACATATTAAAATGATCCCAGTATTTGACATAATACAAAACACGATGTTTACTCACTTCCTGGTAAGTCCCATAGTCCCACAGTAGTATGGCTTGTTTTGGCCAATATCCACCGGTGAATGGGAACCTTTTGAAACCCCAAAAAGGCGCACACGCCTCTCCCTCGTACAGTAAGATTTTTCTGCAGCCGTTTGGCTGGCGTGATGCAAAAAATAAACGAATTAATCCGCAAAATCAGCTGAATCCTTAGTCCTTCTCATACAACAGGACGGCTGTATCGTTAAGAAGACTCCTTTGTCCATACACGTCACAGCGCCCTCTTTCTCAACTCGAGACTGTTGCCGGAAGTCACTCATTTTCATGGCCCGGGATTCAAAAAACGAAATAAATATAGCGATCGCTTCCACACACATCCAAGTGGTCCATTTCATTCATAAAATACCACGTGTATTATGAAATAAACATGCTTTTTCGTGTCACAGGCACTTTAAGGTATTGTAACATTGACAAAAAGTCACCTGCTTAGTTAGGTTGCAATTCTTTATTTTGGAAACTCGTGGAACAACACACGACTGCTGTCTGCAGCAGCCGACGCACACACAGACACACCCGCAACAACAACAGGAAGGCACGTCTCTCGCTGTTCCGGACCTCCTTTACCCCCGCAAGTCACGGGCTATGTTATTGCCCGAGAAAATATGTTATTAAAACTTTTTTTTAAAAATGTGTATTTCTTAATAAATATCTCATGTTACTATGTGGGCACACGCAGCCTATAGACAGGAAAGGCTTATGTATGTACAAAATGGTTTTTCCTTTAAGAATGTACTGGGTGAGGCTTGTAATCAGGGGCACTCAATAGTCCGGAAATTACGGTAATACGCTCCTACAATAAGTTATAGGACAGTATAATAATAACAGTTCATATACTAGATGACGTTGTGCTGAGTATAAAAAGTACCATTGTTGAAAAATGTATCAGACATTGTAAGCAGTTACTCATAATGTTACTCATTACTTCAGCATTCTTTTCACTGAATATTTTTTGCACTTGTACTGGAGACAATTTTTTGGGACAACTACTTTTACTTGGGTAATATTTAGGGTTGTTCCGATCATGTTTTTTTGCTCCCGATTCCAATCATTCCCGATAATTTTTCCCGATCATATACATTTTGGCAATGCATTAAGAAAAAAATGAATAAAACTCTGACGAATATATACATTCAACATAGAGTACATAAGTACTGTATTTGTTTATTATGACAATAAATCCTCAAGATGGCATTTACATTATTAACATTCTTTCTGTGAGAGGGATCCACAGATAGAAAGACTTGTAATTCTTAAAGGATAAATGTGACCTTGTATATTGTGACTAAATATTGCCATCTAGTGTATTTCTTGAGCTTTCAGTAAATTATACTGTAGCCATTTAACTTCTGCCCAAATGCATGATGGGAAGTGCAACCATGACTGTGCGTAGTGGTAGCAATTGATATATCTTCTCTGCGTTGGGAAATAAAATAGGGTGTTAAGAAAAAGATCAACTACTATCTTTCTGCCCCACTTTGCTTCCCACAATATTTCTAATAGGCTGCCAAAATTCTCTCTACTCATTTAACATTGCCTTTTAACTCTATGTATACGTAAAACGGTGCCATTATAGATTGAACGCGACAATGCGTGAGTGGGTAGTGCAGCGCATGCATTAATTGCGTTAAATGTTTAAAAGTTATTACCGCCGTTAACGCGATAAATTTGATAGCCCTAGTTTAAGCCAAAACTAAAGACTCTGGATGAGTGTAAGACATTTTGTCTGTAACGTTAAATACAATTAGAAAATGATTTAATTAAAAAATATATGTATATTAAAAAAAAAAAAAAAATTCCGATTCCGATACTTTGAAAATGACGTGATGCGGATCGATCGGGACATCTCTAGTAATATTATTTTGACGTGACGCTACCTGTATTTGAGTAAAATGTTTGACTACTCTACCAACCTCTGCCAATCACTCACGCTCCCATTTCTTTCACAAAGGACGAGCCACTGCAGCACCTGCGCAAACCTGGCAAACCTTTTCATAATCCTTGTATAAATTAAGAGCAGAATGTTTCCGGGCGCCAAAATGTGAGTGACCTTCGCAGAACCATCTAATGTTTGAGGGTTTGATTGGGAGACAAGAAAAAATTCGATTTCCTCTTTTAATGGGTTCTTTAAATCTTTTTAATGAACAGGAGATGATGACACACAATTCAGGAGCAAATAGAAAGCAGTAATCACCTAAGCTGAATACATGAACCGGGCCTCGTTTCTGGAGTGCACAATGATGCCTTCGAGAAAATTTGGTCCTGACCTTCCAAATCATACACTTTGTATTATTCCATATGCGAATAGGCAGGCTGATGCCATTCCACAAATTAATCCTGTAAGCGCACCCGTGTGGCACACACCAAAATGGAAATCCCCCATGCAGCTGCCACAAGAAAGTCCGCAAACAGTTTGCTGAAGACATGTCAACAAAGCACATGGATTACTGGAACCATGTCCTATGGTCTGATGAGACGGGCGGACTTTCTTGTGAACTGTCTTCAGAAGAGGTTTCCTACTGGGGTGACGGTCATGCACACCACTTTGATGTAGAGTGCGGCGTATGGTCGGAGCACTAACAGGCTTACACCCCCCCACCACCTCTTCAATCTCTGCAGCAATGCTGACAGCTCTCCTGTAACGAGTCACATGACATTTTGGAGGGAAAATGACAAGCAGTACTCAATTTGGACATTTAGGGATGTACGTAGTTTCTAAGGGGTGTACTCACTTTTTTGCAAGGGGTTTGGATATTAATGGCTATATTTTGAGTTATTTTGAGGGGAAAATAAATTAACTCTATTATATAAGTTGCACACAGACTACTTTTCATTGTGTCAAAGTGTCATTTTGTCAGTGTTCATCATGATGAATAAATGTTTCCTCCATGGATTGATACGGTAAAATAAAAGAACGTAAGTCGGAAATCCGAGAGAGCTCATGGCTGCCTGTCGACACGACAGTAACAATAGGAACTATTGTTATTTGGGTTTGAGTTTCCCGAGGGACAGATATAGTTGACGGACACAGGAAGTCTGTGTTGTGTTACTTTTGTAATGGTCTGAGTTGCGGAGCTGCAATAAACGTTGACTCAAATGAGTTCAAGAAACTAAATTCTGCGCTTTATGGAAAAAAAAAACCCAAACAATTTAACACAGACGAAATCATTCCACCGATCAGAGTGAAGTATTACCGAAACAAAATGGTGACGTCACGTACCGTAATAGTCGGCAACGGATCGCCGCATACGTTTCTTCAACACAACATGGCCGTGTAAAAAAAACCCCAAAAATATCGTTTTATATATATATATATATATATATATATATATATATATATATATATATATATATACTGTATATTTCTGTCTCCATCTTTGTACCTGTGTATAATGCGCACCATGATTTTACATATTTACATATTACATATTACATATTACATATTACATATTTACATATTTTATATTCGGGAAATTACGGTACTTAAATATCTGCAGAAATGTGAGGGGTGTACTCACTTTTGTGATACACTGTATGTCTTAGATTTTACTTTTTTGATGCCAACAGCGGCTCTACCAGTTTCACCAATGAGACATCGCAAAAATAATCACATGACTCCATTATACCAATCGAACCCAAGCATGTCGGTCTGTTCAATCACGTGGCATCTTTAAAGCACCATATAAAATGTGTTTGACATCAAGCGCTGCCATGAACATGACTCAAAAGTGCAGATTTTAACCTCTCTCCCAGTTTTTATTTGGCAACAATTAACCATGGAAAACCAGAGGTATGATCCTTCTAAGTTGATAATACGAAATATGTTTTCTCCACTAGAGGGCAGTCATGCTCTTTGGACAAAAGATGCTTCATTTCTGTAGATTTTTTTCTCTCGCCAGAATTCAATGATTAAAAAAAAAAAAAAATCTTTAGCTTAATGTGGTTATGTAATAAGTTATAATACAGTATAATAATAACAAAATTTTTTAAATATTTTAAACAGTTACTAACTCTGCTACTCATTAATTGATTATTATTCTCACCAAATACTTGTACATGAGTACATTTTTGGATGACTACTTTTACTTTTACTTGAGTAATATTATTTTGAAGTAACGCTACTATTACTTGAGTAAAATTTTTGGCCACCTTACCCACCTCTGAAATAAAGAAACAGTTTACAGTGAATAGAATGATACGTATTGGGATTATTCTGCACTATTGATCTGCAATACCAACATGCCACCAGTGGGCGGCTGTACATGAGCGTGCTTCAGATACAAAGAAGAAAGTGTTACGAGAAATAAAAAGAGAGGCATGGATGTCGAGAGAAGACGTTCATCTTGTTTATGCATTTGGCCTTATCCTAGTGATACAGTCTGGAATAGAACAGCAAGGAAATTTAATCTGATTGGCAATAAGTAGGGTTGTTCCGATCATGTTTTTTTGCTCCCGAGCCGATCCTGATCGTTTTAGTTTGAGTATCTGCCGATCCCGATATTTCCCGATCCGATTGCTTTTTTTTGCTCCCGATTCAATTCCAATCATTCCCGATAATTTTTCCCGATCATATACATTTTGGCAATGCATTAAGAAAAAAATGAATAAAACTCGGACGAATATATACATTCAACATACAGTACATAAGTACTGTATTTGTTTATTATGACAATAAATCCTCAAGATGGCATTTACATTATTAGCATTCTTTCTGTGAGAGGGGTCCACGGATAAAAAGACTTGTGACTTTGTATATTGTGACTGAATATTGCCATCTAGTGTATTTGTTGAGCTTTCAGTAAATGATACTGTGGCCATCCCAAATGCATGATGGGAAGTGGAACCATGACTGTGCGTCGTGCTACCAAGTGATGTATCTTCTCTGCGTTGGGAAATAACTTAAGGTGTTAAGACAAAGATCAATTGCCACCTTGCTTCGCCACATTGCTTCCCCTGATATTTCTAATCATAGGGAGAGGGATTGCAAGTGAAGGGAAAAGATACCGTCATCGCACACACCATATGATTGTTTGCATTAGTCTAACACATTCATCTAACTATTGTTTAAGCAGACTCCACTACATGCCCTTTTGACACAGTAAAGGGAATCGCCTTATCCGGGCTAATGAGGGGGAGATGAGAAAGAATGGTACAGGTTCTCGTAGGCCCCATCTAACTGTTTGCATTACTCTAACACACGTAATATAATTTATCAGGAAATAGTATCATTTTCATATTTACGGTAGGACTGCACTACTAATATAAAATAAATAGCACACCATAGTTTAATGAGAAGAAAAGGAAGTGATACACAATGCTGTCTTATCACAGAAGCCCAACACGTGCGTCACGAACAAGATTGATGCACCAACTCTTGCAATCAGCTCTCCCACCAAACTCCAAGGACAAAGCGCTTTGTCCTAAAACAAGTACAAGCCAGCCCGGACAACAAAGTTGATAGCGGGCGTCCCATCCGCGCACGAACCTAAGCCGCCCAAAACCGGCCACAGAGGGGAAGACCCAAAAGCAACGCCCAGACACACCTTCGGACACACCTTAACCACGGCCCGCTTCATCAAGGACTTTAAAAAGACTGGACACTGAGATAACACAGATTTTTGCTGCTCGGAAACATGTAGCTTTGTTTTGGATCCAGAATTGTCCCTCCGTCGTCTGTTTTTGCCTTGTGTTTGACCACTGTCGACAAATAAATTGTCAACCTGTTTTCGGTGAGTGTTCTTTAAACTTTTGAAACATGGAGTCAGTACAAATGGTTGAAAATAAGAAGAGAACGCGCGAAGTTCAGCCTTCCCGGTCGGCGCGCGCGGAGGCAGCATCAGCAGAGCAGCACTTTGTTCGGCCGTCGCTGTTCCCGTGCGCCTTGGCCGGGGGGGCGAATATCAACACAAGGCTTTAGCCAATTAAAAAAAGGCTCCAAAGGCTGCTTTAATTCACTCTACTCATTTTGCGCTGCCTTTTATCTCTCTATATAGGTAAAACGGTGCCATTACAGATTGAGCGCGACAATGAGTGAGAGGGTCGTGCAGCGCATACATTAATTGCATTAAATATTTTAACGTGACACATTTTTAAATAAATTGATTGCCGCCGTAATCGGGATATTTTTGATAACCCTACCTTAAGCCTAAACTAAAGACTCTGGATTAGTGTAACATACTATGTCTGTAACGTTAAATACAATTAGAAAACGATTTAATTAAAATATATATATATATTAGGGCTGTCAAACGATTAAAATTTTTAATCGAGTTAATTACAGCTTAAAAATTAATTAATCGTAATTAATCGCAATTAATCGCAATTCAAACCATCTATAAAATATGCCATATCTTTCTGTAAATTATATATATTCTGTAAAATAAATTGTTGGAATGGAAAGATACGACACAAGATGGATATATACGGTACATTCAACATACGGTACATAAGGACTGTAGTGGGCATTTCACTCTACTGTCATTTAAATCTGTCTATGCTGTCCTCACTCCGAAGCGTCTACTTTTTCCAAAGCTAGACAGCTAGTGAACGACGCCTTAATAATCAGACTTCTTCCTTTTTCATCTGATTTATTAATAAAATAGCCTCAAACCATTGTCCTCTTTCGACTGTCATAAAACTACAAAAAAAAAAAAAAGTACACAAGCATTGCATTAGCAACAACGTTAGCTTAGCACGCTATACAGGTTCACTAAACATAAACAAAAAGCGTCTCATACAAAAAATAGAACATTTCGCTTACTAACATAATATGTACATTCTTTACAACAACCATACTTACGGACAAATCTTGTCCAAGGATCATATAAGCACAACATTACAACGTAGGCTTCAGCCCGAGAAGTCGTGCAGCCATATGAACTGGCAAGAAAAAAATAAACCATGTCGCAAAGCGACCACAAGAGTTCGCTGTTGTGCTGCAGCACAAAAAGCCTTGCTGTAAAACTTGCCAAAAGGCAGAATACTGTCTGAGCGGGACATGTGCGTTAATTGCGTCAAATATTTTAACGTGATTAATTTTAAAAAATCATTACCGCGCGTTAACGCGATAATTTTGACAGCCCTAATATATATATTAAAAAAAGGCATGACCTATATTTTCTTGCCGATTACGATACTTTGAAAATGACGTGAACGGACCCGATCGATCGGGACATATCTAGTAATAAGCAGGGGTGAAAGTGGGTAGAATTTCGTACCGGAATGCCCTGACATGTAGGTCGCATATGTGCCAGAATTTTTTTTTCTTTTCTTGTTATTCAGCGTCCTCAAACCACCAAAATGCAAAGAAAACTGCTTTTAACTGTGATACCTATAACACTTAATAAAACACAACAGGTTTTACACATGCATTAGGTTACTGCATTATACTTACTGTTTGTAATAAGGCATACACGAGAAGCTAATTTTCATTCAAATATTTTAGTTTTTCACTGATGTGCAAAATAACGGTAACACCAGTAACTGCAAACTCTATCTCGTAATTTTTATTTTCTCTCATTCCTCATGTAAATGCAAAACCTCACTTTTAACTAACATAACTTATGTACATTGAAATTAAAGATAATGTAAACATTGACTGTTTTTTTTTCAAATAATAAATACATAACATAAATTAACAAAATAAGTACGAATGACTCTAACATTATGCACATTGAAATGGAATATATTTTAAAGGTAATGGAAACATTGTTTTTTTAAATCATCAGGAAATAAATAAGTAGCCCAACATGAACATGAACAAAAATAGGTCCAAATATCCACATTAACATGGAAGATGTTCTGAATCGGCCCATAAGTGCAAGTAAAATAAATAAAATAAACCCCTTCAACTCTCTAAACGATGAGATCAATGTTAAGTTATTCGTTACCTCTATGGGATGTTTTTTTGTTGTTGTTGTTCCAGAAACCACATGTGCATTTGAACCAATTAGAGCTAACTACAGTGTTGATTACATGTCAGTCTGTCAGCCAATTGAACGGACTAATATTGACTATTTATTCCCTTCACAAGCTGTTAGGGGCCATATAAAGAAATCTCTTAGGTCAAGGACAGGCCTTTTCTCTACGCTTTATTTTCACACATTTACTCCAGGCACTATTTCATGTGATTTCTTGTGGAACCTATAAATACACTTTTTTTTAATTGAATTCTTGTGATATAAAGTCATGACTTCAGGACCTTCCAATCAAAAGAAAGTCTCCATTATGAAGAATTACTTCCTTTTGCGAGTTACAAGCAAACGTATTACAGATGCATGTACAAAAGTGAGTACACCCCTCGCATTTCTGCAGATATTTAAGTATATCTTTTCATGGGACAACACTGACAAAATGACACTTTGACACAATGAAAAGTAGTCTGTGTGCAGCCTATATAATAGAGTTAATTTATTTTCCCCTCAAAATAACTCAAAATATAGCCAGTCATATCTAAACCTCTGGCAACAAAAGTGAGTCCACCGCATGGGAACTACGTAAATCCCTAAATGTCCAAATTGAGTACTGCTTGTCATTTTCCCTCCAAAATGTCATGTGACTCGTTACAGGAGTGCTGTCCGCATTGCTGCCAAGATTGAACAGGTGGGGGGGTCATCCTGTTAGTGCTCAGACCATACGCCGTACTGTACATCAAATTGGTGTGCATGGCTGTCACCCCAGGAGGAAGCCTCTTCTGAAGACAGCACACCAGAAAGCCCGCAAACAGTTTGCTGAAGACATGTCAACAAAGCACGTGGATTACTGGAACCATGTCCTATGGTCTGATGAGACGAAGATTAATTTGTTTGGTTCCGATGGTCTCAAGCATGTGTGGTGGCGACCAGCTGAGGAGTACAAAGATAAGTGTGTCATGCCTACAGTCAAGCATGGTGGTGGGAATGACCCCCCGCCCCCACCTCTTCAATCTCTGCAGCAATGCTGACAGCATTCCTGTAACGAGTCACATGACATTTTGGAGGGAAAATGACATGCAGTACTCAATTTGGACATTTAGGGATGTACGTAGTTCCCATGCGGTGTCATCCCTTTGTTGCCAGAGGTTTAGATATGACTGGCTATATTTTGAGTCATTTTGAGTTGAAAATAAATCAACTCCATCACATAAGCTGCACACAGACGACTTTTCATTGTGTCAAAATGTCATTTTGTCAGTGTTGTCCCATGAAAAGATACTTTAAGGTGTGTACTCACTTTTGTGATCCACAGTACTGTAGCTATTGATGCTGCCATCCTAAGAACCATCTATGGCTATGATATTCCAAAATATCAAAGCACAAATATTTTTAATACCGTGGGAAATATGAATGAATGTGATAGCTCACACATTTTTCAGATTGTGCAGTGATGATGAGAAAAGAAAGCAGTCAAAATGTTTCTTCAGCATGTAAATTATGTTCCCCAAACTCCAAGGATTTAAAATGGTAATGCATGGTTCATGACGATATTATATGATAAATTATTGATCTAACAATGAAAACAAAATTACTCAAATTTATATCAATTTAAAAAAAACAACCAAAAAATACGGTGTTTGAGTGGTTAGAACATGCCTCACAGCACCAAGTGTTCAATCCCATGTGCCGGCCTTCATGCATGTGTGGAGTTTGCATGTTCTCCCGTGCCTGCATGAGTTTTCTCCGAGTACTCCAGTTTCCTCCCACATCCCAAAAACATGCAAGATAGGCTGATTGACCACTTCAAATTATCCTTAGGTATGAGGGACAGGTTGTTCGTTTCCTTGTGCCTTACAATGGCAACCAATACATGCTGTACCTCACCTCCCTGCCCATAGTTAACCGGGATAGGCTCTGGCACCCCGCAACTGTCCCTAAGATAAGCGGAACGGAAGATGAATGAACGAATAACTCGGTGCGTGCCATTGACAACATTTAGACGTGAACGCTCAGCCCTCCCAGTCAAAACGGGGTCAATTCAAGCTGCAATCTGAACGTAGCCAAAGTGTATCTTGTTGGAAATGGAAATGAGGAATTTCTCACTGTCTTCCAAAATGCTGCTTGTGGTTTCAATGAGTTCATTTTCATTACATTTCATTTATTTATTTGATTAAGACGATGCACATTAATCAATACATCAGTAAAAACATCAATATAAATATGCCGGAGTTAGCATACAGTGATCCCGCACTACTTCGTGCTTCAAACTTCGCACCCTGAGTCCATCGCAGATTTTTTTTCAATTAAAAAATAAATACATAAATGCAGTATTCTATAAAGCTGTAGTCTCTCACTCTCGCTCCTGCCACTTTTCTTGGTGAGGCAGTGCACTGGAGTTGCTTATTAAAGTTAACGATGAATGACAGACGTTAAGGTTTGATTTTGCCAGAGACGCTTGAAAGCCGAAACTTCAAAGCGCTGCATGCGTTAATCATCGTTTAACTTGTTAAACAGTTGCTGTGGTAACTCATTGTGTGTAAGTGAGCAGCCTGAGCGGATCTGAGTGGACTTACTCAATCAAGCGTTTAATAAAGAAAAGCATTTTTCTACTTTATTCTTGTTTTAAAATAATTTGGTGGGACAGTAACATGTTCAAAACCTATCATAGTTAGAAAGCAAATAAGTAATACCACTTACAACATAGACACAGAACATACAGACATTATGTCCATACATCACAACCACAGAATGCATACAAATGTTTAAAAGAAAGTAAAACCATGTTCACACTAAGATCATTAAGGTCTGCCTTGTTTTCAGCCACTGTTTAACGGTTATTTTTAAAGGTGTTGATGCTGTCACCCAGCCTGATGTGAGCCAGTGTGTCCCAGGACTGGGTTCCTCTAATGCAGGGGCCCAGACCTTTTTTGTACCACAGACTGCTGTGATGTAGGCCTTTTTTCACATTCCAGCAATGTGTGGCACGAAAATACAGCAAATATAAAATAACACAATGGGACTAAAAACAAATGTTAAGTGCAGGAAAAATGTATTTCACTATATGTTGAATCAGTGGGAGGCTTGAGCTTGTTTCATTGAGATAAGATGGTCCTATATAGGTGTGATGGGAGATCGACAAATACAGAAAGATCCTTTGTTGCAGGAATAAGTTCTTCTCCAATCGTGAATGGTTTCTTGGCATTAGCAATACAGTTCGCGCCAGGCATGATGCTCTCAGTGCATTTGCTTTTGTTGATATGGTGGCCCTCAGTAATGGTTTCTGTCCTTCGTGTTAGCATTTTTTCTTTTAAAAAATTCTAAAAGTAATCCAGGGTGCTCCGTCTCTTATGTGCCGAAGCAGCTTATAAGCTCCATTGCCTCATTTGCTACCTTTAGGCCACATATTTTCAGGCATGAAAATCTCACCTTTCGGCGAAATTCGCCGTTTTGAAGTCAAAAAGCGTGACCTACGTGAATTGTGTAAATCCGAGGAGAAATATTTGAAGGGGGGGCAGGAGATTTTTTTATAATGTCGGACGCTTGGTATGCAAGCGGGGAAAGCAGCACAAAGCCAAAAAAGTGCATCAGAGTGGCCAAAACATTGATTTATTTCAACGAAACAAAGGAGGTTTCACTGTTTTCCTGTCACTTCAATGCGAAGCTTGGCTGCACGTCGGCTGTGAATGAACACCTAAAGCGCCGTCACCGTTTGTAAGTCAATCTAACTATTAACGACATGTTTAATTAAAGTTGCTAAGCCTGTCGTGATATGCAATGAGTCCATTTATCGCACAGTAAATAAAAATGAAGGAGGTAATTTTCATGGCTGCGTTTTATTGTCGGGTGCATACATTTGTGCGTGCAAGTACACATGCGCTTTGATGGCATATAAGCCTCAAGTTCCTTTCACAAAAGTTAATTGGTTATCAACACGCCGTAGAAGAAGTTGAGACATTAAAAATAAGGAAACACATGTATCTTAAACAGGGAATGGGACGTACTACGTCATTGTTTGGACCCGCCTCCATGCTGGCAATATAATTCACTTCCGGGCCGGCAGAGTCAATGCGGATTGTAACGTGTGATAGTGCTAAGCTAACTCTTTCGGTGTTTTAGAAAGAAAATATGGGTGCTTTATTGTTGCGTTACCGGGTGCAACAGCGTCTCCTACGACAAAAAAAGGGGTGAGGAAAAATGGACTCACTTTTCACCGTTTTCCTGCATGGAGGACCAAATATCAGATCACGAAGGTACGACGGATGGCTGGATTGCAGCGGTTCGTCGGAAAAGCATTTCTTATGATCATATTTCTGCTGGAATGAGAGTGTGTTCCTGTCATCTCTACTCTTGTAAGTTGAACGATTTATCCACTTTTGGTTTCAATACGTTTTTGTTTTTTTACACCGTTGTGTAAATCTGCCTCGGTAGCAATGCTCGCCTACTACGACTCCCCTACCTGTTGTGTTCCTAGGTAAACCTGCTGACAACACATCCCGATTGGTCACCATCTCTCTTCTTGGATCATTTGACAAAGAAAATTTGTTCAATGGAGTGGTTCCATTTGTCCTGTGTCGGACTCAAACAAGCCCCTGCAGCAGACGCCATCTGGGTCTGCCCTTCTCGTCGATGAACTGCGGGCTTTTAACTTGTGAAAATGCAAGAACTTTAATGCACATATTTATTCTGCCTGGCTATTTAACTATGGCCAGTGACGTTTTTTTTTTTTTTTTTTTTTTTTTTTTTTACCACTTTGACAAAGACACCTTTCATTGTAATGTTGAATTTATATATTCTATTATTATTTTTAAATTATAATATTCTTATTTGCACTTATGTAGACTTCAGACTGTCAATTCAAATAGTGTTGGAAAAGTTGCAATACCTAAAATAGAAATGCAAGAACTGTAAAGTACATATTTATACACCTTTATTTACTTAAGGCCACTGGATGTTTTTTAACTGCTTTGAAAAATACAGGTTTTGTTGTGATCTTGTATTTATATAGTATATAGCTTTTTATAATGTATTATGTATTATAATATTTGCTGCCCCCTGCCAGAGTGTGGGCCATTTTGTACTAAAATGATTTTAAACTGTCAGTTCAAATACTGTGTTGGAGACTAGTACTTGCAATACTTAAAATGGAAATGCAAGAACTTTAAAGCACATATTTATCCTGTCTGGCAATTTACCCAAGGCCAGTAAATAGTGTTTTAAACTGCTTTGACAAAGACACGTTTATTGTGATCTTGTATTTGTGTATTACTTATATAATATTTGCTGCCACCGTCAGAGGGTGGGCCTTGTTTGCACTAATTTAAAGATTTTAAACTGTCAATTCAAATATCGTATTGGAGAAATTGCATTACTTGAAATAAATCTATTGCAACTTATCAGTCCCAGTTCTTGTCTACAACACTGTCCAAAAATTGTCAATGCATATTCCAAATAGAATAACAAAATTAAGTCACCTGACTTTGTAATTATTACACCTGTTTATTATGAAGACCTGAAGTAAACAACAAGCAGTTACAGTTTGTCAAGAAGTTGTTCAAGTCATGTTTTGGTATTCATATTTTATTGACTTTTCATAACACTTGGGATCGTGTTTGTAAGAGCAGAGCAAACTGAAGTTTCAGCGTGCACTCTTCGCCTTTCCAACCTCTCAACGCTCCGATGTGGTGCGCTTGACCTCAGAATAACCCAAGAAGAGATATGGTGACCAATCGGGATGTGTTGTCAGCATTTCATATGCAGGTTTTCCTAGTAACACAACAGGTAGGTGATGAGGAGGAGTAGGTTAGCATTGCTACCGAGGCAGATTTACACAACAGTAAAGAAAAAAACAAAAACAAAAAAACGTATTGAAACCAAAACGGATAAATCGTTCAACTTACAAGAGTAGAGATGAGGGGAATACACTCTCATTCCAGCAGGAATATGATCATAAGAAATGCTTTTCCGACGAACCGCTGCAATCCAGCCATCCGTCGTACCTTCGTGATCTGATATTTGGTCCTCCATGCAGGAAAACGGTGAAAAGTGAGTCCATTTTTCCTAACCCCTTTTTTTGTCGTAGGAGACGCTGTTGCACCCGGTAACGCAACAATAAGCACCCATATTTTCTTTCTAAAACACCGAAAGAGTTAGCTTAGCACTACCACACGTTACAATCCGCATTGACTCTGCCGGCCCGGAAGTGAATTATATTGCCAGCATGGAGGCGGGTCCAAACAATGACGTAGTACGTCCCATTCCCTACACTATAAACGTTAGCATTGCTACATTGAGGCTAATGGGGGAAAAAGACATCCTCCTTTAGCATGCTATAAAACAACGTCTTGTCCAAAACGCAAACTTGCGGTTAAAAGGTGACACTTCAAACGTGAAAAATCGCTGGTTAACAGCATTTGCAAATGAAAAAAAGATTAATGACACCAAATGCAATGATTTTTTGCAGAGTGTAAAGCTGTAAGCCGTTTAGCGAACGCACTTCCGGTAAACATTTCAAAATAAAAGCACTTCATGTTCATCATAAAAATAACGATTTCTGGAGTTACTGTACTTCAGAATTCAGATTTTACACTAAGAATAGCTTTAAAATGACACCCTTTATGAAAAATCTGATTGACAATTATTATAATACTATTATACTAGTATATTGTAGTATACAATAATATGAATGCTAGATATTTTTGTAAGAATTGTTTTGAATCATGTTGGAAAGGCGTAGTCAGTGTTCTGATTCTGTTTACATTCCATTTTTTTGCACTGGTTAATTCTATCAGCATTTGACCTCATTGTTTATTCGTGATTTATTCTTGTTATTTACGCGTTTATTGGTACTTTAATAAAGAATTTAAGTGTTCCAAAATGTTTTTGTGAATTAATAGGCATCATCAAAAATTTCATTGCTAAATTAGTGAGAGAAAAAAAAAGGGCAAAAATAGTTGGCTGACTAACCGGGAGAAAATTAGTCCTTTGGGACAGCCCTAGTTGTACAGTGTACCGGAACATATTTCCTCCTCACCCTTCTCACTTTTTAACCCCGGACCCATTTTCATGCCTGTATTATGCAGATTGGACTTTGCGCCTGTTGCGTCAAACCCATATTATAGGTAGGATTCTTGGCATTGTCTGTTAAGACGTTTTCCTCATTTTCTCCGAGGTTGTATGCTCCTCTTCTGGCTCGTCAGATGGCCTTTTCCCTGTAAAAATGCTGTACAAAGATTCTTTTTAGTCTTCACTAGCATGTGTGCTCATTATTTCCGGGAACAAATCTAAAAAGCCTACATCATGCGTCATTATCAGGGACAAGCATACATAGATATACCGTAATTTCCCGAATATAAGGCGCACCCGTGTATAACGCGCACCCCAAATTTACTTGTAAAATCTAGGGGAAATTATTGTACCCGTGTATAACGCGCACCCTAAATTTAGCACCACTAAATAGAAGAATACAAGAAAACCGAGCTCGTGTACAGATACAGAAATGTCATTTTACTGACTGGTGAAACACAGCACAAGCATAGCGCATTGGTAGTTTAAAACATTACCATAAACTGACCATATGTACGGTAATAATATGATCTGATAACTTCTTGAACTTACCAGAATCCAGGAGAAAACAAAACAGACGTGACTTTTCTTTTAAAGGCTGCTGTATAACTTACTCGTTTCATCATGATGAATAAATGTTTCCTCCATGGATTGATACGTTAAAATGAAAGTGAGAACGTAAGTCGGAAATCCGAGAGAGCTCATCGCTGTCGACGCGACAGTTACAATAGGAACTATTGTTAGTTGGGTTTGCGTTTCCCGAGGGACAGATATAGTTGACGGACACACACAGGAAGTCTGTGTTGTTACGTTTGTTATGGTCCGAGTTGCGGAGCTGCAATAACCGTTGACTCAAATGAGTTCAAGAAACTAAATTCTGTGCTTTATGAAGAGTGAAAAAAGCAGAATTTAACACAGACAAAATCAGTTGGCCGATCAGAGTGAAGTATTACCGAAACAAAATGGTGACGTCACGTCCCGTAATGGTCGGCAACGGATCGCCGCATACATTTCTTCAACACAACATGGCCGTGTCAATAAAAAAAAAAAAAAAAATCGGTTTTTATATATATGTAATATATATATATAATTCTGTCTCCATCCATGTACCTGTTTATAATGCGCACCATGATTTTTACAAGTTGATTTTGGGGAATAAAAGTGGGCGTTATAGTCGGGAAATTACAGTAAAAAAATAAATATGCTAGCTCCAATGGATTTCTAGGATGACATTCAATCCAGTTTTATTATTACAGCTATAGCTAACACAGGCAGATTGGTGTGTCAAAAGGCCCCTAATATGGTTGTTAATAAATAATTTATTATACTGTGCGGACCAGTAATAAATGCACCACGGACCAGTACAGGTCCTCGGCCCGGTGGTTGGGCATCCCTGCTCTCATGGACACAACCATTTAGGTGAAATTAATCCCACGGCATTTCACCTCACATTCCCCTTTAGCCAGTGCTCTTGTGTTTACTTGTGATTTTTTTCTTCCCTTTATGAAATCCTGTAAAGGTTGAGGGCATAGTTGAGTTCACTGCCATCGTATCTCCAATTTTTGTACTCAATTCAAAGCAAACTCAGAGTACATTAAGTCGGTCCCTTGTAACTCATGGAACCACTTTGATACCTGTTAATCCAGTCCAAAGGAAGGCAAGAACCAAGTTTCTAACCTTGAACCTCACTACTATTTCCAAAGATCAGGGATGTTTAACTCTGAAATGAACTGGATGTTTTTTTCCTGCTTCAGAACACATAGGTGCCCTTTTGACAGTTGAAAAAGTAAAAGAGCCACCTTTGAGTTGAATAATAATCCTTTTTGCGCGGACTAAAACATGAGGGGCATAATTGTACTCCCCCGTTTTAATGCTGAACAATCTGTGGGTATTTGAACCTCTAACCTATATCCCCGCAAGCGCTACAGCACATATGGCCCTTGTGCCTTGTCTGTGCTCATGCATTTTCATCATGACTTGACTTCCGTTGAAATCCCGCTGCATTATGCACCCTGCGGCACGTCCCCCTCATGTAAAAAGCCCTTCTGCCCCCTCGCGGCTTCCCTTGTGGCGCACTGCTCTTGCCGGAGGTCAAGTACCCGATTGCAGAGTCTGCTTGCGTCATGCCCCTAAAGTGAAACAGCGGGTTGCTGTTGTGCCGTTCTATAGCGGGTAGGTGGCCTACGTGACACAAACGCACACAATCGGCAGCCCACGCATCCGAACGCGCGGCCTCATGAATGGTTCGTGGGTAGGAGGTCCTGTTTGTTTGGTAACGCGCCCACCACGAGCACATTATTCATTTAATTAAAGAGGTGTCCTCCTGTGGAATTACAGCTCGCGGCGGCTGTGAAGTAGGCACCCGTAATGGTGATGCATTATGCCCCCATCTGCACTACATATTCCAAATATAACGGGAAACAAAATAAAGCTTTTAAGCACTGAAGTGCTCTCCGATCAAGTAGTTGTGTCTGTTTTTGATGGGCGGATATGCCTATAGCAGCAAAATGGGATGTGCGCAGGGGGTCAGATGTGCCGCTAACGCCAGCGTCGCATTCAATGTGCTCAGTACGCTGCTATTCATGGGCCAGATGTACGTAGAAGGCTACAAATGCATCAGCCCCTTATCATATCGTAGAGATGATTTTTTATGTACTGTATACTCCACATTGAGTAGAATGAGTATGCATTATCCGGAAAAGTTCAAAAATGTGCTAAAGTTTCTTGAAGAAGTTTGTTCAGCTTTGCTCCCGACACACTCAAGGGCAAATCTGGTGCACATACAATACATTCTGCTGTGATCTTTTATGAGTTGTTGCTTTCATTCCGTTTGTGTGCAACATCATGCCCTTGTAGTTACCAGGACAAAGGCTTCCACTGTGTTGATGAAAAGCAAAAAAAAATCCTTTGCACTCTTTGAGCTGCGAGCGGCGGCGGTTCGCGAAGTGAGCACTGTGTGCGAACATACAAGTCCCAAAACATTTGCTACCTTTTCCATCACGTATGAGTACCCTTGCTGTTTGTATGTATGCCGAATTAGCAACTAGCTAGCTTCAGAGTGAATTAGAGCTGACGCTTCGGTCATTGGCTGATTGTCATTTCAACTATAAATGCAATGATTTGTTTTGGCATAGTAAAGGCTGGTTTATGCTTCAGAGGCGGACCTGTGCCGTCAAGGCAGACCCGATTTACGACCCTCTGCCGTAGACTGACGTGCACCTCCACAAAATCCTGACTACGTGTCACGTCAACGCGTGGTGACGTGACTCAAATGGACTGTTATTGGTCCGCTCAGACTGTTGTTTCTGGTTCAGCGTGAAATCACCGCCATTTACAAACATTCTTGCGCTACACTCAAAAATGGACCAAACCGACTAGAGTATCATCGAAGAGGTCCGCAAGTACGACCACCTGTACAATGTTTCGTCAAGGCATTATAAGATTGCCTAATGGCAAGCAATTCGTTGAAGGAGATTGCTGAAAATACGGGGCTGGAGGTCAGCAAAGGCATAAAAAACTGGAAGAACCTCCGAGACAAGTATGTGTGTTTTCGGAAGCGAATGGCCACACGAAGCGGTGACCCAGCCAGCTAAAAACTGCTAGCATTTTATCACTCTATGTCATATTATTGCTTGTTGCACTTTATCATTTATTTTGTAAATATGTTCGCTGTGAGTTACAAAGTTACATTTTACACTTCAAACATACGAAGAATCACAGGTTTGTTGTCAAAAGAGTTGTTTTGATGTTTAATTTTCAACAACAGACACTTGATACATCATCTCTGAGAGTGCCTCGGTGCTTTTATGATAAAGTGTTTACCATCAAGGCTCCCAACACAGTTTGGGAAGTTCCATAACCGCCAGAAATTTGCTATGGCTTCCCACTGCCTGGTTGTAGGACACGACAAAGAAATCGAACAAAACGCTGGACAATGCAGCTTGCTCACGTGTTAGAATTCGTAATGTGACTGCCAGTCTCTGTGCGGGATCAACAGTCAGACAGACCACCTCCGCAACCGTCTTCTACGTCGCCTGCACCTCTACATTTGTATGATCAACATTTGTCATTCAATGTGGATGGGCCAAAGATCCAAATTCAAGCGTTCCATCTCCGTTGCTGTTGTTGTCTAACCAGAAGAAAACTCAAGGAATTCGACAAGCGTCCCCCAGACCCGCACAAACACAACGCAACACCCCTCTAGTGGCTTGGTGGTGAATTACAGAGCAACGGTGGGTATGACCGTATTCTGTGAAAATGAAAAGAGCAATGTAAAAATTGCACCAAAATTCATTAAAATGTCCAGATTGTCAATCTGCTTGCCAGTGTTGGGTTACTGTAATATTAACTTTTTTCAGAAATCAGTATTAATTTCTAAGACATTACTTTTCTGGAAAAAGCAACTGTTTTACAAGGTCCCTACTTGAGTAACATTACAAGTACAGGGCTTAAGTACCTCCGTCGCCATTTCATCACTTTGAGAAATGATTGCTATTCTCTCAAAAGTGCCTCCACTCCCGTCGCTTTTCCATCCCAGTTGAGGCTGACATGTCAGTGTCATCTGCACATGTGCAGTAGTGATAATTTGCATCGTTTGTGGCACACTTTTGTTGCTAACTGGTGTCAATATATAGTGGCAGATCCTACGTGTGAGCCAGCGACAGATGCTGGTCTTTCAATGAGGGGAAGCTCAAAGTATGTCCGCCTGTGAGTGCTTTGTGATGGTGGCTGATCAGTAGAGAAAGAAACTAGAGTGCCAGACGTCAAGTCTCCAAGCACAAGCAGCTATTTAAAAAAAAAAAAAAAAACACCAGAAATAGAAGTTCAGTTTTTCAGGACTCATTACAAATAAGTATTTAGTTTACCACTAATTGTGCAAGTTCTCCCACTTGAAAATATTAGAGAGGCCTGTAATTGTCTACATGGGTAAACCTCAACCATGAGAGACAGAATGTGGAAAAAACAGAAAATCACATTGTTGGATTTTTAAAGAATTTATTTGCAAATCATGGTGGAAAATTAGTATTTGGTCAATACCAAAAGTTCATCTAAATACTTTGTTATGTAGCCTTTGTTGGCAATAACGGAGGCCAAACGCTTTCTGTAATTCTTCACAAACTTTTCACACACTGTTGCTGGTATTTTGGCCCATTCCTCCATGCAGATATCCTCTAGAGCAGTGATGTTTTGGGGCTATCGTTGTGCAACACGGACTTTCAACTGGCTCCACAGATTTTCTATGGGGTTGAGATCTGGAGACTGGCTAGGCCACTCCAGGACCTTGAAATGCTTCTTACGAAGCCACTCCTTTGTTGCCCTGGCTGTGTGTTTTGGATCATTGTCATGCTGAAAGACCCATCCATGTCTCATCTACAATGCCCTTGTTGATGGAAGGAGATTTTCACTCAAAATCTCTCGATACATGGCCCCATTTATTCTTTCCTTTACACAGATCAGTCGTCCTGGTCCTTTTGCAGAAAAACAGCCCCAAAGCATGATGTTTCCACCCCCATGCTTCACAGTGGGTATGGTGTTCTTCGGATGAAATTCAGTATTCTTTCTCCTCCAAACACGAGAACCTGTGTTTCTACCAAAAAGTTCTATTTTGGTTTCATCTGACCATAACACATTCTCCCAGTCCTCTTCTGGATCATCCAAATGCTCTCTAGCGAACTGCAGATGGGCCTGGACGTGTACTGGCTTCAGCAGGGGGACACGTCTCGAAGTGCAGGATTTGAGCCCCTGGCGGCGCAATTTTGTTACTGTGGTCCCAGGTCTCTGTAGGTCATTCACTAGGACCCCCGTGTAGTTCTGGGATTTTTGCTCACCGTTCGTTTTCATTTTGATGCCACGGGGTGAGATCTTGCATAGAGCCCCAGATCGAGGAAGATTATCAGTGGTCTTGTATGTCTTCCATTTTCTAATAATTGCTCCCACAGTTGATTTCTTTACACCAAGCGTTTTACCTATTGCAGATTCAGTCTGGTGCAGGTCTACAGTTTTGTCCTTCGACAGCTCTTTGGTCTTGGCCATAGTGGAGTTTGGAGTGTGACTGATTGAAGTTGTGGACAGGTGTCTTTTATACCGATAAGGAGTTAAAACAGGTACCATTCATACAGGTAACGAGTGGAGCCTCCTTAAACCTCGTTAGACCTCGTTAGAAGAAGTTAGACCTCTTTGACAGCCAGAAATCTTGCTTATATGCTTGTTTTCCACTCTAATTTGGAAATAAATCCTTTAAAAATCAAACAGTGGGATTTTCTGTTTTTTTCCCCCACATTCTTTCTCTCATTGTTGAGGTTTACCAGGTTTACCCATGTTGACAATTACAGGCCTCGCTAATCTTTTCAAATAGGAGAACTTGCACAATTGGTGGTTGACTAAATACTTATTTGCCCCCACTGTATCTGTGCAGCAGTGGTCGACAAAACTGTTGATTTATCTACTTGCCTTTGTCCATTGATAAGTTTACAATGAAGCCCAAAAAGTGTTCAACCGTGCTGTCTTTAGCCAGCTGTGGCCCGGGCACCCGTCACCGCGCCACTAGCGGCTCGAGGCGGCCCAGCCCAATAGCAATAAGACTGTGTTTTAGCTCAAGCCTCTCGCTAGCATTTGTCATGCCTGTAATTTACAGGACTTTACAGGCTGTAAAGTGTAAACTACTTACAAGAGACACGAGAAGATAGAGAAGTACCAAGGGCTGAAGGAGCAGTTGGAGTGGATGTGGAAGGTTAAGGCTGCCATGGTAGTGGGAGCACAGTGGCAGATAAAATATTCCACAAAATCCTCAAACTCCAAGGTCTCTGGTAGGCAAGGCAAGGCAAGGCAAGGCAAGGCAAGGCAAATTTATTTATATAGCACAATTCAACACAAGGCAATTCAAAGTGCTTTACATCACATGAAGATCATAAAAATCACATTTAAATCAACACAATGTAGAAACGAAGACAAAAGATCGCATTTAATCACAGAATAAAAATAAATAAATAAAATAAAAATAAAACAAAAACTACTACTACTAATAATAATTGAAATCAGCAATGGAGATAAAAACAAGAGGAATAGAAAGCAGGTAGATTGAAATATATAGACAGTTATAGATATGCAGTGCTAAACAAAAGCGTTTTTAGCCCTGATTTAAAAGAGCTAACAGTTTGAGCATACTTCAGACGTTCGGGTAACTTGTTCCAGAGGTGAGGAGCATAATAACTAAATGCTGCCTCACCCTGCTTGGTTCTTGTTCTTGGAACATGCAGAAGACCGGTTCCAGACGACCTTAGGGGTCTAGATGTCCCATAGGACTCTAACAAGTCAAGCATGTATTTTGGTCCAAGGCCATTAAGTGTTTTGTAGACGAGCAGTAGTATTTTATAGTCTATCCTTTGACTTACTGGAAGCCAGTGTAGCGATTTCAAAACTGGTGTAATGTGGTCCAGCTTCCTTGTATTTGTGAGGACTCTGGCTGCAGCATTCTGTACCAGCTGCAACTTCCTGACTGATTTTTTATCAAGACCTGTAAATATACCGTTGCAATAGTCCAATCTGCTGAAAATGAATGCATGCATAAGTTTTTCCATGTCTTGTTGAGTCAGAAACCCCTTAATTCTGGTTATATTTTTTAGGTGGTAATAAGCGGATTTAGTGACGGACTTTAAATGGCTATCAAATTTTAGGTCTGAGTCAATAATTACGCCAAGGTTTCTGACTTGATTTGTAGCTGTAAGTGACATTGTGCTAAGTTGGCTGCTTATCTTTGACCTTTCCTTTTTTGGCCCAAAAATGATCACCTCTGTCTTCTGCACATTTAACTGGAGAAAATTCTGGCACATCCATTCATTGATTTGATGAATGCATTTGCTCAGGGTGACTAAGGGACTATAATCATGTGGGGACACAGAAATGTACAGTTGTGTGTCATCTGCATAGGCGTGATAGGAGATGTCATACTGTTCCATTATCTGAGCTAACGGAAGCATATAGATGTTAAATAAGAGTGGTCCAAGAATTGACCCTTGAGGGACTCCACACATGAATTTGGTTCGTTCTGACTGATGGTTTCCGATTGACACAAAGAAATCCCTATCATGTAAATAGGATGTAAACCACTGAAGAATAGTGTCAGTAAGCCCTACCCACTGTTCCAATCTGCTGAGTAGTATGTTGTGATCAACCGTGTCAAATGCGGCGCTGAGATCCAATAGTAGCAGAACAGATGATTTGCCTGCATCGGTATTCCGACGAATATCATTTAGGACTTTGATAAGCACAGTCTCGGTGCTGTGTTGTGGTCGAAATCCAGACTGAAATGAGTTAAAAAGATTGTTTTGCATCATATAATTCTGGATCTGTTCGAATACAACCCTTTCGATAATTTTCCCCAGGAATGTCAGATTTGATATTGGCCTGTAATTACTAATGGTTGAGGCGTCCAGATTAGGTTTTTTTAGGAGAGGTTTTATTACTGCAGTTTTTAAAGTCTGAGGAAACTCTCCTGTTTGGAGAGAAGTATTTATAATCTGAAGTATGTCTGGGGCTATGCAATGAAAAACAGTTTTGAAAAAGTTTGAAGGAAGGATGTCAAGGCAGCATGTTGTGGGCTTTAATTTCGACACAATTTCTGTTAAAGTTGCATAGTCCAAGAGGCTAAACTGTCTAAGATTGACGTGGGGGACATTTTGGGAGGCATTTAGTGTAACATTTGTTAATCTGGAGTTGCACACAGTCTGTCTAATCTTTAGTACTTTGTGTGTAAAGAATGCTGCGAAATTATTACAGGACACCTCAGATGCCAATTCCTGAGGTATTGATGCTTGTGGGTTTGTCAGTTTGTCAACAACAGAAAATAGTGTGCGGGTATTGTTAGTGTTTCTACTAATGATCTCTGAAAAATATGACTGTCTAGCATTTTTCAGTTCCTGGTTGTATTTGCGAAGACCTCTGGTAGAGGACCCAAGCTTGAGGATGACAAAGGTACCACCCCATGATATATTTACTACACATGTATTGTGGCAGGATTTGGTTTTATAACCTCTGCTGTTGCCCTTTTGATTTCAACCTGTAAATTTTCTTTGCATTTTTTTAAGAAAAAAAAATCCTATTTATATTGGCTGAAATAAATGTATTAAAATTTAGGGGGTGGTGGGGGTGGACTACCAGTATCACTAATTACTTTCTTCAGGCAGTAATGTAAGGCATTACTATTTCCGAGAGTAATGTGCAATGTGTAATACTGCATTTATTTGCGTAAATAAGCTCAAAGCTGGCGGAATTCCCCGTTTTTAGTTTAAATTGGCTGCATTTTACATAAACAGTGTGATAGTGACATCTGCTGGATGAGTGGAAAGAGAGGAGTTTAAAGTTATGACCACTAGAGGTCACTTTTTAATTTTAAAACAGTATTCTTTGACTCTACTTTTGAGATTTCTACTGGGTATCGTGTAAGTACATGCATAGTTGTTTCCTGTCTGTTTGTTGTTGCTTTTACCTTTTTGTTACTTTGTTAGAATATCTGAAATCATCACTAAAATAACCAATGGCGGGGACAGAAATGCATCTTGACAAACCGCATTGTCTCTGGGGCATTGTTCCCGTCACCACCTTTATATACTACTGTTTTATATCTTCAAGTTGCTATGAAAAGTAACAGAAAAGAAAGCTGCCTAGAAAATATTTTTGTTGAAGTGAGGTATCAAAGTATTTTTTTCGTTTTAACCTTCTTCCACTGCCAATAGGACTTACAGTATTTTCAATTTCCAAAGTTTTATAGATGAGCTACAGTCACCCTGATTGGAATTCATCCTATTCTATCTTTTGAACATTAAATAATGAACAAGGCATAGGCTGCCCTTTCAGAATGCCAAAGCTGTCAACAAGCTGAGGTGAGTAGAGTAGCCAAAGATGTTACTCAAGTAAGAGTAGCATTACTTCAAAATAATATTACTCAAGTAACAGTAGTCATCCAAAAAATGTACTCAAGTACAAGTAAAAAAGTATTCGGTGACAAGAAGGCTCAAGTAATGAGTAACATTGCGAGTAACTGCTTACAATGTCTGAAATTATTTAGTATTTTTATATGAACTGTTATTATTACACTGTACTATATCCTATCATATGTATATTCCGGCTAGAAAAATAAATGAGCTGCTGTCCAAAAAGCATGAGTGCCTTGTAGTGAAGAAAACATTTCCTAACATGAAATTAAAACACTCATTTTGGGGGAGAACTTACAGCATGATTATGCAAAACAAAACAAAACTCACACAAGCATGAAGAGTGCATGGAAACTCACTCGCTGGAATTACCAGGTCGATATTCGAACCTCAGACCTAGGAAACAGAATGCCAGGGAATAATTGTTCAGGAATAGAGCAAAATTGGGTAGTGTAGCCAAACGTTTTAGTCAAGTAACAGTAGTTATCTCAAAAATTTACGCAAGTACAAGTAAAAAAAAAAAAAGTAATGAAAAGGAATGAGTAACATTGTGAGTAACTGCTTACAGTGTGATATTTTTTAAGCAATGGTATATTTTATTTCTCAGCACAGCTTCATCTATATGAACTGTTATTAATATACTGTATTATAATCTATTACATGACCATATCAAGCCAAAGAAATACACAACATCGAATTCCAACTAGAATTGAAACATCACTTATCCAAAGACCATGAGTGCTATCTAGTGGGAAAAACATATTCCTTTTCATGAAATTAAAACGGTCATTATCCGGTTTTCTGTGGTCTATTGGCAGAGGTGGGTAGAGTAGCCAAAAATTTTACTGAAGTAAGAGTAGTGTTACTTCAAAATAATATTACTCAAGTAGAAGTAAAAGTAGTCGTCCAAAAAATGTACTCAAGTAAAAGTTAAAAAAGTATTTGGTGAAAAGGATACTCAAGTAATGAGTAACATTTTGAGTAACTGCTTATATTTTTGTTGTTGTTTTTTTTTTTTTTTTTTTTAAACAATGGTATTTTTTGTCTGAGCACAAAGTTATCTATATGGACTGTTGTTATAATGATACTGTACTATAACCCATTACATAACCATATTAAGCTAAAGGTGGGAAAAAAATCATTGAACTCTGACGAGAGATTAAAAAAAAAAACATAATTGGAGCATTATTCATCCAAAGAGCATGAGTGCCCTCTGGTGGGGAAAATAGTTCCTAGTTTGAATAGTAAAGAGTTCCTTAATCATAATTACTATTTTATAATTAGAAGGAGGAGATCTCCGGTTTTCCGTGGTCAATCGGTGCAGCATAAAAACTGGGAGAGAGGTTAAAATCTGCGCTTTCGAGTCATGTTGAGGGCAGCGCTCTATATCATATACGTCGTTTTTTACGTTGCTTTGAAAACACCACATGATTGAACAGGCTGGCGTGAAGATAGAACGGCAAGCTTGCCTATGATTGGTATAATGGAGTCATGTCATTACTGTTGCGATGTCTCATTGGTGAAATTGGGAGAGCTACCCCAGTAATACACCAGGCACGTCTCTCCTCTTGGCTTCACCAAAAAAAAAAAAAAAAAAAAAAATCTAATATGTGGAATAGCCCAAAGTAGCGGAGTAAGAATAGCGTCATCATCATAGGTCTTGCAACTGCAAGCTTATGTGTTGTCATGTAACTGTATTATTACGTCTGATTGGTAAATGGAGTCATTTGATTATTGTTGCGACGTCTCATTGGTGAGACTGGTTGAGCCGCTGTCAGCATCTCTGGTAAAAAAAAAAAAAAAAAGTCAAATCTAATGTGTAGAATACAAAGGAAAATGTAACGTGAATGGAAATGGTATTTTTTGCTCATATGCTAATCCAGACTCCAAAAATCTAGATTATGAAGTCTATGGCTAATCAATAATCATAGACATGCAGGGTTCTATTGGTTTAGTAACTAATAAAATAAAGATATTATTACAACTATTGTGTAACCAACAATAAAATACATCTAAAATATGATTGCATGAGAAAGAATGTTTGCGTGGGCAGTAGGGTGACCATATTTTGATTTCCAAAAAAAGAGGACACTCGGTCCGGGGTGGAGATACTTGAATTTTACTTAAAGTTTACTCAAAGATGCCTATATCACTTTAATATATTTAAAGTGTGCCTCCTCCATCTGGATAGAAAAATTCAGTTTTATTAAAAAAATAAAATAAAATGAATTAATAATGATAAAAAAATAATATAATGCAGACATGTAGTCCAGTCAATACACACATACAGTAGGCTGTGTGCCAACTAAATATTTTTATGAATTACAATCATGACAATTGTCGTTGAAAAAATTATTATTCCCACTCAATTGTTATTCTAATTCAACGTTCTGTAATGCACGCAAACAATAACCGACAATAAACTGACAAACTATTCAGCATATTTCCAAACATAGCAGTTCAAAACCACAATTCCCATAACGCCTAGCACGGCTTAGCTCACTGATAACTACCCAATTAGCGAGTACCGGGAGCCGAGAAAAAAATCAAACTTTGCTATAAAAGTTTACAATCGTCGGCAGTGCAACGATGCGACACCAAATGGGATTTTACAGATCACGCCAGTACAAAGCTCCTACAGAAGTCAACAGTTGCCATTACATACGTATTTATCGTAAAAAAAACTTAACTGGGCAGGTGCTGTGTCCGTTTCAATTTTGGATTTCCTTTTATTAACATAGATGACAGAACCCTGAGGCACCAGAAACAAAGCTACTTACACTGTAAATGCTAACATTCAAATTAATTAAATGTGATAAGTGAACTAAACTCAATTTTCATCAACCTGTTGTGAACACTACTTTTAAATAAGTAAGTAGTAATTTGGGGTTGGAGAACTTGCTTAACTTGATATATCCGAGTTAAGTCAAATTAGAAAAAATAATTTATTGTACCCAGTGTCCTTTGGGCGTTCTATCAGACATGCGCAGATCTGCCCTGCCCACTTTCGCGCTCTTTCCAACACCTTTCTCAGTCATTTTCGCCATTGTGGGTTTACTTGTACTCAGCACACTGATTTGGTAAGTAAATATTTTACTCTTTTGTAAACCGTCGATTTGTCTTGTTGTAGCGAAGTAGCCTGTGTGCTGCCAGGGAGGAGAAGTGTCAATTACATCAAATATCACCGCTAGCAAGCATGCTATATGACCGTGACAGTAACCTCATCATTTTCAGAAACAAATGTAGACTACATTTTATGGTAGACTACCATTTTATGCCGGCGTTTTGAATTCTTGGCAATTAAGTTGACAGACGGGGCTCGTTAACGTTTTTAGGCGATGGGAGAGGTTTTTAAAACAGTTACAGAGCGGTTTTAAGTTAGCTAGACCGGGGGGTTCGCTTCCTGTGTTACCGAGCGGTTATAAGTTAGCTAGACCGAGGGGAGGTTCGCTTCCTGTTTTAAAAATAAAAACACTAATTCTATCGTTAGCGGGTGTTTTATTTTGTGAAACTAACAGGAAGTGCCTTAGTCACTACAGCTAGCTTGAGTAGCGCCGAATTTGCACGTTGTGGAGCTAAACGGCTGCTTTCTCACGTAAAAATGTTAGAAATGTCGATAAAGTGATTTATTTACAGAGTTAGTGCTAGAATTAAGTCAGCTTCAGCCTGTATATTTCGGCTCAGGTAAGAGCTAAATGCACAGTCAGACTTTATGTGCCCCAACGTAATCGGTTCTTGCGTTGGAGCAGGGGTCCCCAAACTACGGCCGTATACGGCCCGCCTCCACATTTGGTCCGGCCCCCTGAACATCCAATACAGGAATACAGATAGAGTGCAGAGATCACACTCGATGCTATAACAACCTGGTGTGTTGAAGGTTGGTCATTTATGTGCCTATATTTTGAAATTGTTGCCTTAATTTTGTGTTCTTTTTCACCATCCCCCAATCAGGCTGAAGCAAATGGTCAAAAGTCCACACATACCTCAGTCTCAGCAATTACAGGTATGTTTCATACACTGATCAATGAATCATTTAATATTTGTATTTGTTTCATGGGTTGGGATAACAAACATGCATTAATGTTTTTACAGACGGATTAAGAAATTAATTGTACATCTCAATTTGAATGTTCAAAAATAATCAATTACGTTAATTTAAAAACTCATTATTACACATTTTAGTTTGTGCATATTAAAACAATTCTTTGCAGATTTTAATTTGTGATTAAAAATAATTGGACATTTTAATTTGTGACTGTTAAGAAAAAATGTAACTTTTTTTTTTCTAACAAGTTCTCAATGCTGAAATTATCGTGTCTTTTCAGGTCAACCAGAGCAGTATTCTCTAATGCAGTGGACTTGCAAGTACTGCACATTTTCTGCTGAAAAGAGGCTACTTGCTTAAGCATTACCGCTTAAAACATGGATACCACACTCGGACATCCCTACTCCCTTGTCTTCATAAGGACTGCCTCTGCACATTTAAATCTTTTAATGCACTCAAAGTACACCTGTCGACATGGCACTCTCAAAAAGATGCAGGCAAAAGTGGAGAAACTGCATTTGACCGTCAGTTGTGCAACTTTGTGGAGCCTTGCTCAGAAGCAGACTTCTTCACCCATTTGCGAAGACATCTTAAGCTGAGGCAAATGGTTACTTGCCCATATCAAGACTAACTTTCAGAGCAGTGTTTATTCTACTTTCACTGCACACAAAAGCAAAGAAATGTGAAATGTGTTTGAGCCATAGTATGGGTAGGACATTTGTGTCTAAATCATTCAATCCCAATAAAAGTTACTTTAATCAAAAGAACTCATTTTTAATCAAAGAAAAAGAACCTTTTGCAAAAATATATTTTTTGAAAATATATATATTTTTAAATATATATTTTTTTATTGACGTGTCACTTTTTTTTTTAAAGGAAAAAGTTTTACTTTTTTTTTAAAGTGGAAAAAATTTTGAACTTTTTTTTTGTTTTTTTCTCTTTTTTTGAAGTGGAAAAAGTTTTGAAGGCACTTTTTTTCGATTGAATCATTTTGACACAAAGTTACGACTTCAACGCTACTTCCGACATGTTTGAGTGGCAGGTGACTACACCAATGGCATAAAAGAATGACTAATGGCCACCAAGGCTCCATCGAGCCATCGGACTCTGCTCGAGTCCAAGCCGGAAATAGGGCACAGGTACGGGGGGGTGACATCGGCATCTCACCGGAGTGCCCGCGATGGTATGGTGCGCTGCTGCTTAATGTGATTCAAGAGGGGAACTTCACCCGCTGCCCTGACGTGACGGTTGGCAATCGGGGTCCAACCGCAGTGTCGCGACGCGCCGGTATGGGAGTGGCCCGACACTAGCCTGCCCAGTAAGCGAGTCCGCGCCGGGAGCCCGGTCGCTTCAGCTTTGAATGAGTGTCGTGTCACTCGCGGGCCGTCCACTCAACAGCCGGCCTCCGTGCCGGGGGGGTGATAATGGGGTCCGCCAGTGCGCCGCGACAGGGCACCGTACCATCGCCGGCACTCCGGTGAGATGCCGATGTCACACCCCCGCACCGGTGCCCTATTTTTGCCTTGGACTCGAGCAGAGTCCGATGGCTGGATGGAGCCCTGGTGGCCATTATTCTTGCTTCCTGCTTTTATGCCATTGGCGTAATCACCTGCCACTCAAACATGTCGGAAGTAGCGTTGAATTTGGATCTTCGTGTCTAAATGATTCAACCAAAAAAAAGTGCCTTCAAAACTTTTTCCACCTTAGAAAAAAAAAAAAAAAGTTTAAAACTTTTTGCTTTTCAAAAAAAAAGTGACAAGTCAATTAAAAAAAATATTTTCAAAAAAATATTTTTGCAAAAGTTTTTTTTTCTTTTATTAAAAATAGTTTTTTTGATTGAAGCAACTTTTACTGGGATTGATTGATTTGGACACAAATGTCCTACCCATAATATGGCTTGAAAACAAAAAGGATTGCTTTGATCAAAGAAAACAGTTTCAATGAAAAGTTTAAATTTCTGAGTCTCAAATATTTTTTCACATTCAAACCTTTTTTTCTACGTTTTTTTTTTTTTTTTTTTTTTGATTGATTTTCTTTTGAAAATATAAATTTTTTGTTTGAAGCAACTTATTTTTTGATTGAATAATAAAGACACAAATGTCCTAGCCAAAATGTGGTCCAAACGCAGAATTACATCAATCAAAAAAGTTGTTTCAATAAAAAAAAAACAAAAAAACGACTTAAATAAAAAAATAAAAAAAATTAATCAAAGAAAAAGTTTTCAAATAAATTTTTTTGACTTACAAATTTATTTTTGCATTCAAACAAATTTTTTTGATTGACATGACTTTTTTTTTAAAATTGAAAATATACATATATACATACTAATGACATATTTTTGACTAGAAATTAGACTTTTTGTTAGAGGAAAAAGCTTAATATGAAATTAGAATTTGAATAAAAATAAGACACATATTCTTGGTAAGATTTTAGGTTTCTCAAGTGTATAACTCCAGTACACGTTTTGCATTTACTCTTTTAGTGATGTGAAAAAAACAAGGTATCTTGTTTACTGTATCTGGTGTTAAAGTGAAATTTGAATTTGAACTGAGTTGTGTGTTTTAAAAAGAGTTCTGTATTTTTATGTTTATTTTATCACTGCTGCGCAGTTTAAACCACGGCACAATGTTGATTGTAGTTCCAGTTTTGATCACTAATATTGTTGGAGAAATCAGAACTGTTAGCTTTACCAGAGCTCAAGCTCATGTTGTAATGGGAAACTAGTTTGACGCCATGTCTTCAATGCTCGAGTTAATGTCCTGAAATTATGAGAATAGGATCTCGCCTGTTAGTCTTTGGTAATCACAGGATAGGAGTGGACATTGATGCAGTTCAGGTATTATTCAGTAATTTCTGTAGCAAAAGGTTATTTTCGGTACTTATACTTTGTATGAGGTGCAAAATGTTTGCAAAAGTTGGTTTATAATAATCCACTTCATTGATACTGAGCATTAACCAAACACTGTTCAGCCTGCCAGGAGCCAGTGTCTCCCATTAAATGCACTTTTGAGCATTTTAAAGTAAATTTTAATTCCACTGAATTAATCCATTGAGTCTTCTCCATTTATTGTGTTTTGGGGGTCATTACTGTTAGAAAATGTGTTTTTAATGAAATTAGTATGTGCAGTTGTAATTTCTATTGTGGAATTCTTTTAGGTCAAGAAAATTAAGTTGACCTGAATATGATGGATGAAATGGAAAACTAAAGATAATTAATACACAATTATCACTTGAATACTGCAAAATCAAACAAGTTACTACAATCCAATTATTTGAGTTAATTTGAGTACTGTACACTCAAAATAAACAAGTTACTGGAATCCAGTTATTTAAGTTAGTTTGAGTACTGCCAACTCAAAATAAACAAGTGACTATAATCCAATTTTTTTAAGTTAATTTGAGTACTGCCAACTCACAATAAACAAGTGACTATAATTCATTTTTTTTAAGTTAATTTGAGTACTGCCAACTCACAATAAACAAGTGACTATAATTCATTTTTTTAAAGTTAATTTGAGTACTGCCAACTCACAATAATTAAGTTAATCAAATCTAATTCATCTAAGTCAACATAAATTAAAATTTTTAAGGCAGCAAGTTTGCATATTTTTTTTTAGTAAAGTCAACTTATAATATTTTACAGTGTAGATTCTACACTGTAGAATATAATACTAACATTCAACCAAATACACAAACGCCGAACAATTACAAGACTAATACAATTTACTGCATCTCTGTGTACACATATAACCCAATATACAACAGAAGACACTTGATCGACATTAACAGGAGATTAACTTACAGAAAGGTGTATGGAGCCACGTCTCTTAGAACTACTTATTGTGGTCTGTAACTGCCTGATCTCTTGCCAGACCATAACCCAGTAGATGACAGTAATGCCCCATGATACATGGGGTAAACTGCCAACAAGAAGAAGAACTACTCCTTCCCTCCCTACTAGTAGGAGCCACGTCAAGGCAGGCAGGCACTGCCTCCCAGCGGCCGGAGGGATTCTCTTCAAATTGGTCCCGTGAATAGGGTTGTTCGATCATATTTTTTTGCTCCCGATCCGATCCCGATCGTTTTAGTTTGAGTATCTGCTGATCCCGATATTTCCCGATCCGATTCCTTTTTATTTTTGCTCCCAATTCTATTCCAATCATTCCTGATAATTTCTCCTGATCATATACATTTTGGCAATGCATTAAGAAAAAAAATGAATAAAACTTAATTCAATTGCTCCAAGTATCTTTTTTTATTGTCCAACATGACATTGTTCCACTGCTTTAGATCAAAACAAAGCTTATCAGCACTGTGACATAAAATATGTAACCAAAAAACATGTAAGCTAAAACATCCATCCATCCATCCATCCATCCATCCATCCATCCATCCATCCATCCATCCATCCATCCATCCATCCATCCATCCAGCAGCAGCTTTAGCAGGGAAGCCCAGACTTCCCTCTCCCCAGCCACTTCAGCCAGCTCCTCCGGCGGGATTCCAAGGCGTTCCCAGGCCAGCCGAGCGACATAGTCTCTCCAGCGTGTCCTGGGTCGACCCCGGGGCCTCCCGCCGGTGGGATATGCCCGGACCACCTCTCCAGGGAGGCGTCCAGGAGGCATCCGAACCAGATGCCCGAGCCACCTCAACTGGCTCCTCTCAACGCGGAGGAGTAGCGGCTCGACACCAAGCCCCTCCCGGATGACCGGGCTTCTCACCCGATCTCTAAGGGAGAGCCCGGACACCCTGCGGAGGAAACTCATTTCAGCCGCTTGTATCCGGGATCTTGTTCTTTCGGTCACGACCCACAGCTCGTGACCATAGGTGAGGGTAGGAACGTAGATCGACCGGTAAATCGAGAGCTTTGCCTTTTGGCTCAGCTCCTTCTTCACCACAACGGACCGGTGCAGAGTCCGCATCACTGCAGATGCTGCACCGATCCGCCTGTCAATCTCCCGCTCCCTCCTACCCTCACTCGTGAACAAGACCCCAAGATACTTGAACTCCTCCACTTGGGGCAGGATCTCATCCCTGACCCGGAGAGGGCATGCCACCCTTTTCCGGCTGAGGACCATGGTCTCGGGTTTGGAGGTGCTGCTCTTCATCCCAACCGCTTCACACTCGGCTGCAAACCACCCCAGTGAGAGTCGGAGGTCACGGCTTGATGAAGCCAACAGCACCACATCATCTGCAAAAAGCAGAGATGCAATCCTGAGGCCATCAAACCGGACACCCTCAACGCTTCGGCTGCGCCTAGAAATTCTGTCCATAAAATTTATGAACAGAATCGGTGACCTTGGCGGAGTCCAATCCTCACTGGGAATGAATTCGACTTACTGCCGGCAATGCGGACCAGACTCTGACACCGGTCGTACAGGGACCGAACAGCCCTTACCAAGGGGCTCGGTACCCCGTACTCCCGGAGCACCCTCCGCAGGACTCCCCTTGTAGAGGCGTGTCAGCCATGACAGCCCTACAACATCCAGAGCCTTTAGGAACTCCGGGCGGATCTCATCTACCCCCGGGGCCTTGCCACCGAGGAGCTTACCAACCGCCTCAGTGACTTCAACCCCAGAGATTGAAGAGCCCACCTCAGAGTCCCCAAACTCTGCTTCCTCAAAGGAAGGCGTGTCGGTGGAATTGAGGGGGGCTTCGAAGTATTCTCCCCACCGACTCACGACGTCCCGAGTCGAGGTCAGCAGTACACCATCTTCACTATACACAGTGTTAATGGTGCACTGCTTTCCTCTCCTCAGACGCCGGATGGTGGACCAGAATTTCCTCGAAGCCGTCCGGAAGTCGTTTTCCATGGCCTCGCCGAACTCCTCCCACGTCCGAGTTTTTGCCTCGGCGACCGCCGAAGCCGCAGTCCGCTTGGCCAGCCGGTACTTGTCAGCTGCCTCCGGAGTCCCACAGGCCAAAAAGGCCCGATAGGCCTCCTTCTTCAGCTTGACAGCATCCCTTACCGCTGGTGTCCACCAGCGGGTTCGGGGATTGCCGCCACGACAGGCACCAACCACCTTACGGCCACAGCTCCGATCGGCCGCCTCAACAATGGAGGTGCGGAACATGGTCCACTCGGACTCAATGTCCCCCACCTCTCCCGGGGCAAGGTAAACTAAAACATTGAGTGCAGAATAGTGCAATAACAAAAATCTTCAAAAGAGGTACTTTACCTACTTACTAGGCTTAAAAGAAAATGGTTTAATTAAAAAATATAAATATATTTAAAAAAGGCATGTCCAATATTTTTTTGCCGATTCCGATACTTTGAAAATGACGTGATCGGAGCCGATCGTCGATCGGGACATCTCTACCCGTGAAAAATCATAAAAACCGGACATTTTCATGAATTCATAAAACCCGACCGGACGACGAGGACATGACATGAAACGAGGACGTTTGGTCACCCTAGTGGGCAGACAAAAGAATAATTGTTCCAGTGTAGCCCAAAAGTAGCGGCGTCAAATTACCGTCTCTTCTTTATAAATCTACTATAAAAAGTAAAAAAAAAAAATTAAAAAAAAGAAATGTCCTGGTAATACTCTTAGAAGTACATTTTTCTCAGTAAGTTACTGAATTAAATGTAACGGGAGCTACAATTCCTACTGGAATACTAGCTATGTGCATGGAATGAAAACAAGACAGAGTTAATGTTCTCCAGCACCTTCTTTTTTATTTGACTAAAAAACTACACCAGCAGCCATTTTTCTGAATAAATTGTATTGCCTGCCAGGCATGTCAACAAAGCATCCCATCACATACTGTAGAAATAAATAAAATTAAAAAAATAAGTTATTTACAACGATTGTAATCAATGGTGCCAGCACCACCGTGTTTTTGCAAGCCACAAAAAAATACAAGTCCAAAATGTTGCGTTGAAATCGTCTTCCTTCTTTCGTGCCCGAACTGAGACTTTTGGGACGCCCCGAATGACGTCAGCCTTGATACAGCACGTCCGTTTCGAACTGCAGAAGCTGTCCCATGAAGGTCAGGTTGGGAGAAATGACCCGACGGCGCCGTTTCACAAAGTCGAAAGCCTCATCCAGTCTCACCCGTTGGGCGTGCATGAGGTATGCCAGGCAGATGGTGGCCGAACGAGATATCCCTGCATGGCAGTGCACCAACACTCGGCCCCCGCTCCTATTCACCTCATCTAAGGGTGAGCAGAAAATGTTTTTTTTTTTTAAACTGTACGGTAATACAATAAGATTAATGTATGTACTTTTTTTCCCCAAATTTGTTTTTTCCCCACTTTTATTTAAAAAAAAAGAGGCTCATCTAGTGTAGTGGTTCTTAACCTGGGTTCAATCAAACCCCTGGGGGTTGGCTGAATAAGTCTAAAGGGTTTGACAAAGGGTAACGCTTTAAGGTTCTGGGCCTGTTTTGGCCGATTTTGCATGATGTTGCCTTTATATTTCAAAGAATTGTTCACAATGGCCTGTTTGGGTCCCTTTTTTTCAGGACAACATAAACGTCATTTGCAAACTGTTGTGTTCTTTACTCTGGCCGATTACCTTAATTTGGACAAATTTGACACAAAAATGGCATTTGTTCATAGATAAGCTGCATCAGAGTATAAGCCGCAGCTATCCTCACTGTATTACGGGTTATTTTTACACAAAAAGGTTATATTAACCAGTAATACTTAATTAGATAGCGGCATCATAAAACTTTCATAAGACCAAATGAACCACTATGAAGCTTAGAAACAATTGGCTGCAAAGCTTCATTGCTTCAAAAAGCTTCATTTGGCCATCACTGCTCCCTTGGGGAAGACAGTCAACCTCTGCTGCCACCTGCTGTTGTCGTCCAACATGTCTCCTAGCATGCATTGCAGTGCTACAGATGTAAATAAAAATCAAAATTCATGTTCTGTGCTAATTATTTCTCCAGTCACTGTAACAGGTGTTTCATCAATTGCTAGTTATGGTATTCAGTAACACTTTATTTGACAGTGGCACTGTAAGACTGTCATAAGACCATTATAATTATGACATGACACTGCCATGGAGATTAATGAATGCTTATGACAGATGTCATTTTGTACCATCCGGCAAATGCTCTCACTTTTTAATGAATGTAAAAGATCCGGGCTGGACATAAATTGAGTTAGTGACATAATTTGGCGGATGACAATGACATTAATTGTCATAAGCATTCATTAACAGTGAAAGTCCCGGGGGGTTTTTTTGGCTATAAAAAATACCAGAAAGGAGTCAAATGACTCCGATACCAAACTGACTACTGGGCTTTGTGAAACAATAGACCACTCAAAGAAGCAATCAGGCAGGCCATCCCCCTACACACTCCTGTGGAGTCGCTGCCTAGGTGTGAAGGGAGGTTTCACTCTGGATAGATGCAATTAGCATCTTGAATATAAGAGAGAGGGGTGGACTTTTTGGTGGGTCTTGCAAAGGAATTGGCTCACTCTCATGTGTGTGCAAAGAAGGCGCAGAAGGAAAAATTGCTTCGGCAACAACCTCCAACACCAAGCCCCGGAAAAAGGGCAGAGTGTCATATGTCACCACATAAAACATGTTTTGTTTTTTATTACACCGTCCTTTGTACTGTGCCAAACTGGAGCTTTTGGAATATGTAAAAAGGTTGTCCGTCCGACTCAAGATGCTAATTGGAGCAATCCAACCCTGTGGTTTTGCAAATGTGAATGGGAATGACTAATGAGGACCATAGTGCTCACAAAAGATCAGGGTCAGATGATCCTTCTCTGGTTACAAAAGTGATTTGTATCAACTGATCCACCCTTGGTAGTTCTAGTGTTAATGCCCGTGTCATGTCATAATTATGACTGTCTTATGGCATCCTTATGATGCTGCTGTCAAAGTGTTACCTATTAACCCAAATAAATCAACAAATAAACCGCACTGGACTATAGGCCGCAGGATTCAAAATGAGGAAAAAAGTAGTGGCTTATAGTAAGCCTGTCGCAATATGCAATAATTCCATTTATCGCACGATAAATAAAAATGAAGGCGGTAATTTTTCCGCTGCGATTTGTGCGCGCGTGCGGCAGACATGCTGTTAAAAGTTCGGATTCCTTGTTACCAACTGCACAAAATGCATCTTCGTTCCAGGTCCGGCAAAAAATAGTGCCGGAGATTATCGTTCCCATTATATCCTATTGTTCAACGTATACCGGCCGCGTCAGTGCTCCGGATTGACTGCGGACCATCTCCGGCGTGCCGGTGTTGTTGACGTGTGGGCGCTCCCGTCAGGGGTGACATTTCACGCGGGGCGGCTATTTTTCGACACAACACCGGATATTTGAGTGGCAGATTAAGAGTGCTGTGCTTCAAACTCGTCCTATTTATGAAAGTCGATTGTCATATGCTGGTGTTGTGCAGTAATGAGCAGACGTGCCTTCTGTGGCGTTTGCTAACTTTTTAATGCGTGCACACTAGATATCATGAAATAGCAAACTAGATGTGCTACGTCCCATGTCATTGGCTACGTGAGCCCGGAGTGATTATGGGACACGTAGTCCATATACTGCATCGATGAATTATAAACCGCCATGACTGAATGGAAGTTAAGAAGGCCAAATCAATCCATACCAGTGACAATAGATAATGCTGCAAATATTGTTAATTCAGTACGTGACACTGATGGAGTCGGACCACAAATAGGATGTCTTGCTCATGTAGTAAACGTAGCCTCTAAGAGAGCTGCAGCAATCAACAGTGTGCCCCGCCTCACTTTACAAACAGTAAAGATTGTTCTCAGCACTTTTATACTAAATTTTTTCAGATCAGTAAGAAGTAAGCACATATATATTATGCACTAAAATGCATGTTTATATGATGGCAATTTAATTTTTGCTCGTTTGCAAAAAAAAAAAAAAAAAAAAAAAAAAAAGACGAAACAAAAAATACAGTTATTTTTTTTTCAGAGCATTAAATGTATTGAATCGGATCGACAATCGTGTCCCCCGTGTCGAAAATCGTACCGAACCGTGACAACTGTATCGTTGCATCCCTATGGAACACCATTGCAGAAGCTATGAGGGGAAATGTTTTCATTTGCCTAAATGCTTAACTGCAATTGTTTTTTTTTTCTTGAAAAACACATTTTATTCATTCTGTGTTTCTGTGCGATATTAATATTGTTGTCTTTTACTTAAGAGGCATGGTCTATTGTTTTTAGTTGTGATTTCTTATCGCGTTTAAATGGGTGTACTTGATCTATTAATATATACTGTATTCTCACTGTGTTATTGTAAATTGGTTTTAAAAAAAAATGGGCGGGGGGGGCGCAATAATATCGCATATCGCAGTAATTTATGAGATAAATTATCGCACACTAAAATTTGTTATCGCGACAGGCCTAGCTTATAGTCTGAAAATTACGGTATATCAGCAGCCGTTTTTGTAGATAGATCATTTTCCCAAGTTTTTTTTTTCCTGAAATACACTTATTTTCCTAAAATTTTCACTAAACGTTTTTTTCCGCAAGTGTGACAAGAAGAACCATTGTCCTATCGACTTTTTTTTAAAGTCCCTCCCATGAAACTGGTCTCGATTGGATCTTTCCCAGATTGATATGTAGAATATTTTCATTCCGGATATATCGAACAGTCAATCTGGCGTGCCAGTTCATGACAGTAAGCATATACTGAACAAAATGGAGAAGCGGATTTGCATGCTCACCAATAAAAGAGATTGCCGTGGAGAAGCAAGCTCGGATGTCCGCGGCCAGGTTATCCTCCACGGTGAGGCGCAAGTACTGGAACTCCCCTTCAAAGAAGTTGGGGCATGAAGAGGACACGTTGAGCACAGCTGTTATGCCAGCTGATGTGAGGATCTCCCGGCGAGATGAGTGGATGGCGCTGCCCAAAAACAGAAAGGGCAACAGTTCTACAGGACCATCCTGCCATTAAAAAAAGTATATATTTTGACAACTCCATTGGATAATGTTTTTTTTTTTTTTTTTTTTTTAATTTTAAGTCATATTTTACACTCATTTTTACCTGATCATATGTAGGGGTGCTCCGGCCTGAGCTTCCTTTTGGCACTGGTTCCTCTGCACTTAGCGTTTTTCTGTAGCAGAGTTCCGGGAAGGCCTCGGAAAATCCTTCAAATCCACCTAAAAAGGAGGTCACAGATTTCAATCAGCAAAAAACTTAGCCAACATATATCCATGTAATTAAAACAAGCTTTAGACAGAAAAGACTGAGAAAGAACACAAAACTGACATTAAAGAAAGGCACTACATTATTTGTTTTTGTCTGTCTGATTACATTGTTTAAAAAATAAGACATTATAAGCAGTTACTCAGTACTTGAATATTCTTTTCACCAAATACTTCCTTTTTTTACATTTAGTCCGTTACTTTTACTTAAATAACTTCTTAAGGTAAACGTACTTCTAAGGGTATTTTAGGGAAGTCCCGATCGCATAATTTTACACCCCAGTCCGAGTCACAGGATTTTGGGAATCTGCCGGTATCAAGTCCCGATCCAATACCAAAAAAGTCTTCTTTTTTTCTGTTCAAACAAAAGTTCCAAACACGTTATAGTACTGTACTGTTTACAGTACTTCCTCTTCTGCTTTTTCCGGGAGTGTTGCGGAATATAAAACATATATTTTTGTTTCTTTTGGGAATTCCATTGTATTTCGGGGTTCTTTAGTTATTTTTTATCCCTTAAAAATAAATAATATATACTTTTTTTTTCCTTTAATTAAAAACCTCATCCTTTTCATCCTATTCTGATCGTCTGAAAAATGGCCTGATCGGCGATAAAGGTGATTGGATCAGGGAAATCGCTAGTAGTTTTACCACGCGATACTTGAGTATCAGATGTAACAATATAGTCACATGACTACACAAAAGCTTGGAGTCAGGAGTCCTTTGATCATGCTGGCCTGTTCCATCACATTGCGATTTTAAAGCGCCATAAAAATGAAACTACTGTGATCCCTAGTTTTTCGCGTATATTTTTGGTCTAGTTAGATCATGAAAGAGGATATAGTACAGTATAATAATAATTATTCATATAGATGATGTATATCTACATATGAAGTTAAAAGTTAATTCCCTTCAGGACCTTGTTTGTAAATTGAAATGGTCATATGTCGAGCAAGATTTTCCCATAAGACTACATTATAATTCCATTAATTTGTTCGACAGCCCGAAAACCTATACTAAATCATTAATAAATACTGCTGGTGCTATTGCAGATAATTACACAGAGCAAAAAAAATAAATTCTAAATACAAATCGGAATAATATAATAATAGTAATATTATGATAATGTCTGTAATAATGTAACAAATCGGGTTCTAATGTGGCGGATGTGTTTTGCGTGGTGTACCTGAACGCACCGCGTTGTGAGATAGGTGCAGCAGAGATTTTACTTTCTCTTTTAATGTCCTGTTGATGTGAGATCGTAGACATTCTACAACAGTATTGTCATGCCAGTTCACGGACGCTCACGCCACGGTCATATTTTTCTATTATTTTCAACTTCATTTCAATGGTAAGCGTCACCTTTTTCCTTTTTTTGCACCACCTGCGCTAATATTCTAGGAACCCATGTTGATTTCTCTCACAAGAAAATCTGCCGTGCAGAAACAAATGAGTCAAATTTTATGTCGGATGTCCAAAAGATCGTGTGTCGAAGCGATCGTATGTCGAGGTACCACTGTACCATTGTTTAAAAAATATCAGACACTGTAAGCAGTTACTCACAATGCTACTCATGACTTGAGCATTCTTTTCACCGAGTACTTTACTTGTACTTGAGTTAATTTTTGGGATGACTACTTTTATTTCAGTAATATTATTTCGAAGTAACGCTACTCTTGAGTCTACTTTGAGTCAAAATTTTGGCTACCCTACCAACCTCTGCTACCGGTAATCATATTATTGTGTGGTGACACTTCTCTTACTTGAGTACAGTTTTGTCTACTTTACCCACCACAGTATTACGACGACTAATGTCTACCACACTCTGCTCCGGAAATGGGAAGGAGCAGACTTTATATTGGCGAAGAGAGGCAAAGAGGAACTCCTTGGTGAACCAAAGATGAAGAAAGAGAATAAAATATTTTTTTGACATTTAACTAGACCGGCTAAAGCTAAACCTTAGCCCTAACCAAAAATAGTCACTTGCCAAATAAAGGGTTTAAGGCATAAGCGGATTTTCGGGGGGGGCAGGCCGGTGGCTGAAAAGTGTCATTGCATGTAATTGACTTCCCTATACAGTATATGAGTTTAAAATTAAAATTTTCTGGTAAAATATTGTATATAAAAGTTGTAAGGTGATAAAACAAACAACAAAAATGAATTAAATGAACACAAAAATATATTTTTATAATAGGTCAAAATTATTTTTCGAACAGATCCTGTGACTTGCACCTTAGACGGTCATTTGCTTTGCTTAACCAAAACCACCCGAGGACCGACGAGGCAAGATGGATATACGTAATTTTTTTCAAACCGAAGCTTTCAAAAGCGACAACAACTACTGAGCAAGAACCAAGTATTGAAAATGTGGACCATGAAACGCTAGAGATCACCGACAAATGGTGAGTTTCAATTTGCCCTATTAAAGAAGCTAATTGTACAACAGAGCCACCACCGGTGTCTTGCCAATGTAGTTACCCCCGTACACCCAGTAGTTATGAGTTATGTCGACTTAAACAATTAATTGAAGCCAGAAAAGAACCACAGTTATATATTTTGGACATTGACATTTATTAAACTGGAGAAACTCAGTACAGGACTTGAATTACAGTAATAACTGTTATAGGTCATTGTACGAGTAAAACTGTGAAACATTGCCTTTTTTACGTTCAGTATGTATGTCATACGACAGGGAAAAAAAGTTTTTTTTAATTAATTTTTTTTTTTTTTTTTTTTTTTTATGGACGTGCCATGTTTTAAAACCTCGTAGATAACTACATCACCAAAACACGGAAATCAAGCAAGTCAGTGCAGAGCAGTGGCTCTGCCCAGGGAATACAATTTTTGACTGGGGTAACTACATTGGCACGACACCAGCTGGCGCACCACATTCAATGGATAACGATCTTGGCGAAAAGTATTACCTAAGCAGCCTGATTTGGAATTCCCCTCAAGAATGATGGAAAACAAAAAATGCTCATTTTTAACTTATTATTATAAATATTCTTGAAAATTAATTTTATTGCTGACACTACGTTTTGGGATCATCAACATGTAGTGCATTCCCCCCACCCGTCCCGCCCCAAAAGTCAAACTCTGCCTATGGTTTAAGGTCTTGAGTATCACAAAAATAAACACAATCTAATAAATGACAGAACAAATGATTATTAAAGTGTAATTAACGCCTTGGGAAAAAAATGACTGCATCATAATCAGTTATGAGAAAGTTTGATGATGATTTACCTTGGAGGAAGCAAATTTGTGTTCGGATCTCGTTCCGCAGGGCGGAGAGCAACATCTGAGCCACGCTCTCCTCCTTGAGCTGCTCCACCGAGCGGCTGCGCTCGTCCACCACAACCACGATTACCGGCGGCGGCGGTGACTCCCCGCGCCTCCTCAGGCGGCCCAGTAGCGCCTTGTCCGGGATGAGCCAGTCCAGCGCCACCTCGGAGCCCTTTGACCTGCGGCGCAGCATCGAGTTCCAGTTGACGTTCCGGGACTCGCTGATGTGCGCCACGGAGAAGTCCAGGAAGGCTCTGCAGTCCAGAACAACGCAGCCGGCGGAGGTGCGTTCCCTGAGGAGTCGAACCAACTCGGAGCTGTTTATTTCCAAAGGCTCGCCGACCGACGTCATGATTAAAAAAAAGTTAAGTCAATTCAATAGAGTACAGAAACCCAATGAAATCAAATTGAACTTCAACGTCACTTGCTCCCTTAGTTTTGGCGACTATCTGACTCCAAACGACTTTCACTTGCTGGATAATAACAAAGTGGGCGCCCCGCCTGTTTTCCACCCAACCAGCGGAAATTCCATATTTGGGCTTACCTGCCACTCCTTATATGGAAAGGACACGTCAATTTTTTACTATTTGAGGTGACGTAGTTGACACTGCGGTTAAAAAAAAAAAGGTCATTAAAAAAAACCTCTTGCTCCAACAGACACCAAATTCTTATATGTCGGGGCATACATACAAAATGTACATTTTTATCATTATGTATTGTTATCATTGAAAGCTCTTAGAAAGCACTTAATAGAATAGAATAAAGCTTATATTGTTATTGTACAGAGTACAACGAGATTTAAAGCTTTGCCATAACGTGCCCCACATAAAACAAAAGCAAAAGTAATATATATGTATATATATATATTAGGGCTGTCAAAATTATCACGTTAACGGGCGTTAATTAATGTTTTTTAATTAATCACGTTAAAATATTTGACGCAATTAACGCATGCACTGAATGAGCCGCTCTCACATTGCCTCAAACAGATTTCAATGATGCCGTTTATGGACATTAAGAGTGAAGAGAATGCCACCGGCCGCTTGGGGGCAGCGCAGCGCCGTTCCATACTAATGTTATTCCTTCTAATAGTGGGAGAATTAGTAGTTGTGAGACGTTTATGCTGTTGCTTTGTGCTCCACACATATTTCGGTAAGTTTGCTTTCTTTTAGTGGCAATTATGTGTTTCTTGTTGTATTTTGGGTAAGATATGCACAGAGATACAGTATATCTGTTATAAAGGCGAGTGGACACAGGCGTTCTTTGGGCTGCGCCGCTTATTGGCATAAGCTTCTGCAACTCCTTCACAACAAACAGAAGTATCATTTAGTGAAAGCACAACAAAAATAATATTGCTATCTCGCCCAAAAAAAAAAAATGTTCACAAAAAGAAAAGCACTTCAGTCTGTAGTAATGAGGCCCTGTTCTCACACAGCTAAACAACAATGCAAAGTGAACTGGCATTACTCAGAGTTTGGTCACTCAATTCTTATTATTGTTATTTTTATTCTTCTTATTATTATATTAACTCTACTTTTGATTGAAAATTGTACAAATTTTATTAAAACGAAAATATGAAGAGGGGTTTTAATATAAAATTACTATAACTTGTAACTATAACATTTATCTTTTATGAACTACAAGTCTTACTATCCGTGGATCACTTAAAACAGAAAGAATGTTAATAATGCCATTTGTGGATTCATTGTTATAATAAACAAATACAGCACATATGTACAGTATGTTGTATGTATATATCGGTCTTGTGTCTTATCTTTCCATTCCAACAATAATTTACAGAAAAATATGGCATATTTTAGAGATGGTTGGAATTGCGATTAATTGCGATTAATTAATTTTTAAGCTGTAATTAACTCAATTAAAAATTGTAATCGTTTGACATCCCTAATATATATACGTATATATAAATAAATATATAAATATATATATATATATACTGTATATACACACACACACACACACACACACACACACACACACACACACACACACACACACACACACACACACACACACACATACTGTATATGGTGGAAAACACAGACAAGGCTGTTAAGAGGCAAGGTTAAAATTGCTGTATTTTCAGCCAAAAGAACAGTTGTGTTTAAAAGAACAATATGTCTATATGCTGCCAGAGCGGTTTCATGGCGCATTAAGCCCCCAAACTATTTTTAATTTGTCCGTTTTACCCTGGAGACCCCTGTTTACATATATATAATGGCAGAAAATAAGGTGACTTGAAGTTCACCTCTGAGACCCCAAAACACACTCATATACTGTATACATATACTGTATGGCGGAAAACACTCAGGTGACTTGAAATTCCGCTCTGAGACCCCCAATTTGGCCAACTTTCAAAATTGTCCTATATGCATGTGTCAAACATCATTCGAAAGCTTAAAATCACAATTATTGGGAGACGAAAAATTTTGAACAGGAGGGCATTAAAAAATAAATAAATAAACTGTGAAACCCTATCTGGAGGGGAGAGCATGAAAGAGCAGAATTAAAGACGTCATGACTTTAACGAGATATAATTGCGTACCTACCTTGTTTCGATCCAAAAACTCGAAGTAGCATGTATCACTGAGTGTCAAGACACAGCTGTGAATGACCACAGCTGGATTTTTTTGGGACTTTATGGGTGAAACATGGTAATATAAAAAGGGTCGCGATGCAGAAATCGCAGACATCAAGGAGTGGTCGAGATTTTCTTTTACATACATTTACCCTTTTAATTTTTTTTTTCAATTTTTCTTTGTTTGGATTGATTATTTATCATCTAATATATCGAAGAAAATGCGACAATATATATGTGTCATTTTTTTCATTGTGACGTAATTTTTGTTTAAAGGTTTAAAATATGCGCGTGAATAATAATCTATAAGATAAGAAAAGAATAAGAAGATAATAGATAGAATAAGAATCTAATACTTCATTTCAAAAAATTTGACTTAAAAAATTATTTACTCGCATATTTTAAACTTTTAAACAAATTACGTCACAATGAAAAATTTGCCGTTTGTAAATAACTATCGCTTAATTGTATTGTTATCTGTTACTGTCACATTTTCCCCGATACCTTAGATGATAAATAATCGATCCATACAAAGAAAAATTGAAAAATAACGTTTAAAAGGGTAAATATATGAAAAAGAAAATCTTGACCACTCCTTGTTCTCTGCGATTTCTGTATCGCGACCCTTGTTGTATCAACATGTTTCACCCATAAAATCCCCCAAAAACCGGCTGTGGCCATTCACAACTGTGGCTTGACACTTGGTGATACATGTTACATGGAGTTTTTGGTTTGAAACAAGGAAAGTATGCGATGGTATATCGTTAAAATTGTGGCGTCTTTAAATCCCAATGACAGCCTCAAAACATCACTGCTCGAGAGGAGATCTGCATTGAAGAATGGGCCAAAATATCAGCAACAGTGTGTGGAAAAATTGTGAAGATTTATAGGAAACGTTTGGCCTCCATTATTGCCATCAAAGGGTACATAAAAAAGTATTGAGATGAACTTTTTGTATTGACCAAATACTTATTTTCCACCATGATTTGCAAATCAACATGTGATTTTTTTGTTTTTTTTCCACATTGTGTCTCTCATGGTTGAGGTTTAACCAAGTTGACAAATACAGGCCTCTCTAATATTTTCAAGTGGGAGAACTTGCACAATTAGTGGTTGACAAAATACTTATTTGCCCCATTGTGTGTGTGTGTGTATATATATATATATATATATATATATATATATATATATATATATATATATATATATATATATATATATATATATATATATATATATATATATTCATCTTAGAATTAGAATTTAATCACAAATTATACATTATTGTAAAGAACATGTACAGTACACTCTATTTTTCAATGTGTCCTCCCTTAAGTGTCACAATAGCCACCAGGTGCCTGCGGAACGCTTGACAGGTCTTCTTTATGTAGGATGCTGTCATCTTTTCCCAAGATCTAACAATGGACCTCTCCAAGGCTGCCACAGAAGTTTGTGGCCTTTTACAGGCACTGTCCTCCACAGTTGCCCATATGCTATAATCCAGGGGATTGAGATCTGGACTCTGGGGTGGCCACATATCACCTTGTCAATCAACTTTTTGGTCCGCACAGATCGGCACTTCCAGACCCAGGTTTTCGTGAGGCTGTTCCAGTATCTTTCAGCTTCTTTTTAACTTTGTAGACTGCACATCTGGATATTCTCAGATTTGCTGCAATCTCAGCAGGTGTCAGACCGACACGCAGCAATTCAGGTACAGCTAAAGTTTTCTTCATTTTCAGCAGAAGCACAGGAATTGTAGAGACGCGAGATTACCAGCTGCATTGAGTGACCTTTATGAATCACTTAAGCATGACAACCTATTTAGATATGTTTCAGTGGCTTTTAAACAAGCAGTCAACTGAGTGTAAACTTTTTTTTGGGTCACCCTGTATATATATATATATATGTATATATTAGTGCTGCCAAACGATTAAAACATTTAATCTAGTTAATCATATGTCAATTGTGTGATTAATCATGATTAATCACATTTTCCTCGGGATGAATAAAGTTGCTCTTCAGGAAAAAAAATCTAGGAAAATACTATAATTGACTTGAAATTTGTTTTAAAATGAAATGTATGATGTGTGAATGAATTAATAATTAACTAAATAGAGTTTTAAAATGTTATTTAACAACTCAGCTCATATATATATAAGGTAAAATGAATAAAAACAGAAATACACTCTGGATATGGCCTTTAATAACACTCTAAAGTTGATAAATAAATAAAAAAGAATAACAAATAACAAATTTTAAAATGTCCTAACCCTTTATTTTAACTTATTTTACTTTATTTTATTTTTGTTTTAATGAATAAACCTTTTCAATAAATTATAGGCCGTTGGCCTCGCCCAGTCAAGCTAGATTGGACGTCTAGCGCCATCAATAGCAGGCCCGGAGTTCAGTTAGTGCCCTATGAAGGGTTAACTCGCATCTGCTATGTCTTTTGGGAGAATTTATAATTTTTAAAATCTAATGAAACAATGTCTGGTGATCATGATAACCAAAACACATTTTTAAAAGTGCATGAATGAAATACATTTTTAGGAACTGTGTTTACTTTTTCCACCACAGTACAGACAAGTATAAGTAATCTATGGGATTCAGGCTTAGCGCCCACCCTGTAAATATGATTAAGTATCACTCATCTAATCGGTCAATGACAGCAAATACGTTAACTGGTGGAAAAATATGTGGATATAACGAGTAGAACGAATGAATTCATTCACCTCCAACCCTTCCAGTTCAAATGGATAAAATGTCTGTTGCCATCAGAGGCAACCTTAGTGATAAGAATAACTAAACTGGACTTTAACCTTGTGATCCCTCTGGATTAATGGAATAAAACAGGATTTGCCTTCTTAACGTTCCTACGTCCGTCCTTCCTTCCTTCCCTCCTCCTCCGCATCATTCCTCCTTGCCGGCAGCCTCAGCAGTTCTCAGCTTTCCCACTTTTTTATCACGTGGTTCCCCGTTGCTTAGGTTGCAATTTCAGGCCACATAAACACTACCTATCTAGAGCTGAGCATGCATTTGTTGACTGTTAACCGCAGGGTGAACACGACAAAAACATCATAGCTCAATCTCAGCAGCCCCAACAGGAAATGAGATGGCACCACGCCCACTGTACATCCTGCCATCAGCACCTCTGCAAGGACACCCACTTTGTTCTCCCATTTAGACTACAAATGGTTTACTGAGTGAAGTGGCTAAACCTCCACAGACTATGGGCAAAGTAAGCAAAGATTAATGAACATGTTGTGCAAGCGGGTAATGTTGGTTGACTATACTGTGTTTTTTTCCCCTCTTTTGTTTGTTTAGCCTATGTGTTTATGTTTTTGTGGAGTGTAATTTTTTTTCTTCTCACAAGTGTGGGTTCGGTGTGTTAAGGGGCTCGGCTAAGGTTAAGACGCACAGGGCCATATTCTCATAGGGAAAGGCAAAGAGTTATTCCAGACTGGTTTGCCCCCAATTTACAGACTTTATTCTACTTCTTTGAATAAGATTGGTTTGCTTTTCAGATTCTTTAATTTTCTTAATGAAAAGATGACGACACACAACTCAGGAACAAAAAGAAAGCAATTATCTCCTAAGCTAAATATATTTATTAAGAAAAGAACAATTAAAAGATGGCTGACCAGGACAAATGTTCCCCAGTGCTACAGGTGCCTTCGAGAAGATCGGTCCTGACCTTTCAATGCATGCATTTATCATTTATTATTATTATTCCAAATGGGAATAGGCAGGCTTCCATGTTAACCCATGAAGTGGTTCACAAGAAAGTGGAATTTTTTAGGCAGTTGTGTTATCTGTTTATGACCTTGCTTTAGAGAACAAGCTAAGGGTTGAAGTCTTATCCAAATCAAGTCAGAAGGACAAACAATATAGGTATGAATGTATCAAGTAAAATAAATAAATATATGGGAACAGATATCTCTACACCCTCTATTTCAGGGGTGTCAAGTGTACGGCCCGCTAAGGGGTCCAATCCAGTCCGTGGGGTTGTTCTGTCTGACAGGTACCATTTACCTTGTAGTCAAACTGTTCATACAGAATCACATGGTTTAAAAGTACTCAAAGTACAAGGAAGTGACACAAAAAAACCATTACCTGTCAATGACAATGATAGATGTCCAACTCACTTAAACTGGGAGGAGTTGCTGTGGATGCTAATATTTTAGTGCCACTGACGGCGCCAGACGTCCAATACTGTTTACTGGGAGGTTGTTTATTCGCCCTCTCCCAGTCAAAATAGATTGGAAAACAGCCATTACTATGCAGAAGGACTGCGGCATCAGCTGATTTTGCGGAATAATTTGTTTATTTTTCCGCATCACGCACCCCAATGTGCTGCAGGCTTATGTTGCTACACCAGGGAGAGGCGTGTGCCTTTTTGGGTTTCAAAAAAATCCTGTTCACCGCGAAGAATGGGCAAAACAAGTCCAACGACTGTGGTACCATTGGATGGACAAGGAAGTGAGTAAGCTACGTGTTTTATATTATGTCAAATACTCAGACCATAGCACACGTTTTAAAAATGAGGTGGCTTGCATTTTGTGTGTGACAATGCTCCCTGTCCACCGAGAAGGCGGGAGTGGCCACCTCCCTCGGCCGACGTCCGGCAGCTTGTCGCACACCATAATCGCTGACCGAAGAGCGTCCATACTCAGGCAGCCACGCACTTTCATCTGCAGTTCTCTATTGTGTAGAGACTTTCATCCTTCTCGGCCCTCTTTGTGTGCCCACCGAGAGAGCAATATCCTCTGTTTGGGCTCGGGCAGCCACGCAGTTACGTCGGCTGGTGTGTCCACCAAGAATGCCCCATTTTCAGCGTTCAACGACGAGCCGAAACTTGCTCGCCGCCAGGGACTGGCTGATCGGAGAAGGCTATAATCCCTGCCACCGTGTGTCACAAGAGTCGGGGTAGTTTTGTGTGATTTTTCATTTTCGAAAGGCGACGAAGAGACTTGGAAGCGCCGCTCGGTTTGGGTTAGCAGGTAGCATAGCTGTCACACTCTTTTGTTTACACTCTTTCCACAGGGACATGACAAGAGCCGACTAACTCCGGTGGCATAAAATACCATTTGGGAGGTTTAAGAAGTCGGCAGTTTTGACAATTATGCAGTAATTTAGCCCTCTCATACTGAATAAATGTATTTTTAATATTTCATATTCCATTTAGCACAAGCCTGTTATTTGTCATGACCATACCATTTATTTAGCAATTGGGGAAAATACTTAGATAAAAAGAATATCCTGTAAAAAATATTGGAGAAATAAAATCAATGATGACATTTTGCTGCTCTCTGTCGCATTTTCCTCGTTCTGAATCTTCCTCCTCCATTGGGCTGGATTCTAAATCAGCTGAAATCGTTACTCTGCCGAAGTCATCACCCAGATGGCGGCACCAGAGCGCTATAATGACAGTAGCTAAACAGCAGATTGAAAGACTCATTTCTCATCATCTGCGCTTTCCCAAATTGTTGTATATAGTCGAATCGTCTCAAAATATGATTTTAAGTCAAATTATAATGCTATTTAAGATTTTTTTTATGATGTCACATGCATGAAATGCATGTTCGGGAAAAAAAACGTGTTAATGGATGCTCAAAACCAGACATGAAAATGCACACAAACACACAAAAAACAATATTCCTGTATTAAATGTATTTTTCCAAATGTATATGAGAGAATAAATAAAACTGAATGAGGGATTCCAATCCCCCCCCCCTTCCTAGAGAGGGATTATCAGGGATTATTTTCAAAACTGAGTTTGTTAATCTCTGAAAAACTCAGTAATCCAGATGCTGACCTCATCCCGGATTCCGTGCGTGGGCACCCATGTGACAAGGCCACCCTCTCGCTTTGGATATGCTTACGCTTTGCACAAGGCTGGGCTGTGTTTTGGGGGTTTCACATCAGTGTCCATGTGCTTTTATTCACTGTTATTGATGTACAACATGAAAGACATGTTTACGGTAATCCTCATTACATAATTTGGCCGTTTACACTAAATTCCCATCATTTTGGGCCATTTTGTTTTCACATTCCATTTCCTCCACATCCCTCAAAATACCCAAACCATTCAGACGCACAAATTGTAACAAAACGTAGTTGTCCCACAATTCCATTTTATTTCATTGATTGATTGATTTTTACACATAAATAAACGACATGGTGTCCACAAAGTTTGGGTACTTAGAAACTTTTCCTCACTGGATTGGAAGAGGTTATGTGGAGTGGTCCCCTCATTTACCAGACCTTTCTCCCCTTTTGACATCTTTTTCTGGGATACGCTAAAAGAGCAAGCGTTTGTAAACGGGGGTTTACAGGGTAAAATGGACAAGTTAAAAATAGTTCGGGGGTCTTAATGCACCATGAATCTGCTATGGCAGCATATAGACATATTGTTCTATCAAGCACAGCACTTCTTTTGGCTTAAAATACAGCAGTTGATTTATATATACACTTTATATATATTTTGTGTTATAAAGGCGCAGGCCAGCGTGATCATAGGACTTCCGACTGCAAGCCTGTGTGTGGTCATGTGATTCTATTCTTATGTCTAATTGGTATAATGGAGTCTTCTGATTATTGTGGTGACATCTCAAGTAAAAAGTATGGCCTGGTAAAACTACGTAAATGCAATGGAGTAAATGTAATAGCTTACTACCCACCTCTGCAAATTATGCCATGAAAATCCTGTTGACAATATAATTTATCAACATTACAATTAAAAATGGATTTGTTTTAAGATGTACTGTATATAGTTTTACCATGTTCCTCGACTTTATGGACACTACTGAATGAATGAGATGTTCAAATTCCAATTCCAACTTCAAACTGTTCAGCCCTCTCAGAACACATTCCCAAAGTCACATTATTTGTCAGTTAAGAAACTACAGTGGTACCTCTACATACGAAGTTAATCCGTTCCAGGACCTTGTTTGTAAGTCGAAATGGTCGTATGTCGAGCAGGATTTTCCCATAGGAATACATTATAATTCCATTAATTCGTTCCACAGCCCAAAAACCTGCACTAAATCCTTAAAAAATACTGCTGGTGCTATTACAAATGGCAATTACACGTAGCAAAACAAATAAATTATAAATCAAAATTGGAATAATATAATAAAAAGAATAATAATAATTCCTGTAATAGTGTAACGAATCGGGTTCTAATAAGGCGGACGTTTTTTTGTGTACCTGAACGCACCGCGGCGCTGACGTGCCAGAGACGAACCGGTGAGCTTGAGTTTCACTTTCACTTTGAATGTTCTCTTGAGAACACCGTCAATTGCGGCAGACAGCAGGCGTTTTGTGTTGAATAAGTTGTGAAAGAAATGATGAAAACGTGGCGAAGCTGGCGATTTCTTTGGAGATGTTACCACAATAAGAATTGTCAGCTTAACTTACAAAGACTGGCGAACGATGGTCGGAGGAGGACCGTGGAGATGTATTGTTGAGCCATTTCACGGATGCCCACCCCACGCTCATATTTTTCTGTCATTTGCATCTTCATTTAGAAGGTAAGCATCAACTTTTTCCTTGTTTCACCACCTGTATCAACCTTTTCTGAAACCTGTGTTGATTTGTCACACAAGAAAATCCGCCGTGCATTCGTCTGCGGTGCTGCCATTGTCGTCGTATTTCGAGCATGTCGTCGGATGTAGAAACAAATGGCGAGTCAAATTTTACGTCGGATGTCGAAAAGTTCGTGTGTCGAAGCGATCGTATGTAGAGGTACCACTGTATTGAAATATTTACCCCCACATTTCTTGACTGATTAAAGGGATTATATGGTGTTTGTCACTCTTTTACTCGTGACTGCCACCTCCGACCTAAAGCCTAACTGTAGCTCGTGTATGGTGTGCATGATAATGCAATGAGCTTTTGACCCATCAAATTAGCACCAGAAATGTAAAAACCGTTAGCAGCAAGTCTTAAGTGGGTTCGAAAAGTGGTTTTGGCAGAAGCTCGGTGAAAGAGCGCTGCTGCCACAGAGACCCTTGCAGGCGCGTGTTCACTCAGAGTGGCCGACCCGAACCCTCTCTCTGCGTACTCATCACGGCATTGGTGGGGCATGCATGCAGTAGAAAAGTACCGTCTTGGCCCGAATATAAGACGGTGTTTTTTGCATTGAAATAAGATTGAAAATGAGGGGGTCGTCTTATATTCGCGGTCTAGACATTATACCCAATCACGACGCTAGATGACGCCGGATATTATTAAAGCGATGTTAGCTACACTCCCCATTCACGACGCTAGATGGCGCCAGATATCATTGAAGCGATGTTCTGTAATGACAGATCTCAGCTACTAGTTTAACCAGTTTGCATTATTTTATTTCAATGCTTTTCCTTTTTCAGATTTGTTTCAAGACTACAGTTACAGTTAGACTTCACTTTGATAGTTAATGCAGTTATTGCAATTTTGTTGTTTTATCACAATAGATTGGTTTATTTACATTTCAAAAACCAGAAGCCATTCATTTACGAATGTGATTGCACTTTAGTTTACATATTTAAATGTTCAGATATTAAGATTTGAATGAGGCAAAATAACATGGTTTTTTTTCTCTCAAATATATTGTTATAATTATTTGTTTCACATGTACTAAATGTAATTATTTTCTGTATAAAAATTAATTTGGTGTTCAAAAAGTCTTTTTTCAAACTTGAGTCTTGAAAAAGAGGGGGTCGTCTTATAATCAGGACAGTATTATATTCGGGCCAATACGGTAGTTTAAAATTAACTCTAAAAATCCCTTTCAAAAAAACTTAACTCTGAAGTGTTCTTAAATGTTCATTAAAATGTCAAAATGAATTTGATGTCTGTCGCAGTCAATGGCACTGAAACATGATCATTAACTATTACCCATCCCTTTTCCACAGGATTAGAGGTCCACTGCCATCAATAATTTAAAGTGCATTATTTGCTGGTTGTTTGGTCAGCAGAGCACGCAGTCTCTTCCAGCAACAGTTAGATGCGTCATTTTCTTCCTCTCCGCTACTCCTCTGCGTCTCTGATGTTTTTCTTCGCTGAATCATCATCTTTCTGTGGGAGAGGCCACACAAAAGCATACAGTCACATTTACAATAGTATAGTTTCTTGGGGCAACTCTACCAGCTCAAGGGAAGCACACATCAACTCCTGTATCCCAATCGAAGGCTTGTGGCTTTCCCTGTGATCAGTGTTGTTTTTGGCAGCCCTTTTAATTTTTGTTTTACTCTTCTTTTAGACGAAAATACTCATTAGTCTTAGTCATATTATAGTATTTTCAAAATGTGTCCATCTTGGTCTAGTTTTAGTCGACAAAATCGCATACACATTTCATCTAGTTTTAGTCGACACTCAAAATGTTTTCGTCTGTAGAATTCAAAAGTTTTAGACCAAAAATAAAATGAGGTTTTCAAATAGACAGACTAGGACATAGTGTAGCATCTACAACATCAACTTGGTGATGATACAAACAAAAGAAAAAGCAATGCACTGTACATCATTTTCAATTAAACCTACCTGGAAGCCACGAACAGTATGTAAAAAAAAATTGTATGAGCGTCTAACACTGGGATGTCTGGAACTTTTTTTTTCTATTCTTAACTCATTTGCTCCCAAAAACGTATAAATACGTATTTTTAATTGTTTCAGTGTCCCAAAAACCTATTTCTACGTCTTTTACTTTATTTTTTTCACTTGAGACATCTCTAGGTTCTGATGCAACTTCGCTCCAAAGCACAATGCTGAAAATGCATTTTAAAGCAATAAAACTGGCCACTGGAGGGCAGTAGCGCATTTGGTAAGACCCGCAACCCGATTCAACGGAACGAACGGCCGGGCCGCACGGCCGGGGCGCCTATCGGAAGACGACCGAATGGACGACCAGGAGGACGTCCAGGACACCAGGCACTGGAAGTCCGGGCAGGACGACCGGGAGGACGTCCGGGACGCCAGGCGACAAACGACCAAGTGCGACAACCAGGAGGATGTCCAGGATGCCAGGCTGCAGACGAGCAAGCAGAACGACCAGGATCACCAGTGCAGCGGACGATGCCGTTGAGTCCGTGCTGCTCGCCGAGCAGAGCTCGCGCCACCATGCTTGGCCGCTCGCGTACCCCGTGACCCTACAGTGTCCCGCGACTCAGCCGGAAACGTGCACAGCCAAACCAGTTCCCCCCCCAGGAACACAACATGCCCCACACAAGTTCTCCAGGTGAACACCACCACGAGGCAGTGGTCACCAAAAAGGAAAGACTGAAAATAATCCATCTTGATGAGACAGGCGGCGATGGGGAAATGTTTACCCTGGCTGTCGCAGCCAAAACAGCGTAATCTCTCAGTTCAAAAGTTTAGTGATGTGTAAATAAATTGTTACTTTGCTATCAAAAGCTCTATTTGTCTTGTTGTTTATTTATTTTGTAGAAGGAAAACATTATTCAGATGTTTGGGATGTCACAAAAGCAAAAAATAGCTGTCTTAAAGTCAAACTTATGTTTGAAATGTATGCTTTTACAAAAAGCTAAATTTCTCTGTTTTTTCAGCAGAAATTAGAAAATTGCTCAAACTAATCTATTTTCTAATGCTGATTTCTAAAGAATGGAAAACGATATGAACTAACTTTTTTTCCTGCTGAAAGAAACAGTAATCTTTCTTTTGGTGGTTTCCATGTTTATATAGCAATAGAAAAGAATTTTCTGTGGGCCTTGCAACGGCTGGGAGCGAAGGGGGTTGCCCCGGTGAAAATGGCTGCGAGTGAATGAGTTAAGAGTCTAGCCAGAAGTTGCACTAATTAATAAATACATCTACATCGATGCTACCTTTCACAGTCACGTTACCATGACTGTAGCTTTCAGCCAGGAGAAGCTGTCGTCAGGTGTTGTCCAACCTTCACTGGGCGTTTCGACCCTGAACCACGACACCCTCCAGTTGGGGGGTCGGCAGTGATGGCCAGTCACTGCCAATCTTCTCCTGGTCCCCAGCTTAACTCATCCCTCCTATTCCAAAGCCAACAAGATGCTCTTTCAGCAGCCTCCCCCAACCAAAGGACTGCTCCCCTCCTCTCACGTACTGCAATTCCCAGGGCAGTAAGTGTCTTTCAAACTGACTGTGGTGGAAAACCTCTGCAGCCAACCTCAATCGGAAAGAGCCAAGCTTGCCATCCTTTCTCCTTACATTGAAGGACGGGGTCTTGATACTTATTGCTTTCCTCTCTGCAGCCCCCTCGCACCCGTCATCCCATGGTAGTCAGTTCAATTAAGATGATCTTCTTTGCCTCCTCAGACCATATGACCACATCAGGCCTCAACAATGTTTGAACAACCTGGGGGAAGAGTAGCTTTCTTCCCAGATCCACCCTCATCTCCCATGACTGTGCTGCTTGCAGGAGGTTCTTCTTAATCATCTTGCAGGCTGGTGGTTCCTCCCCCTCTTTAATGAACTGGATAGCTGGAGTTTGTCTTGCCTTGGTCTGCTGCTTTTTCACCCTTTCCCGCTCCAAGATGTCTGCCAGTGCCCGGAGGACCTTGTCATGGCGCCATCTGTACCTCCCCTGGCTTAGGGCAGTCTTGTACCCTGCCAGTATGTGCAGCATGGTTCCTCTCCCTCCACATAGCCTACAAGATGGGTCCTCCCTCATTCCCCATCTGTGGAGGTGTGATGGTGACGGTAGGGTATCATACACTGATCGGAGTAGGAAAGAGATGCGAAACAGCTCAAGTCTCCAGAGGTCAGTCCATGTGCACAACCAATCAGTATTTCCCAGTAATTGTTAATTTATCAAACAAAACAGCTGAAGTGGGCTATTAGCTAAATGCCGTTTCGCCAACTGGCTCTCCTCTAAATTTACTGACCAGTAAAGCCAAGTAGCTCTGCTTTAGACTGGCTAGTGTTTAAGAGGACGCTCGTCATTCTGAAGGTAATGCTAATGTGAATGCAGTGGTAATGCTAGGAGATACATTTAGCATCCGATAGGATTGCTAACAGTCCCAGATTGTCCCACGCAATCCGGGACTGTTGGTAACCCAATCGTCTGATTATCACTCAGAACAGACCTTTAAAGGCTAAAGGAACAATACATATTCCCTCTCGTCAAGGTAAGAAAACAAATCTTACCATGTTTCCGAATTGTTCATCGACGAAAACAACACTGTCTGTGACTTACCTGATGATGGCACCAAAGAAAAGACTAAGCGCCAGACTTAGAGCGGCGACGACGGCCATGAACCGCATCAGCGCACCCCCTGGGATTTCATTTAGTGAAGGCAGCGTCAGGTTAGGTCGGTGTTTTCGGGGCGGCATAGCTGTAACTGTGAAGGATGCGCCATTCAAAAAGATGGTCATAATAAACTTTTGGAAGAAATAACACAAGTTTACTTTCCATTTGCTAACAGATTGGACGTTGTCAATAGCAGCCAATGTGTTCTTTTCTTATTTCAAAAAATAACTTTCAACGAATGTGATCTTGCAGTCTACCTGTGAGTGGGAATGTTACTCTGTAGATTATGGTGCCATCTTGGTCTGTCAGTGAGCATCGGTACGTCCCCTGATTACGAAACTGGAGCTGATTTAATACCATGAATGAATTTTTCGTCACACTTAAATCTCTGAAGTCCTTCTCTCTGGGCTGCACACAAGGAAACACACATATACACAAAAGAGCTAAGTGTGTTCATACCTGTCAAGTTGTAGGGTTTCGGCGTAATTTGAACAAGGGAGCACTGATATTTAAATGTGTACGCCGTACGTTCAAAATCTGTTTTCCGTGCATTACGTTTTTTTTTTCTACGTTCGGATTTTGTCACCGTTTCGGCAGCGAGACAATGTGCGTTACTATCCGTTACTACGTTGGTTGAAAGACGCGAGAAAGGTCAGAGACAAGGAGAGAGAAGAACGGGAGTGGGAAGGAAGGAAGAGTGTTGTGATGCTGTTGCAAACGCGATGCTAGGCTGGGTGGCTCAAATATTTCCTGACTGTAGCCGACAGCCTATAATTTACGCTCACTTGATGCTACACTAGATATTAAGGTTGATCCCGATCATGTTTTTTTGCTCCCGATCCGATCCCGATCGTTTTAGTTTGAGTATCTGCCGATCCCGATATGTCCCGATCCGATTGCTTTTTTTTTTGCTCCCGATTCAATTCCAATCATTCCCGATAAATTTTCCCGATCATATACATTTTGGCAATGCATTAAGAAAAAAATGAATAAAACTCGGACGAATATATACATTCAACATACAGTACATAAGTACTGTATTTGTTTATTATGACAATAAATCCTCAAGATGGCATTTACATTATTAACATTCTTTCTGTGAGAGGGATCCACGGATAGAAAGACTGCTGACTTTGTATATTGTGACTAAATATTGCCACCTAGAGTATTTGTTGAGCTTTCAGTAAATGATACTGTAGTCATGCCCCAATGCATGATGGGAAGTGGAACCATGACTGTGCGTAGTGCTACCAATTGATATATCTTCTCTGCGTTGGCTCCAAAGGCTGCCAAATTCACTCTACTCATATGCTGCCTTTTATCTCTCTATATAGGTAAAATGGCGCCTTAACAGATTGAGCGCGACAATGCGGGAGTGGGTCGTGCAACGCATGCATTAATTGCGTTAAATATTTTAAAGTGATACATTTTTCAAAAAACGTATTACCGCCGTTATCGGGATAAATTTGATAACCCTACCTTAAGCCTAAACTAAAGACTCTGGATGAGTGTAACATATTATGTCTGTAACGTTAAATACAATTAGAAAACAATCTAATTAAAAAATATACAGTATATAATTAAAAAAAGGCACAGCCGATATTGATCGGACCCGATCGATCGGCATCTCTACTAGATATCACATGCATTTTGAACTAGATGCGAAATGACAGACTCGGCTGCGTTGGTAAACAGCTACCATCTTAAAGCAGTAGACCTCTCAGAAAGGCTCTGTTGTAGTGAACCTTCCTAGCGAACCTAAGTAACTTTTTATCTAAAATACGGCAAAATCTTGACTTGAATCTATCTTTAAATGATGAAACAGTTTTAAAGCTTTCAGATGTCGGAAGGAGACAGAAGGGAACTAATGCAAAAACCGGAGCCATTTTAACAACTTTAACGGTTGATTCACAACATTAAATGACTTCCAAACATAGCAGAAGTTACTATGTTTTTTTTGTTTGTTTTTTTTTTTTTTGTATTGAGAAAAAAAAAACATGAAAGGGAACACCAGTTACTTTGCCAAGTAACTAACTACTCTTACATTCAGGTAAACGAGTTACTAACTCAATTGCTTTTTAGGAAAAGTAGTTTGTAACTGTCATTAATTACTTTTTTAAATTAAGATTAACAACACTAGTGATTAAGATGCAGTCTGCAGAATGAAAAGCTATGCTCTGACGAAAGCAGAGATTTTATTCTGACAATTGTTTTGCCGAACACAACTCGGCTGCAAATATTGCTGAACACTTCTCAGAACAAACAAAAGAAATGTTCCCTGACTCAATGATTGCATCGGTAAGTTAATTTTATCAATTGACCTTTTTAGTTTATATTTGGACACACTAACGAACCACCTACAAGTCAAACTGAATTGCGAGCTGAAGTGCAGCCATCAAAAGACAAGATAGAAATTGCCAAAAGTGCTGCATACAATTATAACAAAAGTCACTGTTAAATTTTAGTAATCATGATGTAGCTAAAGATATTGTTGTTTGATTGCACCAGATTATACGTGACAATATTACCAATAAATTCATATTGTTTAAAAAATTGAGTTTTATTTTTGTTTCATATTGAACGCTATATAAAACGTTGTAAGATTAGTCACCAATGTGTAAGGACATACGTCACTATTTGTAAGACTGCCAATGGCCTCGGGTTGACAGGTATGTGTGGTACTCCTTAACCCAACTACTGTATACCTTGAGATTGTTATTAAAGTGAAGCAACATGTAATAAACTCTAGATACAGTGGGGCAAATAAGTATTTAGTCAACCACCAATTGTGCAAGTTCTCCTCCTTGAAAAGATTAGAGAAGCCTGTAATTGTCAACATGGGTAAACCTCAACCATGAGAGACAGAATGTGGAAAAAAAAAAAAAAAACTGAAAATCGCATTGATTTTTAAAGAATTTATTTCCAAATTAGAGTTGAAAATAAGTATTTGGCCACCTACAAACAAGCAAGATTTCTGGCTGTCAAAGAAGCCTAACTTCTTCTAACGAGGTCTAACGAGGCGCCACTCGTTACCTGTAATAATGGCACCTGTTTTATCTTATTATCGATATAAAAGACACCTATCCACAATCTCAGTCAGTCACACTCCAAACTCCACTATGGCCAAGACCAAAGAGCTGTCGAAGGACACCAGAGACAAAATTATAGACCTGCACCAGGCTTGGAAGACTGAATCTGCAATAGGTAAAACGCTTGGTGTAAAGAAATCAACTGTGGGAGCAATTATTAGAAAATGGAAGACATACAAGACCACTGATAATCTCCCTTGATCTGGGGCTCCATGCAAGATCTCACCCCATGGCGTCAAAATGATAACAAGAATGGTGAGCAAAAATCCCAGAACCACACGGGGGGACCTAGTGAATGACCTACAGAGAGCTGGGACCACAGTAACAAAAGCTACTATCAGTAACACAATGCGCCGCCAGGGACTCAAATCCTGCACTGCCAGACGTGTCCCCCTGCTGAAGCCAGTACACGTCCAGGCCCATCTGTGGTTCGCTAGAGAGTATTTGAATGATCCATAAGAGGACTGGGAGAATGTGTTATGGTCAGATGAAACCAAAATAGAACTTTTGGGTAGAAACACAGGTTCTCGTGTTTGGAGGAGAAAGAATACTGAATTGCATCCGAAGAACACCATACCCACTGTGAAGCATAGGGGTGGAAACATCATGATTTGGGGCTATTTTTCTGCAAAGGGAGCAGGACGACTGATCTGTGTAAAGGAAAGAATGCAAGGGGCCATGTATCAAGAGATTTTGAATGAAAATCTCCTTCCGTCAGCAAGAGCATTGAAGATGAGACGTGGTTGGGTCTATCAGCATGACAATGATCCCAAACACACAGCCAGGGCAACAAAGGAGTGGCTTCGTAAGAAGCATTTCAAGGTCCTGGAGTGGCCTAGCCAGTCAGATCTCAACCCCATAGAAAATCTGTGGAGGGAGTTGAAAGTCTGTGTTGCCCAACGGCAGCCCCAAAATATCACTGCTCTAGAGGAGATCTGCATGGAGGAATGGGCCAAAATACCAGCAACAGTGTGTGAAAAGCTTGAGAAGAGTTACAGAAAACATTTGGCCTCCGTTATTGCCAACAAAGGTTACATAACAAAGTATTGAGATGAACTTTTGGTATTGACCAAATACTTATTTTCCACCATGATTTGCAAATAAATTCTTTAAAAATCAAACAATGTGATTTTCTGTTTTTTTCCCACATTCTTTCTCTCATGGTTGAGGTTTACCCATGTTGACAATTACAGGCCTCTCGACTTGCTAATTCAATTGCACATTTTAGCCCCTTCTCTGGGTTTCTCCGGGGGAGAGGCCAAATCAGCCATTGCTTGAGACGATTAGGAGTATTTGTTTTGGGAAAGGCCGAATCGGCCTCTGCTGGGTATTCTAGTGTTAAATAAGCTATAGCTGCAGCCCTACTCTCAATGTTTTCAAGTTATGCGATTTGATATGTCGCTATTTGAATTAAAAACATTTGACGGGCCACACAAAATGATGTCATGGGCTGGATCTGGAGTCTCGGGCCTTGAGTTTGACACCTGTGTTCTAAAGACAGACCTTTGTCTTTCCAGGGGCCCACGTGTAGTGGTACGCCCGTCTCCCGAACACAAAAGAATGCCAAGGCTGGAAACAGTTCAGCACCACTTGCTCTGTCTCTTTAGCCTGCATTGGGTATTCTGCAGAAAGGGACGAAAGAAAGAGGGCTGCTATTGCATTCATCTTTTTCATCATCAGAACACAATCAGGACCAGGACACTCCAGCCACGCAAGAGTACGTACCGCCACAGTTCATTTTGTCCGATGGAGAAGGACATCTGTAAATCTTGTAGTCGCACGAGATGCAATCCATGACTCTTCTTTGCAAGAGCCCTTTGAAGGTAACGTCATGTGCACGTCACAAAAGCGTCACCAAAAATCAATTCACTGTCAGTTGTTGTCAAACAAACTCACCACATTTGTTGGGACACAATCCTGAATGAAGAAAGATCATCTGGTTCACAGCTTTCACACTTAATCATGATGTTCACTTACTGATATCAATGTCACTTACCGTCACGGACAAACTGGGTCAAGTGTCTTGCTAATATAGTTGGGCCTTTGTTAAAGACAGAGGTAATATCGGCTGATGTTGCTTGGGAAAAATAAGCTTAATGTCACAGGACGCTCAATCATCTAAAAAAGTAGTACATATACGTTTATTCGCCCCTGCCAGTCAAAATGGATTGGATGTCTAGTCTAGCGCCGTCAACTACACCGAAGCATGAGCATTCACAGCCAATCTTTTTTATTTAAATTAATCGGACGTCCATGGACATCAATGACATGCAATGAGCTAAATACCATGAAAAAAAGATATACTTTAGAGTGTTACTTGGGACTAAGAGTGTGACAATATCTCGATACAGCGATATATCGCGATATTTTGCAACCCGATGGGTTATCGATATGCTCCCGCCAAGAATCGATACTTTTATTTAACATATTGGCCATACAATGGAGTATGGATGCTGTAAAGTGCTCAATGTTTGTTGAGCAATTCCTTGGCGGTCCACTAGGGGCGCTCGGGAGTGTCGGTGAGGGTAAAGTGCGCACAAGTTGTCTAGAGAAGAAGAGAGGAAGGTTCAAGTGGGTTGAAAAAATAAAAAAGCTCCGTGAGAATGGTGGAGGAAAAAATGAGAAAAATATTGCTACAAATCACACATGGGGACACACTTTAGATTTTACACCAACAAGAAAGGAAGTAAGGTGAACAAGGACTTTGCTGTATGCAAGAATTGTCTAAGAAAAATAAGTTTCACTGGGAGCTGGTGACGTAGTGGACACTGGTGTTTGTGAGCTTCGCTTTCATCACTTGAGGTAAGAAAGTTTTGGAATGTAATTGACTTTTTAATTTACATGTATTATTTTGATGACATTTGGTGTTGAATGATATAAAATAAACCAGGACCCTAAACTGGATGAAAATGAATATCGAACAAGCCCACATGAATTTACCGATTTATTTGATATTATTTGAGAACCACTTTCCATCTAGTTTACTACACAAACTGTTATTACTGTCATTTTGATACAATAAGCTATAAAAATGGTTTGAATAGGTTCCAAGATATATAAAGTGATGTGCATGATAATTAATGTAGCCTACATATTAAAAATAGGTAATTATTGATGTAGCCTACATATTAAAAATAGGTAATTATTGAATTTTTAATTTCTATACATTCAATTCATATTTTTTTTAATTCAATACTTCCAACACAAAAAAAATCAGGATTTCAACTCAAACGATATGAAGTAGCTAATATTTTTTGTTTTATTTTGTTGTTTTTAAGGTGAGGGAGACTGTGACTGAGCAAGTCTGACATCTTAAATGCTGAAGCAGATAGCGGAACTGGTCAAACCAAGCAACAAAGGTCATATACGAAGAAAAGACCCACCAATTTTATCATTGCCCCACTCCAAGCTCAACTGCTGACACCTACGGCACTTTTTATTTATTTATTTATTTAAAGATTTAAAACTTTAAAGAAATTAAGGGTGCCATTCATCATGATCTCTCCAAGCGATATCAGTGGTCGTGGTTGGTTTCCTCTATATGTGCAGGGGCACAATTTGCAGTAGATTTATATTTTACAGCAATGTTGCACAGAAAAGGTGTCACTGTTTAATAAATGACTTAAACAGTATTTTTTCTATGTTGAAATATCTTTTTTTTTTTTTTTTTTTTTCCCCGTTTCAACAGTTGTATCGTAGAATGTCATGTATCCAATTTCTGACCAATATATCGATAATCGCTGTATCGTGATATAATCGTTATCGTGAGCCTTGTATCGCGAATCGTATCGTATCGTGAGGTGCCCTGAGGTTCCCACTCCTACTTGGGACCGTAAGCATTTCTGGTTCCATTTGTTTCAAATTTATTGGTGGTAGCATTAGCTTCCATCTATAATCTTCCCTGTATTTTTTTTTTCAATGGCATGTTTTCGGCACAGCGCCCAGCCAAAATCTTTTGACCCACCACACCGTTCCTACACAAAAACGATCGGAATTCTCATGCGACGCGGGCTCTCTTTTGTTTGACAACGCAAAAATGACTGCCCCCGTTTTTTTTTTTCCTTCTTTTTTTTTTTAATGAAATGTCAATATGCTACTTGTTCAACAATTTTTGTCCAAATCACATCTTTTATACATAAAAAAAAAAAAAAAAAATCAGGACGCTTAGGGGGACAAAAGTTATATTCATTTTTTTGATAAAAATGTACTGTTCGGCCAGAAACATACCCATTCATTTCCATTTGCCCTATTTGCCATTCATTTCAAAAGCACAAAAACTCCCATTCACTCCTAATGATTTCCAACCCAAGTGACCCAATATCAACAGGAAGTGACCACGAAATGCCTCCAAATCAACAAGAAGGGACCAACTATGAACAGAAAGAAACCCTGAATACCTTTAAATCAACAGGAAGTGACCCTGAAATGCCATAAAATCAATGAGTGACCCGATATCTACAAGAAGTGACACGGGAATGCCTCAAAATCAACAGGTAGTGATCGCGAAATGCCCCCAAATCAACAAGAAGTGACTTAATATGAACAGGAAGTGACCCTGAAATTCCTCCAAATCAACGGGAAGTGAAAGTGAAATGTCCCAAAATCAATAGAAAGTGACCAGATATCTACAGCAAGAAACCCTGGAATGCTCCAAAGTCAACAGCAAGTGACCTTGAAATGCCTCAAAATCAACATGATATGACCCTGAAATGCCCCCAAATCAACAGGAAATGACATTGAAATGCCTCAACATCAAGAGGATGTGAGCCTGAAATGCCCCCAGATCAGCAGGAAATGACCCAATATGAACAGAAAGTGAACCCGAAATGCCCCAAAATAAACAGGAAGTGACCCAATAACTACAGGAAGTCGGAGATGCCTCAAAATTAACAGGAAGTGACCTGATATAACAACCATCACAGCAAAGCTACCATCGCAAATTCTCCAGAATAGAAATCATATTTTCTAGTTTTTTTAATTGTTATTAATATTGTATTAATTTATACAGTATTTATGATGAATAAAAGATTGTATAAAAAACTGAAAGATTATGATTTTTTTTCTAAATATATATATAGATTAATATTAATTGCTAATATGTTTTTTTTAATGACCAAAAAAATAGTCAGTTGTCCATAAAAGGATTTAAGGTCTTAAGTGTCAACTTTTGAATAGCTGTCCACTTCAGTTACCACTAGAGGCGTGCGAAATTTACGATTCTTAGATTATTTGCGATTCGGCCGTGGAAGCTTCAAGAACGATTCACAAACATCCAAATTCCGATTATTGAATTATACCAGGCAAAGCGGAACTAAAACGCAGTCAGCGCGGTCTTCGGGACGCAATGAGGAACGGACTGAGAGTAAATACCATGTTCAACTCATGCCGCTAGATGAAAAACAGTAATACCTGACCGTGGCTGACAGCTGCTACAAACAACTCCCAGTTGTTAGTTGCTACAAACATACGGCCACATAACGCTACGGTAGATATCACATATATGTGGAACTAAATGCGACAAGACAGACGACGGTGGCGTTAGAACATCTATAGAGAACTAGATGCAAGATGACAGACTTGCCGGCGGTAGTAAACAGCCGCCATCTTAAAGCAGTAGACTTCACTGGAAGGCTCTCTTGTAATGAACCTAATTAACTTTTTATCTAAAACACTCCGAAATTGGCAAAATCTTGACTTGAATCTATCTTTAAATGATGAAACAGTTTTAAAACTTTCACATGTCGAAAGTAGACAGAGGGGAAATTATAGAATAACGGGAGCAATTTTAACAACTTTAAAGTGCCTGTGACATGAAAAAGCATGTTTATTTCATAATAAACACGGTATTTTATGCTCCTGAATGAAATAGACCGCTTGGATGTGTGTGGAAGCGATCACTATATTTATTTAGTTTTTTTAATCCCGCGCCATGAAAATGAGTGACTTCCGGCAACGGTCTCGAGTTGAGAAAGAGGGCGCTGTGACGTGTACGAAGGAAGGAGTCCTCTTCACTATAACGCCGTACTGTTGTATGAGAAGGACTAAGGATTCAGCTGATTTTGCGGATTAATACGTTTATTTTTTGCATCACACCAGCCAAACGGCTGCAGAAAAACCTTGCTGTACGAGGGAGAGGCGTGTGTGCCTTTTTGGGGTTTCAAAAGGTTTCCATTCACCGGTGGATATTGGCCAAAACAAGCCCTACTACTGTGGGACCATGGGACTTATAAGGCAGTGAGTAAAGATCGTGTTTTGTATTATGTCAAATACTGGGATCATTTTAATATGCAGATGGCTTGCATTTTGTGGCTGACATGCTCCTTGTCCCCTCAGCCGACAACCGGCGGCTTGTAGCACATCCCCCCGCCGGGAGAGAACTATACACGGCTTATTCCCCTCTGCATGTGCCTAGTGTTCTGTCAAATTTTCCGACCGATCAGAAATTGCAACTTTAAGTTAAAAATAGCCGCGAATACAGATTACAAAGTAAACACTACAAACTTTCTTTAAATAAAGGACTTCTTATGTTTGATCATGGATGGGCATGTAAAAAGCTCTCACATTAGCTGCACATGTTAGCTGCACAACAAATGCAGCCGCCCTCCTCCACTGAGTCGCTTGCTGTTTACGACTTCGGTGTGTAGTAAAGCATTATTTTGCCATATCATGTTGACCATTTGGCAGCTACACGCTCCTCCGACGTCAGCCGGTTTGTTCAGCGGTCATTGTCCAGCTGCTTCCCCAGCGAGCTCTCCTATCCGTAGTAGCAGGGGAATGAGCTGTAAATTGCTCTCCGCCGGGCGGTTTGCCCATCGGCGAAGACAATCGACAACACAGTTGTCATGTGAAATGATCCGGGCTAGTTATGTGTGATTTTCCGCTTCGAAGACTTTGAAACATCACTCGGTTCGGGTTAGCATGTCGGCTAGTTGTCACACCTCTTGGTTTGTTTACATTCTCCGAAGCCAGGGAAGGGAAATGACATAAGCCTGATTTAGGTGGCATAAAATATCGTTCGGGAGGTGCGACAGTAAAGGTGAAGTCGACAGTTTTGACCATTATGAAGTAATTTCTGCCAAGTCGTCTTGAATAAATGCATTTTTATTATTTCATATTCCATTTAGCACAAGACTGTTATTTGTCATGACCATGCCATTTATTTAGCTATTGGGGAAAAATACTTGGATAAAAAGATTATCCTGGAAAAATATTGGAGTAGAGAGACTGAAACAATGACATTTTGCAGCTCTCTTCGTCACGTTTTCCTCGTTCTGAATAATTCCCCCTCAACAGGCTGACTGGTCCTTCTCAAGCCATTTATTTAGCTATTGGGGAAAAAATACTTGGATAAAAAGAATATCCTGTAAAAATATTGGAGTAGAGAGACTGAAACAAGGACATTTTGCGGCTCTCTTCGTCGCGTTTTCCTCGTGAATAATTCCCCCTCAACGGGCTGTATACTAAATCAGATGAAATTGTGACTCCACTGATGTCATCCACTTGTTGGAGACGCTCGAGCCCTATAATGGTAGGCGTGGCTAACCTGCAGATTAAAAGACTAATTTCTCGTCATCTGTGTTTTGCTAAATTGTTGTATATAGTCGAACTGTCTCAAAATATGATTCCAATTCACATAATAATCCTATTTAAGACTTTTTTTCTCGTGTCGTACGCACTTTAAACAAGACACTGGCCGCAAGAATAGATGGCTTTGACAGCACTGCTGTCAGAACCATCGAGAACATCCGGTGGCCCCAGAAAATCTCCCACGAAACTCTGCAAAAAATCCCACGAAACTCTGCGAGCCCGGACAAATCATCCCAGAGCCTCCCACCTGGCTGCACAGCGCCGCATCTGCTGGCTTGGCCATGTTCTCCGTCTTCCTCCTGACCACCCGACAAGAGCCATCCTGAAGTTTGACCCAAAGGCTGCAGGCTGGAGACGACCACGAGGAAAGCCCAGCACCCGATGGCTTGACACCATCGCGGACGACCTCCAACAACACGGAGTTACCCTGAAGGATGCAAATCTGCTGGCACAAGACCACCAGTACTGGAGGGGCCTCGCTCACCTGGACAGCTCTACGCAATGGGACGGGAAACCAGCCCCAAAGCAAGAGCCGTGATAATGATGATGATGCTGTGAATTGAAAGGAGATTATCACTTCGTTCATTCACTGCCATCCCATCCACTGCAAACAGATTGGACGTCTATGGCTGTCTGTGGCAGCCAATGCCAGGGAATGAGTTAATTTTGAGGCATTTCATGTCAGTTCCTGTTGATTTTCAGTCACTTCCTTTTCCTTTTGGGGCATATAGAGGTCATTTCCTGTTGATTTTGGGGCATTTACATGCCATTTCCTTATGATTTTGGGTTATTGAAAAGAAAGTAACACAAGAATGTCCCCAAATGAATAGGAAATGACTCAAAATCAACAGAGAGTAATCTGTAAATGCCCTAAAATGAACAGGAAGTGACCTGTAAACGCCCAGTAGACTGGCTGTTAATGCTCTGGTTTTACTGCCATTGGCAGCGCTAGATGTCCAATCCAGTCAAAATGAGTTGAATGTCTAGCGTCGTCAATGGCAGCCAGTTAGCTAATGTTGAACGTGTTGTTTCCTTTTTTTTTTTAAACAGTGACCCCTTTTTTAAATTATATATCGGTTCTTGGTGGAGGCATATTGATAATCTACATACAAAGTATCGCGATTTATCACCTTTTACATATATTTTCAAACCCCTAGCCTTAACCTTTACCAAACCCCTTAGACTTATTCACCCAACACCTGGGGCTCCATCGAACCCAGGTTAAGAACCACTGGCTTAGAGTCAAGATTCCAACCCAAAACCCCTTGACTGGGGGCCAGATGTAAAATCTATCCTTAACTATACACGGATATAAGTCTTACCAAATACTGATACTCCGGGTTTACAGTTTTTGATATTCTTATTTTTGGAATAACTGTTTTTATGCTTGCTTAACAGGACAGAAGGTGTGTAGTCCCTTAGACGTTTACTTTTTACAGAAAATCTTTGAATTTTAAACTACATTACATATGTGTGTTTCAGAGTTTCACCGGAAATGATAACGCACAAGTAATAAATAACCTGAGTGCCTTAAAAGAGTTCTTACCAGCAGCTTGGTCTTGTAAGCGTTTAAATTCAATCTGGTACTCTGTTTTGACTCTGTACAGAGTGCTCTGATCTAAGCAGCGAGACAAAGGTCATTAACCATCATGGAATACTGTAAATTGTATTGTACAGTATACAGAAATTGAATCATTTAGAGCCTCGGGAAATTAATCACTTGTTGATCGACTAGAGTTTTTACCTATAACTCCTTTCCTGTGACTGCTTTCGTTCTTGTACTGGCTATAAACATGGTTGATCACACCCTGATACTGTGTCTGTTGGGCCACTCCACCTTGCGACAGGGCAAATTCTTCATGCATGCGTGTTATGCTGCTGTCACATTGCAGACAGGCCTCAGTCACAGTGGCAAGGCACAGCATCAGTACCGACGTCAGCAGCATCCCGTCTAGAAAAGTGGACAAGCAACAAAGATAATCTGATTGATAGATGTAGCAAAGCTGCACAGTGATCATTACTTCTGTTGAAGAGGTGGGTCACTCCAGTCACATGATTTGACTTAAAATAATGTTAAAATAATTTAGAATAATTGTTGTTTGGACATGATTACCGAAAACAAGCAACGATTGAGATGTACAGTAAATAGAACTGAATTGTGGTGATAACTCTTGGTTCTTCAGCAAAAAACAGCTCGTCCCCAGGTTATGACGTACTCGACTTGCGCGATTTTGATTCTACGACGCAGGAGTATCGTCTGCCATTTTGTCCTTTGTTGGGGTTTTTTTTTTTTTTGTCTTTTAGTCACATAAACAGAACCTTATGGTACGTCACAGCATTTTATTTTTTACTTTACTTTATTAAGGCAATTGTGCTTTTTGAAGCTTTATACTTTCTTCACTTTTGACAGTTTATAAAGCTGTAACACACATATGCACACTTATGTTCAAAATGACCAAAGGTGGGTCGAGAAGCCAAAAATTTTACTCAAGTAAGAGTAGCGTTACTTCAAAATAATATTATTCAAGTAAAAGTAGTCATCCAAAAAATGTACTCAAGTACAATAAAAACAGTATTGAGTGAAAAAAATACTCAAGTAATGAGTAACATTTTGAGAAACAAATTATTTTTGTTTGATTTTTTTTTTTTAAACAATGGTTTAACAACAACAGTTTAAACAACAATTTTTTTTTTTTCTCTCAGCACAAACTTATCTATATGAACGGTTGTTATAATGATGCTGTACAATAACCCGCTACATAACCACATTAAGGCAAAGAAAAAAAATCATTAAATTAAAGAGAAAAAAAAAACAGTAACGAAGCATTATTCGTCCAAAGAGCATGAGTGCCCTGCCCTCCAGTGGAGAAAATAGTTCCTAGTTTGAATAGTGAATCCTGTAGTAGTTCCTTCATAATTATTATTATGAAATTAAAAGGATCATATCTCCGGTTTTCCGTGGTCAATCGGTGCCAAATAAAAACTGGGAGAGTTTTAAATCCGCGCTTTTCTCTGTATCAAATACTTCATTTGCCTTGCGTGATCATAGAACAGCAAGTTTGCGTTTGATTGGTGTAATTGAGTCATGCGATTATTGTGGAGATGTGTCATTGGTGAAATTAGAAGCACTACTCTTGGCAATAGCATCGCTAGCAAAAAAATTAAAATATATATATATATAATATGTAGAATGAAGAGGAAAAATGTAACGACTCTTGTGTAGCCCAAGTAGCGGACTAAGAGAAGTGTTTTTTTCTTCACAAATCTACTCAAGTAAGAGTAAAAAGTATGGCTTAATAAAATTACTCTTACAAGTACGTTTTTCTCAAAACTTTACTCAAGTAAATGTAATGGAGTACATGTAAAGCGTTACCACTCACTTCTAAAAATGACACACATTTTAACAATAAAACACTTTCAAAATAATTAGTGTGCAAACGTCCATCTAGTCTGATCAATATGTAAATTCAGTAGATTAACTCTTTCACTCCCAGCCATTTTCACCAGAGCAACCTCCTTCGCTCCCGGCCGTTTTACTGGATTTTGACTGATTTTGCAAGGCCCACAGAAAATTCTGTTCTGTTGCTATATAAACATGGAACCCATCAAAAGAAAGATTAGACTCTCTTCTTTCAGCAGAAAAAAAAAGTAAGTTCATATCTTTTTCCATTCTTTAGATATCAGCATTAGAAAATAGCTTAGTTTGAGCAATTTTCCAATTCCTGATGAAAAAACAGAGAAATTGAGCTTTTTGTAAAAGCATACATTTCAGACATAACTTTGACTTTAACACAGCTATTTTTGTTATTTTGCTTTTGTGACATCCCAAACATCTGAATGATGTTTTCCTTCCAGAAAGTAACATAAACAACAAGACAAATAGAGCTTTTGATAGCAAAGTAACACTTTATTTACACATAACTAAACTATTGAACTAAGAGTTGACGCCGTTGTGGCCGCGGCTCTATCGGCAGACGGGGTACATTTTTCCCTCATCACCGCCTGTCTGTCTCATCAAGATAGATTTTTTTGAATCTTTCTTTAGTGACCACTACCTCATAACAGAATTCACCTAGGGAACTTGTGTGGGGCATGTGCCTTCCGTTTTACATCGTTGACCACATTTTTCTCACGCTTCTTACGTCTTCCAACTTCGGTTTCCTGACTACTTCTTGTCATTCATTTCCTTTCATGGTCTGATATGAGTTCTTACCAAATGCGCTACTGCCCTCCAGTTGCCAGTTTTATTGCTTTAAAATGGATTTTGAGCATTGTGCTTTGGAGCGAACTTGCATCAGAACCTAGAGATGTAGCTTGTGAAAAAAACATAAAAGAGGTATGAGTACGTTTTTTGGACACTGAAACAATTAAAAATAGAAAGTTTTTATACGTTTTTGGGGGCAAATGAGTTAAATTAGCCTACTTTGCCTCACAGTAGTCCGCAAGCTTAATTGCTATGAATGCTAACATTTTTACAATTCTCATAGCATAGGAAATCGCTCACATGTAACTCCACAAACTTTAGCTGTAAACGTAATTACAAATGCAAACAAACATATATCAGCCTAAACAACTTACAGCCTTATGTGGGCCAAACCAGAGCGCAACTATCCTTTATCCATGTCAGACGTCTGAGTCTGCTTCTCAGTCATACAAGGCGACAGTCCAGTCAGACCCAATGCTGCCACCAGAGGGCAGTGTATCCTCCATCATAAAAAAAAACCCAATACTTTTGGACTTTTTGGAGCGTTATTTTGAGATAAACTTAAAGAGTTACTTCGGATTTTGCGGAAATTCGGTTGTGTCGCCAACGTAGTAGGAACAGGACTCGTTTGTAACCCGGAGAAAACCTGTCACGTGCCATATTTGTGAATCCATTTTTCCAATGATGATGGCATGCTGTCCATGTCCCGTGGAAGCAAAGCACACCCATACCAGCATGTTTCGCTTTTTGGGGAAAGGTTCGAAACTTTGTTTTCGTCGTTACACGAAAGTCGAAATGATATGTTCAAGTGTGCAGCATTTTTTTCTGTCTTGTTTAATGCTTTAAAAATGGTAAATTTGTCATCTGAGATATTGTACTCACAATGAATAAACCATTCTTAACCTATTGTTGAGCTCTGAGGCTAATCTTCAGTTGTATCTCACCTACAGGGGGAAATATGAAAATGAAACTTAATGTAGCAAACCTTCAGATGTTCTGCTATTCCGGTATGGTTACCAAAGCCACACACACACACAAATATGGAATGTTAGTAGCATTTGTACTACTACTACTACTTCTAGTACTGAGTTTGAATCTTGTACACATTTTTTTGTTCACTCTTTGTCTTCAAAGATTTGCAGTATGATGATTTTGATTACTCTGTTTTGTGGTATACGTGTCACTGATTGATGAGGTCACATTAGTTGCACTCACAACAACTGTATCAAATATAATCTGATATGGCAAAGGTACACCTACTTTGGATTTGCAATGCAAAAGCCTAGAAAAAATGGATACATTATTTATATTATTTATTAATTGAAAGCTAAATTTACCCAATCAAAGATCATCAATGTCATGTTGTATGGGTTCTCAGTTCTTTTTTTCTCATTCAGCACCTGATGCGACACACCTGTGCCGCATTAGGAACGTTCAATATTTAAGGATGCCTATCACCTTCTGCAAGTGGCGGACTATTGCTTGCTTACTTGCCTTTCTTACCTGACTGCTGTGTGTGCCTCATCATTTTCGTACTTCTTGACGTTTCTATGGGTGTGTCCTAGTTTGATCGTTTTTGATTTTTGTGCTATTTTGGACTTCAGATTTTTTGTACTGTTATATTCGCATTTTCTGGCATACTCCCTTAGTTGTACTTTGCTATACTCGCATTTTTGGGGTGCTCCCTTTGTTATATTTATTTAATGCAAACGTTCACTATTCCTGGTCTCCAGGTCTGTGATTGGGATCCAAATCAATGGCTTGACGCTCATAAAAATCGAAGTGAATAAAATGAGCTTGATTTGTTTTTGGTATCCACCACACCACACACATCATACTCCACAGGAGAGCTCCGGCAAAGGGCGGTGGGACGGGCGGCTGGACAGAAACTCCATGCTGCGGTCCCACTGCCCCAAGCCAAGCTCCCTATTTTAATGCATACATTGCACTACCCTCCCCTCACACCCCCATCACGGTGCTGGGTGATGGCTGCCAGTCGGGAACCTGGCAGCCACAGTAATAGGGTGGTAGGTGGGTCCCACACTTTTTCTATATGGCGTGGCTCCCGGGGTGTGGCCTCCCCTCTGCCTCGGCTGCCGGCCGCGGGAGTGGGTTGGGGGGTTGGGTCTCCGATCTTGCATCGCCCCGTGGCAGTTCCTGGGCGTTCTCCTGCCTCCGCCTTCCCCTCTCTTCTCTGGCTGGGCATCCGCCCTGCGCTCCGTCGCGGGTCGCTGGCTGGGCGCCGGTGTATCAGCAGGGTGTCGCCTGCACCGGCGGGGGACCCTGCCTTGCCTGGGGCTTGGTGGGCCGCTGGGGGTCCCGTGGCGTGCCGTGCCGGTTGGGGGGCTGTGGCTCGTGGCCCGGGTGGGCGGGCGGGGGTGGGTGTAGGCGTGGGGTTGGTGATGCGTCCCCTCCTGCCATCCCTGAAGGCCGGTTGATGGGCGCGCGGGTGGCCCGGGGGACCACCCTGGGTCCCGGGGGGGGGACGGTGGCTCCTTTGCTGGGCGGCGGGAGGAGGGATGGGCTGCGCATGGCCCACCCACCGCCCCGCCCGCCCTCCCTCCCTGGGCTGGCTGGATGGGGGCCGTGGCCCTGGGTTGGCGCCCGCGCGGTTTCTCCGCCCGTCTGCGTGGCTGTCGCGCGCCCGGTGGGGCTTGCATGCTGCTGGATGTGGTAGGGCATGCTCGGGTTGGGGGTTCCGGTGCCGGGATTGGCGATGCGGCGGCATAGGGTTGGTCGCCAACGGGCTTACACTCATAAGAGATTCACACGATTACTGGGTTCTAGATCACAGAACTGATTTGTGTACACTCTACCCCTTTCAATCACTTAGCTTATATATAGTCTTATAGACACCCCCACCCCCATTCTCCTCTTTCACTGGCCAATTGGCCCCCACATGGTGTAAACCGGAAATACATCTCGCTGACGATAGCACCAGCATATTAGTAACTAGTTTAGATGTTCAATGTATTTCTTGTTGTTTGTGTATGTGTTTCTTTTCTTTCTTCTCTTGTATTTCTTTTCTTCTGTCCCCCCATAATCCCTTCCTGTTCGCTGCTTTGTCATAATAAAAAGGTATTTTGAATGATCACAATGGGAGTATGTCAGACTCTCCATGTGAAACATTAAAACTGTTCAGAATCCGGGCACTTAGACTTCCACTCTCTGTGTCAAACAGCTGAACAGGACAGGTTTAAAAAAAAAAAAAAAAAAAAAAAAATATATATATATATATATATATATATATATATATATATTGTCTTTATTTCCTTTAGAAACTTTTTCCATTGCATAGTACGCTGTACAAAAAACAAGCAACACCCCCCCCCCCCAAAAAAAAAGAAAAAAAAAAAGTTTTTACCCGACATGCTCTTTTATTTGCAAGGGACAAAATCAGTTGAACTGCATCGAATGGTATAGACCCTACCCACCGACGTCATAAAACCACGTGCTCGCTGTATGGTTCCGCCCACTTGTCCGTCATTTTGTCTCTGTATTAGCATTGGTTTCAATTGATCGAGGAATTTAAAATGCATTTCATGGAAGACCCGGTGCTTTCTGATGCCGTAAACTCACTGGATGTGTTGCATAAAAGGGGTTATGTGGAAAAGCTTCGTTCTATACAGTCGCTAGATCCATATTTGATGCCCAAATCGATGTTTTTCGACCCACTGTCTTCGCCCTGTCTGCCTGACATCTGCTACGCTGATATTATCTTGTCCACACAAAATCAGCCTATTCTCACGAAAATTTGAAAAACTTCAAGAGCTTGGAGGCTTATAAATACTTCGTTGCTGGTTGGGTGAAACAGTTCCTCGTCCACGAAAATTCGGCAGGAATCTATCTTGTGCTTGGAAAGGTGAGTTACGAAATTTTCAATTCAAAATCTTTTGTTATTGCTAACATCCACTGTCAAGTCTAATGTATTTAATGTCGTTTGTCAATGGAGTTAAGGCTTTTAATGTTTATATGGTTTAGCGATAGCACTCTCACTACATACATACGTGTATGTTGTCGGCGATTAGCCTAGCAATGATCTTAATTGTGGTTATTTGTCAGCCCAAAACCCTCTAAGTATATCTTAAATGCATCTTACCGGATATAAAATGACTACTACATAGTCTGTGGTGATTTTTTGGTGCCCAGTTTTCACGTCGAATTGCAGCCGTCCATTTCGCTCTCCTCTTTGGATCCCTCGGAATACGGTAAAACTTCAAGTCTCTCCTTCCATCTTCTCTGTTAGTGCAACCAACAGCCATACACGCCTTCACCATTTTGATTATTAATGTTAAGGAGCAGAAAAACACGCCGTAAATAGAAGGAATGTACGTAGCCGTAACAGGTTAACACTATGTTTTGACGGACAATTGGGCGGTACCATTCAGGAGAGCAGAGTTGTGACGTCACGTGGGTAGGGTCTATACCGGTGTGTTTTACTTAGAAGGGAAAAATAATACACGGAAGTAAAACAAAATCAGCAAAGAGAAAACTGTTTGCCTTTGAGAGCTAAGAAGAAAAACAAGATATAATCCTCTCATAACAAAGAAGCTATATAAAATGAAAATATTTACTGTCAATGGGAGCCAATGAGCTAATGATTACCATGCATATGTAGTGACTGATAAATGTTTTTAAAATGGTCCTAGTCAAATTCAAGCTTCATTGATTTCTATGGACAACGGGGGGAAGTGATCTTCTTGTCACAATCAGTCAAACAGCAATATTCAGATCTGATCAAATATTTTTGTACGAAAGACATTTCACAAGCTAAGTTAAATGTGACATGCTGTCACCAACATTTTTCTGAATTAGATCAATAAGTGAAACGTCAAAATCAAGTTAATTTACCTAATCGTCCCTAAAGCAGTCAGCATTCCTTACAGGAGAACCAAAAATTAAAATGTCTCGTGACCAGAGGTGGGTGGTAATGTGTTACATTTACTCAGTTACATTGACTTGAGTAACTTTTAGAGAAAAATGTACTAGTAGCTCGCCATTGTTGATGTCATTACACCATGCTCACTCCCCAAACCCATAAAATCATTTGGACCCAAGCGCCAGCAGAGGGCACCAAACAACAAAAAAACAGGTAACAAGTAACAAGCGGACCCATTCACCATTACACTGCTGTCATTTTAATCTGAGCGGGGCATGTGCGCTAATTGCGTCAAATATTTTAATGTGATTTATTTAAAAAATTAATTACCGCCCGTTAACGTGATAATTTTGACAGCCCTACTGTTTTTACATCTGTGTGATTTTGACAAAGATCTGATCAGATTTGATGGTGATTTTATGCAGAAATTTGAGAAATTCCAAAAGGTTCAGACACTTTTTCATACCACTGTAGATAATGTAAGTAACAAATACAAATATATATATAATATAAAGTTGTGCTGAAAAAAAAAAGTTACAATGTTACTCATTACTTGAGTATTCTTTTCAGCATTTTTTTTTTTTTTTTTACTTGTACTTGAGTAAATTTTTGGATGACTACTTTTACTGTTACTTGAGTAATATTATTTAGAAGTAACGTTACTCTTACTTGAGTAAATTGTTTTGCTACTCTAACCACCTCTGCTCGTGACACCTGTTCTGTTGTAAGACTAACAAAACACACACACAATTGGCTTTTTGAATTTATATATTCATTTTTACATTTTCTGGTATTTCTTATTCAAAACGTTTCATGTATAAATCATTTATAATTTAATCATTTTATACAATCACTATTTGTAGTCGCAAGTCGGCGGAACTGCGGAACTACATATCCACGAAGCCTCTAGTATGTGATTGACGCGCGTCTGGACGAATCCGGTTTAGATTTCGCATTTTGTTAGGCGGGACCACTCAGCTGCAGTGTTGCACCTGCGCAGCTCTTCGCGGGTGACTTCTTGAAGGAAAGAAACCTATTTGATAAAGTAAGCATTTTCTACATTCTATTTTCTCTGACAATTTCACGAGGGTTAAGAGTTACATCTTCCCTTACGACAGGGCCAACTTGGGATGATATAAAATGGTAACAGTGTTGATTTCAGTGCCGTCGACCGCTCGCAAACTATAGATTTTATGTTACATCTGGGCCCGTTGAAAACAAAAAACCGGTCACTCCCCGAACAATTGTTTATTACACCGCCCGTCTGTCACCTTCGATAGCTAGATATATTAGGTGTATACAAATATCAGAGACGCATTATTTTCATATTGTTCTCAGCATTTTCGCTTCCTCATTAGCAAGCCTACGCAGGAGGCGTAATTATTTATACGTCAACGCAGCAAATGAAAATAATCAGTGCGGTGAAGTCTTATTTTTTTGCAGTGGCTATACTGTTTCCAGTGGTTCTTAACCGGGGTGAAAGTGGCTAGAATTTCTTGCCGAGAACTCCCCGACGTTAAGGTCGCCACGAAGCCAAAAATTGTATTTATTTTTCATTCCAAATTGTATTTTTTTTCAATGAGTTGCAAAATAAAAGTTTACAAAAACAGCAGTAACCCCAACCTCCATCTGCTAATTTTTATTTTCCCTCATTTCCTCACATACTAAATGCCAAATCTCAATTTTAACTACTTAAGAACATAGGATATATATGGCGGAAAACGCAGACAAGACCAATTCAAAAGAAACTGCTTTATTTTAAGCCGAAACAACTGTTGTGTTTGATAGAACAATATCTCTAAATGCTGCAATAGCAGATTCATCGCACATTAAGTCCCTGAACGATTTTTAATTTGTCCGTTTTACCCTGGAAACCCCCGTTTACAGACGTCGCACAACCGATTTTGTTTCAACCCATCCATAAAACGAAGGTTATTAATTATATTTATTATTCAAAATGTCATTTTTAGTTTAGAATCATTAATTGACGTCTAATATTTGGCAAAAAAAAAGAAACGACTTTAAAAATTATTCACTCGCATATTTTAAACTTTTAAACAAATTACGTCACAATGAATAAAATGGTGTCTGTAAAAAATTCACGGATATCTTCGTCATAACTATCACTTAATTGTATTTATTTTGTTACTGTCACATTTTTTCCAATATGTTAGATGATAAATAATCGATCCAAACAAAGAAAAACTAAAAAAAAAAAAAAAAAAAAAGTTTAAAAGGGTAAATATACGAAAAAGAAACTCTCGACCACCCCTTGATGTCTGCGATTTCTGCATCACGACCCTTGTTAAATTACCATGTTTCACCCATAAAATCCCCCAAAAATCCAGGCTGTGGCCATTCACAGCTGTGTCTTGACACTCAGTGATACATGCTACATGGAGTTTTTGGATCGAAACAAGGTAAGTACGCAATAATATCTCGTTAAAGTCATGGCGTCTGTAATTCTGCTCTCGCGTGCTCTCGCCTCCAGTTAGGGTTTTGCTGTTTAAAAAAAAATTTTTTTTTTTTCAAAATGCCCTCCTGTTCAAAAATGTTCTCCCCCCAGAAAATTGAGATTTTAAGCTTTCCAATGATTTATCACACATGCATATCAGATAATTTTGAAAGTTGGCCAAAGTGGGGGTCTCAGATCGGAACTTCAAGTCACCTGAGTGTTTTTGTTTTTTTGTTGTTTTTTTTTTTTTTAATAATAAAGATAAAAGTAACATACATTCAGAAAAATAAGTACAAATGACTATATTATGCAGAGTGAAATGGAATATATTTTGAAGATCTTGCTAACATTGACTTTTTTTAAATCATAAGGAAATGTATAAGTAGCCTAACATAAATATACAAATATAAGTCCAAAGTGCACATTGACAGCTAAGATGTTCTGAACCTCCCCATCAGAGCAAATAAAACTAAATATGATAAATAAGCCTCCTCAACTCTTTCGTCACTCTTAAAGATTTGATACATTTTATGTTGGATTGCCCTTTTTTTGTCGCATCAATTCAACAAGCTTTTTTTTTTTTTTTTTGCTGTTTCAGAAAACATGCACATGCAACCTAGATGTGCTACGTTAGATCCCCCCAAGTCCTAGGCCATTGGCTGCGTGAGCCCAGAGTGAACATGGGACGCGTAGTCCATATTAGGGGTGTGACAAAATGTCGAAATAGTGATATATCATGATACTTTGTATCCCAAAAGGTTATCGCTATGCTCCTGCCAAGAATCGAGGTATCGTTTTAAAAAGGTGTCAATGTTAAAAAAAAAAGAAAAAGAAAAAAGAACCAACAAGTTGTTATCAAAATCTTACCATAATACAACCCCTACCAAAAAGTATTTAATCACCAGTCTTAGACGAGCACTCACTCAGACATTTTATCATGTAGAACAAACTCAGATAAAAAGCTTGAAAAAATAATTAATTAGTTCAAAAGTGCAACTCTTTAGCATTCAGAAACACTAAAAGAAATGAATAAAAACATTGTGGCTGTCAGTAAATGTTGATTTTATAGAGCAAGTGCTGGGAAAAAAAATATTGAATCACTCCATTCTGAGGAAAAAAATATGTAATCATGAGAAACAAATAACAATCAAAACACATCTCTAGTATTTAGTAGCACCACATCTGGCTTTTATGACAGCCAGCAGTCTCTGAGGCATGGACTTGATGAGTGTTCTTCATCAATTTGGTGCCAACTCTCTTTGATTGCCGTTGCCAGATCCTCCATGCAGGTCGGAGTCTTGCTGTGGAACATTTTTTTTCTTTTCAATTTCCACCTCAGGTTATCAATAGGATTGGGATCTGGGCTATTTGCAGGCCATGACATTGACTGGATGAGTTTTTCCTCCAATGAATGCTTTAACAGTTTTAGCTCTGTGGCATGATGCATAGTCATCTTGAAAAATGACAAACATATTTTCAATTGAAGGGATAAGAAAGTCTTCTAAAATTTCATTGTAAACTTGGGCATTTATTGAAGATTTAACCACGGCCATCCACCCATTCCCTTCCCTGACATGCAGCCCCGTATCATCAAGGACTGAGGGGAATTTTGATGTCTTCTTCAGGCAATCATCTGTCTAAATATCACTGGAACGGCACCAAACAAAAGTTCCAGCATCATGACCTTGTCAAGAGTCAAGAATCTGCATTGGACAAGGTGTCAAGAGTCAAGAATCTGCATTGGACAAGGTGATGATGCTGGAACTTTTACAAGGTCATGATGCTGGAACTTTTGTTTGGCGCTGTTCCAGTGAGACCTTAAATGTCCCAAAATTACCTAATTGCCTGCCATTGACTGCCACTGACGGCCATAGACGTTCGATCTGTTTGAAGTGGGAGGGAGGGAATGATGTTCATTCGCTGCCACACTCCCAGTTCAAATGGATTGGACGTCTACTAGTGATAAACTCATTCCAATTCACACTAGAAGCTTATTTTTCTGTTAATTAGCTGTTTTTAGTATATCCTAGAATGATTTCCTGACCAATGTATCGATAATCGTTCTATCGCTATATCGTCAGATCATCGTTATCGTGAACTTTGTATCGCAAATCGTATCGCGAGGTATCAAGAGGTTCCCACTCCTAGTCCATATACTACATCGATGAATTAAAAACCGCCATGACTGAATGGAAGTTAAGCAGGCCAAATCAATCCATACCAGTGAATACAGATAATGCTGCCAATATAGTTAATTCAGTATGTAACACAGATGGACTCGGACCACAAATAGGATGTTTTGCTCATGTGGTAAACATACCTGCTAAGAGAGCAGAAGCAATCAAAACTGTGCCCAGCCTCACTTTACAAACAGTAAAGATTGTTCTCAGCACTTTTATATAAAATTTCTTCAGATCAGTAATAAGTCAGCACATAAATATAATGCATGTTTATATGATGGCATTGTTATTTTTGCTTGTTAGCAAAATTAAAAAAACAATAAACACTTGTATTTTTTTGTTTCAGAGCATTAAATGTATGGACTCGAATCAAAAATCGTGTCCCTCATATCGAAAATCGTACCAAACTGTGACTTAACTGTATCGTTGCATCACTACAAACTTCAACTTCAGTTAACTCACCACGGCAAAAGTATTGTGCCTCCACAACACCACAATTTTACCACATTGTTATCACGTCATTACCTAAGAGAGGTAGGTAGAACATTCATCTATCGTTCTCCTTTTCCATAACTACTGTACCGGGAGAAAGCTCTGTTACAAAAATCCTCATTACTGCATTTATTTACAGGTGCTGGTCTGAATAAGATTCAATATGTACCAGATTGTTCCGGTGGTCCCCGGGGAGCAGCACATGTCCGAGGGTCCCGGGAACTCCCCACTTAAAAAGCGAGGAACTCAGGAAGCCCGACCTCTGGTAATTACAAGCGTCCTGGGATGTCTTTTGGTGCTGGCCGCCGTCGTGGCTTGGTGCTACTATTCGGCTTCTCTTCGCAAAGCCCAGCTCGTGAAGACAGAGCTGCTGGACCTCAACAAGGATGGTTTTGTAATCCGGAACCAGACGGGCGCTGTTATATTCACCATGATTTTCAGGTGAGTTTCTTTTCTTATCTACATAAATATTCAGACATCCAAGTCTTGGTCATCTGCAGAATGAGCTATTATCACTACTCTTATAACTACTAGATTGAGGACATTTGGGCGGCTTTTTATTAAATTGGGTGGGTTTTACGCTGTGTCTTTCCCATCTGGCAACCCTGACACAATAGTTACACACCCCACACATCCAAGTCTATCGACTAAACAAGTCCTCTTTTGTGTGGCTGAAATATGTCAGTGGATAATGTTAACGAGACTGAACAATTGATTAGCCCCTTAGGGGCTACACAGCTAGCTTGTGGACCTTAATCCAACTCACACTAATATAACGTATTGGCCAGGAGTTAATGTTATAAAGCTATTCCCCACAAAATTTGTCTTGTTTTGTAGGTCCGCCCACCTGGATTTAGACTCTTGCTCCCATGAGGAAAATATTCTAAGATGCACTCGTTCAGATGCTGGCAAGATCAACTTTTTTATCCACACAGTTCGACTGAAGGACACGGTGATGTGTTACCGTGTGCGCTGGGAGCCTCTAGAAGATAAGCGCACTGTGGAGCACACCATGGCTTGTAATGGCTCTCATTGGTACGGAGGGGCAGAGTCTGCCACTCAGCACTGGCCAATCAGAATTGAGGGCGAGCGGGAACCGCAGCCTTTCGTCACCAGTGACGTCTACTCAAATCGGAACGCTTTTGGGGGGATTCTAGAACGCTACTGGCTATCCTCCAATGCGGTTGCCATCAAAATTAACGATTCTGTGCCGTTTCATTTGGGCTGGTCTGAGAAGGACATGACACTTTACTTCCAGGCCCGATACCAGGATTCTCCATTCAGACCACCGGAAGGACGACAAGCCTCGCCAGAACTCAGCTACAGAGTTTGTGTTGGCTCAGACGTCACCTCAATTCATAAGTACATGGTAAGCGTGGTATACAGTATATTCATACAATAGTTTTATTGGTTGAAATGATTGGATCGTTCGATTGCTGCCAGCACCCCAGTGAAATTGCATTGGATGTCTATCGTTATCAATGCCAGTGTAACATGACCACATAATGCCAGCCTTCTCAGTTGAAATAAATGTAACATCTATGTTACTAATGGCAGAGAATGAGTCGGGTTTTCATCTGGTTTTATTTTTTTAAAGGGCTGCAAAGCAACAAAATAAGCTGTACAAGGATATCGTCGAAAAAACTTTTTTATAACGGCTAGAAAGCAACATAATAAAATGGAAAAGGATACTGTTAATAGAAACAAAAAAAAATGTAATAAATTAATAAATTGCCGAGGTATCAGATCGCTATTTGGTATTGGCAGATTCTAAGAATCAAGTGACTTAAACTCTGGTGCAAAAATAAGTGATTGGGACAACTAATCCAGTAAAATCAAAAAGGCGAGGCGTCAAAGAAGGTGATAGTGAGGAAACAGGTCCTCCTCTCCTGCTTTGAGACCTTTGGTCAATGTGTAGTTCAGTTTTGGTCAATGTCACCTTGCCCCTCTACTACCAGGGCACAGCGGGCTTGGCTCAGTGGTAGAGTAGGCGTTCCACAACACAGAGATTGTGGGTTTGATTCCCCGGCCTGTTGACCTTGTTGAAATATTCTTGAGCAAGATAGTGAACCCCATGATGCTTGTGATGCTCCGTCACGAGTAGGTAAATGAGGATATGTTGTCAAAGCGCAAAGAGTACCTTTAAGGTAGAAAAGCGCTATACAAGTGGAAGTCCATTTACCAGGAGAAGAAAAGCGGCACCAAAAAAAAAGCCAACATGTCATTTTAACTTTTTATCACGGTGGTATTGAGAGGTACTAAATGTAAGGCATCATTATTTTCGTCAACAATGACGATACGTTAATGAAAATATTTCGTCGACGAACAATTTTTTCGTGACGAGAAGATAACGAGCTAAAAACATGTCTTTGGGGACTAAAACTTAACAAGACGAATGCCAGTTCTCGTCTGATGAGATGAGAATGAACAAAAATGGGCCATTGTTTCTGTCATATGTTCACAATGTGTGATATTTTCTTATTGTATGTGTAATAGGGCTTGTTGGCATTCGACCTCTTAGCCAAACGCCGCACGTTCATGTTGTTGTAAAAGAAAAAAATAATTGCGCGTCTTGTGATGGAACGATTGCACATGTGCACATCCCGATGGGGATGTTCAAAGATACAGTGGGGAGAACAAGTATTTGATACACTGCCAATGGGAAAACCCATTGGCAGTGTATCAAATACTTGTTCTCCTCACTGTATATTGTGCAGGCCTAATGTGTAGTTAGCCTGCATCGTCGCAATGTTTGATCGTGTCACTCATGGTACATGCTGCCCCACCCCCACCCCAGGATCTAGGCTAGCTTGTTTTGAAACATGTATTAAGATTTGTTTTCTTATCTTGGCAAGACAGAATATGCAATGTTGCTTGAGCCTTTAAAGGTCTGTGCTGAGTGATCATCACACATTAAATGTAACTTGTAGCATTAGCTTTCACATTAGCATTTAGCGTGGCGAGCGTTTTCTTAAAGTCTTGGGCGACATTTTCTATACACTTTGTGGCGTCCTTGTGGGTATAATTGATTTTGTTGGTTTGTTTTACTGTGTATTATCATCACCATGTTGATCGTCCTTGTAGATGCGACAATATGTGCTTGTCTGTCAATGTTCATTCGAAATTGTTGGGAACCTGTAGTTATTTATTAATTTTTTTTGGGATTAAAAGGTTTGAATTTTATCGATGAAAACATTTTCAATAATCGTCGACTGAAACTAGATGAAGACTAACACTTTTTGAAATTACTAAAATATGACTAAGATTAATAATTTTTTGTCCGAAAGACTGAGACTAAAATTAAAAGGCCTGGCTAAAACAACAGCGATGTAAGGCCCGCCACTGCCTTGAACGTATTTGTCCAAAAGGTTTTGCAGAATGTGTTTTTGTTTTGTTAGGTGCGTCGCTATTTCCCAAAGCCTATCAAGGTTCCTTCCGTTGAAGTCTTCAAACATCCACTGTGGTCCACTTGGGCTCTTTACAAGACATCCATCACCCAAGAGAAGTTCCTGCAGTACGCCTCGGACATTATCAAATATGGCTTCACCTGTTCTCACCTAGAGCTAGACGACCGCTACACCGCCGACTATGGCGAGTTTGACTTCGATCCCCAAAAATTCCCTAACGCCAGCGGTATGTTTGACAAGCTCCGAAAAGATGGTTTTCAAGTGACGCTCTGGACTCACCCGTTCATCAACTACGACTCCATCAACTTTGGTGTTGCCGTTCAGGATGGTCTGTTTGTGCGTGACCCCAGCGGTGAGCTGCCAGCTCTTGTCCGCTGGTGGAATGGCATCGGCGGAATCTTGGACTTTACCAATCCAAATGCTCGCAACTGGTATGCGGTCCAACTAACCAAGCTCAAAGAACGCTACGGTGTAACATCCTTTAAGTTTGACGCAGGGGAGACAAGCTATCTGCCGCAACAGTTTAGCACCGTAATCCCACTGACGGACCCCTCCACCTTCACTCGCCTCTACACAGAGATGGCCATTCCGTTTAGTGAGCGGGCTGAGCTGCGGGTGGGATACCAGAGTCAGAACATCTCCTGTTTCTACAGGATCATTGACAGAGACTCTGTTTGGGGTTATGAGCTTGGCCTCAAGTCTATCATCCCAACAGTTTTAACCATCAGTATTCTGGGGTACCAGTTTGTCCTGCCTGATATGATCGGTGGGAATGCATACGCTGACCATATGACAGGTACAGTCTTACACATTTGTATAAATTAAAGAACAAAATTACTGCAATTATAAATATGTGAATATCCATGTGTAAAGGTGTTCCCTCAACAATTTATTATTTATTTATTTTTTTTAAGTACTGCATATATTTTTTATATATATATATATATATATATATATATATATATATATATACACATATACACACACACACCGTATTTTTCGGACCATAAGTCGCACCTGAGTAGAAGTCACACCAGCTATAAAATGCCCTATGAAGAGGGAAAAAAAACATATATAAGTCGCAACGGAGTATAAGTTGCATTTTGGGGACATTGGGCGCATTTTACCTGATAAAATCCAGCACATAGAACAGATATTTCATCTTGAAAGGCAATTTACGATAAAAAAATATAGAACAACATGTTGAATAAGTGTACAGTATGATAATGTTACATGATGGATGAACAAAAAAATCCGAACGTGGCCGGTATGTTAATGTAACATAGCTATTTAGAGTTATTCAGATAACTATAGCATAAAGAACATGCTAACAGGTTTACCAAACCATCAGTGTCACTCCAAAATAACAAGTGAAATGATATAATAATGTGTTAATAATTTCACACATAAGTCGCTCCTGAGTATAAGTCGCACCCCCAGCCAAACTATGAAAAAAAACTGCGACTTATAGTCCGAAAAATACGGTATTAGGAAAGTACCAAAAGCAAAATGTTTGGCCGAAACCGAATATTGGAAAAACCAAAAGTCCGAACAATACACATGTGTATATAATTTATTATTTATTTCATTAAACAAATAAATTAATTCACCATCATCATCATTTTCGAAATAATGCCCTTTGCCCTGGCATTGCTTCTACAAACCCGGAAGCTCGAGAAATTTAGTTTGAAAAGTGCCGATTCAGAAACCCATTGGGACGGTGCGTTCCAGGTGTTATGTCAGATTTTCCATCCCGTCAGAAATTGCAGCTCACGGCAAGTTTGAGACATTCGAAAAATGGGTCTCACACCTCCAATTGCTAAGCTAAATGAGATGTCGACATACTTTTGTGTGGAACTGCAGTTCACAGCAACAACATAAAGCTATTCCGTTTTCTTCAAACTAGTAGTAAAGCTCTTTACAACGCTGTTTCGATCTCTCCCACTCCTTAAAATAAGACTCGCCATTTTCTTGTGCAACAAGTGGAATTGATCAAGAGCCAGGCCAATGGGCCGAGTTCTAGCGGCGACGAAGCTGAGCAAAGTCGCTCCCAGCCTGATTAAACGGCGATTGGCTGCGCGACACTCGATGTGATCCGGTATTGTGCAACAGGTATTGTGCCGAAAAATAGCCGCCCCGCGTGATATGTCCCCCCCTGACGAAACGCTTATTTATAACGCTTTATTGAGCGTTTATTTTATTTTATTTATTTGCTTATTTATTTTATAATTGAGCGCCCACACGTCACTCGTACAAAAAGCTTTTTCTTACCAATCGATGGACATGGAAACTATTTTCTTGTACTGTGAATATGTATTATTTTACTTTGCTTGAACTAATAAATGTCATACCTTTGTGATTGTCATTGGGATATGGTCGTGAAAACCTGTAGACTAATACATTTCTGTTCAAAGATGGTTATGGTAGTGTGAGCTCACCGTGTTTTGTTTACGTCATCACAAAAGGACTAAGGTTCTTCACACTTTCCGGTGGTAAACCTTAGGCCTTTTAACCGCACACCGAAAATGCAATTTTAGCTATTTTCGGCCGAAGGTTTTCAGCATCGAATTTTCGATCAAATATATATATATATATATATATATATATAATATACGTAATATACAAGTAGTCCCTGGGTTATGAACGTAAGTTCAGTTCTGTTATTTTTGTAATTCTACAACAAAACTCTTTCTGCTGGGATGCACTTGGTCAGAATGATGACAATTCCTTTAATATTAATAACCCACTGTAGTACTGTGTATGCTGTACTTTAGACAATGGGATTGACCTGCCCGACAGAGAACTTTACATCAGATGGTTGGAACTGTCTGCATTCATGCCTGCTATGCAGTTTTCTATACCACCATGGCACTATGATGATGAAGTGAGTATAATACATTACTTCCCATGTGTTTCCCATGTTTGTATATCCCATGTGCATGACTTATATACTGAGTACCGATTTGACACATTGGTAATTCACTAATTCATGAATTTATTGCAAAATACAGTATGTATTTGTTTATTTCTTTTGATTATAACAATCTTTTTCTACCCGATTCCAATCTTCTAAAAATGTTGCGTAGTCCAAAACATATTTCTGTTTATTTCTGTTGACAATATCCTTTTACATCTTATTTTGTTGCTTGTTTGTAGCCCTTAAATAAAAAAAAAAAATTAAAAAAAAAATCCTAGCAGCTCAATCTTTTTCAGCCGATTCTTTATAAAAATGACGGGCCAATTTCCGCTCACGTGATCTGATCAGAGACATTCCATTTTGTGGCTGTGAATGGCCCTCTCAGTCAAAATGGATTGGACAACTGTCGTTGTCAATGGCAGTAAAAATGCATTGGACAAATGTATTTTTCTCCCACCCTAACACTGGCCCTGAAGTGATGTGGCTGAGATGTGCGCAGCTGATCAGCGCATGGATAAAGCCATTCTTATTGGCGGTCTTTTCTTGTCGATCGTAATTGGGGTGGCTGTGATCGTGCTCACTGGTGTTGTCCTGTGTCAATCAAGCCTGAGTTCCCATGGTTATGTACAAAGTAGGGCTGTCCCAAATGACTATTGTTCTCCCGATTAGATTTTTTTAACGATTAGTTCACTTAAAAAAAATTTTTTTTTTTTTTTTTTTTTTTTTTTAGTAATCTAGCGTTTAAATTTTAGTTGATGCCTAATAATTCACAAAAAACATTTTGGAACACTTAAATTCTTTATTAAAGTACAAATAAACGCATAAATAAAAATAAATCACAAATAAACAATGCTATCAAATGCTGACAGCATTACTAGTGCAAAAGAAAGCAGTGAAAACAGATTCAGAACAGTGTGACTTCACTTCATCTTCCCAACACGATTCAAAACAATAAAAACTTCATATTAAAAAATGTAGCATTAATATTATAGTACCTACTATATGTATATACATAATAATAATTTATAATATAAAGTACGTAAGATTAGTGCAGTCATGGACTATAGTAAGCAGGCCAGTGTATCCATTTTTTTTTTTTTTTGGTAATGTCTTTTCCTCAAGCGGGAGCATCCATCATTCTAAAAAATACAATCTGCATGCTGTGGACATACTACAGAGATTGTGAGGCCTACAGCTTTTCGGAGCAGCAGCAGAGTAGATAAATAATTGTCACGTGTCACTGGGGTGAAGTGCATGAAAAAAACGTTGATATGACGCACATAAAGGCAACTTCAATAAACAATGTCGTTAGTTAGTTATATGGATATACGATCTGCCAGATTTTAGTCTCCTGTAGTCTTCCAAAATTACAACTGGGTGACGGCGCTTCAGGTGTTCATTCATGGAAGACATGCTGTCGTGGTATGCAAGCTTGGCATTGCAGAGACTACACACGACAATGTACCCTACTTTGTTTTGTTGAAATAAGTCCATGCATTGGCCACTCTGGTGCTCTGTTTTGGGTTTGTGCCCTTTCTCCGCTTGCATCCCGAGCGTCCGCCATTCTCAACTTTCGACGAATATATATTTTTTTAGCCCTTCATTAACCGTCGGCGGATGGTGTGCTTGTCGACACAGTTACGTCATCGATTACGTGGACTAGTCGGGACAGCTTTCGTTCAAAGCCCATGAGTCATGTACTGTATGTTTGACTTCGAAACATTCGCTCTCAAGCTTCAAAATAAAACAACGCATATTTTTTCCTTTTTTTATGAAACGCGAACTAGCAAGAGATTACTGTATACTGATTATTATACTTCAGAGGGTGATTGAAATTTGCTATGTAAGAAAGCTGTTATAAAAATCTCAAAGGTGACTGTGAGCTGTGTTACTTTGCATTTTCTGCTCCATATACAGCACATTGTTTCAATATGTTCAAATTTCTGTGTAGGTGGTGGAGATAGCGCAAAAATTTACAAAACTCCACAAGACCCTAGTAGCCCCTAGGGTTCTCAAGTTGGCCAACGAAGTGCTTAACACAGGAGATCCCATCATAAGACCCCTCTGGTGGATCGCCAACAACGATGCAGCAGCTTACAAGGTGGACTCCCAGTTCCTGATTGGGGATGAGCTGATGGTGGCTCCTGTCCTGGAAGCGGGCAAGCAGGAAAGGGATATCTACTTGCCGGCGGGGAGGTGGAGAAGCTACAAGGGGGAACATTTCGTTCAGGGCCCCAAGTACCTTACTGACTATCCTGTCGACCTGGATGAGATTGCCTACTTTACATGGGTTCACTGAACTGAACTGAAGCCTTAAGACCCTTCCGTTCTCTTTGCATTTATATACAGCATTGTCTTGAACACATGTGCCAAATCAGCCAAGCAGCAATTTTCCGGTAATTGAAAAGGAATATAACTGTGCGACCAGTAGCACGGATTGGGAAAATAATAGTTTGACTATTTATTGGTATGTGTTAACAGGGGCGTGTCGCATATTTTCAGTATCGTTCTAAAGCACATTCAAGAAACAATTTTACTTTTAATTTATTTGTGAAAGCAATGTATTTCATACAGGGGTGGACTGGTGGAACAGAGTGGCCTGAGAGTCAGTGAAAGACTGGCACACTTCATTGACGATGTTGGAAGCCATCCAGCCAGCAAAATAGAGAGGTCCACCACTAACATTCACTAACCTTGTCCAGAATGTCTTCAGAACTGGATTTACAGTTCCACAAAAATGAGACTTGTAACCTGATCAAAGTATGCATGTAGGAGTTTTAATTCAAAATTTCTAAATTTTCGTATTGTAATTTCTAAATATGCATAGTTTTGAGTATGTGAATAGTCAGAGAGGTCCATTACTAATAATCATCAACATTGGCCAGAACGTATTCAAAATTGTGAATTTACAGTACCACAAAAATGACAACTGTAACCTGTAACCAGATCAAAGTCCACATTTAGGATATTTATTCACATTCTCTCAGCATTAGTACAGTAAAAATCTGTAGTTTTGAGTCTGGGAGTAGTCAGAAAGGTCCACTTCTAATATTCACCATCCTTGTCCAGAACTTCTTCAGAATTGTGGATTTACAGTTACACAAAACTGAGAACTGTAACCTGATTAAAGTTTACATGCAGGACTTTTACTTGTTTTTCCTGGTACGTTGGTACAGTAAGAATGCATAGTTTTGAGTATGGGAGTAGTCAGAGAGGTCCACTACTAATATTAATCAACCTTAGCCAGTACCAAAAGTAGATTTGTGGATTTACTGTGCCACAAAAATGAGTACTATAAACTACCATCTACTAAAACAACCGGTTGCTCAGGGGAATCGCATCATATTGTATTGACGTGACAGCGCACATAACGCACATGTACAACCCCTAGCATAAAGTACTGGAATCACAGTCTCGGACGAGCACACTAACATTTTATCATGTAGAACAAACCCAGATAAAAGCTTGAAAAAATAATGAATTAGTTCAAAAGTGCAACTCTTTAGCATTCAGAAACACTAAAAGAATAAAAGACATCGTGGTGGTCAGTCAATGTTACTTTTATTGAGCAAGTGTATGGAAATATATATGGAATCACTCCATTCTGAGGAAAAAAAATATGGAATCATGAGAAACAAATAATCAAAACACATCTCTAGTATTTAGTAGCACCACTTCTGGCTTTTATGACAGCTTGCAGTCTCTGAGGCATGGACTTGATTGACTTGACTGTCCATGCATTGGACAAGGTGATGATGCTGGAACTTTGGTTTGGTGCTGTTCCAGTGAGATTTACAAAGATGACTGCATGAAGAAAACATCAAAATTCCCTCAGTCCTTGATGATATGGTGCTGCATATCAGGCAAAGGCACTAAGGAGATGGCTGTTGTTAAATATTCAATAAATGCACAAGTTTACATTGAAATTTTAGACAGCATTCTTATCCCTTCAATTGAAAATATGTTTGTCAATTTCCAAGATGACAATGCATCATGCCACAGAGCTAAAACTGTTAAAGCATTCCTTGGAAAAAGACTCATCCAGAACAATGTCATGGCCTGCAAATAGCCCAGATCTCAACCCTATTGAAAACCTGTGGTGGAAATAGAAAAAAAAAAAGGTCCACGGCACGGCTCCAACCTGAAAGGATGATCTGGCAACTGCAAAGAAATTGGCACCAAATTGATGAAGAATACTCATCAAGTCTGTGCCTCGGAGATTGCAAGCTGTCATAAAAGCCAGAGGTGGTGCTACTAAATACTAGAGATGTGTTTTGATTGTTATTTCTTTGTTTGTTTCTCATGATTCCATATTTTTTTCCGCAGAATGGCGTGATTCCATATATATTTCCCTGCACTTGCTCCATAAAAGTAACATTTACTGAATACTGACCACCACAATGTTTTTTATTCATTTCTTTTAGTGTTTCTGAATGCTAAAGAGTTGCACTTTTGAACTAATTCCTTATTTTTTCAAGCTTTTATCTGAGTTTGTTCTACATGATAAAATGTTAGTGTGCTCGTCCGAGACTGGTGATTCCATACTTTTTGCTAGGCGTTTTAGATGAAGCGGTTTTAAGATCAGCCGACTTTTATTTCATTTTTAAATGATGACAATGGTGGCATTATACATATTTTAGAGTGTTAAGAGTGTTTGTAAGAGTTGTGAACAACACACGGAAGTCAACTGCCTTGCTGCTTGCTGCATTTACCGTAAATAATACTTGGATTATGCGGGGGCGCTAATTTTAAGGTATGCCTATATGCCAGTCCACCCTTGATATCATACATGACTTGATAAAAATTGCCTTGTCATCATACTGTAGCCGTTTCAAATGGCTGTAAGTGAGACTCTTGTCTTTTTAAGAAGGTCAAAGACTAGGCTGGTCATTGTCAAAGCAGGCAGAAGCAAGTTGTTGTTTTCGGCATGATTCATGCAGCCTTGATAGTGATCAATTCTGTATGTTTGATTCCACCAAATCTTCCAATGGCTACTGTCATTTAGATGAAGCTCATGCCTTTGGAATGCTGCATGCAGATCGTGGATCAAACTCGATTGTTTTTCTCCATCCTTTTCTCATGTGCCTTCTACAGACTGTAGTAAACAATCTCCGATTGTGTCATTGCTGTAGTCTTCCACGCAGTCTGAAGGATTCGCTTCCTTGTATGCTAATTTACCATAATGTAAGCTAACCAATGTGTCTTTACGGTCAGTGTCGTGCCGTACACTGTACAACTTAGTACACCCTTTCACCTAAGCCATAGATTGACTTTAGTTATCCTGTGAGTGGAATTGCTTTTATCTAGGACAATATTAAGGGTTAACTTGACAACTGTTGTGCTGCATAAATGTTGAATGCGCTGTTCTATTCTTCTTTGCGGTGTTTTATTAATTTACAGTACTTAATATGCACTAGGTTCTCAAGTTTCTTGAGCCCAGGGACACCGTGAAGGAGGTGGGGGATTCTTGCAAGGATTAAAAAATTTCTGAATTTGAGGGAATTAAACCGTTGAATATTTTTCAGGAAAAAAAACTGCTTCAATGACAAATTATTATGTTTTAGAGGAAATAAATTTGAATGGTGTTTTAATCTTTACAAGGAAAAAAACAGACCGTTTCTGGGTTGAAAATTGTACGCAAGCTGTATTTTCCTCAAGTTGTGATATGATGTTGGGAGGCATTACCAGTCATATACTCCTTGAAGTATCTCAAAACTCTCTGTAACACACCTTTTCTCATACTACTTAATTCCATTTTCTGATGTGACGACACATAGCAATAGTATCAGAGTATTCAATACATTATTTCTTGCCAATTATTTCGTGGAGCCTCAAACTTCGGCATGCAGACACTAGTTTAAGACCCACCTCACATTCCTCAACCAGTGCTGCCATTCCTTGATTTCTACGTTCCTACTTCCTTTCACGCATATTTTTTTTTTACCTCATACAAACATGACTGTCACTTGAACCTACTGGCATTTGCTTGATGATGATTATGTTGCAAATCTTAATGTTTGTCAGCTCCTGCTGTCATGACATCTGTTTATTGAAAATCAGTACTACTATTTGCACATGTCTGTATTTTTGTCCCATTGCCAAGTATTTATCTCTGTTGTATGGTTGCGATAGTACCAAGTCAGGCATACTACTTCAAAAGCTTAGTGTAAAACAAAACGAATCCAAATCACCTAAACAGTTGGCTTAATTCCATTGCTAAACCACGGATGGCGCCGCTACAAACAGCGTCAATGACCACTATTTCAATAACTGTAAACCTTTAATCAACTTTTATTTAAACCCAGTTGGTAGCAACACAGGCAGTTTCGTGCAAAAACAATACAGATATATTATTATTGATCTGTGAATAAAGATGAATTGCAACTTTTATCTGATGCATTTTTTTGCGCTGTTTCTGTGGTATTGCTCTCGGTGGCCTCAACTGAAACACCATTAGGAACAGCACAAAGTCCTTTGAATTTATTACTTTCAAGCTATAAATGTGGTCTCTGTTCTACTCAGCGTTAGAAATACTGCAGCCCTGCATATCTGGACAACTATGTCTCTTAAAATGTGTTTCCTTTATTTTATGTGTGCTTTTTCCTTTTGATATATTCCATTTTGGCATGTCCCACACACTGCACTGCTAACTTTAGTGTGTGTAACAAATGGTTAAATGATTTTTAAAAAATGAAACATTTTTACATATAAACTTATTGTCACAACAAGTTATTTGATTGAATTGGTCATTTTGATCATGTATAGACCCTACTCACCTACGTCACAAAATGGGCGTGTCGCTGTTTCCGGCCGCCATATTGTACCTCTTTTTCAGACCTATTCTCATTGTTTTCAATTAGTCGAGCAAGTTATAGAGCAATTCATGGAAGCCCCGGTGTTATCTGACGCTGTAAACTCATTGGATCCGTTGCATAAAAGGCGTTACGTGGAAAAGCTTCAGTTTATCCATTCGCCAGATCCGTATTTGATGCCTAAATCGATGTTTTTCGACCCGCTGGCTTCGCCTGACATCTGATATCCTGATATTTACAACTATCTTGTCCACACAAAATCAGCTTATTCTCACGAAAGTTTGAAAAACTTTAAGAGCTTGGAGGCTTATAAATGCTACGTTGCTGGTTGGGTGAAACAGGTCCTCGTACACGAAAATTCGGCAGGAATCTTGTGCTCAGAAGGTGAGTTACGAAATGTTCAATTCAAAATCTTTTGTTCTTGCTAACATCCACTGTCAAGTCTAATGTATTTCATATCATTTGTCAATGGAGCTAGGGCTTTTAATGTTTATATGGGTTAGCGATAGCACTCTCACTGTATACATATATAATACGTAATAAATATGAAGTGCGATAGCACTACTCCAGATTGTCCCTAGTTGAATTTATTTTTTGGCTTTTGACCTCAATAGTGAAATTGTAAATTAATTGTATGACAACTGTCTGATTATCCCCTTATAATTATATATTTTCAGGTAGTTCATTCACAACGTCTGCGTGTATGTTGTCGGCGATTAGCCTAGCAATGATCTTAATTGTGGTTCTCAGCCCAAAAGCCTCTAAATATATATTAAATGCATCTTACCAGATATAAAATGACTACTACGTAATCTGTGGTAGTCGTTTGGAGCCCAGTTTTCTCGTCGAATTGCAGCAGTCAATCTCGGTCTCCTCTTCGGGTCTCTCGGAATACGGTAAAAATTCAAGTCTCTCCGTCTATCTTCTCTGTTTTTGCAACCGACCGCCACACACGACTTCACCATTTTGATTATTAATGTTAACAAGCAGAAAAACACGCCATAATAGGAGGAATTTACGAAGCGCTAATGCATTAACATGACTAGTATCCGGACAACATGGCGCGGGGGCGTGGCTGTGACGTCACGTGAGTAGGGTCTATATCCTTACTTTCATAATAATATTTAAAAATTTTCCCCCAAAATACAATGTCCCTGAAAAAATTGTCCACCCTGCCATTTAGGGAAAACGGCCTCTTTAAGAAACCCGCTAATTTTTTCAGTGATGTAATAAGACCAATTTAGTCGTCCTTAATCGGTGACTGAAACAGACGAGTTTTAGAGTAAGTATTTACACTTGTGTGTAGTCAGATGTTGTCAAGCTTAACGTGTCCACTCTGTCGTTATAAAATATCTATTAATATAAAAACATTTGATAAATTTGAAAGATATATGTTAAAAAGTCCACAGTCTGCTTGCTAATTGAACCATTTTTCTTACTGAAGGGTCCACCATATGGTTATTAAATGCTAATATTAGACAAAATCTCCACCCTGTCATGGTCCTCCCTGTCAGCAAAGCTTCCATGATGGGGTGGACAGGGTTCTTAAAAGTTTAAGCCACATACTGATAATGTTAACATGCTAATATGAAAAGAGCTATTACAGACATTTTATAACAGGTCATGCTAGACATGGTAAAAATGTATCAGAGCAGCACTACAGAAAGCCTAGTTTAATTAGGCAAGCCAAATTTAATCCCCATTAAATTAGTGAAGTTACACTTTTTGTGTTGAACTTTTCAAGGTATGAGATCAAAAGGAGCTGAGATAGTAAGGAGATAATCAGGAATGTCGTGATGCTTACCCTGAAAAAATAAAATATCTGTAGAAAGAAAGGACCTCCAAATGACCCTCCAATAGACATGATCCCTTGGCTGTCTGGGCCCATTTCGATCCAATTTTGAAGGTAGTGAGAGAACGACACCTACAAGTCAGAAGAATTAATTTTTTCAGTAATGGGCTTGCGAAGCGGTATCGACAAAAAAGGACATTTCTCCTCTCTCAACAAAGCCCTACTAGTATGGCTTCAAAGAAATTACATTAAATTACTCTGAGGCAAGTCATGGCAAGTGGGCACCAGATCCTGTGGGTGGATCCTCAAGAGGTCAGCAGATAAAGACATCCTTGATGCTGAGACCTTGTTTGACAAGCTCAAAACCCTTGACACATCTGTCGAGTTGTTCTACATCTCAGGAAAGGATATTGTATCCAAAAGTGAAGTACCTGCAATAGTTGCAATAATGGGCACTATGAGAATCCACCAAGCAATCAAGAGCTCACTCCAGCGGATTCATCCAACGAGTCCCCAGCATGTGAAAAGACATCAGAAAATACTTTGAGACCAAAAATGATTGAGGCATTGGAAAGTGGTGTGTCGTTAGTTATGACCATAAAGCATATTGAGATGTCATCAGAGAGGTCTAAGGGCACAGTGTGAAAGTTCAGTGTATGCACAGCCATGGCATAAACACGTTCCACTGGCCAAGTACCCAGGATGACATTTGTTGGTACCATGATTGGCAGTTACTTGGCCGAAGACCAGAACCACAGGCTGTGAACAAGCGCTCTGTACAGATTGAACCATCTGCATGGAAGTGTTTGGCACAGCAACATAAGAATTGAGCCATGCCTCTGCAGAAATAAAATTTATTTGGAGATGTGTCTCAGTGGTGTTCAGTTATGTTCATTCGTTTCTCTTCAAGTCAATCATTCTTCACTTAGAAATTTACCACCTCATTGTACAGTTCAATGTTTGGCCCACTCAGCAGAATCATCCACGGAGTTTAACTGTATAATGCCACAATAATGGCTCATTTTGGTGGTTTGGTAGGTTCTGGTAGTTTCCATCTGAAAGGTATAGGACCTTTGGTATATATATTTTTGATTTAAATTATTTGATTCTTTCAACGATCTTTCACAATTTTTCCACTCTGTCATGCTAGGTCAACCCTGTCAGGTCACTTTCCACTCTGTTATTTTTTATAACTCTTTGTGCAGTTTCTGCATGAACATGTAAAGTCCTTATAGTATTGGCTAAAATTTGACCACGTATCTTTTTGACATATTTTATTAAGAAAAAAATGTCTAATTTTTGCTGATTTTAAGGAAAATCAAATACTTTTCCCTAATTTAATTACGATCCAAATACTTTTCCAATTAAACAAAACATGGGGTGAAGAAAAGGACAAAAAACATTCCTCAAAATATACATTTTATAATCACTATGGAATTAGAATGTTTTTGTTCTGCTTTGAATTTGTCCATGACAGTGTTGACATAATTTGCTGTTTACGTGTACTTTTTTAAATAATAACTACAAGTAGACAAAGTGTGGGAGCTTGACCAATGTGCATTCCTAACAGTAAAACAGCTATTTGATACTATAAATGTGAAGTTAAATGGACAATCTTAGCTTTTTTTGGGGGGGAGTTGGGAGTTCTCAAAGGCACCGTATATTGATAATGACCCCAATACTCAACTATACCAGATTTGACTGACAGCGCCAATTAAAGTCAGTGTCGTCTATATCTTATGTTTGGTTCTCAAAGCCAGTAGAAACTGCAGTATGGACTGCCTTTACGGCATCGATTAAACACAGATTGACAAGAGGCGGTGTAGTCAAGGCCATGGGTGTTGTTATTCCAGTTTGACACTAAAGCCCCAAAACCATAGGCGGAGTTTGACTTTTGGGGTGGGGGTGGGGAGGCACAACATGTTGATGACCCCGAAATGCAGTGCCAGCTAGTGTTGTATCGGTCGCGAACGATTCGTTCTTTTTGAACGAATTGTTTGGGTAAACGACACCGAACTAATCACCATCTGCACTGATTCGTTCTATGAAGTTGGTGCTTGTTCACTGCGTGGGAGGGCGTTGAGCAAGCGGCAGCGTCTTCTGACATCGCACACGACCAATCAGACGCAAGCCTCATCGCGGGCAGGGGAGAGACCGGAAACAGAATCAGGGCGTATATCACTCACTTCCACGTGTGGCCAATGAGCAGCCAGCGTGCAGGCAGGGGGGCAAGACTGAGTTTTGTCACTTCCCGTTCAGTGACTCGGTCCTCCGGTGTTCGGCCATTCCTTACTACGCGGCGAAACAATGCTCAGGGCGCTTGCGCATGCATTCACACGCATGCGCACATTGGTTAGAGGCGGTGATTACTATTTTTTTATTTTTATAATTTAGTTATTTAGAAACTTTTCACAGCCTCAAAGATACTTTTTGCATGTATTACCCTCTCATACTTTTAACCATTGTGTTTTTTTGTGTTAGCTTTGAAGCAGTTGACCACATTAGTCACGTAGCGTGTTTAAACCGTCCTTATTTGATATAACTACATTTAAGTATTTTCTGCAGGCATTTTTTTAGTACCTTATTCCTGTATGCATCTAAACAAAACAAGTTAAGAGCGCACGGTAGTACTTTAGGTGTCAAATTCGACTAATGTAGCGCGTTTCGCCGATGTAGGATATTTTGGCAGAACACCGGTTCCTGACCTAGCTTGCTGCTAACTTGACTTTCCAGTAATGAATATGCGGTGAACGAATCAAAAAATGAAAGGAAAGGACTTTGTCACATATTTGTTAACGTGGAGCCTATCAAATGCAGCTCAAAAAGACAAAAACACCACACAAATCTAGCGAGCATGGTTTAGTGTACTACATTTCTCAACAGACTCGCGACTACCTATTACCACATACTATCACATTTACAGTAATTTAAAACACGGGTAGCTACGAGGCAAGCAAAAGCTGAGCTGCGGTCGCGTGACGGCAATGAAGGGGGGCAAAGAACTGTCACTATAAGGAGGCTTCATGGCAGCGATATTTACCTCATATGTGCACAGAAAAAAATATTTAGTATGATCACCATAATACTGATTTGCAATGAAACGGTATATACATGTCCATTTTTCCCCTAGTGTTTTATTATTTTTTTTTCGTGTCAGGTGTTGGTTGGTTTGACAAATCATGTCAATCCGTCCATCATGTGCTACTCAAGCGCCCCAAAACAACGCACATGGACACGGGAGATGTCGCAATATGTCTACATTTTTCTTAACAGACTAATGAGAGTAGAAAGGCGATATCGTAAAGAGCAAACAATTATTTCTTGTCAGCATTTGACGATCTGAGATGCGGGGACGACAGGGGAGCTGACCTGATTATTTTATTTATTAATACCAGTGCAAAAATTCAATATGATCACCTTAATACTGATTTGCAATGAAACTGTATATACATGTCAATTTTTTCCGAGTGTTTTTTTTTTTTTTTTTTCGTGTGAGAGCGTGTCGGTTGGTTTGACAAATTATGTCAATCCGTCCATCATGCGCTACTCAAGCGCCCCAAAACAACGCACGCAGACACGGGAGATGTCGCAATATGTCTACATTTTTCTTAACAGACTAATGAGGGTAGAAAGGCGACATCGTAAAGAGCAAGCAATCATTTCCCGTCAGCATTTGACGATCTGAGATGCGGGGACGACAGGGGAGTTGACCGGATTATTTTATTTATTAATACCAGTGCAAAAATTCAAAACGATCATCTTAATACTGATTTGCAATTAAACTGTCAAATATCAAAATGTAGTATTGTCTTTATTTCAGAGCAGCACATTCGACAACTAGCTATTTACACTTATAGTTTTAACAATAGTAACTAAAAATAATAGTGATGAGCATAAAAACAAAAATACAACAGAGCGAGAGGTAAATATGATGTGTTGGTCGTTCCATATTTTGAAATTAAACTTTCGATTTATTTTTATTTTTGTGACAGCAAGCATTGTAAATGTGATCAAGAACATGCTAAAGAAAGTCCGTGCGCCCCCGACCCCAACCCCCCGCCCCCCCCACAAAAGGAAAATGTTTAACCGTGTCCTCAATCGAAATGCAAGCACGAGCCATGACTTTGAGCCCATAGAACTAGGACAGACGACTCGAAAGTTCTCCCTCGCTTTTGCAGTAGCGGGAGGGAGACGAGGCTGTCTGTGAAAGCAGAATGATATTGCCTGTCACTCATTATTGAAACTACGACGAGCGGTCAATGAGGAGCCTGTGTGCAAGAGAGAGGGAGGGACCAAGAATGCCACTTCCCGTTCAGTTATACTGCGAAGCGGTCTTTGGTGATTCGTTCGGCAACGTCACTTCCCGTTCACTAACCGAACGATTCATTTGGGCGGGGAGGGAGATGAGGGGGGCGAACGATTCTTTGAACGATTCGTTTGAACGAATCTTTTTACTGAACGATCCGGAATGGATTCGTTTACTCAAGTGAACGACAGATCCCGTCACTAGTGCCAGCAATAAAATTAACTTACAAGAATATTTATAATAATAAGTTGACGATGAGTGTTTTTGTTTCCCATCATTCTTGAAGGGAATTCGAAATCCGGTTGCTGAGGCAATACTTTTCGCCAAGATCGTGATCCATTGAATATGGTACGCCCGCCGGTGTCGTGCCAATGTGGTTACCCCAGTCAAAAATTGTATCCCCTGGGCGGAGCCATATGGAGGTACATTTGTGTGTTTATTATTGAATACAAAAATGTTGCATCAATAAAAAAAAAGTTGTTTAAATCAAAATATATATTTTCAACCTCCCCCCAAAAAAGTGAAAAAAAGTGAATGCAAAAATAAATTTGAAACTAAAAAAACTAAAAAAAAAGTTAGCTATTTTTCTTTGATTATTATTTTTTTCCCCTTTTTTTTTATTGAAGTCAAGTTTTTTTTTTTTATTGCTTTTATTGAAGCAACTATTTTGTTTGAAGTAATGTTGATTTGTGTTTGGCTAGGAGTCACATTTTTTGTCTTTATTATTCAATCAAAAAATAAGTTGCTTCAAAAAAATATATTTTCTAAAACAAAAATCACTTCATTCAAAAAAAGGAAACATTTCAATCATAGAAAAAGTTTTTGAATGTGAAAAAATATTTGAGATTCAAAAATTTGCATTTTAACACCTAATTTTTCATTGAAAAAAGTTTTCTTTGATTGAAGCAGTCCCTTTTTGTGTTTAGGCCATATTATGGGTAGGACATTTGTGACTAAAACATTCAATCCCCCAAAAAGTTGTTTCATTCCCAAAAAATATTTTCAATCAAAGAAAAAAATTATTTGAAAAATAAAATTGCACTTTCCTATTTTTTTTTAATTGTATGCAAAGCAAATGACCGTCTAAGGTGCTAGTCACATGATCTGTTCGAAAAATAATTTTGCCCCATTATAAAAGTATATTTTTTTGTTCATTTAATCCATTTTTGTAGCAGTTTTATTGCTTTACAACTTTTACATAACGTATTGGCCCGAATAAAAGACGGTGATTTTTGCATTGAAATAAGACTGAAAAAGTGGGGGTCGTTTTATATTCGCGGCCTAGACGTTATACCCTTTCACGACGCTAGATGGCGCCAGATATCATTGAAGCGATGTTCTGTCATGACAGATCTCAGCTACTCTCAAGTTTAACCAGTGTGCATTATTTTATTGCAATGTTTTTCCTTATTCAGATTTGTTTCAAGACTACAGTTACAGTTACACTTCACTTTGATGGTTAATGCAGTTATTGCAATTTTGTTGTTTTATCACAATAGATTGGTTTATTTACATTTCAAAAACCAGAAGCCATTCATTTACGAATGTGATTGCACTTTTGTTTACATATTTAAATGCTCAGATATTAGGATTTGAAAATAACATGCTTTTTCTCTCAAATGTTTTTTATAACCATTTGTGTCAGATGTCCTGTAATTATTTTCTGTATAAAAATTAATTTGGTGTTCAAAAAGTCTTTTTTTCAAACTTGAATCTTGACAAAGAGGGGGTCGTCTTATAATCAGGGCCGTCTTATATTTGGGCCAATACGGTATATAGGAAAGTCAATTACATGCAATGACACACTTTTCGAACCACTTTTTTATTAGTTCGCTGTCCTTGGGGAATGAATAAAACGACTGTTTTTGTTCCTGATTGCTATATATATATGTAGCGCTGTCTTCTGGGATGCCTTCACAACAGAAATATATACTGGACTGTCTCAGAAAATTAGAATACACAATATTCTAATTTTTTGAGACAGTCCTGTGTATATATACAGGACTGTCTCAGGAAATTAGAATACACAATATTCTAATCCTGAGACAGTCAGGAAATTAGAATATTGTGTATTCTAATTTCCTGAGACAGTCCTGTATATATACACAGGACTGTCTCAAAAAATTAGAATATTGTGTATTCTAATTTTCTGAGACAGTCCAGTATATATATATATTGGTTAGCTGAAAATCTGCAACAGGAACAGGAAACTACAATATTTTAGCACGCTTGATCCATGTTGTACGTCACCAACGCGACTCGTGAGCTCATCACGTGCGACGCTTTGTTTTGAAAAGTTACCGGTGGTGCCTGAACATACGATCAACATGTTTGGCATTAGAAACGCGTAGCGGTCATAATGCCAAAAGCCCTGAAAAAGTCGGGTGCCTCTCAAACGTCCATCAGCAGGTACTTCGGAGGACTTGGCAGCAGCGCCTTCAAAACGCAAACGGGTCGTGATCACCCGAAAGGCAAGGTTCGGATCGATCATTGTCTTGCGCCGTGGCTGCTGAACGTGAACGCTTGCCTCCCATAACATGTATATACTTTGGGGTCCACGCAGAAGCGCGTCCCCCAGCACTCGGATGACGAACTCCCTTCCAAGCAAGCCAGGCTCTCCCTGCAGGTGGATGATGGAGGTCTTGACACAGCACCCACTCGCAGATCTGCAGGTGACTTCTTGCAACTAACTGTATGAGACTCCATCTGATTGAGACGTATAACGTAGGTATATTATAATCAATATGATCCAATGGCCGCCAATTTCCCCCTGCCAGATGGGAAAGACAGTTGCCAGTAAAATTCCCTCTGTAAAGCTGGCCCAGTTTAATAAAAAGAACAGCCCAAAATACAACCTATACAGTAAGATGTTTTCTTTATCAGGGTGAAACCCCCAACCCCTCAAATAAAGCAAAAAACAAAAACGGGAACTTTTAAACAATCCAATAAAATCAAGAGTGATGGAAGAATAAATATTTTATTCTAAGTAATTGAAACCTTAAAACATACAATTTAAGAAACATTGATGGAATTTTCATTTTAAAAAATATGTTCTAAAAATTATGTCCTCCTGCATAAATGCATTCTTGAAATCTGTTGTTAAAAAAAACAGGAATTTTTGCGTATTGGCAGAAATGAGCAAGTAAACAATGTGGCATTTTGGTAAGAATGGTTAATTCAGGATGAAATTCACAGTATCCCAGCTCAGATGAGGATTCAATGAAGAATCTCAACACCAAAGCCATTTGAATTTAATTAAAAAAAAAAATATATATATATATCCATCATTGTTTCTTAAATGGCATATTTTAAGGTTTCAATGACTATAAAAATAAAATGTATTTTTTCCCATCACCCATGGTCTTGTTGGGTTGTTAAAAAGTTAAAAAGTGTTTTTTGGGGGGGCGACCCCTGTACAACTCAATCTATATTTTGATATTATCGCTGTAACCTTTACTTTGAGGGTCCTGAGGCTGTGGGTGTGTCGGGTCACAGTTTCCTTATTGTTGTTATCTTACTGCTGTCTTCTCTACTTTTTAGTTAAATCTTTTTATTGGTTTTATCATAACAAAGCAACATATAAAAATATGTATACGAACAAACAAAAATAGAATATTAACACTATCCAAAAATTGACATGGAAGCAGCAGTCAGTGCACACACTCAATGACAAAAAAAAAAGAAAAATAATAATGTTAAAAAAAACAAAAAAAAAACAACAACAACATAGACAAACCATACACAAGTACATAGTCTGGGATACAAAATAGGGCTTCTTAGTTTGGAGTTTCCACTCCATGTCTTCTCTACTATAATAAGACCAACACAGCAGGACAGTATAACTCTGCTTTTTATTCAGTGCGCGGTGCACACCAGAACTCCCGTGTTCAACTAAAAATCATCCTACCACAACAAAACAATTGGGAACTAATATTCAAATAGGAACTAAAATTATACAACATAACGTTCATTCATTCATTCATTTTCCATGCCGCTTTTCCTCACGAGGGTCGCGGAGGTGCTGGAGCCTATCCCAGCTAACTACAATAAAAATGAATACTGCATCAAGATTTTAAAACATAAATACTGTACATAATAAAATAGCCCATATGAATAAAATGAATAGAAATGAGCCAAAATACCTGTAATTAAATAATAATAAAACACAATTCCTGCTTACATAACCATGAAAAAATTCAGCAGTGTGAGACATATGTCGATAGGAATCATGCTGTTTTGCCGATAAGCATTATGGTAGATATAGTTTGTCTTTAAAAAGGTTTAAACTGTTGTATTATTTTTATTTGAATAAACACATTAATTAAGAATGAATTATACTGTATATTTATTTATTATTGCACATTTTTTATTATTTATATAGAGAAAACCCTGACGAAATAAAACTTTGACAATATTTTTTAAGAGCACATTCAAAATGTATGCTGGGTAAAATATTTCTTTTGAGATTGGTGTTAAAAGCAGAACCAAATCCACCTGTCACGAGGAATAGCGTACCGGACGTAACGTTACCTTTGCTCATTAATATTCATGACGTTAGCAAATATTTCTAGGGGGGGACAAACGCAAGTTTGTCCCTCATGCTAGATGCATGTAAATAGTAGTGTTGCACCGATACCATTTTTTGGCCCCGATACCAATACCGATACCTGGCTGTGCAGTATCGGCCGATACCGATACCACCCCGTTTATATATATATGTTTTTTTTTTTCTTTATTTTTCCTCCAAAGAGCTACATAATTGGATGTGAAATCATTGCTATCAAGGCTTTGTCAGGCTGTTGCTTACCTTTGCAAAATAGGAAAAAGACTAGTACAAAGTATAATACTACCCCAACAGTAAGAAAGTAAAAATAAATTCATAATAATAAACTCTGAATGAACTGAGTAAACTTTTTTAAACCTCTCAAAGGCCAAACAGTGCAACTTTCATGAAATTATTGTCACATTCTGCTGCTGGTTAGATTGTGTTTTGTTGCTGGGCTCTTAGTGGGGGCGTTCCTGACATCGCACCTGAATCCAATGCAGGCTCATCAACGCAGCATTTAAGCACGGCTGATCTCAGAGAAGGCTGTCGAGATATTTGCCTTACTGATCGCCATTTGACATTTCGCACTATAGTCTCGCTACATTTGCTTGTTACGCCCCTGCATTGGGTTTTTTCTGTTAGTGTGCTGCACTCGTTTGTAACCTCTGTGATTAACTCGATTAAAAATTTTAATTGTTTGACAGCCCTAGTAAAAAAAAAAGTTTAAAAAAAAAAATGCCTCCAAAAAGTGTTTTTTTTAGAATTATTATTTTTAAATTACAATGCACACACAAACACATTTTATTGTTATGCATTTTTTAGAATTGAATTTTACCGTGTACCGTATGTACTGTACTTCCACATCAGAAATGACATGCAGTTCACAACTCCGCGCACTGTGAGGCGCTGAAATGCTTTATAAAATGAGAGCAAAGAAAATGCTTCAGTCAGAAAGCAATGTAACTGAACATCAAGGTGTAGACATAAAGTTTTAACTGTTAAAACCAATCAAAACGGTCGCTTCCAAAAACCACCAAATTCTGTCAAGAGTAGCCCAAATTTTGCCGACCTGCCCAAAGTATTTTATCCCACACACACCCTTTGAAAATAACCGAATTGCCCAATCTGGCAACACTGCGGGTGGCTGCTGAGCAGTTTCTCTGCCCGTGCACCATAGGTTATATGCCGTTTATGTCTATGGACACTGGAAAGTTCGTATGAAAGTAAACTCAAAGAGTCAGTGACAAACTTGAAAATCTACAAAGGCCTTCATGCAGAGGAAAAGGAACAACGTTTTGGAATAGACATCTCAGTCCCCCAGACTTAAAAACATGTGGTGTGATTTAAAGTGAGCTGTCCATGCTCATAAACCAGCAAACCTGACTGAACTGAAGCTGTTTTGCCAAGAAGAATAATCCAAAATACCTTCAACCAGAATCCAAAGTTCCAAACCCTCTGTGGAAACTATAGAAAGTATTTAGAGGCTGTTATTTTTGCAAAGGAAGGAGCTACCAAATATTGATGTCATTTATCTATCGGGGTGCCTAAATTTATGCACCTGGCTTCTCTTATTCAAATAATGATTGCACAATTTCCATACCCCGTATAAACCTTTTTCATGACTGCAATAGGACACTGAAATTGCTGATTTACACAACCTTTGGTTTACAAAGGTAAATCTTGAAAATGTAACTTGAAAACGTTTATAAACAACTTACACAAATACACAAATCTATCTTCTTTCAAGCAAAGTTTATATTTAAAAAAAGGCTACAATTACTCGCAGAATCGTTTTGTCATAGCTGAACTGGCATTGTCATTATTATTATCATTTTTTTACTCAATTAGGACAATATAATCATTTCATTTAATGTATAGATAATTTAATACTTAATTGAAAAAAAATAGTTCTGCCATACAGTATAAGTTAGGTTATTGCCATTGTTTCAGTAGGGTTTCTCAGTGAAGTCTGAATTTTCTATTTTCACAACCTGAATTCCAACAATTCTAGTATACTTTTCTTTTCAGAGCAAAAACCGTCCTTAAACAAAGGACCAGTGGGATTGTGCCCTTCCACCTTGGAGAGGCTGAAAGGCTTCAGCTGCACGAATGAGCCCAGTGGTGGGAACTGCGTTATTGTGACTCATGTGAAGGAGGCAGGCAGGGATCGTCATGGCTCTCCTGCTAATGTCCAAAGTCAACACAGCAATGATGACCAGCTCATGGAGAATGAGGGAGAACAGCATTCAACCCAGGTCAGATTTTGGACAAAATATTTTAGGGGTGCAACAGTTAATCGATTAATAGAGAACTACCGGTAATGGATTAGCAAATTAATCGACAACTATTTTGATAACCAATTACTTGTTTAAGGCCTTCTTCACCTTAAACTTGTCTAAATTCTTGAAATTAAAACATACATATAACGTCTCAGTTGTAAATATTATCAGATTTCTTCGTTATGTTTTTGGTAAGTCAAAGTAGGACATGAACAAAAATCTGCTTTTACTTTGGGAAACAACAATTCACATTTTTGCCAATTTTCGGACATCTTACCGTCTAAACTAGCTTCTTAATAAGGCTGCAACAACTAATCGATTAATAAATTAGTTGTCAACGAGTTTAATAATCGATACAGTTGTAGACTACAATTAAGTCAGGAAGCTGCAATAAAATATTATTTCTGAAGGAAATAGTCATCCATTTTGTCTTCATTGTTACTTACAACATGCCTAAAACAACTTCAAGGTAAATTGTGAAGGTAATTGAAAAAAGTGACATTTATCAGATTAATGGATTAATCGTTTAATCAATCGTTCGATTAATCCTTTTATTAATTGTCCGATTAATCGTTTAATTAATCGTCCGATTAATCGATTATGAAAATAATTGTTAGTTGCAGCCCTAAAATATTGTTTGACAGTGTACTGCGATATGAAACGCCACCATACGCAAAATGGATGGCGATATAATGACTAGATGCTCTGGCACATGATTTGAGCAGTTTGTCCACTAATACTGTAGTCCAAGAGTGCCCATATCCGGTCCTCGAGAGCCCCTATCTAACTTGTTTTCCACGTGTCCCTCCTTTAACACATCTGAGTCCAATGATCAGCACATCAGCAAGCTCTGCAGGAGCCTGATTATTTGATTTAAGTGTGCCTGAGGATGGAGACATGGAAAACAAGCTGGATATGGGCTCTCGAGGACTGAATTTGGGCATATTTGCTGTAGTCTTAATCCCAAACTGACCCAGCACCCATACCACGAGTAGCCACCAGCCATCTTGTTGCGGTCATGAGGACAAATTCAGAGAACAGGCTTCCAACCACTTCACCAAAAAAGACAATTAATAGCAGGTCGTTAGGGTCATCACAGGTCATTCAAATTCACGGTTTCAAAACCAAATTAAAATGATCACGTAAGCCTGTCGCATTATGCAATAATTCCATTAATCGCACGATAAATAAAAACGAAGGCGGTAATTTTTCCGCTGCGATTTATCGCCTCACGTGCACGTGGCAGACGTGCTGTTAAAAGTCAGGATTCCTCGTTACCAGCTGCGCAAAATGCATCTTCGTTCCAGGTCCGGCAAAAACTAGCGACAGAGCCAATCGTTCCCATTATATCCTATTGTTCAACGTATACCAGCCGCGTCAGTGCTTCGGAGTGACTGTGGACCATCTATGGCGCGCCGGTGCTGTTGACGTGTGGGCGCTCCCATCAGGAGTGAAATTTCACGCGGGGCGGCTATTTTTCGGCACAATGCCGGATATTTACCACGAAGTCCGCCAAAACATTGTTACCGACTTGGCTGCTACGAACAACCTCGCTTTGACAACGAACAGCTGAATGAAATTAGGAGCGCTGTGCTTCAAACTCGTCCTGTTTATGAAAGTCGATTGTCATATGCTAGTGTTGTGCAGTAATGAGCAGACATGAATTCAGCGGCGCTTGCTAACTTTTTTAATGCGCGCACACAGTAGATATCATGAAATGACTACCTAGATGTGCTACTTACCATGCCATTGGCTATGTGAGCCCAGAGTGATTATGGGACACGTAGTTCATATACTACATCGATGAATTCTAAACTGTCATGACTGAATGGAAGTTAAGAAGGCCAAATCAATCCATACCAGTGACTATAGATAATGTTGCAAATATTGTTAATTCAGTACGAAACACAGATGAATTCGGACCACAAGTAGGATGTCTTTCTCATGCAGTAAACCTAGCTGCTAAGAGAGCTGTAGCAATCAACAGTGTGCCCTGCCTCACTTTACAAACAGTAAAGATTGTTCTCAGCACTTTTATACAAATTTTTTTTAGATCAGTTAGGAGTAAGCAAATAAATATTATGCACTAAAATGCATGTTTATATGATGGCAATTTAATTTTTGCTCGTTAGCAAAAAAAAAAAAAAAAAAACAACAACAAAAAAAACGAAACAAAATATATAATTGTTTTTTTTTTTTTTTTACAGAGCATTAAATGTATTGAATCGGATCGAAAATCGTGTCCCCCGTATCAAAAATCGTACCGAACCATGACTTAACTGTATCGTTGCATCCCTATGGAACACCATTGCAGAAGCTATGACGGGAAAAGTTTTCATTTGCATAAATGCTTAAGTTATTAAGTGCAATTTTTTTTTTTTTTTTTTTTCTAAACACATTTTATTTATTATGTGTTTCTGTGCGGCATCAATGTTGTTGTTTTTTACTTAAGAGGCATGGTCTATTGTTTTTAGTTGTGATTTCTTATCGCGTTTAAATGGGTGTACTTGATCTATTAATATATACTGTATTCTCACTGTGTTATTGGAAATTGGTTAAAAAAAAATGGGGGGGCGGGGGGGGGGGGGCGCAATAATATCGCATATCGCAATAATTTATGAGAATAATTATCGCATAGGCCTGCAGGCCCTAGCAATAAATGAAACAACTGGAACAGTAACCGAAGAAATAATTAGCACAGAACATGACCTTAGAAAGTTATTTATATCTTCAAAGCTGCATTGCATCCTGCGAGGAATGAGAGACAAGTTGCAATATTTTGGGACAATGATAGTGTTGACAGCAGAGGTTGTCGCTCCCAAGGAAAAAGTGAGATTGACCAGTGATGGCCAAATGAAGCTTTTTCATGGTGGTTCATTTGCTCTCAAGTGGTCTTGAAGACCAAAAGGTCCACAGTGTTAAGAGTTCTACGGTAATAAAAAAATGCTATAAGGATATTTTCTATTCATTTTTTTATTTCGAAATAATAGCTTTCCCACAGTGTTTGGGTTTAAACGGTTTCTATTTATTTGAAAAGTATTTCACTAGCTGTAGATAATATTCTTTCAAAATCTATTAAATGTGAGATGACAGGCGATCGCCATTGCATTTTGCAGGCGCTTTATACTGTAGTCTGTATTGCATTTGCATGTGAAACTGAAACAAAAATAAATCAGTTTTAATTGAACAGTTTTTGTTTGTCACACATTTTTCTGATATTGTTTCTTGACGTATCGTATCGTGACCCTGGCATATTGAAGAGCATAGTATTATGAGTTTAGGACCTAAATTTATACACCTAAACTTAAGGTGTATCGTCCCATTCTTATACCCAACAATGGACAAATTGATCATCATGAGATAATACCGTTAATTAAAGATCTTTTCACCAGGACGTCTTACGCACAGTGGCATAAGCTCATGCATATATTTTTTTTCTTTTAGCAACAAAATAATGCTTGTAAATGTCATCTCTGACTTTTGTATTTGCAGACACTCTGCTTTTCTCAATTTGCCAAGCGAGGAGGAAATGCGTCGGAGGTCAGTTTTCCATCAGACAGGCGCTCAAAGAGTGTGTACACTCCTCTGGAGCAGCAGGTCATCCAGCTGAAACAGCAGTACAAGGACGCCTTGTTAGCTGTGGAGTGTGGATACAAATACAGGTTTTTTGGAGAGGATGCAGAGGTGAGAATTTACTATCAAATATATGTAAAAGCACATTATAAAATCATTTTAACAAGCATGTGTCCTTAGATTGCAGCAAAGGAGTTGAATATCTTCTGTCACCTGGACCATAACTTCATGACGTGCAGCATCCCCACACATCGATTATTTGTGCACGTCAGGCGACTGGTGTCCCACGGGCACAAGGTGTGAAGTGTTTTTGAAAGTAGTATGGAATTGAAGGCACTAAGAACAAATGATCGCTGCCAATCTTCACAGTTTAAATGGATTATACCGGGGTGTCAAATGTACAGAGGGTGCAATCTGGCCCGCGCGTGGGGTTATTTTGGCTGACAGACATGTTTTATAGCTCATTCTTACTGTACAGACAGAATCTCATGCTTTTATTTTGACATCGGTGCTGTAAAACGAGTCATTTTTGAGATCGAATGCGTGCACTTGGCTAAATTTCGTGTCTGCAGCCACATTCATTAATTTGCCCCCTCCCAGTCAAAATGGATTGGACTTCTAGACCCGTCAATGCAGCCAATAAATTAACAAGAAGGTGACCCAATAATGCCCTAAAACAAACAGGAAGAAACAACTAGAGGTAACCTGGAAATGCCAGAAATTACAAAAACAAAAAAAAAATCAGGAACGGTTCCAAAATTTACAGGAAGTGACCCTTAAACACCTTTAGATTAAAAGGAAGTGACGCCAAAGTAACTCGCTGCCACCCACTGACAACAATCGACATCCAATCCACTTAAACTGGATTGACAGGCTGCGAATGCTCATTGTTCAGAGCCATTGACGGCGCTAGACGTCCAGTCTTTGTTTATTCGCCCCCTCTCATTTAAAATGGATTTGACGTCTAGAGTCGTCAATGGCAGCCAGTGGGTTAGCTTATTATGCGAAAATAAGTTAGATATGTACTAATTGCAATAAATGTGGCCCGTGAACCAAAATGACTTTGACCCCCCCGAACTAGTCGATGACCTTACTGATCATTTCTACTTTTAATTTCATCAACGTCTCCCACCGACGAGGCTGTTATTGCACCCTGGGGTGGTCTGCTAAGTGCTAACGTGCCACCATTAGCCTCCAATCAGACCATTATTCGCTAGCGAGGACCAATCCATTTTGACTGGGAGATGCGACTGCCCCATCCCAATCGAAATTGATTAGACGTCTAGCGCTGCCACTGGCAGCCAGTGAATAAAATTATTTGGTCAGAAATAAACTGGTCCGACATACATGAGATTGAATTGCCATGAATGTAGCCCACGAACCAAAATGAGTTTGACACCCTTGGATTATACTATTGCTGTCAGTGGCACTGAAACACCATTAAAAGTTCATGATCAGTTACTATTCAAGTTGTTTCATTAGTTGGTAGTTATGCTATTTAGTATTTTGTTGTGTGATAATTTTAGTTTCATTTTGAAACCGTGAGTTTGAATGATTTTTGATTTAAGACTCCATGATTTTCATTTCATAGGTGGGTGTCGTCAAGCAGACCGAGACTTCTGCCATCAAAGCATCAGGGGTCAATAAGAACACTTTGTTTAAACGGCAACTAAGTGCACTCTACACCAAGTCCACGCTGGTGGGAGAAGGTATCCTTTTTACATTGCCTAATGGGAGTTCTCAAGTTGTCCCCCACTTTCTTGGTGAGGACTAGAGGTTGGAATCTTGGGGCATTACGATTACGATTCAGAGGCTACGATTTGATTATAAATCGAATATTGATGCACCCTTTTAATGTTTCGTACATTAGTTACAAAAATTGTACAAAAATCCTCTCAGGCTTAAATAAACTAGTATTTCAGTATCAAGTTTAGAGTTCAAAACAGTAAATAAAATACTCAAGTCCCCATTCTGTATCAGCAACTTTAAACTACATTCAATTAATTTAATGTTGTGAAACAACCGTTAAAGTTGTTAAAATTGCTCTCGTTATTCCATAATTTCCCCTCTGTCTACTCTCGACATGTGAAAGTTTTAAAACTGTTTCATCATTTAAAGATAGATTCAAGTCAACATTTTGCCGATTTAGTAGTATTTTAGATAAAAAGTTAATCAGGTTCGCTCGGAAGGTTCGCTACCACAGCCTTCTAGATAAGTCTACTGCTCTAAGATGGCGGCTTTTTACTAACGCCGGCGAGTCTGTCATTTCGCATCTAGTTTCCTATACATGTGCTGCTAATGCCGCTGAGTCTGTCATTTTGCATCCAGTTCTTTATACATGTGATATCTACCATAGCATTATGTGGGCCTAGTTTGTAGCGGCTGTTGGCCGCAGTCAGGTATTATTGTTTTTTTTATCTAGCGGCATGAGGTGAGCCAGAGCCGTGAGTTGAGCATGATGTTTACTCTCGGTCTGTTCCTCATTGTGTCCCGAAGACCGCGCTGACTGGGTTTTAGTTCGGCTTTACTAGGCATATTTCAATAATTGGAATTTGGATGTTTGTGAATCGTTCTCAAATCTTCCATGGCCGAATCGCGAATAATTTAAGAATCAGAAATTTCGCATACCCCTAGTCCCAACTAATACCAACTAATATTGCTACTCCTCCGATATTCATGGACGGATCAGATTTAAATTTGGTAGCTATATCTTTGTATTTATACGCATCGATCCTTGTTTTTGAAACTTTTTTTTTTTAAGCTTGGAATAAACTTAAAACAAAATGCATGATATGAGAAAAAAATGATACATAAGCCACCCCTGGACAAACTTAGTATCTTGAGGTACAACTGTACAGGTAGTCCCCGGGTTACGACGGACCCCACTTATGCGATTTCAACTTCACGACGCCTGCGTCTCGTCATCTTTTTATTTTAAATGTTGACTTTTGTTTTGTGATGCATGCTTTTATTTTGGGGCAGGAAGCGTAGACCAGGAAGCGAGCGCATGTACAAACGCTCCGACCCACCCCACACGCGCACACACATAGCAGCCAAGTGGCAGAGATGACTGCCTGCGCGCACATTTTTTGCTTGTGAAGCATCCAGAGGCTGATACATGCTTATCGTTCGTTATTGCTGTATCAGCAGCTACTTGTAAACGGAAATTTGAATTGCTTTATTTTATGTGACTGATTTAATTTAATTTTATTTCAGTTTCATTCTGCAAGTGTTGATGTCACGAGCAGCTGAATAAAGTCGACAAAGCACACGGACGTCTGACATCGCCATTTCAGAGCTTAGCTCACTGTCTAGCTAGGACTTAGCTTCAACGACTTGGCGAGGACAGTACAATGACGTATAACACATGTTTTTGGATAGTTTAAAATTTTTTAAAATTTTTTATTTAGAGGGGGTTTTGAGGTATTTAAATAGTTAATTACGATTTACGCAGAAATCTGGGTTATGTCGCCAGCACAGGAACGAAACTCGTCCGTAAACCAGGGACTACCTGAATACTGTATGTATTCATACTAGGCCTGCTCAATGTATTGTTTGAACATCACCATCACGATGTGTACATGAGCAATAGTCCTATTGCAGAAAGTGCGATTTTTTTTTTTTTTTTTTTTCTTGAACACGCAAACTTGTGTTTTGCTCCATAAAAGCAGCAAGTTTCCAGGGACATGGGCTCCTGGATCCGTTTTATATACAGAAATCTTCATCATTCACAGATGAACCCCTTTAGCCTGGACTAATCTGTGTTATATGACTACAAAGTGGTCATGGTGAGTCAACCGAAATCTTTCCAGACTGAGCTATTGAAGTCATCTGGTGAAAATTCTTGTAGTTTTAATACAGCAATATATATCGCAATAAATCGCAAACCCCCAAAAAGTTGCAATGTCAGTTTTTTTCATGGTCAGTAAATTCACATCATCCTCGGAGCCCCATTTGAAAATCTTTTGTTTGAGGGCCCCTCAATTACATTTATCAATCAAGGACTTATTAACATTCAAAGTTCATGTTCAGTTACTGTTTCAATTGTTTCCTTACTTGCTAGTTATGTTATTTAGGTAGTTATGTGCCCAATTTAGTTTCGTTTTGAAACCGTGAGTTTGAATGACCTTTGATTTATGACCTGGAATTACTTGTCAAGTTCTTCTGCTTACACATTGTACATGCAAATTAAGCCTCCCTGCCTCATTAGCGTCATAAAATGGATGGTGGATACTCATAGTAAAGGTGTTGGGTCAGTAAAGTGATTCGATAAATGAATGCATTAATCTATTATTTATACTTATATTAGGCTCAAATCATGTGGCAATTCATCTAGTCTATGTATCGCGATCCCATTTTTATTTTTTTTCCAAACTCGATGCGTATCGTGACGGCTTGTATCATGATATATCGCAAAATTAATATTTTATCCCAAATCTAGGGGAAAAACAGAAACATGTATACTATACTGATGTCACAGACATGTGCTATAAATCACCAGTCTTGTTCGGAATAGAATCTTGACCGGAATTGGAATTGATAGAATATTCTGAATGGGGTGTGTACATACGTCAGACTTTCAATCCAAATAACCTTGTCCATATAAACGTAGTCACTGTCCTCAACATAGCATTGAGATGTCAACCCAGTGCGCAGTGCAGACGACGTGACGGAGGGCGGGAGTCAGGATGCCATGTCGGAGCCTCCTGACAGCATCCTGTTATGTATCAGTGAAAATTGGGACAAGTGGAAGAAGCAGCTGACTGTTGGGCTGGTGGTGAGTAGGGGTGGGAACCTCTGAGTACCTCACTATACGATACAATTGCGATACAAGGCTCACAATAACAATGATTTCACAATGTGGCGATCAGTGTTGGGAATAACGCCGTTATAAATAACGGCGTTATTTTTTCCAGTAACGGGATAATCTAACTAATTATTTTTTCCGCCGTTACGACGCCGTTACTGACGGTCAAAAGCAATGCGTTACTTACTTTGAATAAATTGAGTCTATTCTGGTCTGTTTATTTGACATCCAAGACTTGGGGTGCGCTCAGGTTCATGGCAATGAAAATAGTAAACACACATAGCCTACCGTTGCAAGAACGATGGAGTTGCCGTTTGATACGGTCATAATGTGCAGGTCCTTCACTCATCCGCAGCAAAACTGTTCGTAGCTTTGTAGCAATTTTTAATTTCAGAATCGCTGATGAGTTTAGAAACATACACCAAACAATAAATTCAGCAGAATGTTCATTTCGCGCAATTGTGGAAGCCCGTCGACATCTTTACTCCATTTGTCTTCAGCTTGCTCGTAAGGGTCAACATTGTTGTCACATCCTTAAGTTTAATCACATATCTGTTCTTCACCTTAGTAACGAGTTTGTCTCTTTATCGAACTGGCAAGTTAAAGTTTAGTGTCCCGCGAGCCAGACCTGCTTCCAATATGGCTGCGTTGTTGTCAAATCTCACGTGATCCCCCATTCTGTGCCGTAAACGCTCGAGCCTCATAGCGCACGTACTTCAGAGCTGGTGTTTTCACACACAAACCGGAACAGCGCGTGCGGCAAACACACACACGCAAAACAGATGCAGAGGGATATGATGGCAGAGCAGAGGAAAATTTGTTCTTTACGAGGTGGAGATATAAACACTATTTCAAGTTGGTCGAAATGAAAGGAAAGAACGTGCGTGTAAAGTGTAATTTATGTCCCGGGGCAAAGCTTTTGTCGACATCTGTGGTAAGCAATTCAAATCTGTTTATTTTTGTTGCACTTCAAGTGTAGGATAAATCTGTTGCTGGTCAGGTGCAATAAATATTACAAGGTTCTATAATACAACTACCTGTCTGTTCTTCTCTGTTCAACTGACTCGAATACTGCTCAGAAAATTTCAAATTCTTTGACATACAACAGCTTCTTTTTAAAGTAACAGAAAATGTTACTTTCCCTGGTAACTAGTTACTTCTGCTATAGAGTAATTCAGTTACTAACTCAGTTACTTTTTGGAAGAAGTAGTGAGTAATTATAACTAATTACTTTTTTAAAGTAATGTTCCCAACACGGGTGGCGATACAACATTCATTGATACATCACTCAGGTAATCATTCTAGGATGTTCTACAAATGACGGCGCTAGACGTCCAGTCCAGTCAAAATGAAATGGATGTTTAGCGCCGTCATTGGCAGCCAGTGAGCTCACAGAGACACTCTTCTCATGGAAGATTTTATACCAACCTGTTGTCACCTGTTTAAAACGATATATCGATTCTTTGTGGGAGCATATCAATTACCTTATGGGCTGCAAAGTATCGTCAATCATGATATATGACCTTTTTGATATATTGTCACATCACTAGTGGTGAGTAACTTTTAATACAACTATACTCTAAAAAAACAAAAACACTTTTACACTGTCATCAAATTTGAATTGTTTTTAGCGTTTCATTGTGACCTCAGTAATATGCTGTCTAATTCTGTACATTTGCCAATGCAGGCAGTTCAACCCAGCACAGGAGAAGTGCAGCTGGATTCTTTTCCTGACGGTCATTCTCGCTCTGAACTGGAGAGCCGTGTCTTGAAGATAAACCCTGTAGAGATCCTGGTGCCCTCTGACCTCTCAGCACAGACTCATAAACTGTTGCAAAGCATCAGCAATGCCAGGTAGCCAATAGGGGGGGTGGTTGGCCTTTTTTTTTTTCAATCTCAACACTGTATGCTTGCATCCATTTTCTTTTGCGCTTAATGGCAGCAGGGCACATCCAGACAAACTCATCACACGCAAATGTATAAACTACACTAGAAAATGTAATTCAGACACATAGATTCCTTAGCAACAATTTAACATTTACATTATTGCAGCAAATGCGTTGACATGCTCATCCGCTGCTCTTTATAATGTCATGCTACAATTTCAGTCTTAGGCACTAAATGGAAGGGAACATCGAGTAAAATGACATTTCGGTTCTATATGTTTTATTGTAATGTTAGTAAGTCATCCTCATTTTAATTTAAGTTGAAATTAATGTTTAAGTTTAACGTAATAATAACTTTTTTTCTATGTAAGTCTCGGTTGTTGTTTACGTCGCAATTTAGTGATGTAAAACAGTGTGGCGGGCTGTCGTGATGAGATCTCAACCATTCATTTACAGTGCGTGGGGGGTGGTGGTGCGTCCTCTTATCCCATCTCTAAAGGCCGGTTGATGGGGGCACTGATAGGCCCGGGGACCACCCTGGATCCTTTTGCTGGGCTGCGGGAGGAGGGGTGGGCTGCACTGGCTCGCCAACCGCCATGGCTGGGGAAAGGCCATGGGCCTGGGGCGGCACCCACACGGCATTTCCACTCATCTGCGGGACTATCATCACATGTCTGATGGGATTCATGCATGACTAGGTGCAATTAGACACACCCAAGTAGAAAACCTCGTCAGGGTTAGCGATCAGGCAGCATAGAATAGGATGCCAACATACTCACACTCACAAGGGATGCACACAAATACTTGAAAGGTGGAAAAGCGCTATATAAGTATAACACCATTTACCATTCTACACCTTACATGGCTGATTCGTGGACACTTCACCCCTCCCAATCCCTTATTTTTCTGACCCCTCGCACCGCCCCCCACTCTCTCTCTCTCTCTCCTTGGTCATCAGGCCCCCCACATGGTGTCAACCAGAAATACAACTAGCTAACGATAGCACCAACATAGTTATTTCTTGTTGTTGTTTGTACTTCTTCTGTCTCTCTCCTATTCTCTTTTTTTCTATTCCCCCATAAACCCTTCCTGTTCGCTGCTTTATCCTATTAAACAATGTATGTTGAATGATCACAATGGGAGTATGCCATACTCCCATGTGATGCATCAAAAGTATTCAGACCAATCAGACACTTAGATTTCCGTTCTCCGTGTCAAGCAGCTGAACAGGACAGGTTAAAAAAAATTAATAGAGCAGAATTAAAGTCTCAGTAAAATATCATTTCTACCTGGTAATGATTTTTTTTTCTAAGGAGTCCACACTGTCCTCTGGTGGCTGGTGGTATACTGTCCAATTGTATTGCGACAAAAAGAAGCACAGGGACGAATAATTGTCCTTGCGCCCTGGAAGAATTATACAGTCCCTGACAAAAGTCTCGTCGCTTATTCATTTTGTAGAAACAATTGCTAATAACCTGACACTTAATTATTCAATTGGTTTCAGAAATGGCTCATATGAAAGGTAAGACCCTCCCAAATTATGTTGAATGTACACAAATATATTTGTTTCACTGAAAAAAGATTTATCATTTAATGAAGACATAAAGGTCAAATTTTGGCAAGACAAAAGTTTTGTCGCCTACAGAAAGTAGTGTGAAAACTGATAAAAAATGTACTTCAAATATTAAAATATGTTACATTAGCGAATTAAGTTGTGGTGCTGTGAGATCTAAAATTAATATTTTGTATGACTTCCATGGACTTGAAGGACTGCATCAATGTGGTTCTGCAAGGATTCATACAATTTATTGATGAAGTCATCAGGAACATCAAAGAAAGCAGTCTTGCATGCCTCCCTGAGTTCATCAACATTCTTGGGTTTCGTCTTCCATGCTTCCTCTTTCACCCTGTTCATGCCTGCTGACTGGGCTGGCCAGTCCTGGAGGACTGTTTTCTGAGTGAATCTCAGATCCATGTGGGCTCCAGTAGGTCTCCTGCAATATTTGCGGCGGCTGTGGTGTAATTCAATGGAAGATTCATCTGAAAAATCCACCTTTTGCCACAAAACAGTGAAGTTTGGTTGTGGCAAAATCATAGTCTGGGGTTACATCCAGTATGGGGGTGTGCGAGAGATCTGCAGGGTGGAAGGCAACATAAATAGTCTGAAATATCAACAAATCTTAGCTGCCTCTTACATCCCTAACCATAAAAAGGGACACATTTTGCAGCAGGATGGTGCTCCATCGCACACTTCAATTTCTACCTCAAAGTTCCTCAAGGCAAAGAACATCAAGATCCTCCAGGACTGGCCAGCCCAGTCACCAGACATGACCAGGATGAAAGAGGAAGCATGGAAGACGAAACCCAAGAATGTTGTTGAACTCTGGGAGGCATGCAAGACTGCTTTCTTTGATGTTCCTGATGACTTCATCAATAAATTGTATTAATCTTTGCCGAACCGTATGGATGCAGTTCTTCAAGCCCATGGAAGTCATACAAAATATTAAATTTGGATCTCATAGCACCACTACTTAATTTGCTTATGTTATATAACATTTTTTTTTTTTTTTCAATTTTCATACTACTTTCTGCAGGCGACAAAACTTGTATTGCCAACATTTTGACCTTTATGTCTTCATTAAATGATAAATCTTTTTTCAGTGAAAGAAATATATTTTTGTACATTCAACATCATTTGGAAGGGTCTTAGCTTTCATATGAGCCATTTCTGAAACCAATTGAATAATAAAAAGTCAGGTTATTAGCCATTGTTTCTACAAAATGGATAAGCGACGAGACTTTTGTCAGGGACTGTAGTCTGTTCTCAATGCGTAACATAATTACGGCGGGACCATTTTACATCACCACATTGCATCGTAAACAACAATGGCGAAGAAATATTTTATTAAGGTGAAAATTATTTTCAAAGGTTGTAAATAATAGAAATCTTAGTAACATTAAAACAAAACAAACAGAATTAACATTTCATTTCACTCAGGATTCTCTTTAATAAAGCACACACACAAGAAGGTTGCGCTGAAGGTTGAGCCCCGTCTTTCTCTCGGGGCTTTTTCTTACTGCGTTATGCACAAATGAAGATCAAACGACAGAGTGGGAGGGAATGAAGTGGATTAGATTAGATGAGGTTGATTGGATAAATAGAAAGCTGCCTGCTGCTTTTTGCGTATGTCTTTTTTTTCCCGGTGTACATATGTCATTTTTCACCCTCCCCCCTTTTTTTCACCTGGAAAAATGACATGCAAGTTCCAAGATTCTAACCGAGAGACTGTGGTAGTAGTAGAAGAAGGCAGAGATGCTAACCATTCGTCCAGTGATTCTTTCATTACATCTATTAAAATGAATGAATAGGAATGATCCTAAATGTAAATCATTTAAGAATAGCTGATTAAATAACAGTCACTTAGCAATCAAGTAAAGTAACTGTTGAAAAAAAAAAAAAACCCTCCACATTAGCCGGTCGATTGAGCTATTTTAAAGGATTAAAAATCAGATCAACCTTGCTTCACTATTCAGCTACTGTCTCTACAACCTCGACCTCTCATGGATCAGTCAGGTGGTGGCAGCGGGCACCCTGGCAACAGGGCGTGCGTCTCCACAGAGAATTAGGTAATGAGCTCTCGGGAGATTGTCGTGTAGCTGGGAGCACTTCTAGTGGCTTTGCTCCTCATGCCCTTGCCTGCGGGCACTGGCCCGCTTTGTGAGTGGAATTTGAGCAAGTAAAAAACCTCACCGGATTAGGATTTTCCACACAAACGTTCTCAATTTCCGTATTTTTTCAGATAAGTCCTTTTTTTTTTTTTTTTTCATCTGCGACATATATGTGAAATGATTGAAGGGAACCCCAACTAAAATGCCATGTTGGGTCTACATTATTTATTTTAATGTTAGTTCCACAACTATAATATACAACCTATGAAAATAATTTGCAGTTTAAAAGTTTACTTTCAAAACTTTATTTCGTTGTAGGGCGCCATTGTTGTTTAGCTGGCAATGTGATCTGGGTAGTGACATAAATGGTGCTTTAGCGGCTATCTGTAGCGATAAGCTCAACCATTCAATCTTTCCAGTTGGAGACGTTTTGGACGGAGTGGAAAGTCTTGAGTGAATTTTTGCCGAGGGGTGGGGCCCAAAATGAGTGCTGCAATGATTAATCGGTAAATTCGAGGAATTCGATGAGGAAAAAAAACTTCGAATTAAATTTTGCTGCTTTGATTATTCGTTTGATTAAAGTGGCGTTGTAATGCTTTGTTTTGAAAGAGTTTGCATTAAGTTTTATTGATTTAGGTGAATACACTTCCCTCTACTGGTGACAGTGAATAAGACATAACTCATTTCACATGGCTGAATCCAGCTGCTCCCTGTTAAGATCAACATAAGCTAGGTTTTTGTTTGAGATAGTGTATTTTAAATGCATTCGTAATTTCGTTTATAGGTATATTTAGCCTTTTTTGTGGGAATATGTGTCTGAACCATTTGTGAATAGCATTGTAAAAAAACAAAACAAAAACAAAAAAAAGTTTGCATTTTATAGCATTTAAGCTGGCGGCACGGTGGCTGAGTGGTTAGCACGTCTGCCTCACAGTTCTGAAATCCAGGGTTCCATCCCGGGCTTTGGCCTTCCTGTGTGGAGTTTGCATGTTCTCCCTGTGCCTGCGTGGGTTTCCTTTGGGAACTCCGGTTTCCTCCCAGATCCCAAAAACATGCATGGTAGGCTGATTGAACACTCTAAATTGACCGTAGGTATGAGTGTGTGCGTGAATGGTTGTATGTCTCCTTGTGCCCTGCGATTGACTGGCAACCAGTTCAGGGTGTACCAGGCATGAAAATGGGTCAGGGGTTAAAAAGGTGAGAAGGGTGTGGAGGAAATATGTTCCAGCACACTGTACACCCCAACAAAATATTGAGCTCTGTCGACCCACACTGTGTTTCAGCAGGGCCATGCAGAGACCGGTGGAGGGGCTGGTGCTCGTAGATCAAAAGGAGCACATGAACAAGTATTTAATACACCTTAAAACAACATAACTTCAATTTTAACCAGCTTTAGATAATAACTGGCTGCGACTGTGACATACTTTAATTGGGAGGGGGCAACAGTGAATAGAAATCAAAACTGTTATCAACACTTTCTGGCTGTGACTCAGTCAGTCTGCCTCTTTTCTTCCTTCAACCTCTGCATCAAAACTTCCTTCCTCAACTTGTTCATCTGAGAACAAACCACATCAGATGGTCACTGAGCCACCAACAGCACAGTTTTCTTAAAACTATCATTTCATTATTATCCATACTTAACAACTCTAGCACCTAATGATTAATAAAGCAATGACATACAAATCTTATAGAAAAATAACATTGTAATTGTGTTTATAATTGTATTTAATACCAGACTATCCTTGCAAACTTGTTCTTACCAGGTCTGCTATTCAACCAGCTGATGAGGTATCCACTGCCTTTAGCAGCCTCATCTAACTCCTTTTTTTATCCCTCAATCTCCCTTCCCTACGACGCATGTCTATGTAATGAAATAAAAAAAATTTTTTAAAAAACAAAAAAACAGACTCGCCGGTGGCTTTTAGTTTTAAAGCTTTCTTAATTTCTTTCTCTCTCAATAACGATGGAGGTAGATTTGTGTTTTTATTATTCAATCAAAAAACAAAGTTACTTGTATCAAAAACAAAGTTGCTTCAATCAAAATACAGTGTATACTTTTAATCCCCAAAAAGTCACTTCAATAAAAAAATTGTTTTTGATTGCAAAAATAAATTTGAGACAAAAAAAGCATTTGAAAACTATTTTTCTTAAATGAAACAAATTTTTCCATTGAAGTAATGTTGTTTTGCGTTTGGGCCACATTTTGGCTAGGACATTTGTGTCTTTATTATTCAATCAAATAAGTTGCTTCAAACAAAAAAATATATATAAAAAGAAAAACTTTGCACATGTGTCAATCACCGTTTACCAAAGCCTGAGAGGGTTTGAGTAGACTCACTATGAAGCATTTAATAAAGCCAAGCATTTTCTTACTACTTTATTTTTGTTTAAAAATAATTCGGTGGGGCAGTAACATGTTTAAAACTTATCATAATTCTTACATTTTGAAGTGCTTGAAAACCATTAATAAATGATACTTTGGTGAAGAAAGTGAAAAAACATGTCATATATATATGTATCTTTTTTTCCAATGTAAAATCTGAATAAATGCATTGAACACGCACAAAAAAATGGGGGTGGCGCTACTTCGCGGTTTTCACTTATTGCGGCGGGTTCTGGTCCCCATTAACTGCGAAAAACGAGGGATCCCTGTATTTCTGAAAAGCTTTAAGAAGCAGGACTCATTCCCACCACTCGTCGGGCCGGTGTTGTGCCGGCACCGGCCGTCAGCTTTAATTCAAGCCGAAAATCACGCGTCTCCGGCGGACGACGGGAGCGATGTGAGGCGCCACCTCCATCCGAGAGCATGCCGCTTAATTTGACTCAATAGTGTGTTTCTTCGTCTATATTACCGCTAAATACACAAGCTTGACGCCAATTTAACGGGAACTATTTTTTTTTCATGTGAGATTTGGCTAGCTCTGGCAGTGTTCAACGCAAGCTGCAACGAATGGCAGTAACTTTTTTATATCGCAAAATGTGAAAACGATTGAAACCATTACTCACCAAATTCAATCTGCTGGCAAATACAGGCAAGTGTTTATGCTGCCCTCTGGTCTGCCCCGGTGTGGATAAGGCCTGCTTTTTGTTTTCGCAGCTTTGCAATGCCACCCAAAGGCTCTCCGAGTGCTCCATGTACAGTAAGGAGTGCGCGCGTTTGGAATAATGGAACGCAGCTTGGGCTGATGATTGGTTCTCGTCAGCGAAGCATCTAGAAGGATTTGCTGACTGTGTTCTTAAGTGCTCAGTTTATGTACTAAGTTAATTACATGATGATAATAATAATAATAATTAAATAAAACCTCCCGACCCCCCCACCCCCAAAAATAATTTCTCCTCGGATCTACGCAATTCACGTAGGTCGCCCTTTTTGACTTCAAAACGGCGAATTTCACCGAAAGGTGAGAGATTTTCATGCCTGGGGTGTACCCTGCCTACTGCCTGTAGTTAGCTGGGATAGGCTCCAGCACCTCCGCCACCCTCGTGAGGAAAAGCGGCATGGAAAATGGGTGAATGAATGAAAGCTAGCAGACTTTTGCCATGTAAGCCAATTGTTCCTTTGTTGTACTGAGATCCTCATTTATTTATTTTTTTTATACCACTTGGGGATAAGCTCAGGTTTTCATATTTTATGTTCCTTATCCGATTACTCGATTATTCTAGTTCATCGATGAATCGACTACTAAAATAATCGATAGCTGCAGCCCACCCAAAATCGAGACTTGTTCTATTTTCACAGCGCAGCCGCGCTGTCGTCAACAACACATCCAATAACAGAGGGGCAGCGTACTTATACAGTATCTGTACTATCAAGGCTGTTTTGACGCCAGATATATCGAAATCACGGCTTACGAAACCTTGATAAATGCACTTTTGTAAAGTTTCGCGAGCTCTGGGACACTCAAAAAATGACTCTCATAGCTCTCCTTGCTAAGCTAAATGGTACCTAGATGTGCGTTTGTGTAGAAATGTAGTTCACCCTAACCCTAAACTATTAACCTTCTCACCTAAAGTAGTAAAACTCTTTACACATTGATTATAATCTCCCTTACTCCTTGAAATAGGAAAAGTAGCCGTTTTCTTGTGATACAATGAATAAAAAATGCCTTGGTGCTTAGGATTATAGTGAATATGTGTGCTGGAGTCAGCCCGGCTTTGACTTTCTGACAACGTCTACGTCAGCGATCATAGCTCCTCCCGTTTTGCGTTTGCCGTGGGCCGCTTTTCACACGGGGCTGCCGCTAGTGTGTGTTACTCTTTACGCTTGAGTAAAATTTTGGGCTACTCTACACACTAGGGGTGCAACGGTACACACAAGTCACGATTCGGTATGTACCTCGTTACGAAGGTCACAGTTTGGTACGAGGGTCACTGTTCGGTACGGGTTCAGTACAACAGGAAAAACAAAAGCGCTTTTTTTTTAATCACAGCATTTGAAAGTTGAAGTTTGTTGTTTTGGCTAAAACTAAAAAGCAGCACTTATTACAGAGCAAAATGAAGAGTACATCAAACTTGTGAATTTCTATGAGTCACAGTTTATGTGCGCAATAGACAACACATCCTTTTTTGTAGGCAACGACTGAGGTAACCGTTAAACTAAAGTCAGGTAGCGCTCGCTAGTTGGCAACCTTGGTAACTTTGTTGTAAAAAATAAGATTTTACCATTTTCAATTCTGGCTTACACACAGTTAACTGTAAACAATTAACAGTGAACATACACTCCCACAGAAGATATAGTTTTATATTGGCTAAAATAAAAAGTGTAAATCGTTCCAAAACTGAAAAAGTATCTCTTGGAATAGTGCAAAAATATATACTCACTCAGTGTTTCAATTATTTCAGCCTATGGCTAGAGCAAAATATACATTTACGAATTTGAAAATTTAAAATAAATTGTTAGCTATATTGCATAAAATACTTCCCACTCTGTACATTCACCATAACTTTCTGAGTAGTGATCAGTGAAAACATCTTCTTCCTCTGTTTTGGTTTGTCTCCTTTTTTCCGTAAGCTTGGCTTTTGATTTTGGCGCATTGCCTCTACCGCCCCCTGGATTGGAGGAGAACCAACTCTGACATTATTTCTTCTTGACCGAAAAGTCCATCTAGCGATGTCAATGGCAGCCAGTGACCTAACTTATTTCGCCAAAAATAAACTGATATCTGATTGCCAAAAATATGGCCCGTGAACCAAAATGACTTTGACGCCCGTTTCCAGTGCATCATACTTGGGGAAAAATGAAACCCTCTTGATTGGAAATATGCAGAAAATGTCTGCTGAAGACTAGTGTCTTACCAATTCAGCCTTTCAAATAAGGGGGAAAGTAATCTTTTCTGTAATTTCATGTGAGCTTCAACCTCTTTGTAGGTTTTTCATCCACTAATTTTAGGTTTGGTGAATGTTTTTCACTGAGCTTGACTTGATCAATTGAAGCTCATCATCACTTGAACTGGCTGCTTAAATGATTTATGGAGGTTACTGGAACAATAACATGGTTGCCTCCAGTCTGACTAGTGGCAGACTGAAACATGGCTCGTGTGTGTGTATAATGAAAGAAAAGGCATCTATAGCCTCGTGCTTGCCTAAGTTGCCGTGGCAACAGGTTGGACAAAGCTAGCAAGTCCTTGAAAGCAGCATTGCAGCACAAATGAATGAGATGTGATGGAGCGGTGCATTTGCCGTGTGTGCGTCGTCTTGTTTTTTTTTTTTTTTTCATTTCATTAGGTAGGAAAAATGACATATTTGCTTTTATTCATGTCATTTCCTTTCAGTACTCAGGCTGACGACAAAGTGCGTGTTGAAAAGAGGGACAGCACCCAGTTTGAGTTTGCTTCTGCAATGAACACAGTCACTGAATTCTATTGCCACAATCAGGTTGAAGGTTTGTTTATGTGTATATGTTCTTTTTCATTTGTAATTTTTTTGTCTTTTTTCTCTAAACAAAACATTAAAATTTCATCGTACAGTGTATCAAATACTTGTTCTCCCCACTGTAATAGGAGTGACAAACTCTAGGTAGCTCATGATAAGATTTGCGGTACAAGGCTCACGATAACGATGATCTCACGATATGACTGTACAGTGATCCCTCATTTTTCACGGTTGATGGGGCCTGCCCCCCGCAAAAATTGGAAAGCTGTGAAGGAGAGGCGGAGCCTATTTACATTATCTTAAAAAATCATAATAAATTTGTGTTCAGTGTATTTATTCAGATTTATCAATATTGGAAAAAAATACATGTAAAACATGTTTTTATGATTAATAAAACAAAAACCGTATATGATATGTATATATTTTAAAAATTGTTTTTAAGCACAGCTAATGTAATAATTATGATTTAAATGAGATATACAGTATATACAGTGGGGCAAATAAGTATTTAGTCAACCACCAATTGTGCAAGTTCTCCCACTTGAAAAGATTAGAGAGGTCTGTCATTGTCAACATAGGTTAACCTCAACCATGAGAGACAGAATGGGGGGAAAAACCCCCAGAAAATCACATTGTTTGATTTTTAAAGAATTTATTTCCAAACTAGAGTGGAAAATAAGTATTTGGTCACCTACAAACAAGCAAGATTTCTGGCTGTCAAAGAGGTCTAACTTCTTCTAACGAGGTCTAATGAGGCTCCACTCATTACCTGTATTAATGGCACCTATTTTAACTCATTATCGGTATAAAAGACACAGTCCACAACCTCAGTCAGTCACACTCCAAACTCCAATATGGCCAAGACCAAAGAGCTGTCGAAGGACACCAGAGACAAAATTGTAGACCTGCACCAGACTTGGATGACTGAATCTGCAATAGGTAAAACACTTGGTGTAAAGAAATCAACTATGGGAGCAATTATTTGAAAACGGAAGACATACAAGACCACTGATAATCTCCCTCGATCCGGGGCTCCATGCAAGATCTCACCCTGTAGCGTCAAAATGATAACAAGAACGGTGAGCAAAAATCCCAGAACCACACGGGTGGACCTAGTGAATGACCTACAGAGAGCTGGGACCACAGTAACAACAATTAATAAACAGAAAAACAAGCTCTTTTCAGCCTTGTTCTGTGAATTGGAATGAATATCACTAGTAGACGTCAAATCCTTTTGAACTCCAAATCAATTGAAAGTAACCTGTCAATGCCCACAAGACTGGCCTTGAATGCTCTGGTTTCAGTGCTATTGACAGGGTTAAACGTCTGATCCAGTCAAAATGCATTGGATGTCTAGCGCCGTCAATGGCAGCTAGTGAGCTAACGCAGACACTATTCTAATGGAACATTTTGGGAGCAACCTGTTGGTTCCTTTTTAGGGAAAAAAAAAAAAATAATAATAAAAAAAAAAATATATGTATATATATATATATATATATATATATATATATATATATGGCGGAAAACTCTCAAGTGACTTAAAGTTCCGCTCTGAGACCCCCAATTTGGCCAAATTTCAAAATTGTCCGATATGCACGTGTGATACATCATTGGAAAGCTTACAATCTCAAATTTCTGGGGGAAGAAAAATTTTGAACAGAAGGGCATTAATAAAAAAATAAAATTAAACAGCAAAACCCTAATTGGAGGCGAGAGCACGCGAGAACAGAATTAAAGACGCCATGATTTTAACGAGATGATATCGCGTACTTTCCTTGTTTCGATCCAAAAACTTCATGTAGAAGGTGTCATCGAGTGTCAAGACATAGATGTTAATGGCCACAACCGGATTTTTGGGGGATTATATGAGTGAAACATGGTAATATGACAAGGGTCGTGATGCAGAAATCACAGACATCAAGGTGTGGTCGAGATGTTCTTTTAAACGCTTTTTTTAATTGTTCTTTGTTTGGATCGATTATTTACCATCCAACATATTGGGGAAAATGCGACAGTAACAAAAAATACAGTTAATCGATAGTTATGAGGTAGATATCCGTGACTTTTTTTACAGACGCCATTTTTTTCATTGTGACTTAATTTGTTTAAAAGTTTAAAATATGCGAGTGAATAATTTTTTAAAGTCTTTTTTTTTTTTTTTTAAACGAAATATTTGACAATTAATGATACTAAGCCAAAAATGACAGACATTTTGATTAATAAATATAATTACTTCTTTTTATGGCTGGGCTGAAGCAAAAGCGGTTGCACGACATCTGTAAACGGGTTACCCGAGTAAAACGGACAAATTGAAAATAGGTCGGGGGCTCAATGCGCCATGAATCTGCTATGGCAGCATATAGACTTATTGTTCTATCAAACACAACAGTTGTTTTGGCTTAAAATACCACAGTTTATTTAGATATCAAAAAGAGGAGTGCAAGAGCAGAAACTGCTTTTCCAGTCTTGTCTGTGTTTTCCGCCAAATATTTTTTTGAAACTGTGATACCGTTTCAAAATATGTCAATTTTTTGGTGCAATATATGACCTTTTCATCTTCTTGCAGTGGATTAGATTAGTAAAAATGTTTGTGTTATCCAGGTTGTCGCTCTCTATCTAATGTGGCATCATTAGAGAGCCCAGTGATCTGCTGTTTGGGTCCTCTCATCCAGTACCTCCAAGAGTTCAACTTGGAGAGAGTGCTTAGAAGTGAAAGGTAAACAACAGATGCAAACGTTTATGTAAACACTCAGACTGTTTTCACATTTGAACCTTCCTTTTTCACCCTCCATTCGTCGCCATTTTTCATGTACTTCCACTTGAAACAAACTCAGGTCTTTTTGAAAGCGTTTAGAGTGCTTTTCTTTACCATTCCTTTTAAAACTTTGTATTACAGGGGCGTTAACTGGGATCCATTTCGAAACTCAATGACAGTGGTAGTCGTCCAATCCATTTTGACTGGCCTGCTCCATGCAGTCGAAATTTATTGATGTTATTGTCCTCACTGGCTATGAAACATGATCATTTACTCTAAGTAAAAATGAAATGGGGAGGGGGTCAATCTAAAAGGACTAAGCTTATTTTGTTTAAAGAGAGCTGCATGAACGCCACCTAGAAAAATGGATAATACTTTACAGTAGTACCTTCAGATACGAAATTAATCCATTCCGGAGTTGCTGTCGTATCATTAATTTTGTTCATCTAATGAAGTGTGTTTTACATATAAATTTGTTTCAAGCTCTACTAAAACACTACATTAAATTTGATGTCATGCCCACTGATTCCCTGTCTTTTAGGGGTGTAACGGTACACACAAATCTCAGTTCGGTACGTACCTCGGTTTTGAGGTCACGGTTTGGTTCATTTTTGGTACAGTAAGAAAACAAAATGCAAAATATAAATGTTCCAGTTGTTTATTACGTACTTTTGTGCTTTCAACAATAGGGACATTAGCCTATACAAAGCTAGAATTCTGCTCAAAAAGTAGCGGGTATTTAAAGATAATCCAACAATAATTTGCCTTTCAGACCCCGCTTATTGGTCAGCTTTCTTTCTGAAAGGAAGAAGAAAAAAGAAGTCCTGTGCTAAAGAGAAAAGCAATCCCAATGACAAAGATTTTAACATGTATTTTACAAATGAAATGCCTCAATGAATCATTTTTTTTTCTTATGAACGGTTTTCAAAAGCTTTATTGGTGGATTTTCTCAAGTTAAAGCGCCACACAGAAATTAATAAATTTAATTGTGTAAGCAGGATCTGTGTATTATTCTTATTATTTAATTAGTTGTTTTAGCTCATTTCAATTTATTTTATTTAAATGGGCTATTATTTATTTTATTATGTGTTTATATTTTACAAATGTGATGTAGTATTCATTTATATTGTATATTTTAAAATGTATAACTTTAGTTCCTATGTGAATATTAGTTCCTACTTATTTTGTTGTGGTAGGAGGGTTTTGTATTGAACACGGGGCCCTGTTGGTTATTGTTATAGCAGAGAAGACAGCAGTAAATCAACAAAGACAAGTCAACTGTGCGCCGATCTACCACTCAAGAGATCTGATGGACTCAAAAAATGGGTTACGATTGCATATTAGTTTGAGCCGTATTTTTACACGCGTGACTTCCAGTCTGCCAGATCCTAGCTAGTAGTATTGAAGCAGGAGGGCTGCGTCTCGCATCAAATAATAAACTCTGCCGGTCTTTTCGCGTGCGTCGCGTTGAGCCACTTCTGGGGCGCGCTTAACACGCGGCCGCACTGCGACTGGTGTGCATTGGCTGATTGACTTTAACGCCCGCGTTTCACTGCGTTCTCGCGGCGGCCACGTTGTCGCGCCGTTGACGTTTCTGGGTTATGTACTGTCCTACCTTGTTGGTCCTCATTATAGTAGAGAAGACGGAGTAAATATAATCTACACAAAGAAACTGTAACTCGATCGACTCACAGCCTCGAAAAGTAAGGGTTACATTAAGTCAAACTCGTTCGGTACGCCTCCGTTCCCAACCGAGCACCCCGTACCGAAACGGTTGAATCCAAATACATGTACCGTTACACCCTTACTGTCTTTATTTGGAATGCTTTGTTGCCTCCTAATGGCGCTTAAATCTAACAAGTTTGTTAGGCTCAATCTACAAATGTTATCACATGATTACTCCACCTCATAGCAAAAACAGAGTGCTAAAAGACAAGCTAACTTTCAGCAGACATTGCTTGCTGTTTCATCTGCTATTTGTGCCTTGTAAATTATATTCTTTTTTTGTTTCATTTCCATTAGCATTATGTTGCACATCGTGGTGTGTATATTTTATGTGTTTACATAGTTTCAAACGTAGTTACACTATTGCATTCCTGCGAGCCAGAATGATCTATTACAGTAGGTATTGTCCTTGGTATGATGAATCATTTTTCATGAAAAAGCTTTTCATAAAATGAATTTTTTGTGTGCCGAAGCTTTCATATCTCGAGTTACGACTGTATTATGCTTGCACTGTATATTGGGTTGATTCAGTGTTGTTGTGTGCAGCTACTTCCAACGTCTGACGAGTGAGTCACAGGGAATGATCCTCAGTGCGTCCACCCTCAGGAACCTGGAAGTCCTTAACAATCAGGTGATTCATTTATAATTTTTCTTTGTTTTTTTTCCTAAAACTGAAGCAGTGCAGTTACCTTTAACTCATTGGCTGCCAATGACAGCGATTGATGTCCAATCCATCAGAACTGGGAAGACTGACAGTAATTCACTGACTAAACATGGGACCTCGTTCTCAGTCATCCCATGTTCACTTTGCAACCATCTGAATCGCTGGTTCTTAACCTGGGGTTCGGCGACGGTTAAGTAAGATGCAGGTCCCCCTATTCATACGCTCGTTTTAGACCAGGTTTGGAGTTGTTTGCCCCCATTTTATAGGCTTCTTTCAATATCTTTCAGTGAATAGTCAGTCCTCTATCTGTTGGGAGTAGTGTTTTTAATCTTCCTTTAAAAAAGTAATTAATTATAGTTACAAATTACTTCTCCCAAAAAGTAATTGCGTTAGTAACTCGGTTACCTGAATTTAAAAGTACCGGTAATTAGTTACTTGGCAAATTAACTGGTGATAATATTCATGTTTTAAACATAGGTCACACTATGTGAATTTTAAAGGGTTTTTGGGACAATTGGCCCCAGCCCAATTCTTTACCCTATTTTACCCTTTACCCTGAATCAACCGTTAAAAGTTGTTAAAATTGCTCCCATTTTTCTATTAGTTCCCTTCTGTCTGCTTTCGACATGTGAAAGTTTTAAAATTGTTTCATCATTTAAAGATAGATTCAAGTCAAGATTTTGCCGGATTATAGATAAAAAGTTACTTAGGTTCGCTAGGAAGGTTCTGTACAACAGAGCCTTCCTAAGAAGTCTACTGCTTTAAGATAGCGGCTGTTTACTAACGCATCTAGCTCCTATACAAGTTACAAACGCCGCCGTGTCTGTCATTTCGCATCTCGTTCTATATACAGTGGGGCAAATAAGTCTTTAGTCAACCACTAATTGTGCAAGTTCTCCCACTTGAAAATATTAGAGAGGCCTGTAATTGTCAACATGGGTAAACCTCAACCATGAGAGACAGAAAGTGGAAAAAAAAAACAGAAAATCACATTGTTTGATTTTTAAAGAATTTATTTGCAAATCATGGTGGAAAATAAGTATTTGGTCAGTACCAAAAGTTCATCTTTTGCAGAGAGTTGGGCGGCAGCCAAAGGCGGGGGCCTTGGCAGTCCAACCCCCAGCTGCAGAAGCTAACTCTTGGGACATGGAATGTCACCTCTCTGGCATGGAAGGAGCCTGAGCTGGTGGGTGAGGCAGAGAAATTCCGACTAGATATAGTCGGACTCTCCTCCACACACAGCTTGGGTTCTGGTACCAAATCTCTCGAGAGGGGTTGGACTCTCTTCCACTCTGGAGTTGCCCACGGTGAGAGGCGCCGAGCAGGTGTGGGCATGCTTATTGCCCCCCGGCTTGGTGCCTGTACGTTGGGGTTTACCCCGGTAGACGAGAGGGTAGCCTCCCTCCGCCTTCGGGTGGGGGGACGGGTTTTGACTGTTGTTTGCGCTTATGCACCGAACAGCAGCTCAGAATACCCACCCTTTTTGGAGTCCTTGGAGGGTGTGCTGGAGAGCGCCACCTCTGGGGACTCCCTTGTTCTACTGGGGGACTTCAACGCTCACGTAGGCAATGACAGTGAGACCTGGAGGGGCGTGATTGGGAGGAATGGCCCCCCAGATCAGAACCCGAGTGGTGTTCTGTTATTGGACTTCTGTGCTCGTCACGGTTTGTCCATAACGAACACCATGTTCAAACATAGGGGTGTCCATATGTGCACTTGGCACCAGGACACCCTAGGCCGCAGTTCAATGATCGACTTTGTAATCGTGTCATCGGACTTGCGGCCACATGTTTTGGACACTCGGGTGAAGAGAGGGGCGGAGCTGTCAACTGATCACCACCTGGTGGTGTGTTGGCTCCGATGGCGGGGGAAGTTGCTGGCCAGACCTGGCAGGCTCAAAAGTATTGTGAGGGTCTGCTGGGAACGTCTGGCGGAATCCCCTGTCAGAAAGAGTTTCAACACCCACCTCCGGCAGAACTTCTCCCTTGTCCCGGGGAAGGTGGGGAACATTGAGTCCGAGTGGGCCATGTTCCGCACCTCCATTGTTGAGGCGGCCGATCGGAGCTGTGGCCGTAAGGTGGTTGGTGCTTGTCGTGGCGGCAATCCCCGAACCCACTGGTGGACACCAGTGGTAAGGAATGCCGTCAAGCTGAAGAAGGAGGCCTATCAGGCCTTTTTGGCCTGTGGGACTCCGGAGGCAGCTGACAGGTACCGGCTGGCCAAGCGGACTGCGGCTTCGGCGGTCGCTGAGGCAAAAACCCGGACATGGGAGGAGCTCGGCGAGGCCATGGAAAACGACTTCCGGACGGCTTCGAGGAAATTCTGGTCCACCATATAGCGTCTGAGGAGAGGAAAGCAGTGCACCATTAACACTGTGTATAGTGAAGATGGTGTACTGCTGACCTCGACTCGGGACGTCGTGAGTCGGTGGGGAGAATACTTCCAAGCCCTCCTCAATTCCATCGACACGCCTTCCTTTGAGGAAGCAGGGTTTGGGGACTCTGAGGTGGGCTCTTCGATCTATGGGGTTGAAGTCACTGAGGCGGTTGGTAAGCTGCTCGGTGGCAAGGCCCCGGGGGTAGATGAGAGCCGCCCGGAGTTCCTAAAGGCTCTGGATGTTGTAGGGCTGTCATGGCTGACACGCCTCTACAACATTGCGTGGACATCGGGGACAGTGCCTCTGGATTGGCAGACCGGGGTGGTGGTCCCTCTTTTCAAAAAGGGGGACCGGAGGATGTGTTCCAATTATAGAGGGATCACACTCCTCAGCCTCCCCGGTAAATTCTATTCAGGGGTGCTGGAGAGGAGGGCCCGCGCGAAGTCGAATCTCGGATTCAGGAGGAGCAGTGTGGTTTTCGTCCCGGCCGTGGAACAGTGGACCAGCTCTACACCCTCGGCAGGGTCCTTGAGGGTGCATGGGAGTTCGCCCAACCAGTCTACATGTGTTTTGTGGATTTGGAGAAGGCGTTCGACCGTGTGCCTCGGGGAGTCCTATGGAGGGTGCTCCGGGAGTACGGGGTACCGAGCCCCTTGGTAAGGGCTGTTCGGTCCCTGTACGACCAGTGTCAGAGTCTGGTCCGCATTGCCGGCAGTAAGTCGAATTCGTTCCCAGTGAGGATTGGACTCCGCCAAGGCTGCCCTTAGTCACTGATTCTGTTCATAATTTTTATGGACAGAATTTCTAGGCGCAGCCGAAGCGTTGAGTGTGTCCGGTTTGGTGGCCTCAGCATTTCATCGCTGCTTTTTGCAGATGATGTGGTGCTGTTGGCTTCATCAGGCCGTGACCTCCAACTCTCATTGGGGCGGTTCGCAGCCGAGTGTGAAGCGGTTGGGATGAAGATCAGCACCTCCAAATCCGAGACCATGGTCCTCAGCCGGAAAAGGGTGGCATGCCCTCTCCGGGTCGGGGAGGAGATCCTGCCCCAAGTGGAGGAGTTCAAGTATCTTGGGGTCTTGTTCACGAGTGAGGGTAGGAGGGAGCGGGAGATTGACAGGGGGATCGGTGCAGCATCTGCAGTGATGCGGACTCTGCACCGGTCCGTTGTGGTGAAGAAGGAGCTGAGCCAAAAGGCGAAGCTCTCGATTTACCGGTCGATCTACGTTCCTACCCTCACCTCAGAACAAGATCCCGGATACATCCCTTAGAGATAGGGTGAGAAGCTCGGTCATCCGGGAGGGGCTTGGTGTCGAGCCACTACTCCTCCGCGTTGAGAGGAGCCAGTTGAGGTGGCTCGGGCATCTGGTTCGAATGCCTCCTGGACGCCTCCCTGGAGAGGTGTTCCAGGTATGTCCCACCGGCGGGAGGCCCCGGGGTCGACCCAGGACATGCTGGAGAGACTATGTCGCTCGACTGGCCTGGGAACGCCTTGGAATCTCGCCGGAGGAGCTGGCTGAAGTGGCTGGGGAGAGGGAAGTCTGGGCTTCCCTGCTAAAGCTGCTGCCCCCGCAACCCGACCCCGGACTAAGCAGAAGATAATGGATGGATGGATGGATGGATGGAAAAGTTCATCTCAATACTTTGTTATGTACCCTTTTTTGGCAATAACGGAGGCCAAACGTTTTCTGTAACTTTTCACAAGCTTTTCACACACTGTTGCTGGTATTTTGGCCCATTCGTCCATGCAGATCTCCTCTAGAGCAGTGATGTTTTGGGGCTGTCGTTGGGCAACACGGACTTTCAACTCCCTCCACAGATTTTCTATGGGGTTGAGATCTGGAGACCGGCTAGGCCACTCCAGGACCTTGAAATGCTTCTCACGAAGCCACTCCTTTGTTGCCCTGGCTGTGTGTTTGGGATCATTGTCATGCTGAAAGACCCAGCCACGTCTCATCTTCAATGCCCTTGCTGATGGAAGGAAATTTTTACTCAAAATCTCTCGATACATGGCCCCATTCATCCTTTCCTTTACACAGATCAGTTGTTGTGGTCCTTTTGCAGAAAAACAGCCCCAACGCATGTTTCCACCCCCATGCTTCACAGTGGGTATGGTGTTCTTCGGATGCAATTCAGTATTCTTTCTCCTCCAAACACGAGAACCTATGTTTCTACCAAAAAGTTCTATATTGGTTTCATCCAGTCCTCTTCTGGATCATCCAAATGCTCTCTAGCGAACCGCAGACGGGCCTGTACGTGTACTGGCTTCAGCAGGGGGACACGTCTGGCAGTGCAGTATTCGAGTCCCTGGCGGCGCATTGTGTTACTGATAGTAGCCTTTGTGGTCCCAGCTCTCTGTAGGTCATTCACCAGGTCCCCTCATCATCCCACCCAGGATCCTGGATCCTGGGGGGATGACGGCGGCCCCATTGCTGGACAGCAGGAGAAGGAATGGGTTGCGCTGGCTTGCTCCCTCGTGGCCCTGAGGCGGCGCCCGCGCGGTATTTCCACTCGGCTGCAGGACTATCACATGTCTGATGGGATTCACACATGACTAGGTGCAATTAGACAAGTAGAAAAACTTGGTGTCAGGATTAGCGATCAGGCAGCATAGAATAGGATGCCAACATATTCACACTCACAAGGGATTCGACAAATACTGGGTTCTACACCTCACATGGATGATTTCTTTATACTCCACTCATCCCAATCACTAATTTTTCTGAATCTTACCCCCCTCCTTTTTCTCCTTGGTCATAAGGCCCTCCACATGGTGTCAACCAGAAATACAACTAGCTAACGATAGGACCAACATAATCATAGTTAGTGTAGGCATTAAATGTATTTCTTGTTGTTGTGATTCTTCTGTGTCTCTCTCACTGCCTCTCGCCTTTCTGCTATCCCTCTTCAACCCCTTCTTGTACGCTGTTTTCTCCTAATAAACGAGGCATGTTGAATGATCACAATGGGACTATGTCATACTCCCATGTGATCCATTAAAACTGTTCAGACTAATCGAAACCTCAGATTTCCATTCTACGTGTTAATCAGCTGAACAGAATGGGTAAAAAAAAAAAATATATATATATATATATATATATCAGTGTTGAATTTGAAGAAAAAGGAAAAAAAAAAGCTTTGTTATCTGACTGAACTGTTCGGTGAATACACATATCAAAGTTGCGGGGTTCAGTACCAAGGTTAAGACCCACTGATCTAAATAATCGTATTCACACGCTGTTATACCGGTCATATTGAATTGAATTACGTTGTTAATCGCTATGTTATAAAGGATAAAGATTTAAACATATGACTAGTCATTTATGCTCCAGTCAAACTCAATGTTCGGCAAAATTTACTTCCTAATGTGGGCTGTAAAGATTTACCAGCTGATTTAAACTTACTCTCCATTCCCAGCAAATTGTTCAGTGATGACTGAGGCTTGCGTGGGCGACGGCTCAAAGGTTCAGTACGACTCCTGTGGGGCACACGGATGTCAGATATCCTCTGCGTAACTACACACACATATGCATACATACCGGATTAGGTTTTAGCTCAAGTCCTCTCTCCGCATTTACTGTACTTCCCTTCCTTGTAAAAGAGCGAAATCAGTTTTCTCCAATTATTCAATGCGTGTTACAATGCCGTTGTGGTTTCCATAAAAGACAGATGGTGGTGTGAGGGGCAGTCTGCTGTGGGTGTTGGACCACACGCGCACTCCATTTGGGAGGAGGCTCATGAGGAAGTGGGTGACTCGTCCTCTTACAGACCCACAGTGAGTATCCTATCTGTTGGTCTGCCAGAGCAACAGGCTGCACTATAAGCTTTAGCCATAAGGTTTGTTTAGCCACTTAGAAACAAGCGCAAAAAGAAAAAAGAACAATGATGTGCAAATCAGTGAATCGGTTTTTTGATGTTCCAGTTAATAAAAAAAAAATCAGTCTTGGATGTTAGCAGGAATTCATAAAAAATGAAGGCAATGGAGGACCCCTGCGTACATTTATCTTTATATTCTATTCATTCATCCGTCAATATTCTCCTTAAGAGTAGCTTGGTCACGCACCAGTGTTGTTTGTGTAGCCCTTTTAATTTTCGTCAGAGTCTTTTGATTAAAATACTTAATAGTCCTTGTCATATGGTAGTCATTTCAAAATTGGTTAGTCTTCGCCTAGTTCTGGTCGACGAATACTCACTCAAGCAGTTTTTGTCTAGTTTTGGTCAACGAATACTCAAGCAGTTTTTGTCTAGTTTTGGTTGACAAATACTAATGTTTTCGTCGGTAAAAACTCAAAGCTTTTAGTCTGAAAAAAAGAAATTCCAACAATTTTGACAGTCTACGTTTTGAAATATGTATGCAAACTCTTATAAGAAAAAACAGGTTCTGCCAGCAGTTAGTCAGGAGCAGTGCTGTCTAAACTATGATCATTATTAAAAATGAGATGTAAACTGCTAGTTATGTCCAAACCACTGAACGCAGCTCTTCTTCCTATGATAATAGACACTCAGCAGGAAAACAGGACATTCTTTTCAATTTATTACACTGTGCTGGACGCAGGACTGCAAACTTTAAGAGGACGCTCGCCACTCTAAAGCTAATGCTAATGCTATGCTATCGCTACGAGTTACATTTCGTATGTGATGATCACTCAGCACAGACATTTTTAGGCTAAGGCAACATTGCATATCCATTCTTGCCAAGATAAAAAAGCACATTTCACCATGTATTTCAAAACAAGCAAGCCTGGAGAGAACACTGGCGAGTGTTGGGGGTTGAGAGCACAGCATGTCACATGACTGACACAATCAAACACTGCTACAATGCAGGCTAATTATACATACCATAAGAAAATGTCACACATTGACTGATACTACGGCCCATTTTCTTCTCGTCCTCATCTCATCAGAAGAAAACTAGCATTCATCTCGTTATGTTTTTGTCTCCCAAGACACGTTATTAGCTCGTTATCGTCTCGTTATCGGCATCATAACAATTGTTCGTAGACAAAATATTTTCGTCATCCTTGACAAAAACAACGCTTCACACTCTAAGTCCCAATTAGCTATTTGTGCATACAGTTGAAATATGGGCAGGGTAGTGGTATGAGCCAAGTTGTGGAAGCCCTACCAGGACACGGATATTGGAATTTATTTATATGTGTGTATGTATGTATAATATATATATATATATATATATATATATTAGGGCTGTCAAAATTTTCGTGTTAACGGGCGGTAATAAATTTTTTAAATTAATCATGTTAAAATATTTGACGCAATTAATGCACATGCCCCGCTCAGACAGATTTAAATGACAGTACAGTGAAATGCCCACTTGATAATTGTGTTTTGTGGAGTTTTGCTGCCCTCTGCTGGCGCTTGGGTGCGACTGATTTTATAGGTTTCAGCACCCATGAGCATTGTGTAAGTAATTATTGACATTAACAATATCGGGCTACTAGTTTATTTTTTGATTGAAAAATTTACAAATTTGATTAAAACGAAAACATCAAGAGGGGTTTTAATATAAAATTTCTATAACTTGTACTAACATTTATCTTTTAAGAACTACAAGTCTTTCTATCCATGGATCGCTTTAACAGAATGTTAAGAATGTTAATGCCATCTTGTTGATTTATTGTTATAATAAACAAATACAGTCCTTATGTACTGCATATTGAATATATATATCCATCTTGTGTCTTATCTTTCCATTCCAACAATAATTTACAGAAAAATATGGCATATTTTATAGATGGTTTGAATTGCGATTAATTGCGACTAATTACGATTAATTAATTTTTAAGCTGTATTTAACTCAATTAAAAATTTTAATCGTTTGACAGCCCTAATACATATATATATATATATATATATATTTTTTTTTTTTTTTTTAAATGTTTTTTAATTATTAAATTTATTAGGATCATGGAAGCTTCCACTTGGGGAAAATATATACATACAGTATATCCTGTATATACATAATATAATAAAAATATACAGTACTGTGCAAAAGTTTCAGGCAGGTGTCCTGCCTAAAACTTTTGCACAGTACTGTATATATGTATATATATGTATATATATACAATAGAACCTCGACATACAATCGCTTCGACACACGATCTTTTTGACATCCGATGTAAAATTTGATTCGCCATTTCTTTCTACATCTGACGACATGTTCGAAATATGACATGACAGAGACACAGACGGACGCACTGTGGATTTTTTTTTTTTTTTTGGTGAGAGAAATCAACACAGGTTCCAAGAAGGTTAGTGCAGGTGGTGAAACAAGGAAAAAGGTGACGCTTACCATTGAAATGAAGATGGAAATGATAGAAAAATATGAGCGTGGGGTGCGCATCCATGAACTGGCTAACAATACGGCTGTAGAATCTATACGATCTCCACGGTCCTCCTCCGACCTCCGTTCGCCATTCTTCATAAGTTAAGGTGACAATTATTATTGTAGTAACATCGCCAAAGAAATCGGCAGCTTGGTCAAGTTTTTATCTCTTATTTCAGAACTTGTGCAACACAACTCCTACTGTCGGCCGCATTTGACGGTGCTCTCAACAAAACATTAAAAGAGAAAGTAATATCTCAACTGCACCTCTCACTCTCTCTGTCATGTCAGTGACGCGGTGCATTTAGGTACAGCACGAAAAACACGTCCGCCACATTAGAACCCGATTCGTTACATTATTACAGGAATTATTATTATGATTATTATTTAATTATTCTGGTTTTTATTTATAATTGATCTGTTATGTAATTGCCATTTGTAATAGTACCAGCAGTATTTATTAATGATTAAGTGTAGGTTTTGAGACTGTGGAAAAAAATTAATGGAATTATAATGAAAATCCTGCGCAACATACGACCCATTACGACTTACAAACACGGTCCTGGAACGAATTAACTTCGTATGTAGAGGTAACACTGTATTGTCTCTGTATATTATCGTATTTTTCGGACCATAAGTTTTTTTCATAGTTTGGCTGGGGGTGCGACTAATACTCTGGAGCGACTTACTGTATGAGTGAAATTATTAACACATTATAATATCAGTTCACATGTTATTTTGGTGTTTTGGAGTGACACTGATGGTTTGGTAAACTTGTTAGCGTGTTCTTTATGCTATAGTTATCTGAATAACTCTTAATAGTTATGTTACGTTAACATACCGGCCACGTTCGCATTTCGTTGTTCAGCATGTTCTTCCCTTAGTGTAAGGCGCTTTGAGCGCCTTGAAAGGTGGAAAAGCGCTATATAGGTATAACACCATTTACCATTGTATTTTCATTATAAATTGCCTCTCAAGATAACATATATGTTCTATTTGTTGGATTCTATCAAGTAAATTACTCCCCAAAATTCGACTTATACTCCAGTGCGACTTGTTTTTTTTTTTTTCTTCTTCATTGTGCATTTTTGGGCTGGTGCGACTTAAACTCAGGTACGACTTATAGTCCGAAAAATACGGCACTGCCATCGGGTCAAGACTTCCTATGTCAAAACTCAATCATTTTTTTCTCCATCTCCTGAAAAGTGTAATTTTGGAGGGTATTATATTAATGCACAAATTGTTGAGTAATTAATTGAAATCATAGATGAAGGAAAATAGTTTAACTGTTGTCTTAAAGAATTTGGTTGTTAAAACAAATAAATAAATAAATAAATATTAACAGTGAAGCCGTAATCCGTGTTAATGCAGATTTGAGCAAGAATAGTACATGATTTAGTTTCAAGCTTTCAAATGTCACATTTATGTTCAATGTACTACCTTTACCCGTTAGATAGACAGACCAGGTCTAGGTCAGATGCAGATCCAGAACATATCAAGAGGAGGCAGGTGGCTGTGAGAGTATTCTGTATGTGTGTCCTTCACAGTGGATTAATTAAAGGTGTGATTGAGCGCTACGCTCAGTTTATGCAAAAACACTCCTCAACCTATTTTCAGCCTCCATATTGTTTGCATATTTTAATTATATGACAATGCATCACAGATAGTTTCTGATGTTGGTTTAATTACTTTGGGTTTGTTTTTTCTTAATAAACTGTTCTTGTGATACTTTGTACGTGATACATGTGAATTATGTCAGATGAGGTCCTATTGGAATTATAAAAAATGTGGACAGATCTCAATAACATAGAAAGCACCTGTTCGATGTAGGCGAGCGTTGTGGGGGCTGTGCCTGACGATCGAGGTGTTGATACGTTAGTTCATTCACCATATTGGATCAATCCATTGCATTGGCCACAAAGTTAGCAAATGGTGATAGCATTGCCTAATACTATCAAAAGTAATGGTTCCCGCTCGGATGAATTTTGTCTTTGAATGTAAAGTGGTTGCATGTCTCCAAGCAGCAAATTCTGTTTGGACCTCTAGGTCAATCTCGGAACGGCAGGATGCTGTGCAGGAAATCCTGGAGTCTGATTCTCTCACATTAAACTCCGCAAAATCCCTGCTGGTGCATTTACCTGATCTGGAGAGAGGCATTTGCAGCATTTTCAACAAAAAGGTAACAATAAACCCAAAATAAAGGGCAAGGCCTCAAGCTTAGTTGACTTTCACACCTTGTGCAAATCTACACACAAATCTTGATAATTTTAAATATTAAATAAACTTTACTAAAATGCCAGTCAAACATTAGAGTGTACCTCCACCATGGCATGAAGTTCTAATTTGCATGAAGACTATGTTGTGCTGTATGTGCTGTCATTTATACTCATGTCTTGCACAGAATAGGCACATCTCCCAAAATTTATGAAAACCAATCGGTCAAACATGCATGGTTAGTTGCCCACTCCAATAAGATTAAAAAAAAAATAAAAAATTCTCGCTCTCTGGGTCTGAATTGCTGATGTGAAGTTCCATTATATTCTGAGTACAATAAAACTTTGAATATTAAACAAAAAAAAAAATCCCATCCGGACGCTGAGAGAGAGAGGCAGGGAATACCTGAAAGGTTTACACCATCTCATTTCCCATCTGATTCTTCTTTAAAATGTCACAGGGTCTCGAGGCCCATTTCAGCATTCGACTCTTAAATCCATCAAATAGACAAAAGCAACATAAATGTCACTCTATACACACACAAATGCGCATGCATACACATGCAGAAGTACCCTAATTGTTAAGTTGGCCCCCTGTAGATGAATGGGACTGTTTAACATTGTGTGGGGTGTATGGAGGGAGTCATAAGAAGAAGGAATTGAATGGCTACTGACACAAGGACACCAGTAAAACAGCAGTGTGTGATTAATACCTGAAAGCATTGTCACACTGTGACTCTCATTAACCCTCAATGACGCAAAAGTCCACTGTCGTTCCCATAATGGGTATCATAAAGTACAATAGCCTATCTTCCCAAGAGGCATGCCCATGTAGTGAATTGATAAATCAATACTGTTGATATGAACCATCTTAATGATCACCGCTTTGGTGTGATTGAAGGTACAAACGTTACTTGTTCTTCAATTGTCCTTAATAGTTCATTGACACAATGCTGTGCTCTTTGAGCTATTTTTAAATGAGGGCTCTGTGTATCTGTTTTTCAAGAGAAGTAGAAATTCAGAGCACCATTTTTCTGTATGAAACATTGATGATAACTTAGGGACACTCATGTATGTTTTCGCATTAACCCATACACTGCCATTAACAGCGATAGACGTGCAATCCATTTGAGCAGGCAGAGGTTTTTGCTAGCCACTCCCAATGGCGTACCGCAAGCAACACGTCACTTCCGCTTATTAATATTCATGACATTAGCTACTGTTTCTAAGTAGGGACAAGCCACCGTTTGTCCCTAATAGGACATGAATGGAAATCGTGTACGAAGGAGATTTTTACAGAGCTAACCCTACCAATTCTCTCCGAAAATGATGTGCCTGGTGCCAAATTCACTGGCAAAGATGTGGAAGAACATAAAAATGTTCAGTTAAAGAGATGGCTTGAGTGTCGAAGGCTGAAAAGGACGAAAAAAACGAGCCGACCTAAGCATAGCCTTAGCTTTTTTAGCGACGCGACAGACAATAACATTCTCCTGTTTCAACAAGCTATGCTTTACCATCAGCCCTGCCTTTCTTATATATCCTCTGGTTGTCCTACATCTCTTACCGTTCTTGGGGGTAATTTAGTTAGCTTTGTGTAGCGATCGCAAATGCTACTCAGTGACAGCCAACGAACACTTTTAATTTTTCATTGATAACAAATCTTAATTCTATCATTTATTTACACTTCCCCCTTACCAAAGCTGTTTATATAATATATATGTGTGTGTGTGTGTGTGTAACAGAAACGGTAACACTGGCAGTCAGATACCATTGTAATTCTTTTCAGGTCATTCATTGTCAGACAGAAGCAGTATGGCACAACGTTACGCTAAAGAAATAAGTTAAAATATAAAAATGGCTTACCTCTTTGTCCTCTGAAAGACCATGACAACCCAACAAAATGTTTACTGCATATGAAATGTGAATGGATTCACCGAGCTGTTGTTAAAGTCCGCGCAAGTTGATTCGGTCTTCACATTTTTTCCTCCTGAGTTTTTGGTTTCCGGAAACGTATGAAGAAAACTTCCTTCAAGTGTCGTAATTTCTAGAGTCGTTTCCACAAGTTCCAAAAAAGCAATGCGTGATCGGCATGTTCGATTTTCAAAGATTACCAGCGAAAAGTAGCACAAATTACGTTGTTTCTGTGCGAAGGCGGGTCTATAATGTCCCACTTCGGCTTTACTTCCGCTTTACGATGAGAGGTCACGGTCTATAAATAGCATGCGTGCGGTACGCCATTAAAATGAACATAATGACCATTATTGCCAATGGACAGCAAATAGTTAGTAGAAGGAAGTGCAATTGTTTTTCATTCATTCATCTTCTAAACTGCTTATCTTCATGGGGGTGCTGAAGCCTATCCCAGCTAACTGCGGGTAGGAGGCGGGGTACATCCTAAACTGGTTGCCAGCCAATCACAGTACACACAAAAGCCCCTGTCACGCACCTGAAAAATGTTAAAATCCCGAGATTTAAACGGATAGCCCTTGAGTGTGAAAGCAATTTCCTGGGTCGACTGACACGGAGATGACGCGGACATTAAAGGGTCTTTGTATTATGTCCGAGACTTTCCCGGGACGAGGCATGTCTGAAAGTAAGGGTTTGATTCCCGGGTCACAGCATGATGGCTGATGACGTAAATATCATGGCGGGTCGATTGTCATTTCCTCTTTCTTTGCAGTAAGATGAAAAGCGGTAAACAAACATAGCAATTATCAGCATGGCAAACTGGAAATGGCTAAATACAACTGAAAAAAGAAGATTAAATTGCTACTGGATCATTGAGCCGAGGAAGAGAGTCCATCGTCCATCTTTGGAAATGTGTGGTTTATTTTGTTGCTGATGTTAGGGTCCGCAACTGCAGAAACGAAAAAACAACAGAGGGATGCGTTCAAGGGTTTATTAAATACAAACAAAAATACACGCAATCACGGAAAAGGTGGAGTAACACAATGGGTCGGTGACAGTAGGTCGACGGGGATTAATAATACTAACCTAAACGGTAGGCAGAGAGCCAATTAAACAACACAACGAATACACTCAAATACCAGCACAACGTAGGGGATTTCAAAACAAGGGTGGCAGACGAACAAGGTAGGAAATGCATGAAATTCAAGAGTACAAGGTGTCGAATGGTGCCCAGTAAGTTAAGATCACGGTACCCTTCTCTTGGATCGCCTAAGCTTAAATACAGTCTTGATGAGCTTGAATTGGCTGCAGTTACGACGTCGAGAACCCTCCCACAACCAGCTCTGTAACAAAACACGATTTGACCAACATTGTGACAGTCGACGCCGACCAAAAATGACATAATGTCTGGCTTATAAAATTCCAGAGGGCGCTGAGTGGGCAACACTGTGCAAGTCTGTGAAAGTGTCCAACCCGCGTCATTCCCGGGATATCTCTCCATGAGTGAAAGCAATGACGCGAGTAAATCCCGTGTCACCTTACATGGGGAATTTACTATATGTGAGTGTGTGTGGGATATGTGTGTGAAAGGGGCTGTATACAAGAACCATTCATGTACATACCCACACCTAAGAACAACTTTGAGTGCTCAATCAGCCTACCATGCATGTTTTTGGGATGTGGGAGGAAGCCGGAGTGCCTGGACTATCGGAAGTACAATTGTAAACAACTAAATGCAATTGAAAATATGCCAAACCAAATAACAGCATTACTAAAGAAACTCCATTTATATCAAATGATTTGATTAAACTGTTGAAGTCATTTGGTGTCTGCCTTTTGATGCTCAATAACATTTCGCCTGCTTTTGTTAGTGTGTTCTCCAATTGGAAATGCTTCTGGGGCAAAATAAACACTTAGTTATTTTGCTCATTATCAGGCGTACCTCTCGCTAAGTGTTTACTACGTGTTGATATTTTGCCTCAATCTCGAGTTTTAATGGCATGAAATGTGAAAGCGTAGTATTAAAGGTGTGAAATGGCTGTTTTCTTTCTTTTTTTTTTTTTCCTAAATGTTGTGTAGTCCTCCACGCAGGAGTTTTACCTCATCATCAGCAGCCTTTGCTGCCTGGCACTAGAACTGCAGGCCCTGCTACCAGTTATTCGAGCGCAGGTCCAATCCGGGCTCATTCGAGGTCTCCTGCTGGACACTCCAGACCTTTTAGCACCGGCCCACGGCTTCCTCGGCGTGCTCGACGAAAAGGCAGCCAAGTGTGGGAATAAGACAGAACTCTTCTCCGATCTGTCAGCTTTCCCGCTGCTGCGGGAAAGAAGAGAGCAAATACAGGAAGTTCTACTACAGATTCAGAATCATCGCAGAGATGTCCGACTTGTCCTGAAAGCCCCTGCCCTCGATTATATCACTGTGTCAGGACAGGAGGTACCCACTGTAGTAGCCTGAGTGACGAGAAAAGTTAAACATCGACATGGCAGCTGAGTGTGTGTGTGTTTCTACTTCACTTACAGTTTCTGATTGAAGTGAAGAACTCGCAGTCCTCCATTGTCCCTTGTGACTGGGTCAAAGTCAGCAGGTGAGCTGCAACACACGCGCTATAAGAGAGGGCATTGCTTTGTTTTCTGTTCAAGGAACGGAAACACCACCTACTTCAAGTATTTTCTCAATCTAGTGCCAGTATTTTCATACATACAGTGGGGCAAATAAGTATGTAGTCAACCACCAATTGTGCAAGTTCTCATACTTGAAAAGATTAAAGAGGCCTGTAATTGTCAACATGGGTTAACCTCAACCATGAGAGACAGAATGTGGAAAAAAAACAAAATCACATTGTTTGATTTTCAAAGAATTTATTTCCAAATTAGAGTGGAAAATAAGTATTTGGTCACCTACAAACAAGCAAGATTTCTGGCTGTCAAAGAGGTCGAACTTCTTCTAACGAGGCTCCACTCGTTACCTGTATCAATGGCACCTGTTTTAACTCATTATCGGTATAAAAGACACCTGTCCGCAAGCTGAGTCAGTCACACTCCAAACTCCACGATGGCCAAGACCAAAGAGCTGTCGAAGGACACCAGAGACAAAATGTAGACCTGCACCAGGCTGGGAAGACTGAATCTGCAATAGGTAAAACGCTTGGTGTAAAGAAATTATTGTATGTATATATAAGCAATTATTAGAAAATGGAAGACATACAAGACCACTGATAATCTCCCTCGATCTGGGGCTCCATGCAAGACCTCAACCCGTGGCGTCAAAATGATAGCAAGAACGGTGAGCAAAAATTCCAGAACCACACGAGGGGACCTAGTGAATGACCTACAGAAAGCTGGGACCACAGTAACAAAGGCTACACAATGCGCTGCCAGGGACTCAAATCCTGCACTGCCAGACGTGTCACCCTGCTGAAGCCAGTACACGTCGAGGCCCGTCTGCGGTTCGCTAGAGAGCATTTGGATAATCCAGAAGAGGACTGGGAGAATGTGTTATGGTCAGATGAAACCAAAATAGAACTTTTTGGTAGAAACACAGTTTCTCGTGTTTGTAGGAGAAAGAATACTGAATTGCATCCACCATACCTATTGTGAAGCATGGGGGTGGAAACATCATTCTTTGGGGCTTTTTTTCTGCAAAGGGACCAGAACGACTGATCCGTGTAAAGGAAAGAATGAATGGGGCCATGTATCGAGAGATTTTGAGTGAAAATCTCCTTCCATCAGCAAGGGCATTGAAGATGTGACGTGGCTGGGTCTTTCAGCATGACAATGATCCCAATCACACAGCCAGGGCAACAAAGGAGTGGCTTCGTAAGAAGCATTTCAAGGTCCTGGAGTGGCCTAGCCAGTCTCAACCCCATAGAAAATCTGTTGAGGGAGTTGAAAGTCCGTGTTGCCCAACGACAGCCCCAAAACATCACTGCTCTAGAGGAGATCTGCAGGGAGGAATGGCCAAAATACCAGCAACAGTATGTGAAAAGTTTTTAAAGAGTTACAGAAAACGTTTGGCCTCCGTTATTGCCAACAAAGGGTACATAACAAAGTATTGAGATCAACTTTTGGTATTGGCCAAATGCTTATTTTCCACCATGATTTGCAAATAAATTCTTTAAAAATCAAACAATGTGCTTTTCTGTTTTTTTCTCCATATTCTGTCTCTCATGGTTGAGGTTTACCCATGTTGACAATTACAGGCCTCTCTAATATTTACAAGAGGGAGAACTTGCACAATTAGTGGTTGACTAAATACATATTTGCCCCACTGTATATGACTGGTTGCACGGTTACTTGCAAAATATGCATTTTATCATTGAAAAAAGTGCTACGCACAGCCACCTGGCAAGACGACATCTAGGCAAGGCAAATGTGTTTATATAGCACAATTCAACACAAGGCAATTCAAAGTGCTTACATCACATGAAGATCATAAAGATCACATTGAATCAATAGAACGTTAATACAGAGACAATCGAAACAGGAAATAAAATTATACATAAAAATCCCATTTAATCACGAATACAATTAAAAAAAAAAAACTACTACTACTACTAATAATAATAATAAAAATAATGATGATAATAATTGAAATCAGCAATGGAGATAAAGCACAAGAGGAATAGAAAGTAAATAGCTTGAAATACATACATAGTTATGGATATGCTGTGCTAAATAAAAGCGTTTTTAGCCCTGATTTAAAGGAGCTAACGGTTTGAGCATTCTTCGGACCTACAGGTAACTTTTTCCAGCAGTGAGGAGCATGATAACTAAATGCTACCTGTACCGTGCTTGGTTCTTGTTCTTGGAACTTACACAAGACCAGTTCCAGACGACTTTAGGGTTAGAGTTTCATAGGAACCCAACAATCTAAGGGATGTTTCATAGGAATCTAACAAATCAAGCATGTATTTTGGTCCAAGGCCATTAAGTGTTTTCTAGACGAGCAGTAGTATTTTATAGTCTATCCTTTGACTCACTGGAAGCCAGTGTAACGATTTCAAAACCGTTGTAATGTGGTCCACTTTCCTTGTATTTGTGAGGACTCCGGCTGCAGCATTCTGTACTAGCTGCAGCTTCCTGACTGATTTTTTATCAAGACCTATAAATATACCGTTGCAGTAGTCCAATCTACTGAAAATGAATGCATGCATAAGTTTTTCCATGTCTTGTCATGTCTTGGACTTCAGATGGCTATCAAATTTTAAGTCTGAGTCAATAATTACGCCAAGATTTCTGACTTGATTTGTAGCTGTTAGTGACATTGTGCTAAGGTGCCTGCTTATCTTTGACCTTTCCTTTTTTGGCCCAAAAATGATCAATGCAGTCTTCTCCGCATTTAGCTGGAGAAAATTCTTGCACATCCATTCATTGATTTGATGAATGCATTTAATCAGGGAGACTAAGGGACTATAATCATGTGGGGACACAGAAATGTAGAGTTTTGTGTCATCTGTATAGCTGTGATAGGAGATGTCATACTGTTCCATAATCTGAGCTAGGGGAAACATATAGATGTTAAATAAGAGTGGTCCAAGAATTGACCCTTGAGGCACTTCATATGTGAATTTGGTCTTTTCTGACTGAAATCCCTATCATGTAAATAAGATGTGAACCACTGAAGAACAGTGTTAGTAAGCCCTACCCACTGTTCCAATCTGCTGAGTAGTATGTTGTGATCAACCATGTCGAATGCGACGCTGAGATCCAATAGTAGTAGAACAGTTGATTTGCTTGCATCAGTATTCCGACGAATATCATTTAGGACTTTGATAAGCACGGTCTCGGTGCTGTGTTGTGACCGAAATCCAGACTGAAATGAGTTAAAAAGATTGTTTTGCATCATAGAAAACCTGGATCTGTTCGAACAAAACCCTCTCGATAATTTTTGACGTTCTAACGCTAACGGATAAAATTTTCAAGTTAGCTGACGGCAAATTCACCAAACACACTCCTGAAACTGAGAGAAAATTTACTCATTAACGCAAGTTTTTGCTTTAATCTGGCCACTGTGCTAAGGTTTGTACACTTTAATATTCTTTTTTTTTTTTTTTTGGTTCTAGTGATTGGATTTTTATTCCTGATCGTATAGGTGTTCCTAGGAGCACAGATTGAGACGAGGTCACCTAATTTAAGGTTTACTTTGTGGATAATCTGATACGTTGCACAAGCATTTTGAAAGTAGTTGCACTCTCTATGCCTCAGAACGTTCTAGCGGTGGAAAATAATTTCCGTTGGAGCGTTAAATTCAGTAAAATGATTTAAAATGACAGCGATGGATGTCTGATCCATTTGAACTGGGAGGCAAAGCAGTCTTGATTCACTTAATGTCTTGAGTGCGACTTTTTGGGATACTCGTCAGGAGGACACGGCTTGATTTCAGCAGTGGGCTTATTTTAATATAAATTACTGGAATCTATGTTGTAAGTTCTTCCAATGAATATCATCTTTTTTTTTGTTGCTGTGCAGCACCAAGTCAGTCAGCAGGTATCAGTCTCCATTTGTGGTGGAGCACCACAAGAAGCTGCTGAAGCTCCGTGAGCAGCTGCTGCTGGACTGCCAGAGGGAGTGGACCAATTTTATGGAGTACGTCATGCACACGCTGAACACATGGCTGTAAATAACAAACATAGCTTTGAGTGTTGAGTCAGTCCCTAAAATTTCCTGTCACAGTCATGTTCTTTTCAATAGCACCGGCAGTGTCGTCTACTGCAAATACAATTATGTATTTCTTATCATTTACGCTTGCAAATATCTTCCTTCCTCTCATTGCTCTCTTGCAGTCAGTTTGGGGAGCACTATCACACCATCAAAAGGGCCATTAGTCACCTAGCAACCATGGACTGTCTCTTCTCATTGGCTGAGGTGGCCAAACATGGGGACTATTGCAGGTGATGTAATTGTACTCTGTGTACTCGTTGTCTATGTGCATGCGCTTGAGTGTGTATTAATATACAATATGTGTGTGAGAGGCCTGTGTCGTGTCCTATAGTCTCGGGCAGGCGGTGCGTGGGTGTGCGCGCGGATTGGGCTCACTTGGACGATAAGCCAGATCGCCAACGTTACTCTCGCTCACTAAAATGCACACGCCACACTGACTATATCCAATACAGTTTAAAATAGAGATGATCCAATCACGTGATCAGAACTCGGGCAATATCGACCACTGCCAGCCATCCCAGTCATCTTGGATTGAACATCCATCACTGCCAGTAGCAGTGATACATGATCACTAGATGGTAGCCTCCCCAGATATAATAGATTTAATGTCTATCGCTGTTAATGGCAGTTAAGGCCTACCAAATCACCCAGAGGTGATTAGGGATGTCCCCAATCCGATCATGTGATCGCAAATCTGGCCTGAGCACGCCATTTTCAGAAGATCAGAATCGGGTGAAAAAGATTTTTTTTAATTTAAGGGCTAGAAAGCAACAAAATATGATGTGCAAGGGGGTATCGTCAAAAGAAACAAAAAACTATGTTGTGTTCAATGCAACATTTTTATAAGAGAAAAAAAAAAGTGTTTTTAGAATTTTTCTTAATGGCTACAAAGTAACAGAATGATCAAGATCGACAAGGATATTCAAAATAAACAAAAACAATGTATGTTTTGCAACATATTAATAAATAAATTGCCGAGGTATTGGATCTGTACTCTGTATCCTCAGATCCTCAAAATCTGGTGTCTTGTACTTGTAAAAGATATACAAAAATATGCGATCGGGACAACCCTCATTTAAAATGTCCGAGCAAAAGGTTGCAATATGTTGCCTCTCCCCAACGGTTAATCATCTACCACTTTCTTCCTCCCTGATGCCATCAAAATCTCTGAAATCCTTTCATTCATAAATTCAAAACCTGCCAACTGGATCCCCTCCTTTCAACCATGCTCAAATTCACCCTCTTCTCCCTAATCCCTCTCATATCCACCATTATTCACTCTTTCCACTGGATGAAAGTTCTTGACTTTCATCCTTTTTCAATAAGCGTGACAGTCCCTGCTCCTCTTTGGAGTTGATTCTTGCTGACTTTGCATACACGTTCTCCCTGATCTGAGTGCGACCTTTGACGCTCTCTCACTTCAGACTCTCCTTGCACTGGTTCCACTCCTATATTAAATATTGCAATCCTTTCATTCAGTGCAACCCCTTCACATTTGAACATTCCCCAGCCCTTCATCCTGGGATCTTTATCATCATCATCATCTGCTTCCTCTTCCTTGATTTTCCAGAGGTAGAACCTTGGCTGCCATTGTCAGTGATTCGCAATTTCACCATTACCATAATGCTTTGCGCCTTGGGGGGTAGCTAGCGAGTTGCTACAGGGTAAACGCAATGCATCGCAGCCTTTGTTATGCTCGTAATGAAAAACTACAATAAAAAATGTGGGAAAATGACTTTTGCTGTGCTTCTCCAACAATCGTAAATGGAACCCTGGACAACTATTTTACAGAATTCCGAAAGATGCGTGGCTACAGAGAATTAGAAGGGGGAACCTTACTCCAACAAACAACACGCACTTTTGCCCTGAATACTTTGTTAGTGGCGTTAAGTCCAATGATCAATAAGTACTTGTATCAATTAGTGGATTACAGGCCTCTCTCGCAGCCAAAACATTCTTATACTCCGGTAGTTGATAGGCTCTGCAATAAAAGGAATTATACTGCAAAATTAGCCTTCAATTATTTTATATCAATACTTTATTGAGTATTAAGCACTTTATTGAGTGAATTCCATGATCATGCTTCCAAGCACGGAGCGTTTTATACTTTCATACTGCTAGTTGGTTCTAGCCAACTCCAATCAAAAACTCTGACTACGGTCTCGCCATTACTCAAATTGACACCATATAGGTTTTTCCTGCCAGTTTTTCCGGCTTTTGAGGGTATACTAGCGATGGGGCGACGGTGGCAGAAGTCGTGGAAGCTAATGAGTCCTGAAAAGAAGGTCCTGAAGTTGATATATCCAAAGCACGATACATGAAGTGCTTTTTTTCCCTATGGATTTTTCAAAATCAATTCAGGCCATGCCTAGACCTAGCAAGGTCCACAACACGCCATTCATATCACACACAAATGAGCTTTACATCAAATCCAAGCTTTTAAAATTTTATGATTTGATACACTTCAAAACTGTTCAGATGATGTACAAGGCCCACTCCAATTGTCTTCCGGCTAACTTACAAATTCGATTCCAAGCGAGGAAATCCAACTATGATTTGAGAGGGAGTAGGTTGTTTACTTTTCGCCATGTTAGAACTACCTTCTACCTAAATCATTTTCGGTTACTAACTGTTATGAACGGCAAGCCGTTGATGTGGATCCCAAAAACAGACCAGGGGATCAGGTAGAGCGAATGTTTGTATTTAATAAGTACAACAAAAGGAGCACGCCAAAAATGCGAGTACAACAAAGGGAGCACGCCAATAAACGCGAGTATAATAAAATGCAACAAAGGGAGCACGTGAAAAATGCGAGTTTAAAAAAAATACAACAAAGGGAGCACGCGAAAAATGCGAGTTTAAAAAAAATACAACAAAGGGAGCACGCGAAAAATGCGAGTTTAACAAAATACAACAAAGGGAGCACGCGAAAAATGCGAGTTTAACAAACTACAACTAAGAGAGCACGCTAGAATGCATGAATATAACAGAGTACAAGAATCTAACTACAAAGCCCAAAAGAGCACTAAAGTAAAGATGACCAGACCAGAAATATGACCGTAGAACGTCGGGAAACTCGAAGGCTGACGACGAACGCACAGGCGGTAAGCAAGGCAAATAGCAAGCAATAGTCCGACACTTGCAGATGGTGACAGGCTTCCTTAAATACTGAGCTTGCCTAATCAAGCACAGGTGTGTCGCATTACCCCGCCAATCTGGCTCAATCGGGTGCTGCATAAAGAAAAAAGAACTGAGAACACACACAAATATGACACTAACATTGGCGCTCGCCTCAGGAATGCTATTGACCCAGCACTGACAAGCATAGGGTCACTGGCTGCCTTTAAAAGGAAATACAAGGACAGTATTCTGAGTCGCTACCATGATTGACCTTCAATACTATAAAACAACTCCCACACACGCAGACACAACATAGTGTTCCCACAACAAATAAATGATAGGAATGTCAGTGGCAAAGATAAAGTAGTCACAACATAGCATGCCCTTAAAATAAGCCCCGTCGTAAATGCAGAACATTAACTGCTGTCATATGTGCATGCTGTACACTTGATTTGAACTGTAAAAATTGTGTAACAATGGAGTTGCTGAACTGGTCGCTGAGTTCACTGGACAGAATTTTTTTCAACAATGCGACCTACATCGAGTCAACGCTCATGTCCGGCCAACACCTTCACGTTTGGATATACAGAGGATGGCTGGGGGAAGTGGAGGCCCATATGTTTGATGGCTCTTCAGATCGAGGATGTGGAAGAGCTTTTCATTTTCGGCACACTGCTGGTTCTCGCCCTCTCATGGCAACCAGGCCAGTGTGGATGAAGACTAACCCACCTGAGCGGATTGTGGCGGAGGTGGGCCTCCATGACTCCCTTGGCTATTCCTCCTTACACAAATCTGACAATCACCCTAATCGATGAACTCACAATTGATGGACAATTTTACCTAAGTGTTATGTCCAATCAATGACTTTTGAGAAGAAAATTCATGTGAAGACAAAAAAAAAAAAAAAAAAAAAGCTGCTCATGTATCGCAATGTATAATGCCTACTCTACCATTTATTGATTGTGCGTCCTTGGTTGAAGGGGACGGGACATGGCAAGCATATGCTTCTCCCGTCAGCCCTTGTCTTTTTCTTCGGTTTTTCCTTCGGGGTAATCATATCACATCATGTAACTGTCAATGATACCGATAATGATGACAATAAATATATAAAATGTTTTTTTTTTTTTAAACCAAGGATCCTGCCTGAATACGTCAGGAAAAAATAATTACATCCACACTAGCACGTTTCTAGGAAAAAAAAAAGGTTCTACGGCCAACCATATTCATTCATTTTTTAAGTACATTCATAACAATGGGTGAAAAATAATTGTCCATAATACGCCATCCTTCACATGTGGTATTCAATATGAAGCACTGCAAGAGTTTGTGTTACTTAATGGAAGTAAAAAAGCACCTGTTAAATTTAATCTAAATGTAAACATTGATCTCGTGTGATGTAGGGACAAAGTTTGTGTCAGTCAGTGACGTTTCCACATATAAATCTTCGGTTATCAGTGTCCACATGATGGTGACACAAATGCAGAATTCACACATCTTCACTCTCGGCGTAGTTTTCAAGAACCTTCGTTTCAATGTACGTGTGCGTGTGGATGATCGGCCAATCCATGGAAAAAGTTCTTCTTTTTGCCAAATACCCTGCTACGTGTAGACATGGCCGCGGTGATCCCTCGCTACTTTGCGCGTCAAACATCGCACCCTCAGTTTATCGCGGATTTTTTTTTCAATTAAAAAAAAATGCAGGATTTTATAGAGATGTCCCATCCAATCACATACAGCCTCTCATTCTCCCTCCTGAAGCTTTTCTTTCTTACCAGGCAGCTGCTGCTTGTTAAAGTAAACGATGAATGACAAGGGAGCTGCTTTGAACCTGCCAGAGAAGCTTGAGAGCTTTCAAAGGCTCCGACTCGTTTAACTTATCAAACATTGGCTGCAGTATGGTATGGCAACTCATTGTGTTGTGTTGTGTGCTGTTCTAAGCAGCATGAGTTGATTTGAGAGGACACACTCAATGAAGCAATTAAAAAGAATTATACTTTTGGGGAAAAAAAGGGAAAATCATGTCTTATATGTATTTACTTTTTCCAATACTAAATCTGAATAAATACATTGAACACACCAAAAAATTGTACAAAAAAAAAAAACAAATGTGAAGTTTCAGTATTGTTAATGAAACTTCCCTGAATGTGTTTGGGAGTTTTAAATTGGTAATATCTTTGATAGTTCGGCGGCCATGTTTTGTTTACACTTTGCTACCCCCCAACATGCAAAGCATTATAGTTATGCGCGCATTATTGATAACTGTTTGATATGACACAGCTGTAAGTGTCAGGGCAAAAAAACCAAACATTTCCCAATTAAATCTATTCTCAGTTTGGCTAGATTAAAATTCCAATTTGATAGAAATGTTTGGTTGTAAAATGAGCAAATATTTCTATGCATTGCCAAATGTTTTGTCCGTAGCTGAAATGTTTTTTTATTTGTCGCGCTGCAGGCCAGAAGTGTCAGACAGTGAGCATCAGATTGTGATCAAGGATGGCAGACACCCTGCTATAGACCTACTAATAAGAGGGCATGGCCAATATGTGCAAAATGATACGCAACTACAGGTATGTGCTCATACTCTACACACAAAGAATTGCACAAAGCTAAAACGAAAAGATGCATAAGTATGCATACTTCCAATTGCGAAGTAAAATCGCCAGGGGTATGTGTAGTATGCAGCCTTTCTCACAGACACACACACATAGGTGTATCAAATCCCGAGCACACTTGGCCCGTCACAACTTCAGTGGGTTTCTGTTGCAACAAGCCAAAGCTGCTTGTCCACCCACCTCTTCAGTGTCCAAATATCTGATTACTGGCCTGTATATCCCTTCCCAAGCCCTCTCTTTGTTCCAACTGCTCTCTTGTACCTCACTTCAGGCTGATGGAAAAAGAACAATGATCATCACTGGTCCTAACATGGGGGGAAAGAGCTCATACATCCGCCAGGTTGCCCTGATCTGTGTTATGGCCCAAATTGGCTCCTACGTGCCCAGCTCTGAGGCCCGGCTGGGTATTTTAGATGGCATATACACCAGGTAGGACCAAGATTAGATTAGATTACACACAATATTACTTTTTCATACCACTGTAAGAGAATCTGAACCTTTTGGTATTTCTCACATTTGTGCATAAAATCACTATCAAATGTGATCTGATTTTTGTCAAAATCACACAGATGAAAAAAACAGCATCTGCTTTAACTAAAACCACCCAAACATATGTTTTCATATTTTAATGTGGATAGTATGCAAACAATGACAGAAGGGTGGTGGTGGATGGGATATGTAAGTGAACCATCACATTTAGTATTTTGTGGCCCCCCTTTGGCAGCAATAACTTCAACCATACGCTTCCTGTAGCTGCAGATCTGTTAGGCACATCGGTCAGGACTAATCTTGGCCCATTCTTCTCTACAAACTTCTGTAATTCAGTCAGATTCCTGGGATGTCTGGCATGAATCGCTGTCTTTAAGGTCATGCCCCAGCAGCTCAATGGGGTTCAAGTCTGGACTTTGACTTGGCCACTCCAGAACGTGTATTTTGTTTTTCTGAAGTGGATTTACTTGTGTTTTGGATCATTGTCTCGTTGCAACATCAGTGCTCTTTTTGGCTTCAGCTGTCTGACAGACGGCCTCAGGTTTTCCAGCAAAATATCCTGATAAACTTTTGAATTCATTCTTCCATTAATGATTGCAAGTTGTCCAGGCCTTGAGGCAGCAAAACAGCCCCAAATCATGATGCTCCCTCCACCATGCTTCACGGTGGGGCTGAGATGTTGATGTTGGTGAGCTGTTCCATTTTTCCTACACACATGATGCTGTGTTTTACTCCCAAACAATTCAACTTTTGTTTCATCAGTCTACAAATTATTTTGCCAAATTATCTGTGGAGTGTCCAAGTGCCTTTTTTGCGAACATTAAACGAGCATTTTTAGACAGCAGTGGCTTCCTCCGTGGAGTCCTCTAATGAACACCATTCTTGGCCATAGTTTTACATATAGTTGAAGTGTGTATAGGACTGTGCCAGTGATTTCTGTAAGTCTTTAGCAGACACTCTAAGGTTCTTTTTTACCTCTCTGTGTATTCTGCGCTGAACTCTTGGCGTCATCTTTGGTGGACGACCACTTCTTGGGAGAGAAGCAACAGTGCCAATCTCTCTCCATTTGTAGACAATTTCTCTAACTGTCGATTGAGGAACATCCAGACTTTTAGAGATGGTTTTGTATCCTTTCTCAGCTTTATACAAATCAACAATCTTTGATCGCAGGTCGTCAGACAGCTCTTTTGCCATTTTGCCAGCCATTATGCACATCAGATAAGGTGAGCACTGATGTAAATGTTTTGCACGTTGCAGGCTGAATTGAATCCAGGTAGAGTAGCTGTACTTGTTACAACTAATGGGAATCAAAATAAATACAAATACATCAGACAGTACTTCTCATGAAGACAATTCTTACCATGTGTGTGTTTTATACTGAGCAGGGCAGCTTTAAACCACTCATCAGTGATTGGGCACTCACCTGACTTAAATTGTTTGGTAAAAATTAGTTTCAATTGCTCTTTAAGTCTCCTTAGGCAGAGGGTTCACTTACTTAATATCCCCCTTCTGTCATTATTTGCATGCAATTCTTATTAATATATGAAAACGTATAAATGTCTGTGTGGCTTTAGTTAAAGCAGAAACTGTTTTCACATCAGTGTGATTTTGACCTACATTTTGACACATTTGATAGGGATTTTATGCAGAACTGTGAGAAATTCCAAAAGGTTCTACGTACTTTTTCATACCACTGTAAATTGCTCATTTTGTCTTAGTTTTATTACCATAAATTTGTGACGTACGATATGATGATATATATTGTCAAAATGATATAAAATGACATATCGTCATGAGGCTCTTATATCGCCAATATCGTGATACGTTGGGCAGAAAGTAAAAGTACAAGCCTGCAGCCTTCGTGCACTCGATGTCTCCAAACGAGGATGGTTAGTAGAGGTGTGATGATAAATCAATTTGTCAGTTGTTAATCTGTGTTTTATAAGATCAAACTACATCAGTGTGTGAAGATCTCATGTGGGCTGTGCTAGTTTATTTTTGGCCTAATAATTTGACTTACTGGATGCCAAAATGGATTGAACGTAAAGCGCTGTCAATGGCACTGGAACATGAGCATTCACAGCCAGACCTTCCAGTATAAATGAATTGGACGTCTATTGTTGTGAATGGCAGGCAATGAGTTAATTTTGCGTCACTTGCATGTTATTTTAAAAGATACTCAGGTGTATTTTCCTGTAAATTTTGGATCATTTTCCAGTCGATTTCCAAGTTTCTTCCTTTTGATTTGGTGTCACTTTCTGTTGGTTTTGGGACACTTCCTTGTCAACTCATTGGCTGCCATTATCAGTGCTAGACGTCCAATTTATATTGACTGGGAAAGGGCGAATGAACAAATGTAACTGTGGACACGAAGGTGAGCCAAGTGCAATTGGGCACGCACTCGATCACACAAATCACAAATCTACAGTTTTACGGCATTCATGTCAAAATAAAATCATGTGTATGTACAGATTGAATATGCTACAACGTGCCTGTCAGACATGCGTGCACATTGACTCGAAACACATATCAGAGTTAGCGATCCTCAGTAACGTTCAGTTCAATTCTACTACAGCACCGCAAATGACGGTTTCTATTTCGTATTGATGGACTGTTACCATGACAACATTAAAGGTCTGTTATTTCTCAATAGAGTAATTGCATGACAACCTGGAGAAAAAAAAAAAAAGATAATCTGACGCCATGAATCATTGTGCAGGGAGTATTTTAGGCATGACACTACAGAGTAATCCGCTGTAATCTCATCGTGTCCTTCACCACACAGGAGATGAATTATGGTTCGGCTCTACTACAATACAATACTTCTTTGTTGGAGGGGATCTTTGTGCACTTTCCACTCCTTGCTGTACAATATACAATATTTTCTCTGTATTTTTGGCCTCGCTAAACTCTCTGATTAGACATAATGGCTTGCAGATGTGTGGATTTGTCTTTTTTGTTGGTTTCAGCATGTTTTTCTGAATTAACCTAGTGGGGTCCAAAATTCTGTTAACACACCTTGTGTGTGCGTGAGTGAGCGCATGCATGTGCTCATTCCAAAACGCGTTTTTAGAGTGTTTGAAGCTGCATCTATGAGTAAGAAGTTTTTGTCATTTGGTCCTTAGGCCATGAAAGCCACTTTCAGGTTATTAAAGCTCTCAATTTCTGTTATAAAAAGCAACAAAAAAACAACACACAAGGTTTATCAATCACTGATATCTATTGGCTGTGTTAAGACTGTAGGCATGTCTGATTCCAATCGGATTCCTTCTCAAATATGATTTTTAGGGCTGACTGTTTACACTATTTTTAGCATGTGTCCAAATCAGATCTGGACCTGTTCAGACTGGACCACAATATTGACATATCTGAAAGGTTGCTGTGGCAGCGAAGGCGTCATCCATGATAGAGTGACGTCATGGACGGTCAAAACCCATCTGAGCTGTTCAGACTGAGAAGCTTCTGATATGAAATGAAAAATCAGATTTCTTTGCTTTGTGACTGTTCAGACCAGGGGCGTCACTAGATCTAATACAATAATGAGGCACAGCGGGGCACTGACGAGTGAGGATTTTTTCCCCTTTTTTTTTTTTTTGCACTTGGCTAGCGTAAAATGTCTGAAATAGCACTTTATATATATAATCAAACCAAAATACAAGTTTCTGTTTCAAAGTGACATTTTTTTTAGCTATCCTTTGTTGATTGTCAATTCACGTGTGCTCATGCTCATCAACTTCCATCTCTCCTTCACATTTTCCTGCAACTGGGAAGTTGTGACCTAAATGAAGTTTATGTTGCCTAGGTGGGTTACCTAGCTTACCCCTCATTCCGACTTGCTGATTTATCTTTGCTGCGAGCAAATAACTTTCTAATAGCCATTTGCAAGAATAATGCTTTTTGAGTCAAATAGAAATTAAATATAAAACATCTTGATACAGATTACAGGGACTGCTGTAACAAATAAAATGCTTGTGATACAGCTGGAAATTATGGTGAGCAAATATACAAAATTGTTATAGGTTATATCCCAAAGCCAATTAATTCATACAGATTGATTCTATTCATTTTGGTCATATAAACAAAGCAATAAAGAGTTAGACAGACCACAGTTAACTGACTCATACATAAAGAGTAAAGTTGAACCATTTAAATTCACAATTCATGGGAATAGGCGACCAAACAAACATCAACACAGAGGTAAAAACGAACAACCAGGATGGCCAGTTTAGCTGGCACTAACCTGTAAAGCAGGTGGGAAGATGTGAATTGCACTGTCGACTGTATGATTGGCACACGCACTGTGATATTAATGCTGCATTCACGTGTTGCTGGAGTAATTGAATATATTGGATCACTTCCTATTGATATAGGGGCCATGATATGGTCACTTCCTGGTGATAACTGGTCACTTCTTATTAATTTTGGGGTATTTTGATATCTTTTCAAATGGGCTTACATGGTCGTCAATGGCATTGACAGGTGAATGTCATTGGCCGTTAATGGAAGGTTTTTTGGTCCAAAGTCACAACCAACAATAGAGATATGTTTTTGGGTGTGCCAGTGTAGATTTTTGCAGGTCTGTCTGTATTGGAATCAATAGGAATGAATGGAAGTTATTGTGCCAATGAAATGAATGATGAATAGGGTCAATGGAAATGAAAAGGAAAGTTTGGCCATTAGAAATTAGCAAATTCTGGTCAAACTGAAGGTTTTTGGAAAACAAATCTGTGTCTGTCGGTCTGTCCCTCCATCCCTCCCACGGTTTTTGGGCGAAGGTTAATTTTTGAAGTGTGAAGTGAAAGAGCCTGTGACGCGTAGAATTCTGGTTGTTTTGGTGTCTGAATGGTGACGGTAGGTTAAACTGTTTTGGCTGCGCAGCGTGTCAAAGAAATGCCATTGGGGAAGAAAAAAAATGAATATTATAGGTGGTAGTTTTTGCCTTAAATGAAAAGTAACCATCAATAAAACCTCTGTGTAATCTGCTGTATGACATCTTCTGCTTTGGTGTTTAACATGAACAGGAACATACTGTATATTTCTCATCGAAGATTACTGTAAAAACAGAAACACCCTTGTTGTGGCCTCTAGAGGGAAATGCTAGATCTGCTACATATTTAAAGACAAGTGGCCATGATTAAAATCACAAGGGAATGTGTGAGTTGAGGATTTAAAGCGGGCAAAACGTGCACCATGTTCCATAAACACGATTAGGAATGGAATATTTAGTGAGCATCTCATTTTGCCGCTGTATGTGAGATGGCAATGTCTACAGTCTTAAGAGTTATTGCAGTCCATGTCGTAATGGGGCCTCGGAGTCTGATCATTTCTAATCCAAATCCCATTTATTCTATAAAATTAATACATGCACCAATCCTGAGGTGGGGATTAAAGCAAAGGGTTCTGCGTGTCCACACCCCCGCTACATGGCAATTTTGTAGTGGAACATATCTATCTGCTTGTTAACTGAAAATCCTCTCTGTATTATGGGTTGTAGTGTTCATTTGTATATTGTTGTTTTAAAAGGCGTGGTATCGCCTATTTTTCAGGCATATTGGTTTCATGCGACAGCACATTCAAATAAACAATTTCAAGTTAATATTTGTGAAAACTATATATTTCATACATAAATTAATGTAAACTTGTATTTGTGTCATCGCTGTCTTGAAAGACTGGAAATGGGACACCCTGCAACTCTCTCCTTAAGTCATTCACTCCTAGCCATTTTCCCCGGTGCGACCCCCTTCGCTCCCGGCCGTTTTACTGGATTTTGACTGATTTTGCAAGGCCCACAGAAAATTCTGTTCTATTGCTATATAAACATGGAACCCACCAAAAGAAAGATTAAACTCTCTTCTTTCAGTACGAAAAAAGTTGGTTCATATCTTTTTCCATTATTTAGAAATCAGCATTAGAAAATAGCTTAGTTTGAGCAATTTTCCAATTTCTGTTGATAAAACAGAGAAATTGAGCTTTTTGTAAAAGCATACATTTCAAACATAACTTTGACTTTAAGACAGCTATTTTTTGCTTTAGTGACATCCCAAACATCCGAACAATGTTTTCCTATTACAAAATAACATAAACAACGAGACAAATAGAGCTTTTGATAGCAAAGTAACAATTTATTTGCACATGGCTGGACTGTTGGGCTGGGAGATGGCGCTGTTGTGGCCGCGGCGGCTGTCTCGGCGGACGGGGTGGGCTTTTCCCTCGTCACCGCCTGTAGTGTCTCATCAAGATGGATTTTTTTGAGTCTTTCTTTTGTGGTGACCGCTCCCTCATGGCGGACTTCGCCTGGGGAACTTGTGTGGGGTTAGGGTTCCTGGGGGTGAACTGGTTTGGCCGTGCGCGTTTCCGGCTGAGTCGCGGGTCACTGGAGGGTGCGGGAGACGCAAGCGGCCGAGCACGATGGCGCAGGCTCTGCTCGGCGAGCAGCACGGACTCAACGGCATCGTCCGCTGCACTGGTGGTCCCGGTCGTTCTGCTCGGTCGTCCTGCCGCCTGGCATCCTGAACGTCCTCCTGGTCGTCGCACTTGGTCGTTCGTCGCCTGGCGTCCCGGACGTCCTCCTGGTCGTCTTGCTTGGACTTCCCGCACCTGGCGTCCTGGTCGTCCATTCGGTCGTCTTCTGCCGGCATGCGGCCTGGCCGTTCGTTCCGTTGAATCAGGTTGCGGGTCTTATCAAATGCGCTACTGCCCTTCAGTGGCCAGTTTTATTGCTTTAAAATGGATTTTCAGCATGTGCTTTGGAGCAAAGTTGCATCAGAACCTAGAGATGTCTCTTGTGAAAAAAAAAAAAAAGTAAAAGACATATAAATACGTTTTTTGGACACTGAAATAATTAAAAAATAGAACGTATTTATAAGTTTTTGGGAGCAAATGAGTTAAATGGAAATTAAATAAATCAAATAAATAAATGTCATTAATGCTTTAAAATACCACCTCATTTAATGTAAAAACTAAAATTATTTACCTACTTAATTAATTATTTTACGGACACGTTTCAGCACTTCATGAATTTATTTGTCAAACTGACCCATTGTGGGTGGGACTAACGCTGATCTAAGTCTAATCGATTGCTTTTGTCTGAAGTCTTACAATTCATGGCGGCAACGGAACTTTCTCGGGAGTTGGGTGGAGATATTTTAGTCTAGACCTTGCTGATAACGTCGAAGCAGGACCTGCTGACCAAGAACATTTAGTGTGCAAAGCAGGGGAGTTGAAGTTGTTGGCGTCATTTCGGCTCTTGACTGCGGCACTTCATAAATTTATGTGCAAAACTGTCGGTCGTAATCGTTTCTTTGACCCGAGAAAAAGAAGCGCTACCTAGTGTGTCAGAATGTGTTTACTGGCTCTGCTTCGATCTAAAGGCAACCATCTTGATGTGCTAGGTAACCAATCTGGTGTTAGTCCTGCCCACTGACTTTGATGGGAAAGTTTGACGGATGAAGTCAATTCTTGAACTGCAGCTATACATGTCCATGAAATAAATCAATAAATAGTGATATAATTATTACGTTTTTGTTTTTTGTTTTTGTTAATATATCGAGTAGTATTTTGATTAATTAATGACACATTTCATGACACTTTTATTTTATTCCCATTTTAATTAATAAATAACACATTTAAGTTGCTGTACCTCGACGTAACATCGCTTTGACACACGATCTTTTTGACATCTGAATTTTACTCGCCATTCATTTCTACATCCGACGACATGCTCAGAATACAACCATTTATGACAGCGCCGTAGTTTCTTTGTTTTCCTGCAAGATGGACGCACAGCGGATTTTCCTGTGAGAGAAACAACATGAGTTCCAAGAACATTAGTGCAGGTGGTGAAAAAAGAAGAAAAAGTGATGCTTACCATCGAAATGAAAATGGAAATGATAAAAAATATGAGCGTGGTGTGTGTGTCTGTGAACTGGCTCGACAGCGACGGTCCTCCTCCAATCTCTGTTCGCCAGTCATTATGATTTAAGGTGACAATTAGGGTTGTTCCGATCATGTTTTTTTGCTCCCGATCCGATCCCGATCGTTTTAGTTTGAGTATCTGCCGATCCCGATATTTCCCGATCCGATTGCTTTTTTTCCCTCCCGATTCAATTCCAATCATTCCCGATAATTTTTCCCGATCATGTACATTTTGGCAATGCATTAAGAAAAAAATGAATAAAACTCGGACGAATATATACATTCAACATACAGTACATAAGTACTGTATTTGTTTATTATGACAATAAATCCTCAAGATGGCATTTACATTATTAACATTCTTTCTGTGAGAGGGATCCACGGACAGAAAGACTTGTGACTTTGTATATTGTGATTAAATATTGCCATCTAGTGTATTTGTTGAGCTTTCAGTAAATGATACTGTAGCCATGGCCAAATGCATGATGGGAAGTGGAACCATGACTGTGCATAGTGCTACCAATGGATATATCTTCTCTGCGTTGGCAAATAACATAAGGTGTTAAGAAAAAGATCAAGTGCTACCTTGCTTCCCCACATTGCTTCCCATGATATTTCTAATTGTAGGGAGAGGGATTGTAAGGCTTTAGCCAATTAAAAAAAGGTTCCAAAGGCTGCCAAATTTCACTCTACTCATTTTACGCTGCCTTTTATCTCTCTATATAGGTAAAACGGCGCCATTACAGATTGAGCGCGACAATGCGTGAGCGGGTCGTGCAGCGCATGCATTAATTGCGTTAAATATTTTAACGTGATACATTTAAAAAAAAAAATTAATTACTGCCGTTATTGGGATAAATTTGATAACCCTACCTTAAGCCTAAACTAAAGACTCTGGGTGAGTGTAACATGTCTGTAACGTTAAATACAATTAGAAAACGATTTAATTAAAAATAAAAAAATATATATATATATTAAAAAAAGGCATGGCCGATATTTTTTTGCCGATTCCGTTACTTTGAAAATGACGTGATCGGATCGATCGGGACATCTCTAGTGACAATTATTATTATTATGACAATAATTATAATTATTATATTATTAACACAACAAGCCTACTGTCCGCTGCAGTTGACGCCACGAACAAGGAATTAAAAGAGAAAGTAAAATCTCTACCTTTCTCTATCTCACTGTCATGTCAGCCACGCGGTGCGTTCAGGTATAGCATTATAATGTATTTTTATGGGAAAAATCCTGCTTGACACACGACCATTTCAACTCTCAAACAATGTCCTGGAACGAATTACTTCTAAGCAGTGTTGTTGATAACGGCGTTAGAGTATAACTGTGTTACTAACGGCGTTATTTTTTTCAGTAGTGAGTAAACTAATTAATTACTTTTCTCATCTTTGCAACTCTGTTACCATTGCTGAAGATGTAAAGGCGTGCATTACTTTGTGTTACTACGTTGGTTGAATGACGTGAGAAAAGTCTGCGAGACATGGAGAGAGAAATGCGGGATTGGGAAAGAGTTGTGACGCCATTTTAACCTGATGGTAGGCTAGGTGGCTCCAATAATGCCTGACTGTAGCCAACAGCCTACAAACTACACCCACATGATGCTATGCTAGATATCACATGTATATGAACTAAATGCGAAATGACAGACTTGCTGGCGTTGGTTAACAGCCGCCATCTTAAAGTGGTAGACTTCTCAGAAAGGCTCTGTTGTAGAGAACCTTCCTTGCAAACCTAAGTAACTTTTTATCTAAAATACTCAATCGGCAAAATCTTGACTTGAATCTTAAAATGAAGAAACAGTTTTAAAACTTTCACATGCCGAAAGTAGACAAAAGGGAACTAATGCAATAAAGGGAGCAATTTTAACAACTTTAACGGTTGATTTCCAAACATAACAAAGGTTACTATCTAGTTATCGCAATATCCACAATACCCCTGTGTCTAGTTAAGCTTAGGGTAAAGAATTGGGCTAGGGTGATTGTCCCAAAAACCAAGTAATTTGTAACTCTAATTAATTAGTACTTTTTTAAAGTAAGATTAACAACAATGCTTCTGAGGTAGAGGTACCACTGTATGATGTATTTATATATTTCATTCAGTCCTCCATACATAAACTGAGTAAACTGAGCCGATAATGCAAAACCGAAAGAGTTTAATAATTCCCTGTGAATCATTACACGCTTAGTGTTAGTGGAAATAGTTAAACATTTGCGATTTTGAATGTTACCTGCAGGTTGAGCAACATGAATCAATGAGGTTTACACATTGGGTTGTGTGGTGTTTCGGCACTGCGGAGAGGCATACAAGACAAGATCATTGCATTTGCTTAGTTTGACACATGTGCTTTTATAAATATAGATAAAGTAGACAATATTTTCTTACACCTGTAGTCTGCCCTAGTGCTAAGTGTAAGGTCAACTGTAGCATTGTATGCAATCATGTCTTGAGTGGGAGGGGAGGCGCGGCGAGCATTGAGGCACACGTCATAGCAGAGGAGGAGCTCAGGGAAAGAGGCGGGGTTAAGTACAGCCGAGCGTTTCAGCAGCCCTCACCGGCAGACACTCGACAATTTCTCAAACATACAGTGTATCACAAAAGTGAGTACACCCTTCGCATTTCTGCAGATATTTAAGTATTTCTTTTCATGGGACAAGACTGACAAAATGACACTTTTAAACAATGAAGAGTAGCCTGTGTGCAGCTTATATAATACAGTTAATTTATTTTCCCCTCAAAATAACTCAAAATATAGCCATTAATATCTAAACCCCCAGTCAGCAAATCCATGTGCTTTGCTGACATGTCTTCAGCAAACTGTTTGCTGAAGACATGTCAACAAAGCACATGGATTACTGGAACCATCTCCTATGGACTTCTGATGAGACGGGTGGGCTTTCTTGTGTACCGTCTTCAGAAGAGGCTTCCTCCTGGGGTGACAGCCATGCACACCAGTTTGATGTAGAGTGCGGCGTATGGTCTGAGCACTAACAGGCTGACCCCCCACCTCTTCAATCTCTGCAGCAATGCTGACAGCACTCCTGTAACGAGTCACATGGCATTTTGGAGGGAAAATGACAAGCAGTACTCAATTTGGACATTTAGGGATGTACGTAGTTCCCATGCGGTGTACTCACTTTTGTTGCCAGGGGTTTAGATATTAATGGCTATATTTTGAGTTATTTTGAGGGGAAAATAAATTAACTCTACTACCGTATATATGCTGCACACAGGCTACTTTTCATTGTGTGAAAGTGTCATTTTGTCAATGATGTCCCATTAAAATATATACTTAAATATCTGCAGAAATGCGAGGAGTATACTCACTTTAGTGATACACTGTAGGTGAATGGTTCAGAAAACCATTCCGAGTGGGATTTTAACTAGGGAATGATTGACCGTATAGTGTGATTAAAAGCTCATAAAAGTGAAATTTGGATCCACTATAAGAGTATAAATTAATTTAATTTTGATGAAAGCATTTGTCAGAGAGCAACAGTTGGTAGTGTTTGTTTCTGCCGGAAATATTAGAGCGCGTGTTCAAATGGATTGAAAGTTGTGTTTAAAGCGAGTGGAAGCAATTATTGTGAGTTTTAAGCAGGAGTCATAAAGGAGACGTTGGTTGTTTTAGAATGGGGTGGGGGGCTTCTCTGTTGTGTTTACCCAAGAGATTTGTGCTTCATATTGTATCAATTAGAAAATGCATGGAGGATCTAATTGGTATCCCTTGAGAGACGAGCCCTGTCCTGTCAACCTATCCGTTTCTAATTGGGACACTGGAAAGTTTGTACGGATATAAACACCAAGCCAAGTCCCACTGTGCGTCCATTGAGTGTAACATTGTAATTTCATTGTGTGAATTTTCTGCTCTAATAAGTGAAAGAGAGAAGGATGGGGTGGGAAGCGTTTAAAGACCCGGAGTGCAATTGGTGGCTTTGGTGAGGGTAATCAAATGCTGCGTGGGTGTCTAATGGGCTCCCCTGTCTGAGATGATCCCAATGATGGATTATCAGTGAGCTTTTAAAGCAGCAATAGGAGCTCACAAAATTTTATTTTCGTCTCCCTCCTACGCTATTGCTTGTGAACACAGTACATCCATAGAATTTATTTTGCTGTGCATTAGGATTTTTGTGATTGTTTCTATGCAGTCGACTGCATTAGGGTAAGCCGGCGCTCCCTGTGTGTGTGCTTGGTGATGCAAATTTGCATGAGGGCAGATGCAGTGTGCATTAAGTCCTGAAGGTTACAAAGCACAGTCCTGCATCCCTCCATGGTTGTTATGGAAACAGCCAAAAGAAGAAAGCGTGTTTTGAAAAGGTCCGGCAGTCAAACATTAGAGATGGTGCGTATGTGACATCATCATTATTATCCGTAGCAAGTGTTGTAGTCATATGTTGCGCAGCACTAAACTCTGGTTTTTAATAGTTTGTAGACCGCCTGTTACTCTTTGTAGGTGGCACACACGCCTTTTCAGGCCTTTCACAGCATGTGCGCTTCTGAAATCAAGCGTGGTGCAGGAAACTGCTCTCGCATATTTGAGTGGAGTCTAAAGAGGTGCAATGTTCAGCATCGTAGTATTGTGTAATATCTTCATGCGCTGATTCAAATTTGTTTGTCTTCCTTACATAGCTGAAGTTTTGGATTTCAAATGGCAAATCCAGCCTTCCTTTTGCTGAGTTGTCATTTTCTCCATGTGCTAATGTGGGTTTTCGGTGAGCACTCCAGCTTCTAGAGCTGTGACAATATATCAAATATGTATGCCATTGACTGCCACCTGCCATAGACGTCCAATCCTTTTGAGGCTAAAGGGATGGCAGTGGATGAACAAATGTTGGACGTCTGGATTGGACGTCTACTAGTGATAACAGCATTCAATTTCACAATAAAAGGATGAAAATAGCTTGTTTTTCCTGTTTATTAGTTTATTTGTAGAATATCCTAGAATGATTTCCTGACCCATGTATGGATAATTGTTGTATTGCCATATCGTGATAATAGTTTGTTCTCAACTGTTACTCATAAAGATTAAGAAAACAAGTATTACTTATACTTATTTTTTCATATTTGAAGCCTTTTTTGTAGAATACTTGATTTGATCCAAACTCATCCAGACGCCATCTCCAGCGGTTCCTGGATAAATTGAGTTTGGGACTCATGGTCTGGCATCAATGACTTTAACGATTGTAAATAAATCCAATTTATAAGAATTTATTAGAAGTTAAAAGTTCATTTAGTAACTTGTTGCAGAGAAATACCGTATATAAACTTTGTATAAGACGTAAAAACATGACAGAGCAGGAGTATTAAATTGTATTCACTGTCAAACTGCTGCTATTTCACTTCCATTATCTGCACTGCTGTACTTTATATGTACTGTATTTTTTGTTATTTATACTTTTTAACTTTTTGAATAACCTTTAAGATTTTAACTTTCCTTATCCTGCACTGTAAAGGGAGATGCAACTGTGTAATGACCATCAAGGGCTATTCTATTCTATTCTATTCTATTCTATTCTATTCTATTCTATTCTATTCTATTCTATTCTATTCTATTCTATTTGTTGAAAGAGGGTTTGGTGCAGTGTTGTTTTTGGCAGCCCTTTTAATTTTCGTTTTAGTCTTTTGGACGGAAATACTTATTCATATTTTAGTCATTTGTAGCAAATGTGTTCGTCTTCGTCTAGTTTTAGTCAACAAAACCTTTTAGTCAACAAAAACTAGACGAAAACAAACACAATTTTTGTCTCGTCATAGTTAACAATTACTCAGAATGTTTTCATCTATAAACTTTAAAAGTTTTAGTCCATGAATAAATAAATTAAACGTTTCCAGCAATTTCGAATGAACATTGACAGACGAGTCTACAAGGACATTACCATCTTCGTGATGATAATACATACTCAGCAGGAAAACAGCATATTTATTTCAATTAATTAAACTCACCTGGACAATACGAACTGTATGTAAAAAGTTTTCCAACATACTTTTTTTTTTTTTTTGCCCTACTAAATTAAGAAAAAGTGTACTTGCACACCCACTCAGTGGGTGGGAGTGGCGCTCTCATTTTCAGAGTGTGCGCAGTATTTTTAAACCAAACGAGCACAAAACAAAGAGATATGAAGAGCTGTGCGCCGTTTTCGTGCCGGGCTCACGGCAGCATGCCACGGTCTTCTCCAGTTCTCACACGTCTGCCCGAGAAGCGCCATGTTCGGCTTGGGAGCGGCACGACGACCGCCCTCATGTCCGGTTCTCCCAGCAGCTGAAAATGCGCCATTTTCAGGGCTTTTGGCTTTGACTTTTAATACAGTGGCAGACGAGGAAATACCACTCTGTTTACTGTGTCTAAAAACGTTTGTAGCGGACAGCGGGAAGCCAAATCAATTAAGACATCACTTAAAGACATTAAACCCCAATCTCATTGATAAGCCGCTTGATTGTTTTTCAGGTAAAACGTGCTGAATATTAGGGATGTGCAATCTTAGGCACCCCACTATTCGATTCGATTACGATTCAGGGTGCTACGATTCGATTTTTGAACAATGATCCCGGTATTGACTATCACTGTTATCGCGGTTATCACGAGTATCGATGCATCGTACAGTACTGATTAATAAAGTAGCCAAACAAATGTATGTCCGTTATTAATTTAAAATATCCCTCATACTACTAATAATAGTTTTATAGACAAATACTATTTACAATGGCGGTAGAGAGTTGGGGGGGGCGCGAAGCATTTACGTCTTCCCTGGGTGTAACAGAAAATAATTGAGCACTGGGCTAAAGCAACATGGCATATCTTGCCAAGATAAGGAAACAAAACTTTCCAAGCAACACCTGACATGTGTTTCACGCTGGTCAGTGGGGGATGGGTGGGGGCGCAGCACGTAATAGCAGTGACACGACCAAACACTGCGATGATGCGTGCTAAAATGTCACACATTGTGAAGTTATGATGGAAACTATGGCCAATTTTCATCTTGTTCTCGTCTCGTCAGATGAAAATTGGCATCCATCTCGTTATGTTTTAGTCTCCCAAGAGACGTTTTTAGCTTGTCGCGCCATCGTCATGAAAAAATTTGTTCGTTGATGAAATATTTTCGTTATCGTCATCGTTGATGAAAATAACAGTGGTTTGGTGCTTCTGGTAGAGAGAATATTCTGTACGGCGTTGTATATTGATAAGAAAAATATTGTGGAAACCTGAGTTCACTTGATCAGAGTGAAACTCAATTCATTTTTATTATATAATTTGGATTTTACAGTTAACGCAAATATCAATGAATGAGAAAATTGCATTACATTCAGTCACTGTTATTGTAGTCCTGAAATGAAATGGTTATTCTACCATATTCAAATGTAATAAAATGCATATCAAATTCAGCTTTTACACAGCTCACACACATGAACGCCAATGCATGTGATTATGCTACTCGCACATTTTGCGATGTTTCATTTTTTTCCACGTGGAGTTTAGTTTAAAATGGCGTATGACTATTTGTTTATGCATGAACACACAAGGTAAACAATCACTCTCATGGAACAGACTTTGAGCGGCGTCATAATGGAATTGCCAATGAAGCGAAACGCTTTTCCAGAAACACTTGAGATTGCGTGTTTACTGGAAAGACGTGAGTGCTCAATCAATGTAGCACGGTTTCACAATTGGTTATTTTGGCCGGAATGAGTTCTGGCTGGACACTGCGAGCACGCGTCCCCCCGCCTGTGTACAGATGAATGTGTTGGAACACTTTGTGTCCATTTGATCTGATTGTACCTGTCCTTTCTGCCGCACATGCAGAAACTATAGATTGCTCGTAATTCCCCCCCGAGTCTCAGTCATGCACGGATATACTGTTCTTAATGAGCTCATGTAAATGCAGCTGCATGCCTGCCATGCCCCTCCTTTGTATGGCGTGATAGTAGATAGCGAAGTATTGTGACGTAACCATGGCAATATAGGATCCACTGAATGGTACGATTATGAGAGGAGTAAAGATGCACTTGAAGGTGATGATGCTTACAGAAAGTTCTTTGGAATTTATGAATAGCAGTTCATAGCTGACCGCGTCCAAGGCTCAAATAAATCAAATACGGCATTAAATACTGCTCTCAGTGCTTTGAAAAACATCTTAAATTTCACTTGATAATTTACAGTGGGGCAAATAAGTATTTAGTCAACCACTAATTGTGCAAATTCTCTGACTTGAAAATATTAGATAGGCCTGTAATCGTCAACATGAGTAAACCTCTACCATGAGAGACAGAAAGAGGAAAAAAAAACAGAAAATCACATTGTTTGATTTTTAAAGAATTTATTTGCAAAAAATGGTGGAAAATAAGTATTTGGTCAATACCAAAAGTTCATCTCAGTACTTTGTTATGTACCCTTTGTTGGCAATAACGGAGGTCAAACATTTTCTGTAACTCTTCACAAGCTTTTCACACACTGTTGCTGGTATTTTTGCCCATTCCTCCATGCAGATCTCCCCTAGAGCAGTGATGTTTTGGGGCTGTCGTTGGGCAACACAGACTTTCAACTCCCTCCTCACCCCATGGCGTCAAAATGATAACAAGAACGGGGAGCAAAAATCCCAGAACCAGACCTAGTGAATGACCTACAGAGAGCTGGGACCACAGTAACAAAGGCTACTATCAGTAACACAATGTGCCGCCAGGGACTCAAATCCTGCACTGCCAGACGTGTCCCCCTGCTGAAGAAAATACACGTCCAGGCCCGTCTGCGGTTCGCTAAAGAGCATTTGGATGATCCGGAAGAGGACTAGGAGAATGTGTTATGATCAGATGAAACCAAAATAGAACTTTTTGGTAGAAACACAGGTTCTTGTGTTTGGAGGAGAAAGAATACTGAAATGCACCATACCTACTGTGAAGCATGGGGGTGGAAACATCATGCTTTGGGGCTGTTTTTCTGCAAAGGGACCAGTACGACTGATCTGTGCAAAGGAAAGAATGAATGGGGCCATGTATCGAGAGATTTTGAGTGAAAATCTCCTTCAATCAGCAAGGGTATTGAATATGAGACGTGCCTGGGTCTTTCAGCATGACAATAATCCCAAACACACAGCCAGGGCAACAAAGGAGTGGCTTCGTAAGAAACATCTCAAGTTCCTGGAGTGGCCTAGCCGGTCTCCAGATCTCAACCCCATAGAAAATCTGTGGAGGGAGTTGAAAGTCCGTGTTGCCCAACAACAGCCCCAAAACATCACTGCTCTAGAGGAGATCTGAATGGAGAAATGGGCCAAAATACCAGCAACAGTGTGTGAAAAGCTTGCACAGAGTTACAGAAAATGTTTGACCTCCGTTATTGCCAACAAAGGGTACATAAAAAAGTATTTAGGTGAACTTTTGGTATTGACTAAATACTGATTTTCCACCATGATTTGCTAACAAATTCTTTAAAAATCAAACAATCTAATTTTCTTGTTTTTTCCCCAATTCTGTCTCTCATGGTTGAGGTTTACCCATGTTGACAATTACAGGCCTCTCTAATATTTTCAAGTGGGAGAACTTGCACAATTAGTGGTTGACTAAATACTTGTTTGCCCCACTGTATATGGTAACCCTATGTTGGAAATTGTACTCTTAGCCAAACGCTGCGCGTTCATGTCGTAGTAACCCCCTATCTGACTCAAAGAAGTTTTCCAAGTCGAGAACAGTCAAAAATAACAAGGACCGAGCAGCAATAAACGACAGGCTAACAAAGGGAAAAACTGGGACCATTCTAGCAGCATTCTCCTTTGCATCCAGACAAGTGATGACGTCTTGAAAAATTGTTCAGCTCTATTAAAAGGGGCTGGCAGGCGGGGCATCGGATCTGATTGGCTGGCTTGATGAGTCTTGGATTAGGCAAAAGGGTTTGTCTGTCCTATGTTCAAGGCAACGTTGACTATCTTCTGTCAGCGACAGCTGGGAGTCGGGCACAACTCGCTGACTGAGTGCCTGACGTCAGCTTATAATGTTATGTCCATCAGTTATCACATGGCGAGGGTGTGACGTGGTTTGTCAACTGTCTGCATACTGACCTGTTCCTATCACTTACTCACTCATTTCTTGCATACAGGGGCTCTTTTGTCTGCCCACACAAACATTCATTCTTATACACTCATATTTTAAGATGTATTTTATTGTTGGTGACACAAAGGGTGTCAAACGTACGGCCCGTTTGGGGGTCCAATCTGGCCCACGGAGTTGGTCTGCCTGACAGGCACACTGTAGCTCATTCAGAATGTACAGGTATATACAGAATCACAATCTTTTGACATCGGCACGGTAAAACCAGAAATTTGTGATTTGGGTGATCGAGTGAGTGCACCACTGCACTTGGCTCACTTTCGTGTCCGGAGTTACATTCGTTCGTTCGCCTCCACCCAGTCAAAATGGATTGGACGTCAACTGCTGTCAATGGCAGCCAATGAGTTAACAAGGAAGTGACCCAACACTTCCCCAAAACCAGCAGGAAGTAACACTAAATCAACAGGAACTCACCTGGAAATACCCCAATATCAACATCAACATCCAAAATTTACAGGAAGTAACACGTAAATATCTTTAAACTACAGTGGCACCTGTACTTACGAAGTTAATTGGTTTCTGGAAGTTTCGTAACCTCAAAATTCTGTAAGAAGAGACGTGTTTTCCTTGTAAATGCCGTAATCCGTTCCAAGCCCCACAATATTCATACATAAACCTTTTATAATGCATAAAATGCATCAAAACATGTAACAAATACACGGTACAATTAGATTATTGCACAATAAATTGTGCACACAAATTGTGCAAAATGTAAAAAAACAAGAATAGAGTAAAGAATAAATGTTAATAGACTCATGTAAAGCTGTTGGTAAACGAGGGGCGAATGAAGAGGACGCAGGACATACAGTGAAGGTTCCTCTTAGCCAATTAGATGCCAAAAATGCTAGGCAACAGCCAATCGCAGAGCAGCTATAAATACAGTGGTATAAAATAGTATCTAAACCTTTTGAAATTTCTCACATTTCTGCATAAAATCACCTTATCTCTTTGTCAAAATCACAAAGATGAAAAAACTGATTTAACTGAAACGACCCAAACATTTATAGATTTTTATATTTTAATGAGGATACCATGCAAACAATGACAGAAGAGAAAAAAATAAGTACGTCAACCCTCTGCCTAAGGAGAGTAATTGAAACCAATTTTCGCCAAACAATTTAAGTCAGGGGTGTGCCCAAACACTGATGAGTGTTTTAAAGCGGCCCTGCCCACTTTAAAACACACACCTGGTAAGAACTGGCTTGATGAGAAGCATTGTCTGATGTGCATCATGGCTCGGTCAAAAGAGCTGTCTGAAGACTGCGATCAAGGATTGTTGATTTGTATAAAGCTGGAGAGGGATACAAAACCATCTCTAAGAGTTTGGATGTTCATCAATCGACAGTCAGAGAAGTTGTCTACAAATGGAGAGAGCTTGGCACTGTTGCTTCTCTCCCAAGGAGTGGCCTTCCACCAAAGATTATGCCAAGAGTTCAGCGCAGAATACTCAGAGAAGTAAAAAAAGAACCCTAGTGTGTCTGCTCAATACTTTCAGAAATCACTGGAACAGTCCAATATATCTGTGCACACATCAACTATATGTATAACTATGGCCAAGGATGGTGTTCATTGGAGGACTCCACGGAAGAAGCCACTGCTGTCTAAAAAACAAACAAAAAAAAAACATTGGTGCTCGTTTAATTTACAGAAGTTTTGGCAAAATATTTTGTGGGCTGATGAAACCAAAGTTGGATTGTTTTGGAGTAATACACAATGTCATGTGTGGAGGAAAAATGGAACAGCTCACCAACATCAACACCTCAACCCCACCGTGAAGCGTGGTGGAGGGAGCGTCATGATTTGGGGCTCTTTTGCTGCCTCAGGGCCTGGACAACTTGGATTCATTAATGGAAGAATGAATTCAAAAGTTCATCAGGATGTTTGCAAGAATACATGAGGCCGTCCGTCAGACAGTTGAAGCTAAAACGAGGATGGATGCTTCAACTAGACAATAATCTAAAACACAGACGTAAATCAACTTCAGAATGGTTTCAGAAGAACAAAATACACGTCCTGGAGAGTCCAAGTCAAAGTCCAGACTTGAACCCCATTTAGATGCTATGGCATGACCTAAAGACAACGATTCATGCCAGACAACCCAGGAATCAGACTGAATTACAGCAGTTTTGTAGAGAAGAATGGGCCAAGATTAGTCCTAATCGATGTGCCAGACTGATCTGCAGCTACAGGAAGCGTCTGGTTGAAGATATTGCTGCCAAATGGGGGGCCACAAAGGCAAGGCAAATTTATTTATATAGCACAATTCAACACAAGGCAATTCAAAGTGCTTTACATCACATAAAGATCATAAAAATCACATTAAATCAATAAACCGTAAAAACAAAGACAATCGAAACAGGAAATAAAATTATACATGAAAATCGCATTTAATCACGAATAGAATAAGAAGAAATAAAAAATACTACTACTAATAATAATAATTGAAATCAACAATGGAGCAAGAGGAATAGAAAGCAAATAGATTGAAATATATAGATAGTTATGGATATGCTGTGCTAAACAAGAGCGTTTTTAGCCCTGATTTAAAGGAGCTGAGAATTTGAGCATACTTGAGACCTTCAGGTAACTTGTTCCAGAGGTGAGGAGCATAATAACTAAATGCTGCCTCACCCTGCTTGGTTGTTGTTCTTGGAACATACAGGAGACCGGTTCCAGACGACTTTAGGGGTCTAGATGTTTCATAGGAATCTAACAAATCAATCATGTATTTTGGACCAAGGCCATTAAGTGTTTTGTAGACGAGCAGTGGTATTTTATAGTCTATCCTTTGACTCACTGGAAGGCAGTGTAATGATTTCAAAACCAGTGCACTGTGGTCCAGTTTCCCTGTATTTGTGGGGACTCTGGCTGCCGCATTCTGTACTAGCTGCAGCTTCCTGAGTGTTTTTTTTTTTTTGTTTGTTTGTTTTTAAATCACAAAATATTAAATTTAATGGTTCACTTACTTCTTTTTCCCCCTTCTGTCATTGTTTGCATACTATTCTCATTAAAATATGACAACCTATCAATGTTTGGGTGGTTTCATGTAAAGCAGACAGTTTTTTCATTTGTTTGATTTTGACAAAGATCAGATCACATCTGATGTTGATTTTAGGCAGAAATGTGAGAAATTCCAAAAGGTTCAGATCTTTTTTCATACGATTGTATATTACGCTCAGTAAACTCTGGGAGCTGCGAGTATCGGTCCTACTGTAGTTTTGTCTTTCTTATCCTGAAATTTCTTTCTCGACAAGAGGCAATATTATCCCATTGAGTCACTTCTCAACCTAAAAATTCTGTACGTACAGACGTTCGTAAGTAGAGGTACCACTGTACATGGAAGTGAAGTAAAATTACCTCAATGCCTGCCACTGACAACGATAGAATTCCAATTCATTTATACTGGAAGGATTAGCTGTGAATGCTCATCTTCAAAGTGCTGAAAAAATTAACTAGTCCGGCCCACATGAGATCTAATTGCCATAAATGTGGCCTGCAAACAAAAATGTGTGACATTCATGGGTTACACAATGGTTTTAATATCTATATTATGTACTAAGACAATAGAAGCAGGCATGTCTGTGATTATTGATTAGCACGTTGCAAAAACCTATTTCTCTTTACCTAAAAACGGGCGGAGTACATACACAACCCTGAAGTTTTCCCCCATTGCATGTACTTTAGGATGATGATCTAAACCATTTTAACCCTGATCTCCTCTCGCTTGTGTCTGAGATCAGAATGGGAGCGTCAGACAACATTTACAAAGGTCGCAGCACCTTCATGGAGGAACTGAGTGAAGCCTCAGAAATGATTTCACATGCGACTCAGCGTTCCCTGGTCATCTTGGACGAACTCGGCCGAGGAACCAGCACCCATGACGGCATTGCCATCGCCTATGCTACTCTTGACCATTTCATCAGAGTTGTAAGTGTGTTTTCTTATAGAGTCAAGAGTTTTTCTTCGCAGAAGCCAAACAAAAAAACATTTCAAGTTGAGCTTAGTGTCTTTATGTGCACCTTTCACCAAATTTTAATGACCTGATGGCACATAATGACACGAGGCAATGGGGAAGCTTTGTCAGTGCAGCAGCACTTCAAAACAGAGCGAAATGCAGTAGTTGCAAGACTTGATCTATAATCTTAATAACCTGTGGAGAAAGGAGGCATAAGTGATCCCGTGGTGCCTAATTTGTTTACTGAGCCTTATTTTCTTTTGTCAACGCACAAAAGCCACATCATCAAATCAGATGCCGGGTCGCTCACCTTTGTGCTCATAAGAGACGTCTTTTTGCCTCTTTGGTTCATGTCAGTTGTTATTAGAGTGATTTATACTGTATCTCATTGTTAATTGAAAATGAAAAAAAATCATCTGCCAGGATTGCTCTTCCATACCAGACCTACTACTGTATTTTTCGGACTACAAGTCGCACCTGAGTATAAGTCGCATCAGCCATAAAATGCCCAACGAAGAGAAAAAAAAAATATATAAGTCGCACCGGAGTATAAGTCGCATTTTGGGGGACATTTATTTGATAAAATTCAACACATAGAACAGATCTGTCATCTTGAAAGGCAATTTAATATAAAAATACAATAGAGAACAACATGCTGAATAAGTGTACAGTGCATGAACAACGAAATGTGAATATACTGTCCTCACCAGGACGCTACGGCTCGGTCCTGGCTATCCAGCGAGCTAAACTCCCAAATGACGATGTTTGACGTCCGTATAATTTGCGGAATCAATTTCGTCCTCGAAACCAAACAGGTTCGCATCAACGTAAATAAATGATCATTAGGTGCTGTTACAGCAATGACACAAACGGTTAGCATGCGTTCGCTAGAATTAGCACATCGTTCAAACAACCACACAACTGGCTTTAAGTGTCCGATCGCGGGTGGAAAACACACAACAACAACATAAAAAATGATACACACAGGCGTTGCCTCTGTAGAGATATTTTACAAGCATAAACAATAAACGTAGGTTCGCGGCCATGTTTCTCTCTCGCTAACTCGCCCACTCACTCAAGCTGCGTAGCTTTGCGTCTTCTTCTGGCGTGTGAGCAGTCTTCTTCACGTAAGCCAGTACGAGTGTGCCCTCATGTGGGCGTGAAAGCGCCACAAACTAAAAAGATGCATTTCAATATAAAAAAGTCAATAATACAATTGAACACACATTGCCAAAGGCAGAACGCGAACGTGGCCATAGCTATTAAGAGTTATTCAGATAACTGTAGCATAAAGAACATGCTAACAACTTTAGCAAACCATCAGTGTCACTCCAAAACACCAAAATAACGTCATAATGTGTTAATAATTTCACACATAGGTCGCTCCTGAGTATAAGTCGCACCCCAGGCCAAACTATGAAAAAAACTGGGACTTATAGTCCGAAAAATATGGTAAGTGTGTATTGTGTTTTTATTCATTTTAATTCAAATAATTTAGTTTTTATTAAAGGAGCAATATGTAAGATCTGATTCTTGAATTATTCATGAAATGGCCCGAATATTTTAATAGATATTACTAAAATGATGATTCTACCACGGTTCTCAATGGTTAAGCTGAGATTTTCCCATTTGAAAAGTTATTGTCAGCCTATAAAAGTTGTTATTGTTTTGATTCTGTGTTTACAATGGATGTTTCGCCCACTTTCCACCACCACCCAATTGCGAGATAAGTTCCTTGTCTTTGTCCAGGTTGCCAGTGCAAGAACGTGTACTTAATTGTACTCAACTATGGCTACTTGTCCTACATGTACGGGTATATTCGTGCACTTGTACTACAAGTATGTGTACTTGTACCACAAGTAGAGCCGCAACACATTATTTTCATAATCCACTAATGAACGATTAATTGGATAATTGACAGTTTTTTGCGATTACCTTCACAATTTAACATGAAGTTGTTTTAGGCATGTTCTAAATAACACTTAAGACAAAAAAGATGACTACCTCCTTCAAAAATAATATTTTATTACAGCTTCCTGACTTAACTATACAACTGTACAGCTTTAAGTACTTAAAACGTTTTAGTGTTAAATCAAATAAAGGTTCTGACTATAAAACATACCGGTAGAAAGAATTTTTGTCCCGTTCATTCAAATAAAACAAGTGCTGCTGATTGACATCTTAACCCTGGAGAAAAAGTGCTAATGTAAGTTATGTCAATGACTCTATTATTTTTTGTAGAGAAACTTAATAACAAAATAGAATAAGTAAGATGCAGACTGTAATGAATCAGTTTTCTTTATCCTTCATTCATTCATTCATCAACTGAAGCGCTTAAACGCTGTCCAACAGGGGTTATCAAAGTTCGTTCTCTTGTATGTCCATTTACTGTTCTAATAGGAGTACTATTCTGTTATATGAACTGGTTTATGTGCTATGTGTGTGTTTTTTTCTAAAAAAAAAAAAAAAAAAACCCAAATGAGAAAACTTCACTACCTAACAATAACTTAAATGCTAATATACGTCACCAAAACACAATATTGTACATGCTGTAGGGACACCTAGACACTGATTAGCATAATCACTAACTACTTAGCGCTCCATGCTAGGTAGTAATGTCTCATCGAAAAAAAATTGAAAACAATACAAATGGCTTTATTTACTCACCTCTGGCGGACACACACTGGATTTAACAACACATGTGACTCAAGACAGTCTAACACTTGACAAATAATGTTGCTTATGCAACTCAACCTGTGTGTAGCAGTGAACTCTCCCTTGCTCTTATTTTTGGCATGCGCTTAGTTCCCGGCAAAAATCGAAAATCAAATGAATTGGCAACAAATTTATTAATTCATATTTATCAATTTAATCGATTAGTTGTTGCAGCCGTAACTGCAAGTACATGTTGTTACATGTTTATGTGTTTGTTACATGTTTACGTAGTTATGTGTTTGTTTTTGCATGTATTTAAACCACTAGTACATGTACTTGTGTGTACTTGTACTACAGGTGCATGGGTTTCCATGGACTACAAGTACAAGTACACACAACTACACGCACTAGTTGTAGTACAAGTAAACTGACCATCAACGCAAAGCTACTGTAACTGCACAATTTCTACAGAAATTGCATTTTCTAGTTTCTCATTGAAATGCAACATTGGTACAATATAATGCAGCTTTATTCTCCATTGCGAAGCACTTATCTGGCATCTCAAAGGAGAAGCAATGGGATGTTGTGCGCTTCAATATTTTCATCCTGGTTATAGTACCATTTATGGCCACCAATATTGCTTATAAATATTAATTATAAATGTATTTACTATCATAATAAATATAATGATTATTAATTGTAAAAAATAAATATTAGCAATTATTATTTTTAGTTTTTTTAAATAGCCCAAAAAATTGTACTTGCCCAAAAAAGCTATAATGTACTTAAAGGGATCCACGGATAGAAAGACTAGTTCTTAAAAAAACAAAAAAAAACCAAACGTTTTTATGGTTTAGAGTAATCTGATATTGAAACCCCTCTTGGTGTTTTCGGTTTTCATACAATTTGTAAAATCAGTTGCACTAGTAAGTTGCCATTGTAGTTGACGTCTCAGGGCGGTGACGTCACATGGTTATGCTTCCGGACTTCCAGACTATGACTCCAGCGACATTAACGTTTCATCTCTTCAATCCTTTCATTTTGAACTTAAGAGGAAAATTCATGAGCATGACAGCACTGACGATATTTCACAAAATGAGCAGCAAAAGCAAAATGAACAGGATGAAACCAGACGACAGTTGGGGGAAAAAATGGTATTCTGCCTAAATGTGCTACAACAGCGAGACGTCCTACAAGAGGCAAATTTCACACACAAAGTACTACCATGCGCTTTCAGCTTGTTTTGTTTAGATGCATACAGACAGAACATACTAAAGATGCCCTAAGAAAATACTTAAACTTAATAGTATTAAATAAGGGTGGTTTAAATATGACTAATGTGGTCAACAGATCAACAATCTGCTTTAAAGCTACCACATGAACACACAATGCCTAGAAGTATAAGAGGGAAACACATGCAAAAAGTATTTTGAGGCAATGAAAAGGTAATAAAACACTCAATAAAAACACAAATAGTAAGTACTCACCGCTTTTAACTGATGTGCGCATGTGTTAGACGTCTCGCCGCGTAACAAGAATTGCAGTAACTGTAACCCGGTAGAGTTCGTCGAGTGACAGTGACAGAGTACGTCATCACCCTGAGCGTCCATTGCGCGCATTGAACATGGAGTCCTCCGTAGGTCAAAACATGTACTATTATTATTATTATAATATTATAGATTTTTAAATCAATGGCAATATTTCATGTGTTTCTAATAACATATTTTAGTAAAAGAGAACTAATGTGGCTTATTAGAGCCTGTAAGTCTTTAAGTCCGAGGTTCTCTTTAAGTGTTTTTATTACATTCATATAGGAAAAAGTAACTTTTGAATAGCTGTACACTGTAGTGACCACTATAAAACCCTCTGTTTCTCAAAACTGGACTTTGGCAACTGGATAATGAAAGACAACGTAGAATGAGCACTCCTTTGAGTTAAAATGGAACAATGTGTATTCTTTTGGGATTACTTGCATGTGTAGAGCCTTGTCTCATGCAAGATTCTCAAGAAAAAACTGACAGGTCGTGCCTGATGCAATTGAGGTGAGCAGTATTTTGACTCCAAAAAAACCCGATGGACTTGGCATCTGCTGTTTTTGAATTTGTCAGTGTTTGTCACAAGGCCTGTCTAGCAAGCATACTGTAATTTATATCATCTGGACAGTCTTTTGGTTTATGTAATTGGTGCAAAATGCGACTGTAGCCGATGCTGGCTCTCTAACCACCTGTTGTATAACAACATTGATTTGTTAGTAAGGCATGGCTATAAAAGGAAAAAAGAAGATGGGCTTTGCGGTGATATCCCTTCTTGAAACGAGTAGACCCACACCATCTTTCATGTTCTCTTCCTCCCACTCCTCCTCTTCTGTCATGTCCTCTTCCTCCTCACCAGACATCCTTGCTCGCGTCAAATTCAGACTCCTATTTTGACTCAGTTGTTATAGAAACACAAATTTCGCTGGCCCCAGACTTCACCCAGTCGGTAGTTAAGAATGTAAATGGCTTCCATAACACCACTCAGGGATGCTATGGCCTTGATGCTGATAGAGAAAATGCAGAAAATTCAAAGTTACAAGTTGCTGGGTTTTGTGGCAAAGTTGCAGCAGGTGTGCACGAGGCTCCGTTTATGTTAAAACGCGCCATGGTGGCCTCACCGTCAGTCATTACTCTCTCTCAGGCTCACTGGGGCTGTTCGCACGAGCAGCAGGTCCCGCCATTAGCTTCACACCAGGCTCGGCGTCACACCCGTAGCTCTCTTGTCGTTGTACGGTCGCACCTCACCAAACAGCGGCGGGTGCGAGCAGACGCAGCTTTTTTTTTTTTTTTTTTGCAAAATACTCACAGCATCACAACACTTATTGCTCTCTTCAAAGATGAGATTTCACGTTGCGGGAAGATACTCGCTGTGTAAGCACTAGTCTTCCTGTTGCCATATAATTGTATGCAGTGGTGCCTTAAGATACAAGCAACTTCGCATTGGAGTTTGAGAGCCTCAAATAGGCAGTCAGCGGATAATTGGGCTGAAATTGTATAGACTGCGTCAGGCATAAGTGAGATTTTGAGTTCTGCCTCTGGGCAGTCTAAAATCACCACAAAAGGAGGACTATTAAAACAAGCATCAGTGTGCTCCAGCACACTAAAGGCTGAAGGCCTTGTGCACATGGCCTCTGCTGGCTAACCCATAACCTACAGACGGCACGGGCACCACTAAGTCTGCATTTAATTAATCAACCCAACACACATAAAAAATTTTTAAAAATCCGAAATCGGGCTCCGAGTCGATCGATGCTACATACTGTACAATGACATGAAAGGTTTCTGAAGCTTTTGTAATTTCTCACATTTTTACATGAAATCACCATCAAATGTCATCTGATCTTTTTCACAATCACACAGATATAAAAACATGTTTGTGGACTGAAACTGAAATTGTTTAGGAGGAACACACGTCACGCATCACCAGTGTTGTTAATAACGGCATTAGAATATATCTGCGTTACTAACGGCGTAATTTTTTTTTCAGTAGTGAGTAATCTAATTAATTACTTTTCTCATCTTGGCAACGACTGTACCGTTACCGAGGCAGGAAAGGCGTGCATTACTATGCGTTGCAATGTTGGTTGAATGACGCGAGAAAAGTCTGAGAGAGACGGACTCACGGAGACGAGAGAGCAGAGGAGGAGTGGCGAGGCCGTTGCAAACGCGATGCTAGGTGGCTCCAATAATACCTGACTGTAGCCGATAGCCTTCAAACTACGCCTACATGATGCTACGGTAGATATCACATATTGTAGAACTAGATGCAAATGACAGACACGGCGGCATAAGCAACATGTATAAAGAACTAGATGCGTTAGTAAAAACGGCCGCCATCTTAAAGCAGTATACCTCTCAGGAAGGCTCTGGTCTAGAGAATCTTCCTTGCGAACTTAAGTAACTTTTTATCTAAAATGCTCCTAAATCGGCAAAATATTGACTTAAATCTATCTTTAAATGATGAAACAGTTTTAAAACTTACACATGTCGAAAGTAGACAGAAGGGAACTAATGCAATAACGGGAGCAATTTTAACAATGGTTGATTCACAACATTAAATGACTTCCACACATAGCAAAGGTTGTTGCAATATCCGCAATACCCCTGCGTCTAGTTAATTTTAGGGTAAAGAATTGGGCTAGGGCCAGATGGCCCAAAAAACCTTTAAACTTCACATTGTGTGACCTGTTTTTTTTTTTTTTTTTTTTTTTTTTTTTTTTTTTTTGAGAAAAAAAACATGAAAAATTATCACCAGTTACTTTGCCAAGTAACTAATTACTCTTACATTCAGGTAACAGAGTTACTAACGCAATTACTTTTTGGGAGAAGTAATTTGGAACTGTAATTAATTACTTTTTTAAAGTAAGATTAACAACACTGCGCATCACTAACATCAACACCTCATCCCTACTGTAAAACATGGTGGAGGTAGCATCGTGGTTTGGGGCTGTTTTGCCTGCTCAGGGCAGGGACAACTTGAAATCATTCATTGAACAATGAATTCAAATGTTTATCGGGATGCTTTGTAGGAAACGCTCTTGAAGCTAAAACGAGGATAGATACTGCAACAGGACAACAATCCAAAACAAACTTTGCACTGGTTTCAGAATAACATAATACATGTGGCCAAGTTAAAGTCCTGTCTTAAACTCCATGTCCATGCTGTGCCACGACCTTAAAACAGTGATTCATGCCACACATTTGACTGTGTCAGGGTGCGTGGTACAGACGGGATCGCAGAGCAGACACACGGAAGTAATAGACTGTGATAAGCAAAATATTTATTGAAATGCGGAGGGTTAATATCCGAGCAGAGGTCAAAGTGACCGCAGCAGTTGAAGGAGGGGTGTGGAGTTCCCAACTCGGGGCAGTCGTGCTGGTGAGAGGCAGGCGAGGCTTGGAAGGGCACAAGCTTGAATATCCGATGTGGGGTGCGCAAAAACAGGTCCTTTGGCGAGAGCAAAAAGTCCTGAGCCGGAGATCAGAAAGTCTATATCACTATTGTGAGAAACAACTGATGGTGGAACAGGGTTTCCCCTAGGATTTTTTGAAGCTGCGGTGGTGGGCTGCATCGGAGTCGGACCGCCTCACCATGTCGTGCCGCGGCAAAATTGCGTCTTAACATGACAATTTTTTTTTTTTCACATTTTGTGACCCAAGAAGAACCATAACAAATATCTATTTGAAATATTTTATTAGCCAGGCTAATGTTGTAGCTCTCAGCTACGGTACATGTACGTAAAGTGCGTAGCTGATTACAGCTACATTACCCTACATAATAATACGACTTTTTTTTCTCATAGCAATAGTACTACTTACGTCTCGTAGTCCTTAATGTATTACATTAACACATCAATACTAGTCCTACTGTTAATGGACCAATGGCGTAGGTTTGCATGGGGACGTTAAGAACACCACCTTTTAGGCAACCTTATTTGCATTATATAATGAGTTCAGTTATGGAGGTCATTTAGATTGTCTTCACATATTTTTTTTAAGGATAGAATTGACCCTACCATTGTTAAGTGAATTACTTTCATTATGTTCAGACTTACAATGACACCATTTTTTCCCCGTCAAACGCACGCTTGATTGGCTGATGACTAGTTGAATTCCCTTGTTTTCAGTGTAAATCTACTAGAAATAAGTGAAATTATCTGCCAGTGCTTCAAGTAAATTTGACTGATTTCTTGAAATAAAAAAACAGCTATCTGAAAATAATCTTAACACTCTTATTTTAAGCAAAAAGTGAGTATATTTAATCTTAAAAAATATCTTTTTTTCGTCAGAAATCTTCTTTCAAGAAGTGATATTGTTCAAAAGATTATTTGAAATCATTTTCCCCCTTGATTTTGGTGAAAAATGATCAACCTTTAGATGTATGGGCTTAATAAGAACAAATGGTAATATTTACCCAAAGTAAATTGAATAATCTGACCCATTAATCTGTTAACTAGTCTTTAACACTCAAAACAAGATGGAAAAAAATTATTCGAATAGATTTAAGAATAATCATCAGATTGAAACGTTATAAATTTGCAGTGTGAAAGTTAGTACAAGTCAATACAGATTTATTTTGCATTGATCATTTAGCCTATCAATTAATAAGGTTCATATTGGTGAGAAATTAAGCCCTCACCCCCGTTCACTTAATCAGTTTGGTTTTATTAATGTCCTGTTCCCAGCAAAAAGTGTACATGCAGGTTATGCTGTTATAGGGTCCCCACCAATATTGAGACTTTTCCACACAAATGCACATCGAGGTACCATTTAGCTTAGCAAGGAGAGGTATGAGCAGAGGTTGCGCTAGACATTTTCGTTGTCGGTCATTTTGACTGACAGGGTCATAAAAATCCAGTCATGTTCTATTTTTACCAGTCACTTAAATTTTTAAAATGATCATGATGACATATTCAATAGTATTTAGTTTTCATTCATTTTTAATTAATATTGTAACGCTTGCTTGGCGGCGAAAAATTAGACACGGAAGTTGTATTTTTCTCCCTCTTTTTACTCTGCTTACCGCCAACACCAACAAAACAACTCCACTCCCAAAGAAAAAGAGGCAACTATATAGACCCCAATCACCAACGTCACACAATGATCTTAATTGTGGTTGTCAGCCCAAAATCTTCTAAATATATATCAAATGCATCTTACCAGATATAAAATGACGACTACATAGTCTGTGGATCGTTCGGTGCCCAGATTTCTTGTCGAATTACAGCAGTCCATCTCGCTCTCCTCTTCGGGTCTCTCAGAATACAGTAGAACTTCAAGTCTCTCCGTCTATCTTCTCTGTTACTGCAACCAACCGCCACACACTTCTTCGCCATTTCTATTATTAATGTTAACGAGCAGAAAAACACGCCGTAATAGGAGGCATGTACGTAGCGGTAATGTGTAAACACGACGAGCTGACGGACAATATGGCTGCTCCAGTCAGGGGGCGGAGTTGTGACGTCATGTGATTGGGGTCTATAGACAAGTTTCCTGAGCGAAATACGGGCGCCGCCATCTTGGAAAATGTCTGCTTCGCACTTCCGGTCCGGTCGAGTAGCAGTGTATTAGCAGTGTATTGACGACGATAAAACTACGAAATCAAGCCAGAGCAACCCATGGAATCTTCAAAAATTGATTCAGCACGACCTAGATGACACGTAGATGAGATTGGATGGCAGTTCCTGTCACTTCGTTGATCATTCGTGGACAAAATTATTAACAACGGTCAGCCTGTGTTAACGTGAGGAATGGATTGATACTACGGCCATTAGTGACCAAAATGTGGTGAAATTACAAGTTATATTACATTTGCCGATTGCAGAAGGGCTGACATGGATTGTTTTGTTACAAGGAAATGCTACAAGGTTATGTACATATGATGTAAACACAAATAGTATGTCATTTTTTTTATTGCAGGCATTGATCGCAATAAAACATTTAGACATGATTCAATTTCTTGTTTTATTTAAAACGATTGGTGCACTCCAAAACAGGTCAATAAATCACATTTATAATAGTATTGCAAAAATAGCATACGACAATGTGATATCAGACCGCAGAGCTCCGGAGCCTCGTGAACAAATAGCGACATCACGGAGGCCCTCGGCGGCATTTAGATGTGCTTTTTTCCCGTCCTCGGTAGTTCCAGCTCCAATAGCATATATTTAAAGATGCTACCGTTCACAAGTTCGTAGTTGGATCACGGCGATCTCGGCGAACCACCGTCTGTCACAATTCCTGCCTCTCTCGGCCTCTCCCGGGAGTCGAGCTGTCATCATCATTGTGGAACGCAAACGATATATGTTCGATATAGGTCCATCAACGTACAAGTCAAGTTGTCTTCTCTTTTAAAACAGCATTTCCCAGCTGTAAACAAACGAATAAAAACTTGTAACACTTGGATTTATGTGGTGCATTCAAACACGATTAGCAACAGGCGGCTAGCAGCAGTAGCAGAAGCTAGTTGTTGTAAAAATGATAAAACTTCGTAATTACAATCATCATCGTAATATCAATAGCAAAGGCAACAAGTCGTTTCATGCGCCAGATTTTAGGTTTCGTATTTTTAGAGCACATTACCGTCCATAACAGCGGGGGCATGACTGCAGGAGCTGTCAGTTTTGTACATCTCCTTCCCTCCCACCTGTATGACGAGTACGAGCACCCATGGTTTGGAAATCGACATGGTACGAAGCATGGAGGCCTTGGCTTGGTTCTCCACCCGCCTACATCAAAATAACATTCCCGGGATCTTGTATAAAGACCTTCCAACTTCGATTCCACCGCCTTTGACTTCAACGGTAAACAGGCGGAAACGGAAGGGGAAGGAAGACATAAGGAAGTAAACCGGAAGTACCTCGGAAACTTGTCTATACACAGGCGACAATCTAGTCCACCAATTGGATGACGCGCTGGCACACCGGGTGCACCAATAAGAACCTCGCGTTGATGTGTCAATCACGGTGCTGCCGCCAGACCACGGTGACGCTACAATATTCTGACAGAATAGCCAACGACGTCATGCATTAAGAGAGACAATAGCTAATTAATATGCCACCCTGTGGTCTGGGGTGTGAATTGCAACCTGTCAAAATGACGGACGGACTTCAGTTTTTTCCGTCACCGTTTTAAAAAACCGGTCAACGACGGAAAATATTCGGTTAACGCGACCCCTGGGTATGAGAGACATTTTTCGAGTGTATGGAGCTCGTGAAATGGGGAAAAAAAGCGCATTTATCAAGGTTTCATCAGCCGTGATTGCATATATCCGTCCGCTGGAACAGCCCTGCATTTTCTGCTACTGAATGCGTTGTTGACACATTAGCACGGCGGCACTCTGACCCGCTGCTCGGCGCAAATTCATTCAAACTTGCCTTTTCGTCCAAGACAGCTGTCCACTGCTCACTTCCGCCGAAAAGTCCCATCCAAAATACAGTTATGCCCCGGATGGGGGGAAGAGGGACAGGAGTCTGTATTGGCTTAGCCACTTTATTGTGTCAACAATAATAAAGAAAAAGAATAACAAAATAACAGCGGGCTTCCGCGACATGCGACCGCTATCTCCTTCTCGCTTCTCTCTACGTCACAGCTTCCTGTCCGATCATTTCTTTTTAAGGTGGCCTTGTATAGTTACGGACATTACAATACATAGTGAATAGGTTGCCGCTGAACCCTTCACATTTGGCTGCCGTTAGTTTAAAACGGCCTTAAAAATAAATTAAAAAAATAAAACATCTCTTTTGCATGGCGTGGCGGCTTTTATTTTGTTGAGCCGATGCGCCACAATATTTAATATGTAGGGGAAACCGTGGTGGAACCACACGAGTTGATCAGGCGACGAGGTGATGCATTCACTGGTTTATGAAGGCGGGTGATGGTAATCGCCTACAGCTGTCCGCTCCACCCGTTTACCGTCACGCACATCTGTCCAAGGTAGGCCAGGCCTCCGGTAGGACATGTAGAGACCCTAACAGACTGAACTGCAGCAGTTTTGTAAAGAGGAACGGTTTAAGATTGATCCTCATCAATTTTCCATACTGATCTGCAACTACATGAAGTGTATGGTTGAAGGTATTGCTGCAAAAGGGGGTGCAGTCAGATATCCCAACCAGATACCGGTAGTCCTTGGGTTACAACATACGTGATTTTGGCTTTACAGCACCAGAGTCTCGTCCGCCATTTTCTCTCTGGTGGTTTTTTGGGTTTTTTTGGGTTGCCAAACAGTGTACACAGTGTATTTTTGAGCTCCGTATTTTTCTTAGTCTAACAGCGGTCAAGTTCCCCTTGAAATATTTGTTTCACCAATAAGAGGAGCTGTTGTCTATGGAAGCCCATTCCCGCCATTAAAAAAAAAAAAAAAAAAAAAAGAAAAATATCCGAAAACATTTTTTTTAACAAAACGAGAAGCCCATTTCCGCCAGTGTTTCTGTGACGGCGCCAGTGGAAATTATTTGGTTTATTTAACCTGCTGGTACCTTTTTCTGCCAATAAAAAACAAAACTCTCTGAAGTAACTATCGACTAAAAATAGACAAAACTTTATGAGATTTCGTGGACTAAAACTAGACAAAGACGAACACATTTTGAAATGACTAAAATGTGACTAAGACTAATAGGTATTTTTTTCCAAAACAAAAGACAAAAATTAAGGGGTGCCAAAAACAACACTGGCACACCGCTGGTCTAAAATATAGGTGTCGGATCAGAATTGGCTTGGTATCGGTAAAACATATCGGGAGTCCAAAAATCTGTATCGGGACATCCTTCTAGTGAACTAGTGATTTGCAAAAATCTTTTTTTTCCCCCAAAGATGGAATAAAAACATTTAAATGTATCAATTAAAAAACACAACTGGAGACTTAATAAATGCACACTATAGAGCTTTTCATGTAAATCCCTGCTCAATTTTGACAACAACTTTTGCACTGGATTGGTATACTGTACCTAATATAGTGTGTGAAGCTGGGCTCATTTTGCTGAGCAAAATTCCTCAAGTGACTCCAACCAGTTCATGATGGAGCTTCAAACTGACAGCTCTCCCTGGTGAGCGCTTCAAAAAAACATAGAAAAGCAAAGGTCATCCACTGTTCACTCGGTTGTTAAACCCAAACAAGATACAGTACTATCAGGTCACCAATATTCTTGCAAGCAACATTTACACCAAATCTTTTTCCCCTTTTTCTTTGTAGCTCACAGACTGCCCTCAGCGAGCTCTTGTTAGCTCGTTGTTAGTTAGGATACTTGGCAGAGCGCAGAGGAAATGTCATTCTGTCTAATTGGATGGAAAAGTGTTATGAGGCAGCGATGCTGTGTTCGACAGCCTTTTCCTTAATCCCATGGTTGTCTGACTGTGCATCGGTAGGAAAAAGCCCCATCGACTGAGTGAAATTGGAGTTTCATAATAATTTATCGGCTACCAGCCTGGTAATCCAGCCTGCGGAGTTGTTCTGCCTGACATGCACATTGTAGCTCATTCTTGCTACTGCACTTGAATCACTTTGGTGTCCACAATTACATTCGTTCATTCGCCCACCTCCCAGTCAAAATGGATTGGGCGTCGAGCACCGTCAATGGCAGCCAATAAGTTAACAAGGAAACGACTCAAAAATGCCCCAAAACCAACAGGAAGTAACCTTTAGGTGCCCCAAAATCAACTGGAAGCATCCTGGAAATGGCCGAAAAATCAACAGGAAATGATCCAAAATTTACAGGAAGTGATCCGTAAGTACCTTAAAATGATATGAAAGTGAAAAATTGCCATAAATGTGGCTCGCGAACCAAAATGAGTTTGACACCCCTGAACTAATCGATGACTTTACTAATCACTTCAATTTCATCAGTCTCCCACCGACTAGGCTGTCATTGCTCCCTCGGGTGGTCTGCTAACGAGCGGCCATTAGCCTCCAATCAGACCTTTTCTTAACGTCAACCATCGCCCACCACGCTCCATTTGTTTGTATTCTTCAATGTAGGTGGACAGGAGAGATTTCAAAGTAATGCATGTTTGTCTGTGTTACACTGGGTGGGCGCAGGTTCTGGGAATGGGCGGCTGTCGCACTGCTCATCTGGTGCAGTATTTCTAGTGACATGTAACCTTTGTCACGCCGAGTGAGCTTGCTCACCGAACGACTTGTTCTCATCACCAAAATTCATCATTATTACTGGTCGTCGAAAAAGTGCATGAGAGATCAATGCAAAGTCCATCCAAAGCTTTTGCATTACATGCAAAGCTACCATCTATATTTTTTCTTTTCCAGTGGCGTATCCTGGGCCCGCTGCCCAGCCAAAACTGTTTGGCCCACCGACACCGTTTGTACACCAAAACGACCGGAATTATCATGCGACGCGGGCTCTCTTTCATTTGACACCCCAAAAATGACTGTTCGCCTAAAAATGCAGTTTTAAAAATGACATTTCAAAATGCTACTTGTCTTACAAGTTTTTGTCCAAGTCACATCATTTATGCATCAAAACATTCAGGATGCAAAGAAGGACAAATGTTTTGTTCAGGTTTCTGTTAAAAAAGTACAGTTCAACCAATTTTTGAAAAAAAACATACCCATTCGTTTCTAATGGCCCCAATCAATGTTCCCTCTAATTTTTTATGTGTCTGAGCAAACACACCTGCTCCCTGAGCACACTGCGGCTCACGGTGAGCAACATCAGATGTGTACCAAAATTTTTGGAACATAAGTCACACCAGCCAAAAAATGCGCAATTAAAAGGTAAAACATATATGTCGCACCGGCGTATAAGTCGCATTTTTGGGGGAAATTTATTTGGTAGAATCCACCACCAAGAACAGACATGTAATTTTGAAAGGCAATTTAGAATAAAAATACAATAGAGAACAACAGGCTGAATAAGTGTACGGTATGTTAACATTACATGACTTACAAACAACCAAATGAGAACATGCCTGGTATGTTAATGTAACATAGCTATTTAGAGCTATTCAGATAACTATAGCATAAAGAACATGCTAACTAGCAACAATATTATAATGTGTGAATAAGCTCACATACAGTATAAGTCGCTCCAGACTATAAGACGCACCCTCTGCCAAACTATGAAAAAAAACTGCGATTTAGTCTGTAAAATACGGTACATGGCGGCCACACACCAGTATCACGCCTTTTCATGCCTATTAGCATTTCTACTGCCCGTAAATTCTCTAGTATTACGAGCATTTAATGATTAATATCCATAATGAAAATATCTTTATAAATGTCACTATAATACACACCAATCTGACTTAAATTGTACCTTATTTTTCACATCTTAATATATAGGACTAGCATTTGGTGTACTGATATGTCATTGCTCTCATCTACTATCAGTGTATGCCAGGGTGCATTTTTAACACTGCGCATAGTCTCGTTCTCCACTATTTCATTTATTGAGTTTACAAATTCAAAGGCATAGTTTTTACTTCGCCAGCTTTCTGGTATACTTACATACTTTGCCATATGATTGCGGATTTGTTGAACTGACACCATTGACGCATTCATTTCGATGGCAAGTAAAATATCGTCAATGAGAACTTCAACTTGCTCTGGGTCAGATTTTGTTTTGTGGGACAGCTCGTTTCTCTTCTTTCGGTCTTTTTGCATTCTCCCGCAATAATGTACCAATCGCCTGTCCCATCTTGAGTCTTCGTAATTTTCAACAGCTTTCAAATGACTTTTCTGCTGAATATGACACTCGAGGTAGTCCAACTTCCATTCAGTCCGCATTTTTCCCTCTGAAAACTCACTTGGTACTTTGGCTTCGTGGCAAATATCACACAGTTTCACCGCTTGTTCGTCTATTTGCACATGCTCCGACAGCCACTCCATCTTATATGAACCGCATTTCTTTTTTATTTTGGCTTGGTGAGTGGATGTGTCTCTGCCCGTTCGTTTCGCCATGATAAGGGGTTGGCCTGTGCGTCTCTCAACTCCGCCACACTCACGCACTGTTGATAGCTTGCTAACCTACACCGCGCGTGTAGGCTGGGCAATACACAAGCAATGTCAATGCTATGATTGGCTGCGTAGCGGAAGTGAACCTTATCGTATCATTTGCTGGACACCTGTCACTCACCGAGTTACAACGCAATTAATACGTTTCTGTTGATTTTTTTTTGTGCGCAGCATAGAATTTCTTGTGCGCAGAGTAGGTGCCAGCAGTGCGCGATTGCGCACGCGCGCAGCTTAGAGGGAACATTGGCCCCAATTCCCCATTAATTTTAATAGCACAGAAACTTCCATTCACTCCGTTTGTTTTCCAACCCAAGTTACCCAATATGAACAGGAACTGACGGAAAATGCCCCCACATCAACAGGAAGTGACCCAAAATGAACAGTAAGTGACCCTGGAATGGCTTAGAATCAAAAGGAATTGACCCTGAAATGCCTCAAAATCAACAGAAAGTGAGCCTATATGTACAAGAAGTCAACCCAAAATGCCCCCAAATGAACACGAAGTGACCCCGAAAGCCCCCATATCAACAGGAATATACCCAATATGAACAGGAAATGAACCCAAAATGCCAAACCCAAAAGGATCTGACCCAATATCTATAGGAAGTCCAAGATGCCTTAAAATCAACAAAAAGTGATCCGATACACCAACCATCACAGGAAAGCTACCATCGCAATTTCTCCAGAAATTGCATTTTCTAGTTTTTATTTTACATTGACTCATTGGCTGCCAGAGAATGATGATTTTTTTTTTTAAAACGAATTGGATTTCTATCGTTGACAATGGCGATGAAATAAAAATGGGTTTGTGCATTAGTCAAGAACAAATGTCTTAATATAAATACCATGTTGACACAAATCCTCTTTGTTCTTCAGCAGAGACAGACTGTTACATAAATGTTACCGCACCTACCATTTGTTATGTATTCCATTTTCTAAATCCCTATTTTTGCATCCCATCTAACTCTCTTGTACTCGAGTAAGGGATATGAGCATCGTCAACGTGTAAGCACATTAAGAAGAGGCACTATACGGGAGGTTGTCTCCTTGAAAAGTTGATCTTGGAGCAAAAAACAATGAGCACTCTTGCTGTAGTCCACACGGTTTAAAATTCTGTGGAGCAAATGAATGAAAAGAAGTCGTAATCAATGATAAGAAGCTGATTCTGGGCAAAAGTTGAGCACGTTGTCGCGCATATTTACTCAATGACATGTACACAAAACAGTATGAATTTGATGACTTATTTTTTGAAATTGTATGGGAAGCTTAGCTTCCTTTGCAGTCTTTGAGCAATCGCCTCTGCTGCAGGTGTAATGGCCAACTGTACCAAAACTATTGTCCTTCAGTTTTGTGGTTAAATATGCCCTCAAAATGAGGTGGAGATTCTGTTGTGCTGTGGTAAAATAATGGTATTGAGGAGGGATTGTTAAATGACAACTCCAGCAGGTATACCATAGCGTCTGCTTTCACATCTTGATATTAAGTGCACGCTTCGGCTTTAAAAAAAAAAAAAAAAAAAAAAATCTTAGTTCCTAGTTGCAGCTTGCAAAAATGGTGAGTAGGTGGGCAGGGGTTAGCTCGCATGGCAAGTAAGTTTATTCTTGTAGTCTCCCACTTTTTAGGTTTGTTTTTGGATGGGCTTTACATAACACGGAAAGCAAGGCAGAAACAATATTTGTGACACCAGTAGTGCGTTTTTTAATCCCGTATCAGCACTATCCGCAACAGGCGGACCACCGATGGGTGCCGAATTGAAGTATTGTGACGTACATTTGAAGTCTCGCAGGTCAATGTTGCACAAAACGAGTAGTTCGTCCCAGCAGCTAGTTCCACACTTTTGGTGGAAATGCAGATATGGCTGGCGAACCATACTGCTAGGGTTTAGGTTTGTGTTCGGTTCTTTGAAGTTGCGCCTTAGTGTGTTGTTCTTGCGCCCACCCATTGATTTCACCTGTTGTGTCGACCAATCCGCTGCCTCTCGTGTCGCCCGGTTCTCCATGTCTTTATAACCACGTCTGTTTGTTTAAACTTCCCATGTTCAATCGTGCCTTGTTGCGTCATTGTCCTTGTCAGATGTGTGTTCCTTGGGGCCCATTCTTGGCATGTTCCTTATTCTCAGTAAGTTGATCATAATGCCCAGTCTTTTTTTTTTTTTTTAATCCTAAGTATAATAGTACTTTGCAGTGTTGTTTTCGTCAACAATGATGATAACAAAAATATTTCGTCGATGAACAGTTTTTTTCATGACGATGACGTCACGATGACGAGCTACAAATGTGGCTTGGGGGACAAGAACATAACGAGACAAATGCCAGTTTTCGTCTGAGGAGACCACAACGAAACAAAAATGTGACATAGTTTCTGTTCTATATTCACAATGCGTGAGACATTTTCACATCGTACGTGCAGTACGCTAGCCTGCATCGTAGCAGTGTATGGGCCATGTCACTCACGTAAGATGTGCTGCGCCTCTTCCTCACTCTACTCACCGGAGTTCAGGATGTGTCTAAAGCAAGGATGCGCTCCATTTTGCTTGTTTGGAAACACTGCAAGATGTGTTTTCTTATTTTAGCAAGAGAGAATATGCAATGCTGCTTTAAGGCTGATTTAGGGCTGCAAGTATGACCACCTGTACAATGTCTCGTGTTTTGCTGTGACTTATTTACATTTATAATTCAAGCATATGGAAACTGAAGCACAGGTTTGTTGTCAAAGGAGTTGTTTTGATGTTTAATGTTCAACAACAGACAGTTAGGACATGGCAAAAAATTGGGCTGGAGGGCTGTCCATGACGCTTTGCAAACCTCGGACAAAATGCTGGACACAGTTCTCAGCGCCAGTTTGAAGCTAGCCTCCACAGCGTGCCGGCTTCCACCCGAGGCTAGAATTCGTAATGTGTTTGCCAGTCTCTCTGCGGCATCAACAGGCATGCTGTGCGTTGTCTGGTGCAATAGCAAAGGCTCTATACGGCGAAGTAGGTCATTAAACCAGTCCGTCAACATGCAAAAGTGCATTTCCGCATCGGGACACACTGGGCAAACCAGTGTTGTAAATTCGCCGGTTCTCAACCTCGACTGGTTAAGTGGTCGGACAGACCACCTCCGCAACTGTCTTCTTTGTCGCCTATGCCTCAACATTTGTTGTTCAATGTAAATGAGCTGATGATCCACATTCAAGAATTCAATCTCTGTTGCCATTGTTGTCTCACCGGAAGAAAACTAAAGGAGTTCAACAAAAGTCCCCCCAAAACCGTACAAAAACAACGCCACACCCCTCTAATGGCGTGAATTACAGAGCAACATGTTCCCTTGACGCAGAACTTCGAATGCTCATTGACGACGTCGTCGCTATGCAGTCAACGCAACGCAGAAGCAAAAAATTAGGCTTGAGGTCTGTACTGAGTGATCATTAAACATGAAATGTAACTCCTAGCGTTAGCGTAGCTTTCAGGTACGCACTAGCATTAGCTTCAGAATGCCGGGCATCCTCTCAAAACACTGGCCAGTCTAAAGCAGAGCCACTTGACTTTTCTGGTCAGTAAATCTAGAAGAAAGCCAGTTGGCGATATGGCATTTAGCTGATAGGCCACTTTAGCTGTCTTGTTTGGTAAATGAGCAATTACTGCAAATTACTGATTGCTTGCAACTTCTGGCTGGACTGGAAAAAAATCCCAGACTTCCCAATGTTAAACGCTCGGACATTTTTTTACACACCTAAAGTTCGTGGCTTCCAGGTGTGTTCAATTGGAAGATGACATAATGCTTTTCTTGCTGAGTGTGTATTATTATCACCAAGTTGGCGATGTCCTTGTAGACGCTACAATATGTGCTCATTTGTCTATGTTAATTCGAAATTGTCGGAAACTTTTATTTATTTTTGGACGAAAACTTTTGAATTTTACAGACGAAAACATTTTGAGTAACTGTCGACTCAAACTAGACGAAAATTGGATTTAAAAAATACAAGTGAAATATATTTTTAAAAATGTAAGATTCTTAGTTTTGTTGATACTGAAAGCGTATCTCATTTGGAGATATCAGTATAACTGGTTCTGATCTGCGCCGGCTATGCAATCTTTCCCCCTCGACTCAAACCCGCGCCTGCAGAGAGCACGACAAAAACTAGGCTAAAAGTCCCAGCCGCTGGCGTGCTCTCTTGAAGGCATCACGGGAGGTTTCCTTGGCATGCAATGCACCTGCTTGCACCTGTTCATCAGCTCAAAATTCTCCCACATGTGAGAAAACGTTCTTTGTCACCGGTTATATTGAAAAATAGCAGTTGTACTCACAAACCAGAGCATCAATACAAACCCGCAAAGTGTCAGTGGCTCCATTGTTGTACTTATATGTTCATGAACTCCAAAAATTATCAGAGGCTTCGAGCGTCATCGGCGACATCAGTTTCCTTGAAGAACACATGCATTGATATATGCGTTTCACGAAATACTTCCGGGATTTCTCGACCCACGCTCTGAATCCTCAACACAGTAAGACCCATTACTAGTTTCTATATTAAAACACTTTGAGTTACCACTACTCTGCCTAGCTTCCCCGTTTCTTCTTTTAATTTGGGTCAACCCACACCCTGTTCTTCGTCTGCTCATCCTCGACACCTGACACATGTTTCCATATTGTACCTCTGTCTTTTCTGTGTTGCAGGTGAGGTCTTTCACTCTCTTTGTGACTCATTACCCCCCTTTGTGTGAGCTGGAGCGGCTGTATCCACAACATGTGTCCAACTACCACATGTCTTTCCTCCTCAATGACCCTGATGAACCCACCGAGATTGAAGGTACGCTTGCCTGTGTGCTCACTTTCAACCATTGATGTTTGCGCTGACCTAAACCATGCCGTGGTAGATGGAGAGGTTCGTCCTGAATTTATTACTTTCCTGTACCAACTGAGCGAAGGAGCCGCTGACCGAAGTTACGGCCTTAATGTGGCCCGCTTGGCTGACATCCCAGAGTCAATACTCCTCACTGCGGCCCTCAAGGCCCGAGAGCTGGAGGACGCTGTCAATTCCCGAAGGTGAACACACACACGCATGCACACAATTGGTCCTGCGGGCCTCAATTGCTCTCTGGCTGCAAGGCATAAAGAAAATATTATATTGACCCATTAGCTTCTGCTGAGGCAAATTGAATGGGAAGTCTATCTCTGTCAACGGCAGCCTATAAAGCCTATAAAGGTGGAAGTATTACAGAGACAAGCCCTCGAATCTTGTTGAACACACAACAACAACAAAAAACAGAACAAGTCAGCTTGTATTCTAAAAATACTTGAGAAAAGAATCCTGATTTAAGTTATTGTAATTCATATTGAAGAGGAAAAAGTTTTTTATTTTTTTTTTTCCCCCCTTTTTTTTTTTTTTTTTTTTTTTTTTTTTTTAATTCTCATAAATGAACAAAAGATGATGACATATAATTCCGGAGCAACGAAGAAAACAATAATATGAATACTAAATAAAACATGGAACAAAGTATCAAATTAAATTAGCACAAAAAAATCCTTTTACAAGGTTTCCCCACAAACCAGCATGGGCCTCGTTGTTATGCTTATCCTAATACAAATGAGTATGTTGATCCCAGCCTCCTGGGCAGGGCCATGGAATCGCACATGATGGAAAATGTTTCCCCGGTAATTAAAAGTAAACAATATATTCCTGTCCTACGTCATGTTATTACGATTAAAAGGGGAAAGCAATTCTTTACAGGAAAGGGAACGTGTATGAGCTGGAGAAACGTAATAGAACAGCAATAAACAAAAATGTGTAGTCATACTTGAATGAATGGAAATATTCGTACAAATCCCTCTTTTGATCTCGATCAAGATGGAAACCACAAAAAAAAAAAAAAAAAAACATAATAATGGTACTGAAAAATAAAAACATAAAAGTGATTTCAACTCTGTGATCAGGGGATGACCAACAGTTTCCTAAATTTCATTAATTGCAGTGGTGTCAAATATACGGCTCGTGGGTGGTAAGCAGTCCACCAGGGGATTCAATCCGGCCCGCTGAGTTTTTCTGCCATACAGGCATGTTGTAGCTCATTCATACTATTCATATCACACGTTTTTATTTTGACATTGGCACTATAAAACTGTAGATTTGTGACTTGTTCATTCACCACCGTCAGTGGCAGCCTGTGAGTTTAACAAGGAAGTGACCCAAAAATGCCCCACATAACCGACCAGAAGTGAAACCAAATCAACGGGAAGTAACCTGGAAATGCCTGAAAAATCAACAGGAAATGATCTAAAATTTACAGAAAGAGAGCCGCAACTTGAAATTCCAACGTGGTGAAGCAAAATTAACTCATTGCCTGCCATTGACAACGATAAAAATCCAACTCACTTAAACTGAAAGGACTGACTGTGAATGCTCATCTTTTAGTGACATGGTCTAGTGCTTAAAGAGAACCTAGGACATAAAGACATTTAGGCTCTAATAAGCCACAATTGTTCTGTTTTATGAAAATATGTTATTAGAAACATAAAATATTGCCATTCATTTAAAAATCTATAATATTTAACATGTTTTGACCTACGGACGGCACCATGTTTTATGTGCTCAGTGGAGGCTCGGGGGTGATGACGTAGATTGTCACTGTCACCAGACGAACACTACCGGGTTACTCCAATTCTTTCCACGCGGTCAGACGTCCAACAAAGCGATGAATACTTACTGTTTGTGTTTTTATTGATTCTTTTATTACCTTTTCACTGCCTCAAAATACATATTGCATGTGTTTCCCTCCCATACTTTTAGGCATTGTGTTTTCTTGTGGTAGCTTCAAAGCAGATTGTTGATCTGTTGACCACATTAGTCATATAGCATATTTAAACCACCCTTATTTGATATTACTATGTTTCACTAGTATGTTCTGTCTGTATGCATCTAAACAAAACAAGCTGAAAGCGCACGGTAGTACTTCGTGTGTAAAAGTCCCATCTTGTTGGACGTTTCTCTGCTGTAGCACATTTACGAAGCATACCGTTTTTTTTTTTTTCCCTACTCTCGTCTGGTTTCATCCTGTTCATTTTGCTTCTGCTGCCCGTTTTGTGAAATATCGACAGTGCTGTCATGCTCATGAATTTTCGTCTCGGTTTCAAATTGATAGGGTTAAACAGATGACACGTTTATGTTGCTCAAGTCATACACTGGAAGCATGGCAGCGTAACTATGTGACGTCAACACCCTGCGATGTCAAGAACAATGGCGACCTACTAGTTAAACTAATTTTACAAATTGTATAAGAACGAAAACATTAAGAGGGGTTTCCAATTTCAAATTATTTTAACTCATAATAACGTTTATCTTTTAAGAACTGCAAGCCTTTCTATCCATGAATCCCTTTAACAGTATAGTTGCACAGGGCTTATCGATTATGCCGCATGCATGAAAATGAAACTCTCAATTCACAATGAGAAAAAAGCAAAAGTAGCATGTAACGCAGTCGACAATTTCAAAAGTAATAGAGTAAAAGTACAGATACATGCTCTATATATAGTAAAATGTACCACTTCATATTTTTAATTAGTAAAGTACAGATACACAATGAATTTCTTAAGTGAGGTAACGAAGTACATTTACTTCGTAACGAAGTACATTCACTTCGTTACATTCCACCACTGCCAGCCAGAGAGTTAGCTTATTTGGCCAAAACTTAACTAGTCCGGCCCACATGAGATCTAATTGCCATGAATGTGGCCCGCGAACCAAAATGAGTTTGACACCCCTTCATTAAAGAGTTAATGGATCTTGACGTGAGAGCAGCGAGATTACGCATCATGATGTTGGAATTCAAAGCGGCTCGCTTCAGTGACATCAAATGTAGTGTGTCCTCCATGTTTACAATTCTCAAGAACAAATTGGATGCAATATTTCTGGATTATCACATATTGAATGGTCACATTGGTGTCCAATTTGAAAATTTGATGTTTCTCCTCATCTCAATTAAGGTTGAGAATCTCCGCTGGGAGTTGAACGCTGCATCGGTTCTGCCTAACTAATCCTCCCCATATGAAATGTCAGTCCAAGCCATACACGCGCTGCCGTAGCGCCTCATCAGTGTAATCCTTCCTATATGAAATGTTTGTACTTGGTTGGCGTGTGACCACACAGGACTGCCGGTTAGACGTTGACAACACACAGGTGTCAATGTGTACATAACATGGACATACACATTGACCACACACGGTGTGTGAAAATTTGACGACAAATGTCATTTTTGTCTGCGTCTCTTTTAGGAGGAAGAAATTACTTTCTGAGTTTTGGAACATCTCGGACAAATCCTCTCTCAGCGAGTGGCTGCGGTCCAACTTCTGACACCCTTTCAGGATCCTAAACACACCAGATTAAAAAAGTGTGAAGATGTTTCTTTTTTTTTTCGCTCCTCAGGTTGTGTTTTGTGTACTGTAGGATCTTGTAAACATTTGAAATGATTGTTGTCATGGAAGTGAGAACTTTAGCACTTGCTGTCGTGTCAAATGCTTTGAAAAGAGAAGAATGAATGGAGGAGTGAAAAATATATGGTAGTCATAACTACAAGCTCTCCGGAACACATTGACTGCCATTGGCAACGATAGATGTCCAGTCCATTTGGACTGGGAAAGCTGGCAGTCATTTTTTGATTGCCTAAAAACTGTACTCAAAGCTGTCTGTGATGCATTTTTGTTGAATTCATTAAGTTTCTCTTTATCGAGCATCATTTGGCCCTCAGTGAGAATTAATTCGGGAACCCTGGTGTAGATACTGAGACGGGCTAAACGCCACTTTTTAACTTTGTCAGCTCCTTTTAAAAAATGTTTCATGATAAGAAAACCATCAATGTGTACTTTTTAGACTGTGTTTTTGGCGTATTTGATTAACACAAAACCGTATACTGTACAAAACACTACTGTACTGTATCTCCTCTGCCAATTGAATCAGGTTTAGTACTGAGATTGACCTGTGAGTGGCACCAAGGTGCCACAGGACGGCCAGAAAATAGAGCAAATTTCAATAAATAAATTTAAAAAAAAAAAAACAACAACAACAATATTGCAGTATTATGTTATTATTAATATTTAAAGCAACTTTACTGGTAGAGCACCTTTCACAGAATGGTGTTACAAACTGCTTTATATATGTGTAAACACACGCAAACACTAATGGTCTGCTACTGTCATGCAAGGCAACTGCTAGATCCACTGGGTGAAGTGTTTTGCATAAGAAAACAATGACAATGTACTCAAACGGGAGCTTGAGTCAAACCCCCGATCCTTCGATTAATAGACAACACGCTTAACCACCTGCGCTACCAAAGAATAGACGAATGAGCAAACAAAATGGAAAATACATCATTAAATACACACTATCGTGATCTGACTGTATTTTCTAGAGAACACAATGTCACCATTTGGGGTGTGACATATCGAAATAGTGATATATCGCAATAATTTGTATCTCAAAAGGTTATCCATATGTTCCTGCCAAGAATCGATACCTTTTTAAAATTGTATTAGTGTTTCAAAAAAAAAAAAAAAACAGGAACCACTGGTTGCTACCAAAATATTCCATTAGAATGGTGTCTATAGCTCACTGGCACCCGTTGACGACTCTAGACATCCAATTCATTTTGACTTGATAGGATGTCTTGTGCTGTCAATGGCACTGAAACCAGATTCACCTCCTGTGGGTTTTTACAGCTCACTTCTTGTTGAATTTGGGGATTTGCAGGTCAATTCTTGTTGGTCTTGAGTCACTTCCTGTTCATTTGGGGACATCCCTGGGTTACTTCCTGTTTTATAACCCAAAATCTGAAAAAATTGACCCATAAATGCCCCAAAATTAACATGAAGTGACTCAGAATTGCCTTAAAACCATAAGGAAATGTTCGAATTATGCTGGAACTGACTTCGGAATGCTCCAAAATGTACAGGAAGTGACCCACAATCAACAGGAACTAACGCAGAAATGCCTCAAAATTCACTCATTGGCTGTCATTGACAGAACATTCCTTCATTGGCTCCCGCTTCAAACTGATCCGGTTTATACTAGTGATAAACTCATTGAAATTCACAGAAGAAAGTTGAAGAGAGCTTGTTTTTCTTGTTGTACTGTAGAATAATTTCCTGACCCATGTATCAATAAATGTTCTATCGCCACATTGTGAGATCATCGTTATCATAAGCCTTGTATCGCAAATCATATTATGAGCTGCCCACAGGTTCCCAACACTAGTCCCCACATGGTGTTCTCTGGTAAGTGACTTAGTAACCTGCAGCCTAAGTCATTTTGCACAGAGTAAAGATGATACAAGTGAGTAAGATTGTCTGTTTACATGAGCTGATTGAGCATTTGTGTTCAAATTTAATGTTGCTTCAAGGGTTATACTTAAAACACTGTGACAATCACTTTATTTTTGTTAGATTTCTACAGCATTTTGCTTGGGTCTTTAAAAATCGTGACTTATCCTGAAAAAACTGCACATTTTATTCTTTTTGTTGTAATCTGCTGGCGCATTGTTAAAACAAATAAAAATAAGAGCAGCAATTTCCAGCAATCCCAAATGGTCCAAAGACATACTGTTCTCTGATTACATCCAGTCTTAAGCAATAACAAAAACAAAGAAAGAGATACTGTAATATCAACCAGAAATTGCATTGTCCTCAGATATTACTTGAGTTGCAGAGGTGTTTTGTTGGAAAATGCAAGCGGATTCATCGTCCACATCACATTTTGTCCCTTTATTGTATTGTATTTGTTGTGTGATATATCTGAAATGATGTGCAACATATAAAAAAGACATAATAATGCTTGCTCAAATTGCCCTATTACGCCCCTATCTAACCTACCTCCTCTAATTCCCCCCTCCTCTCCACACACGATGTTCTTTTTTAAATACAGTCAGACCGTGATAGCACCCCTACATGCAACAGGTAGCATAATTTAACAATGTAAATATATATATTTTTTCTTGTTTGTTCTTTTCCTGTACACTGCTTTCTCTGAATAAACAAAAGATAAACAACTGCAGTACACCCAACTCCCATTTGGCACTTAAAAACTCTTCAACCTATAACGGGCTAAATATATAAATATATGAAAGAGTTGTGACCTTTTGGTACCATCACACTTCGAGTTGTTTTCTATGGGGTTTTGTCGCAATTACACATCGTGGACTTTTCAGAATATGGGTAATTTTGCCACCTTCAGTGCGGCAAATAAGTATTTAGTCAACCACTAATTGTGCGAGTTCTCCCACTTGAAAAGATGAGAGAGGCCTGTAATTGTAAACATGGATAAACCTCAACCATGAGAGACAGAATGTGGAAAAAACAGAAAATCCCATTGTTTGATTTTTAAAGAATGTATTTGCAAATCATGGTGGAAAATAAGTATTTGGTCAATACCAAAAGTTCATCTCAATACTTTGTCATGTACCCTTTGTTGGCAATAACGGAGGCCAAACGTTTTCTGTAACTCTTCACAAGCTTTTCACACACTGTTGCTGGTATTTTGGCCCATTCGTCCATGCAGATCTCCTCTAGCGCAGTGATGATTTGGGGCTGTCGTTGGGCAACACGGACTTACAACTCCCTCCACAGATTTTCTTTGGGGTTGAGATCTGGAGACTGGTTAGGCCACTCCAGGACCTTGAAATGCTTCTTACGAAGCCACTCCTTTGTTGCCCTGGCTGTGTGCAGGGATGCAAACTTGCCACCTTTCGGTGAAATTTTGCCGTTTTGAAATCAAAATTGGTAATTCTTCTGAATCACAAAGATCCGAGGAGAGAAAAATGGGGCTGGGGGGGGGGGGGGGGGGGCTGTGAACGAGCGAGTGAAACCGTTAACTTCAAAACCGTAGTCCATGCTCAAAACTACACTCTAGTCCGATGACCTAGACCTATCACCGCCACTCTCTTCTTGTGACAACAAATGACTGACAATAGTGAGAGACGGGAGCACAGTTATCACCAATCAGCAATGAGGAGGCAGAACCCCACTCCATCCCAGCTTCTCGCCCGGACCCGTTGGAAATTGCGGCAAGGTAAGGGATTAATGTAAAAAATTTCTAACTTCTTAAAGCTAAAAGTTTGAGGGATGGCCTATAATAGTCTTCATAAATCATTCAATCGTGTCGTTCGATCAATTCCTGCGCTTGTAATGGTGTCTATTACACAAGTATTCGCTTAATTTCTTGAAAATTGACTTCAGATAGTCCTGGATATTTCACTGCCTCGTAAAACGCAGTTACTCGAGGTATCGCTAACTGCGGAGAGGCTAACTAGCGCCTTTCACACAGGACTTTGCTAGTAAGCGAATGTCAGTTGGGATCTGAATTGTCGCCAGTTGGCGTTGTGACAAGTTATTTAAGGCCCCTTTGTAAAGCGCTTGTTAATGAAAATATAAATAATAATAATAAAAATAAATAAATCATGAGCAATGAGGTAACTAGAGTGATGAACTAGTGCCTTCCATACAAGTCATGTTCAGGGCTTTGTTAGTTCTGAATGGTCACCAGTTATTTTTGACAACGAGTTATTTAAGGCCCCTCTATACTCTCCGATAATTACAGAAATGGAAAAGATTTGCCTTGTTCTGGAGGTAGTTTCATTTGTTTAGCCATCGAGAGTTTATCAAACCGGAGAGCTCCGCTACAGGTCGCATTTGAAAGTACCCCCATTCCCGCGCTGTTCGTACACACCCCCGTTCATAAAACAGCCTACAGGTGTACTTCTGTTTATCCAGTATGATGCCCAGTCAGTCAGTCAGTACAGCTGTTCTCCGCTTAATGCAAATGGGACATACTGTATATTTTATAATTTAGATTTTGCATAATTTGCTACTTAATGCGTCTTATATGTTCTGATTTCAGGATGAGAGATTTAGACTTGTATATGTTAAATTTAGGGCTGTCAAACTATTAAAATTTTTAATCGAGTTAATCACAGCTTAAAAATTAATTAATCGCAATTCAGACCATCTATTAAATATGCCATATTTTTCTGTAAATTATTGTTGGAGTGGAAAGATATGACACAAGACAGATATATAAATTCAACATACTGTACTTAAGTACTGCATTTGTTTATTATAACAATAAATCAACAAGATGGCATTAACATTATTAACATTCTGTTAAAGCGATCCATGGATAGAAAGACTTATAGTTCTTAAAAGATACATGTTAGTACAAGTTACAGAAATTTTATATTAAAACCTCTCAATGTTTTTGTTTTAATAAAATTTGTAAAAATTTTCTAACAAAAAATATAGTAGCTCGCCATTGTTCAGCACCACCAATTCTCATGGTGCCGAAAACCATACAATCAGTTGCACCCAAGCGCCAGCAGAGGGCGACAAAACTCCAAAAACACAAGTAACAAGTGCACGTCACACTGTACTGTCATTTTAATCTGTTTGAGCGGGGCATGTGCGTTAATTGCGTCAAATATTTTAACGTGATTAATAAAAAAAAGATACTACTGTTAACGCGATAATTTTGACAGTCCTAGTTAAATTATTATGTACTGTGTTTAATTCAAGATGTCTTTGGTTGCACTATGAAATGCACTTTTCCACGCATGCCGTGTGTCCATGTTACTTTGTCACCTTTTTCACCCCTAACCAGTTTGCATGCCTGTGTGTGTTAGGAATCATTGTCATGCTGAAAGACCCAACCACGTCTCATCTTCAATGCCCTTGCTGATGGAAGGAGATTTTCACTCAAAATCTCTCGATACATGGCCCCATTCATTCTTTCCTTTACACAGATCAGTTGTCCTGGCCCCTTAGCAGAAAAACAGCCCCAAAGCGTGATGTTTCCACCCCCATGCTTCACGGTGGGTATGGTGTTCTTCAGGTGCAATTCAGTATTCTTTCTCCTCCAAACACGAGAATCTGTGTTTCTTCCAAAAAGTTCTATTTTGGTTTCATCTGACCATAACACATTCTCCCAGTCCTCTTCTGGATCATCCAAATGCTCTCAAGTGAACCGCAGACGGGCCTGGACGTGTACTGGATTCAGCAGGGGGACACGTCTGGCAGTGCAGGATTTGAGTCCCTGGCGGTGCATTGTGTTACTGATAGTAGCCTTTGTTACTGTGGTCCCAGCTCTCTTTAGGTCATTCACTAGGTCCCCCCGTGTGGTTCTGGGATTTTTGCTCACTGTTCTTGTTATCATTTTGACACCACGGGGTGAGATCTTGCATGGAGTCCCAGATCGAGGGAGATTATCAGTGGTCTTGTATGTCTTCCATTTTCTAATTGCTCCCACAGTTGATTTCTTTACACCAAGCGTTTAACTATTGCAGATCCAGTCTTCCCAGCCTGGTGCAGGTTGAAGGAATTTAGTCCTCCCAGCCCAAACCGCACGGGGAGGCCGGCAACAGAACGGAAATGTGCTCCGCCGCTCGACGCCCCCGAAGAGCCAGGCCAGGAGGAAGCTAAACTCCGCGCGTTCCTGTGTTAACCCTTTGCACACTGACTCCATGTTTCAAAAGCTTGAAGAACACTCGCCGAAAACAGGTTGACAATTTATTCGTCGACAATGGTAAAAAACAAGGCAAAAACAGACGACGGAGGGACAATTCTGGATCCAAAACAAGGCTACATGTTTCCGAGCAGAAGAAATCTGTCTTATCTCAGTGTCCAGTCTTTTTGAAGTCTTTGCTGACGAGGGTCTTGTCGAAGGCGTTTCTGGGCGTTGCTTTTGGGCCACCCCTGCTGTGGCCGGTTTTGGGCGGCTTAGGTTCGTGCGCGGATTGGGACGCCCGCTATCAACTTTGCTGTCCGGGCTGGTTGTACTTGTTTTAGGACAAAGCGCTTTGTCCTTGGAGTTTGCTGGGAGAGCAGATTACCCGAGTTGGTGCGTCACTCTTGTGATAAGACGGCATTGTGTATCTCTTCTATTTCTTCTCATTAAACTATGGTGTGCTATTTATTTTATATTAGTAGTGTAGTCCTACCGTAGATATGAAAATGATACTATTTCCTGATTAATTATATTACGTGTGTTAGCCTAATGCAAACAGTTAGCCGGTGCCTACGAAAACCTGTACCATAAGTATGTGTTAGACTATATATGTGTTAGACTAATGCAAACAATTATATGGTGTGTGCGATGACGATATCGTTTCTCCTTCAATGTCTACAATTTGGTGTCCTTCGACAGCTCTTTGGTCTTGGCCATAGTGGAGTTTGGAGTGTGACTGACTGAGGTTGTGGACAGGTGTCTTTTATACTGATAATGAGTTAAAACAGGTGCCATTAATACAGGTAACGAGTGGAGCCTCGTTAGACCTTGTTAGAAGAAGTTAGACCTCGTTGACAGTCAGGAATCTTGCTTGTTTATACGTGACCAAATACTTATTTCCCACTCTAATTTGGAAATAAATTCTTTAAAAATCAAACAATCTGATTTTCTGTCCCCCCCCCCCCCCCCCCCCACATTCTGTCTCTCATGGTTGAGGTTTACCCATGTTGACAATTACAGGCCTCTCTAATCTTTTCAAGCAGGAGAACATGCACAATTGGTGGTTGACTAAATACTTATTTGCCCCACTGTAAATGCAAATGAAAGAATAGGACACCAATGCAAGGGCGTGGGTTTGCATAGGGGTGGTAGGGACATAACACTAACAATTTTTCAGGATGCTCAAATAGTCCCCACCAACCTTATTAGCATTATATAATGAGTTCAGTTACATACAGTGCCTTGCAAAAGTATTCGGCCCCCTTGAATCTTGCAACCTTTCGCCACATTTCAGGCTTCAAACATAAAGATATGAAATTTACTTTTTTTGTCAAGAATCAACAACAAGTGGGACACAATCGTGAAGTGGAACAACATTTATTGGATAATTTAAACTTTTTTAACAAATATAAAACTGAAAAGTGGGGCGTGCAATATTATTCGGCCCCTTTACTTTCAGTGCAGCAAACTCACTCCAGAAGTTCAGTGAGGATCTCTGAATGATCCAATGTTGTCCTAAATGACCGATAATGATAAATAGAATCCACCTGTGTGTAATCAAGTCTCCGTATAAATGCACCTGCTCTGTGATAGTCTCAGGGTTCTGTTTAAAGTGCAGAGAGCATTATGAAAACCAAGGAACACACCAGGCAGGTCCGAGATACTGTTGTGGAGAAGTTTAAAGCCGGATTTGGATACAAAAAGATTTCCCAAGCTTTAAACATCTCAAGGAGCACTGTGCAAGCCATCATATTGAAATGGAAGGAGCATCAGACCACTGCAAATCTACCAAGACCCGGCCGTCCTTCCAAACTTTCTTCTCAAACAAGGAGAAAACTGATCAGAGATGCAGCCAAGAGGCCCATGATCACTCTGGATGAACTGCAGAGATCTACAGCTGAAGTGGGAGAGTCTGTCCATAGGACAACAATCAGTCGTACACTGCACAAATCTGGCCTTTATGGAAGAGTGGAAAGAAGAAAGCCATTTCTCAAAGATATCCATAAAAAGTCTCGTTTAAAGTTTGCCACAAGCCACCTGGGAGACACACCAAACATGTGGAAGAAGGTGCTCTGGTCAGATGAAACCAAAATTGAACTTTTTGGCCACAATGCAAAACGATATGTTTGGCGTAAAAGCAACACAACTCATCACCCTGAACACACCATCCCCACTGTCAAACGTGGTGGCAGCATCATGGTTTGGGCCTGCTTTTCTTCAGCAGGGACAGGGAAGATGGTTAAAATTGACGAGAAGATGGATGCAGCCAAATACAGGAACATTCTGGAAGAAAACCTGTTGGTATCTGCACAAGACCTGAGACTGGGACGGAGATTTATCTTCCAACAGGACAATGATCCAAAACATAAAGCCAAATCTACAATGGAATGGTTCAAAAATAAACGTATCCAGGTGTTAGAATGGCCAAGTCAAAGTCCAGACCTGAATCCAATCGAGAATCTGTGGAAAGAGCTGAAGACTGCTGTTCACAAACACTCTCCATCCAACCTCACTGAGCTCGAGCTGTTTTGCAAGGAAGAATGGGCAAGAATGTCAGTCTCTCGATGTGCAAAACTGATAGAAACATACCCCAAGCGACTTGCAGCTGTAATTGGAGCAAAAGGTGGCGCTACAAAGTATTAACGCAAGGGGGCCGAATAATATTGCACGCCCCACTTTTCAGTTTTTTATTTGTTAAAAAAGTTTAAATTATCCAATAAATTTTGTTCCACTTCACGATTGTGTCCCACTTGTTGTTGATTCTTGACAAAAAATTAAAATTTTATATCTTTATGTTTGAAGCCTGAAATGTGGCGAAAGGTTGCAAGGATCAAAGGGGCCGAATACTTTTGCGAGGCACTGTAGGTAATTCAGATTTTCTCCCCATATGTTGTCAGGACATAATTGTCATACTATTATTAAGTGAATTATTTTCATTATGTTTGGACTTACTTTCATCCCTTTTCACTTGCTGAATGTGTCGGTCCATTTTTTCCCCCTCAAACACATGTTTAATTGGCTGATGACTTGCATTTATCCAAAATGTATATTTATTTATTTTCTACATTATTTATTTAAGAATATTTTCATTTGCAGCCTATACAGACATTTTTCAGATAATCATCAATCATTCATCATTATCATAATCGAGGTAATTAGTTTTCATTTTTTATTGAGTTCGGCTGAGCTTGCAGACAAAAGCAGTAGTGTTTTACGTGAAAGAAGGTTTTTAAATATTTTTGTTATGCCATGACTAAGTTTTTTCAGTTATATTTAATTTATTTATTTGGAGAATGCTGAGTGGTCTGAAGACATAACCAAGTTTGTATTTATTGTGGATGGTAATATCATTTATTGTTCACATTGCAATTTAATTTAATTTAAATTTGCTAAAAAAAATCCCAATCCAACAATTTATTCTGGTAAATTGGTAATATTTTATCTGGTATTTATTCTAAGTTTTCAAAACGTTTCTTTATTAGTTTTTGTAAACTAAGATTTGAATTGAACAGTGTATCGTGAACCAATACACATAAAGTTAGTAAAAGTCAATAGAGATTTATTTTGCATTGATCGTTTAGCCTTTCAATTAATTAGGTTCATATTTGTGAGAAATGTAGCCATACGCAAAGATTAAGGGGGCTCCGAAAATGTAATTGCTTGTAATTGACGTTCAAATATATGAACTAAAATTAAAACTTTGTTTTATTGATTTAGTATTTTACAGGCAATCAACAAAGGTGAATGAAATAAACAAAAAATATTTTTATTGTGGGTCAAAATGATTTTTCGAACAGATCATGTGACGAGCACCTTGGAGACGGTCATTTGCTTTACTTAGCCCCCCCCACAAAAAATAAAAACACCAGAAGAGGCAAGATGGTGATACGTAATTTTTTCAAACCAATGCTTTCCAAGGCGACAACAACTATTGAGCCAGAACCAAGGATTGAAGATGTGGACCATGAAACGCCGGAGAGCACCGCTAAAATGGTGAGTGGAGTTTGTTTGCCCCATTAAAGATATTAATTGTGCAACAGCAGCAACAACAACAAAAAACGCTTCTTCACCGTAAATTTAGCCAGAACAGTGGCGCTATTACCCGTACATTGTACAATGCTCAGCTCATCAGTGCTTGTAGGAGGAGGTGGTAGCACTATCCCTTCATGTTGACTTTCGGCCGCGTCTTTGTCATGGCTTGAGTTTGTCTTTAGTTTCTTGAAAAAAACACTGATATCCATTCCAATTTGAATTAGCAATGGAGGAGCCGCTCAATCGCCATTTCTGTAACCGAAGCAATCCCTATCCAATCGCAGTACCCAATGGCCGGCTACTCGCCGGTCCCCTTATCTGTGATTGGCTAGAAATTGCCTTCATTCGCTGCTCAGATTGGTTGAATTGAATGTTGACAGATCAAGATAGGATGAATAGAGGGTTTGTCCTCTGTGTGTGTGTGTGTGTGTGTTTTTGTGGAAGATTAGAAAAAAAAAAAAAATACACAGTATAGTCTAATCGAGCTAGGGCAGGCCCGAAATGCCCGCTGGGTCTGGTTTAAATATCCCATATTACAGTGCGGACAGCTTCGGCTTATAGTCCAGTGTATCTTATCTATGAACAAATGCCATTTTTGTGTCAAATTATTCAGGTGTGCCTTATAGTGCGAAAATTACGGTATCATGGAAGTTATTTTTATTGCTGACACCGTGTTTTGGGGTCATCAACATTTTTGCCACTCCAGCCACAAAAGTCAAACTCTGCCTATGAATGTAGCCCTGACCCCGTTCGCCCAATGCGGTTGGTCCTATTAATGTCCCGTCCCTATCAAAAACCGTACATGCCGGTTATGCTGTTATATCGTCCCCATAGGCGGAGTTTGACTTTTCGGGCAGGGGGGCACAACATGTTGATGACACCGAAATGCAGTGTCAAAAATAAAATTAACTTACAAGAATATTTTTAATATTAAGGTGAAAATGAGCGTTTTTTTGTTTACCATCATTCTTGAGAGGAATTCTGAATCAGGCTGCTTAGGACAGCTATACTTTTCACTAAGATCGTCATCAATTGAATATGGTGCGCCCGCCGGTGTCATGCCAATGTAGGTGCCCCCGTAAAAAATTGTATCCCCATGGCGGAGCCACCGCGCTGCACTGATTTGCCTGATTTTCATGTTTTGGTGATGTAGTTATTTACGAGGTTTTAAAACATGGTGCATCCATCAAAAAAAAACAACTTGTTTTCCTGTTGTAAAACGTAACATATGTACTGAATGCAAAAAAAAAAAAAAAAGGCAATGTTTCACTGTTTTACTCGTAGGATGACCTGTAACTGTTATTACTTTAATTCAAGTGTGGACTGTTTGGAGTTTCTCCAGTTTAATAAACTTCGATGTCCAAAATATATAACTATGGTTCTTTTCTGGCTTCAATTAATTGTTTAAGTTGACATAATTCATAACTAATGTGTGTGTGTGTGTGCTTCCGCGGCCAGGGGACACAATTTTTGACGGGGGTAATTACATTGGCAAGACACCGGTGGTGGCTCTGTTGTACAATTAGCGTCTTTAGTGGGGCAAATAGAAACTCCGCTCACCATTTTGACAGTAGGTCTCTAGCGTTTCATGGTCCACATTTTAATCATTGGTTCTTGCTCAGAAATCGTTGTCGTTTTGAAAGCTAAAGTTTGAAAAAATTACGTACAGTGGGGAGAATAAGTATTTGATACACTGCCACTGTATATCTATCTTTTCTCTTCGGTCCTCGGGTGGTTTTGGCTAAGCAGAGCAAATGACCGTCTGAGGTGCTAGTCACATGATCTGTTCGAAAAATAATTTTGACCCATTATAAAAATATCTTTTTTTTTTTTGTTCGTTTCATTCATTTTTGTTGCTTGTTTTATTTCTTTACAACTTTTATAGACAATATTTGACAGGAAACATTCTTAATTTTAAACTCATAGGAAAGTCAATTATATGCAATGACTCTTTTCGGCCACCAGGAGGGCCTGGCCCTCATGCCCCCCTTAAACTCCGCTTATGATCGTCCCTACCAATGTTGAGACCAAACCCACGCCCTTAGACCAATGTATGCCACTGAGGTCTTTAATAATACTGTACTGTACTCTAATAATTGACGTTGTGCCTCTGTGAGAGAGTTAGTTTTCCAGGCAGGCAGAGAGGGAGGAAGGGGAAGGGCGGGCTGGTTACGTGTGTATGCATGTCTGCTCTGCGCCGCACTCGGGATTGACCAGAGTCAAAAGCCGATTAGCGTTATCTCTTTTGTGTCATTTTGTTCTCGTCCACTTGAGGCTTCTCCACGTTGTCACTGAAGTTGTGAGCGAGCGAGCCAGTGAGCGCTATGGGTTCCTCGTCGGCGTCTCCGGGCGCGAGCTGCTCCGCGGACTTCGGGTTTCGGACGGCGGCACAACTTTTACGCGCGGCTCGGCGTCGTTGAGCACTGAGCCTCCCGGCACCGGCAGGGAAACTGTCCCCTCGAGGATGGCGGCCAAGCGTTGAGCGAGAGAAAAGGAAGAAAACCGTCTGACGATGCAGAAGAGCGTGCGTTACAACGAGGGCCACGCGCTCTTCTTGTCGGCCGTGGCGCGCAAAGAGGGTACCAAGCGCGGCTACCTCAGCAAGAAGACGGCCGAGAACAGCCGCTGGCACGACAAGTTCTTCGCCTTGTACCAGAATGTCCTCTTCTACTTCGACAACGAGCAGAGCGCCCGTCCCGCCGGGATTTACCTGTTGGAAGGCTGCACCTGCGAGCGCGCGCCCGCACCCAAAATGTCCACCACGGGGAAGGAAGCCTTGGAGAAGCAGGTGGGAGACCATTTCAACACGTTTTACCGTCCTTTAAAACTCAATGGACACCAATGACGGCGCTAGACGTCCAATCCGTTTTGATTGGGAGAGGCTGGCAGGCAGCGCATGATCGCACTGACACTCCTCCCTGATTAATTCAACTAGACGTCTATCGTTGTCAATGGCAGGCAATGAGTACACCATGACACAAAATCACGTATTCTAATACACTCTAACGACAAGCAAAAACTCTTTGCATTTAAACACATTGACACTTAGTTTTTAATTTGCAGCTGGGTAGACATTTATTTAAGCCATTTTATAGAATCCATTTTAAACTGCCAGCCTCTTCCACTCCCAATGGATTGGACGTCTACCGCCGTCAATGGCAGTCAACAAGTTAGACACTTCTCCAAAAGTTTTGTTTTGTTTTGTGTTATGTTAACTAAAGGGCTGGTACTACGATTTGGGATAACATATTCATGCATTCATTTCAAGTCAAAATATTAGAAAAATATCTGTATAGTTATAGGATGTTTACTGGCATGTACTGGCATTAGTAACACACAGTTGAGGTATGTGGTAGTTAATTGGAATACTGTATTGGAAACTACGCTTAATATAAAATAGTACGCCATTTAATAGCAATTTTAATTGCTGGTTTTCCATCACATTAGTGTGCATAATGCTTTTGTAGAAAACTGCATAGTGGCTGTGTAAAGTTGCACAAAAAGGTGTTTGTAGCAGCATTGTTGGAACATCTCTGCAGTGTCAGCGCCTCCTTCCTTGCAAGTGATCCTCCTCACTGGAAGGACTTTGTTGCGCAATACATTGACTGCTGCAGTGGAGAGAGATGCAGTACATGATGTGGACTGGATTTCGTGGAATGCGGGAAGTTATAGTGCTGAAGGTTAAGATTTTGTCAACAAATGTTTCACCTTGGAGCACGGAATGAGGCAACAAGTTGTTGTGTGTTGGCTTTGCAAAATGGCAAAGCAAAGCAAATTTATTTGTATAGAACAATTCAACATAAGGTAATTCAAATGTGCATTTACGTGACATTAAAATTATAAAAATATAAAATAATACATATACTGTACATAAATAGGGGTGGAAACCTTTGAGTAGCTCACGATACGATACGATTTGCAATACAAGGCTCACGATAACAATAGTCTCACGATATGGCAATAAAATAATTATCGATACATTGGTCAGGAAAGCATTTTGGGATATTCTCCAACATAACTAATAAACAGAAAAACAAGCTATTTCCATTCTTTTGCTATGAATTGGGAATGAGTTAATCACTAGTAGACATTCAATCCATTTGAAGTGGGAGGGTATCATGTCATTTCAAACCAAGGGCGTAGGTTTGGTCTCAACATTGGTAGGGACAATATAACAGCATAACCTGTATGTACACTTTTTGCTCGAGATGTGATATTAGTAAGACCAAACAGATTGGGTGAATGGGTGTCAGGGCTACATTTCTCACGAATATGAACCTAGTTAATTGATGGGCTAAATCAGGGGTGCTCATTACGTCGATGACGATCCACCAGTCGATCACAATGCTAGCGTGGGTAGCTTGCAGCATTCCCCCCAAAATAAAATCCAATAAATTAATGTACATAGTTAATTGATTATGTTTGTGTTGTGTTGGCAACATATGGGGTTATTCAGCACCCCTCTCTCTCTCTAATCAGCTGCTTGCTCATATTTTTCTGGTTCTATAGTTTCCAGCAGAGTTCACGACATTTCTTACAGTTGAATTCAATTTAACAGTAGAAAACACATACAGGAGGACAACTTCTCTCGAAGCAGCTTCCTACTCGAGTTTCGCAGGTTACCAAGTTCGCACAGTTTAATGTTTTTCCAAATCCGATGCAGGTCAGACTTTCGGTAGCAAAACTAGTGGTGTGTTTCCAGCCTCCACGACATTGGTGTATTTTTCAATTACTCACAGTGGCTGCTGCTGGCCAAAAAACAACCTTCTAATATCCCTTCTCTGCGAAGGGGTTGGAGTAGGAGGCGGCATGTTGTCGACATGTATTTCTGTCAGGGTTCTGTGAGTGTGTGTGTGGCGGGGGTGGGTCATGTTATCCACACTCGAACGTGCGTTTAAGAGAAAAAACTGTTTAACTGAACTCATTCTATAAAGTTGCTAAAAAGTTGGTGGGCACAATTTGAGCAGCCAGAAAAGTTGGTAGTGTTATGTCCCTAGCGTCCCTGTGCAAACCTACGCCCTTGCTTCAAACGGATTCCCTTTCCCCTCTAAAGGATTGGACTATGGTCTATGGCCGTCAGTTACAGCCAATGCCAGGCTTCCTGCTTCACTTCCTGCTGATTTTGGCAATTTACAGGTCAAATCCTGTTGATGTTGGGTTACTGAGAAGGGAGTGTCTCAAGAATATCCCCAAATCAATAGGAAGTGATGTCTAAATGCCCTAAAATTAACAAGAAATGACCTGTAAATGCCCACAAAAGACTGGCTGTGAATGCTCTAGTGTCAGTGCTATTGATGGCGCTAGACGTCCAATCCAGTCAAAATGAACTGGATGTCTAGTGCCGTCAATGGCAGCCAGTGAGCTAACGTAGGCGCTATTCTAATGGAAGGTTTTCGTAGCAACATACTGTTCTCTTTTTTTTTCTCATTATCAAACAGTGACACCTTTTTTAAACCTATATATCGATTCATAGTGGGAGCATATCGATAACCTTTTGGGCCACAAAGTATTGCGATATATCATCTTTTCGAATATAGTGTCACACCCTTACATATAAATCACAATAAATCCTCAAGTCAATTAAAAACAAAACAGGAAATAAAAATAAAACCTTGTCATATAACCGGAAATTCGAACTATGTGGACAGATATGAATATGCTGTAGTAATCTGTAGCATTTTAGTCGTGATTTAAAGGAGCTAATGGTTTCTTCAAAGCTTCAGGTAACTTGTTCCAGAGGTGACTGAATACTGCCTCACCCAGCTTGGTTGTTGTTCTTGGAAAACACAGCAGATGGGTTCCTGACGACCTAATAGATGCTTCATTGGGTGGCAAACAAATCAAGCATGTATTTTCGTCCAAGGCCATTAAGTTTTTTGTAGTATTTCATAGTCTACATTTGACTCACAGGAAGCCATTTAACAATTTCATAACCAGTGTAATATGATCCAGTTTCCTTGTATTTTTAAGGACTCTGGCAGAAACATTCTGTATTAACTGCAGCTTCCTGATTGATTTTTTGTTAAGACCTGTAAATATACCGTCACAGTAGTCTAATCTACTCAAAATGAATGATTGGAGTTTTTGGAGGTGGCAGTCGCCAGTTAAAAAAAAAGACAAACTCTATATAGTAGGGCTAAATGATATTGGAAAAACTGGCATTGTGGCTTTTTGGAGGTTTGTGGAAAAAAAAAGTAATATATATTGCGACATTAAAACTAGAAGAATTTTCAGCAGATTACTTGAATAACTCAGTTTGGGAAGACTTTGGTTGACTCACCATGACCACATTGTATTCATATAATACTGTTTAATCCAGACTAAATCTGTTCATCTGTGAATGATGAAGATTACTGTATACATTCAGGAAACCATGTCTAAACACTTGCTGTTTTTATTAAGCGAAACAGAAGTTTGTGTGTTCAAATAAAAAAAAAAAAAAAAATTGTAGCGTGTCCTGCGATGGGAATGTTGGGCATGCGCACATGACGATGGCAATGTTTAAAAGATATATTGTGCAGGGCAACTGTTTAGTCCCTTTTAAGCAATTGCTATTTCATAACAAACAGGGTCATCACATTTAAACAAATAATTCAACAAAATCCTGCATTTGTGGATTTTTTATTCATTCAGGTCATAGTTAAGGATGTCGCGATATGCAATAAGTCAATTTATCGCATGGTGTATGAAAGTGAGGTTGGTAATTTTCCCGGCTGCGATTTATCGCCACGTGCGTGCATAAATACATTTGTGCGTGCGTCTGCTTGCGTGTGCTGCATGCACTCGGCACACGTGCATGTTGATTGCATATGAGACTCCAGTTTCTTTCACGGATGTTTATTTGTCGTCAACATATCGTAGAAATAAAGTTCAGATATAGTAACCAATCAGGACAGGGTGAATACTAGTGCAGGAGACAGCAGGCAGGAGAGAGAGGCGCAGCTGCATTTAAACCGAAATAACCCAGTTTTAAATTGATCTTTCATATCGGCCGGTCGGATTAAAAAAAAAAAAAAATGCCGATACTGATATATGTCAAATTTTCCAAACATCTGTGCTGATAACCGACTAAAATTTGTTATCCGGAAAGGCCTAGTCACAGTAATGATGCACAATGGTCCAATTGAGGCAAATAGGCTCTTTGTTGAAGATATTTCACCTTTAATCGCTTGAAAATGACAAAGAAGGACATTCCAATTACCTCGCGTCGTGATAAAGTAAGAAGTCTTTGCTTTTTTTGTTGTTGTTGTTGCTATAACCTCAAACACGAGCAATAAGAACAACCCGATTGTACTACTATGTTACATCACCCACTCTTATGTGGCCCCTGTGGGTCATTGACTTAAATTTCCAGTATAGTTTGTGGAAAGATTTGTGGGTTGTGCAAGTGATGAAATTCCTCATAGATGAGTGTTTATTTTAAAGCAATAAAGTGGACTGTTTGATGATGCCTTTTTGGTTATTGTGGCCAGGGCATTTCTGCCTATCTACCAACATTGTGAAAGACACTCAAGAGAATACAGTATTGATGGTGCAGAACATTTTCAATAATTATCCTGCTTGAAAAATGATGTTTCCACTGTTATAGCTGACAGGAATAGTTTGATTCAAAAGAAGTGTTTCAGCTTTTGACTTTGGTGATTTGAAACAATAGCTGAAGCATTTGGGTTATAAAGTGTCTGAACTAATCTAGATTTGTTTACAAAATATACAAAACCAGTGACATTCGGACCTTTCCACCTTTGGAATGTTCCAAACAGCTGTTTTTTTTTTTTTTTGTACATTCCTAGACTTTCCCATTCCTTTTTTGCCCGTTCAGCCTTTTTTAGACTGTATTTAAAAAATAAACAAGTAAAATACTGTAAGCCAGCCACAAACAAAGTGTTAAATAAATTTAAAATAAAACAAAAAATCTAGATAGCATTAGTTAACCTAATGCTATTAGTTAACCTAATGCTATTTAGATTTAGTATCGACTGCTATAAGACTGCAAGGGAAGCTCGGCTTCCCCCAAAATGTAAAAAAATAAGTGATGAAATGCATACTGTTGTATGTACATGTCTGACTAAATATGCGTTACAACGCGCTCAACTTTTGTTCAGAATTAACTTCTTACCACCGGTTATGATGCGGCTAGCTTTTTATTCATTCGCACAGCTTCTCAGTTCTTTCAACAGTGTGGAAGCTGTATGTCTCCAAAGTTAAGAATGCATTGTTCCACTACAGTAAAATGAGACAAGCCATTGGCTAAAGGCTGGGTTTATCCAACCCATCGGACGCTGTGAGTCCCTGCTGTGGGCAGTGGGCGGGGCTCAGCTGGCTCTGCTTCTCTGCATGATAATGGATCTATTGTAGTCATGCCCCCAAATTACAAAAGTCGGACACCAAACTGTGGAGTTCGTAATACTGTGTGGTCATGACTTAAAACATCTTTTTACTAACTTTAAAATAGCAAAAACCCAATGGTTTAGCGCTGTGCTTGAGGTCTTGAGATTAGGGGGAGGAATTTTTTGTGCCTTTTTCAATGCCTAAAGGCTTGCCAAATGCAAGCTATGGATAAGGCTCTATTTCTCAACTTGCCTGCACAACAAGAAGGTGAAAAACCTTAGCTCAGGGGTCTCCAAACCGGTCCTCAAGGGCCGCTATGGGTCCTGGTTTTTGTTCATACCGATCAAGCACAGACCTTTTAACCAATGTTGTTTCTACTAAAACAAGCAGCACCTGACTGCAATCAACTGATTACACTTATAAAACACCAGATTGGTGAAAAAGTGTGGTCTTGTTTTGTTGGAATGAAATCCTGCACCCACTACGGCCCTATGTTGAATAGTTTGGAGACCACTGCCTTAGGGCAGTACTTATTTCTCTAAACAATACAATAAAATGTACACTGGTGGAATGAATTCTACATTTTCCACAAACAAAAAAAGTGTCCTTAGAAATAAGACTTCTTTTAACCAATATACTTTGTTTCCACAGATTTCTGTACTATTTCATGTGTTTGTAGTGTTACCGCTGTACTTAATCCTGGTTTTAAACGTTCTGCATCTGGAGTAACTTTTGTAGACGACGAAACAACGCACAACTTGACATGGAACTACATGTTAGCGAAGTCGCTAATTAGCATAGCGCTCGGCGCTAACCAGTAACATCTCAAGAACAACAACAATAAAAGCTAAACAGTACAAGAGGGTTCGTGTACTCACCTCTGATAGACATTAGCGACTTTTTCCAATGAGCACGACTTTAACCTACTGCTGGACACCTTAAAGACAAGGAGCAACAAACTACAGTATCTCCAACTAACCACTCTCCCCCATTAGTAGGAGTAACGTTCTTACAGGAAGGCACTGCCCCCTGGCGGCTGGTGGCATTCTCTTCACATCCAACGTTGTGTGTGTGTCCATTAAAGGTGTTTGGGCGGCAGATATGTCTTGAATTTCTTTCCGTTATGAGCGGCTGTCATAAGTTATTAGGGAAAATCATCGTTTTTGAACATTTATGAATCGTAATCAGGCTCGAGCGTATGATGTGGCACTCGCGAGGTTTCTGCCGCTATCGCCATTTTGGAAGCGGAAAGTTCGGTGTCAGAACCCCGGGAAACATAAACAGTGAGGCATTTCAACACAGGTCGCTCTTTAAAAATGGTTGGAAATTATTGTGCGGTAAAGAATTGCAACAACCGATCGAATAGAAAGGAGAACGTACAGCTCAACGGAACCCCATTGAGTTTTTTTCCGGATCCCTACATGGAGAAAAGGCGAGGGAAAGGTCATATCTGAACTTACCAAACGTCGAAGAATGGCATGGGTGGCCTCGATCAGAAGGAAGGGCATAACGTTTGATTCTCCAGTTACACACAGAGTTTGCTCTATGCACTTCCACTCCGGTAAGTTAATTTCGTTTGTTTACGCACATTTCGGTAACTTTATGCCCTAAGTCGGCCTGTTGTTAGCTATAGCTACAGCTAAACAACTAGCATGCATACATGTGCATTGTCTTCATAAGACATCATTCCTGTCGTTGCTAAATGAAAAAGCTGTAATATGTTGACGTGAGAGAGTGGCTAAGAATTTGTACACAGGCGACATTTTCTGAAACAAAAAATTTGTACATCCGTGGTCACAGACTAATGTAAACACACATTGCCAACCTTTGCTAGAAAGATGGTGTTGCCGTTTGCTATGGTCATAATGATCAGGTCCTGCACCCATCCGCAGCAAAACTGTTTGTAGCTTTGTAGCGATTTGTAGTTTCGGAGTTGCTGATGAGTGTAGTAACTTACACCAAACGCTAAATACAGCATGATGTCCATATCGCGTAGTGGTGGAAGCTTGTCGACATCTTTATTCCATTTGTGTTCGGCTTGCTCGTAAGGGTCAACATTGTTCACATCCTTAAAATTGCTCACATATCTGTCCTTCGCCGTGGTAACAAGTTTGTGTCTGTATCGAACTGGCAAGTTTTCCTTACTTTTTTCCATCTTTGGCACTCGTAGTTGAATTATATTTGCCGTTAAGTTTAAATGTCCCGTGTTGCAGACGTGCTTCCAAAATGGCTGCGTTGTCACAAATCTTACATGATCCCGTGCTGCTGTGACGTAAACGCTCGAGCCTAATCGAATCGTGTCGAATCGCGATGCTTCTAATAATCGATTTTTTGGAACACCCGTATTGTGGTAGGACAATACCAAACAACTGGATCCCACACAGATTTTGAAATGCAGACACCTTACAGATTTAAAGGGGGGAAAATGATCACAAGAACTTAAAAGATACATTTGTTTCTTTAGGCCCAATTTTATTTTCATATATTGTTCAAATGCATTGTTATTGTTGTACTAAAGCAAATAAAAAAAAAAAAAAATCCCCTCTTCTGATCTATTCATTTATGATTACAGTACAACACTGAGTTATCTAGTCGTATTTGGAGTCTTCTAAATAATCCGTGTGCACTGGTTACAATACCATGAAAGTTGATCAGTTTGAGCACAAAATATTTTTAGTGTATTTAATTGATTATGTATTGAAAAGGATCCTTGATTTTATTATGCCTTTTGTTTGTGATGCCTCTGGCCCGTCTCTCTCCCACTGGCCTCTCTCACTCTCGTATTACAGCTGCGATGCTTAATTAGGGCTATTTTCAATCTGCCCTTATGAAGTCAAAATATGCTATGTTCAGTTCATCTTCACCCAGAATATGAATGAATGGATCCACTTTTTGTTCATTGAACTCATTCAGGTACAACACTGTATAGTGTTCATGTGAGCAGTATTAGCTGCTATGTTAAATGGTCGACAACAAACATACAATATTTAAAGCTGTTCGATAATGATTTTTTTTAACCGACAACCTGATGTTGTCTTGTTAAAGGGTCTAAAACAAACATACAGTATTTGAAGCTGTCCGATAATTACTTTTTAAAAGATGATGTTGTCTAACTCCAAATATCAGATACTGATATCAAACCGATACTGTTAAATGTGGTCTTGGACTCAATGGCTCATTGTATTTTGATGCCCCACTGGATGCTTAAAGTAGGCCTGTCGCGATAACAAATTTTAGTGTGTGATAATTTATCTCATAAATTATTGAGATATGCGATATTATTGCGCCCCCCATTTTTTAAAAAAACCAATATACAATAACACAGTGAGAAAACAGTATATATTAATAGATCAAGTACACCCATTTAAACGCGATAAATATTTACTCTTAAATCCAAAAATACTTTTTAAGAAATCACAACTATAAAAAATAGACCATGCCTCTTAAGTAAAAGACAACAATATTAATACCGCACAGAAACACAGCATAAATAAATGTGTTTTTCAAGAAAAAAATAAAATAAAATTGCACGTAATAACTTAAGCATTAAGGCAAATGAAAACTTTTCCCTTCATAGCTTCTGCAACGGTGTTCCATAAGGATGCAACGATACAGTTAGGTCACGGTTCAGTACGATTTTCGATACGGGGGACACAATTTTCGATCCGATTCAATACATTTAATGCTCTGAAAAAAAAAAAAAGATTATATTTTTTGTTTCTTTTGTTTTTTTTGTTTTTTTTGCTAACGAGCAAAAATTAAATTGCCATCATATAAACATGCATTTTAGTGCATAATATTTATGTGCTTACTTCTTGCTCATCTGAAGAAGTTTTGTATGAATGTGCTGAGAACAATTTTTACTGTTTGTAAAGTGAGGCGGGGCACACTGTTGATTGCTACAGCTCTCTTAGCAGCTAGGTTTACAACATGAGCAAGACATCCTATTTGTGGTCCGAATCCATCTGTGTCACGTACTGAATTAACAATATTTGCAACATTATCTATAGTCACTGGTATGGATTGATTTGGCCTTCCTAACTTCCATTCAGTCATGACAGTTTAGAAGTAATCGATGTAGTATATGGACTACGTGTCCCATAATCACTTTGGGCTCACGTAACCAATGGCAAGGGATGTAGCACATCTAGTTTGCTATTTCACGATATCTAGTGTGTGCGCACATTAAAAAAGTTACCAAACGCCGCTGAAGTCACGTCTGCTCATTACTGCACAACACCAGCATATGACAATCGACTTTCATAAACAGGACGAGTTTGAAGCACAGCGCTCTTAATTTGCCACTCAATGTTCATCATTTCCATTCAGCTGCTGGTTGTCAAAGCGATGTTGTTCGTAGCAGCCAAGTCGGTAACAATGTTTTGTCGGATTTCGTTGTAAATATCCGGCATTGTGCCGAAAAATAGTCGCCCGCGTGAAATGTCACCCCTGACGGGAGTGCCCACACGTCAAAAACACCCGCGCGCCGGAGATGGTCCACAGTCAATCCGAAGCACTGACGCGGCCGGTATACGTTGAACAATAGGATATAATAGGAACGATTGGCTCCGGCGCTATTTTTTGCCGGACCTGGAACGAAGATGCATTTTGCGCAGTTGGTTACAAGGAATCCGATTTTTTAACAGCACGTCTGCCGCACACACGCACACACGTGCACGTGAGGCGATAAATCGCACCGGAAAAATTACCGCCTTCATTTTTATTTATCGTGCGATAAATGGAATGATTGCATATTGCGACAGGCTTAGCTTAAAGAATGATAAATGTAACAACCTGAAGGTTTTCCAAATAAAATAAACATTCTGTAAAAAATACAAGAACAACTTCAACTGAAGTTATAGAAAAACTGCCAAAATAATGCCCATATAAATAAAGTAAAAAAAAAAAAAAAAAATCACCTCTCCTGATCTATTCATTTATGATTACAGTACAACACTGAGCTATCTAGTCGTATTTGGAGTCTTCTGAGTAAATCGTGTACACTGGTTACAATACCATGAAGTTGATCAGTTTGAGCACAAAATATTGGATCTTTTTAGTGTATTTTATTGATTATGTTTTGAAAAGGATCCTTGATTTTATTATGCCTTTTGTTTGTGATGTCTCTGGCCCGTCTCTCTCCCGCTAGCCTGTCTCACTCTCGTATTACAGCTGCGATGCTTAATTAGGGCTATTTTCAATCTGCCCTGAGCTGCAAGCCTGTTCTCTGCTACATGAACACTCTACATGTATCACAATGCACTGAGGAGCAAGAAAACAACTCAGTACAGTTTATTGTCATGTTTTTTTATCTTCTTTTTGTAGTTTGACTAATGGTGCTTGTCAACTTAAAGGGGAAGTGATCCCTGTGGAATGGGTATCTTTCTTTCCTTCTTTTTTTTTTTTTTTTTTTTTTTTTTTTTTTTGCATTAAAGTGAAGTAACCACCCCCATAGTGAGCTGCAACACAAGCGCACGCATCCGGCACAAGCGCACGCAGCCTGCTGCGTTCCCCGTTTTGTATTCTCACAAAGATACAAACCCTTCAAATTGTTGGAGTGCATTCACACCGGCCTGAATGGTTTCCACAGCGACGGTGCCACCGCTATTTCAACAAGAGTGTGTTTACTTCTGTGCATATTTGGCTTTGTCGACATACACAAGTACAACATCTTACCGGAGTGATGTATTGATCCTGACTGAAAAGTTCACCCGAAGACGAATGATGCATTTTGAGCATGAAGAGGACGCCGAAGCAATATATTCCTTTTGATTAGGGGAAAAAAAAAAAAAGAGTTTTCTGAAGTGTAGAAGTCAGGATTATCTCAAATTGGAGTGACAACATTGTTGGTGTGAGGTGTGTCAAAAAAATTGAGAACATTTGTACAGATGAAGTATGTATTCTGGGAATTTCCATGTGGCACACATGATCTTGTGGCATTTGCTTTGGTTAGCATGTGAAAAAAGAGAGTAACTTGTGGCAGGACAGTGAGAGGCGGCTTCACCATAACAACTAGATTTGAGAACCTCTGGGTATCTCACGATACGATTCGATTTGCAATGCAATGCTCACGATAGCAATGATCTCACGATATGGCAATACAACAATTATCCATACATGGGTCTGGAAATCATTCTAGAAAATTCTATTAAATATACTAGTAAACGTCCAATCAATTTGAAGTGGGAGGGTGGCAGTGAATGCCATCAGCGGTAGCCAATGAGTTTATTTTGGGGCATTTCACGTCATTTGGTGTTGATATTTTGTCACTTCCTTTTCTATGTGGGGTACTTATAGGTCACTTATTGTTAATTTTGGGGCATTTAACTCTCTTCCTGTTGATTTTGAGTCACTGAAAAGGAAGTTATTCAAGAATGTCCCCAAATGAATAGGAAGTGACTCAAAATTAAAAGGAACCTGTAAATGCCCTAAATTGAACAGAAAGGGACCTGGAATGCCCACAAGACTGGTTTTGAATGCTCTGTTTTCAGTGCCACTGACAGCGCTAGAGGTCCACTCAGCACTGTATAGTGTGCATGCGAGCAGTATTAGCTGCTATGTTAAATGGTCGAAAATAAACATACAGTAGTCCTGTCAAATGGTTGAAACAAACATGCAGTATTTGAAGCTGTCCGATAATTACTTTTTAACCGATAACCTGATGTTGTCTAACCCCAAATCAGATACCGATATCAAACCAATACTGTTAAATGTGGTCGTGGACTTAATTGCTTATTGTATTTTGATGCCCCACTGGATGATTAAAGAATGATAAATGTAACAACTTGAAGGTTTTCCAAATAAAATAAACATTCTGTAAAAAATACAAGAACAACTTCAACTGACGTTATAGAAAAACTGCCAAAGTAATGCCCATATAAATAAAGTAAATTGAAATGTACCAAAATGTCCGTACTCAAATAATAGGAATAAATTGCGTTTACAATAATTAGGGAGCGAAGCATTACAAAAACAGGCAGGCAATCATAGGACATGTCAGTGCAATAACAATTCCCAAAATGCAATTTGCTGGGCTTTTGTACAGATTTTAAATAATTAAATATTTATTATATATACAGTATCATTATTATTATATATTATTATTTTATATAGTTATGTCTTTTATTACTGTTCTTAGTGACTATTTCTTTCTGGTGACACAGTAGCTGAATGTGATTAGTTTATAATTCATTAATTTTAACTCAATGTTTATTTTATGTCTGCACCATTAGGGTCTTTCTCTCGGTTAATAAATCCCAAAGATCTTTAGTTTATAGACATCTAGAGATCACTCTAAGCACAGCGGCTGTGCTAATCTATGACCAGCCAATGCACAAAGACTGCTGGCTTGTACAGCAATTTGTAACCCAACATGCAAAGTGGCATAAAACCAATACTGATATTTTCTGATATAATTTAAATGCTTTTATCGGCCAATATTATCGGGAGGCTGATATTATCAGGCAACTCTAAACATATTCATTGATTTTTCTATCCTCTTTCTGTATCATATTGTGCGTTTTTTTTTCATATACAATGGATTCCTTTAGTATACATTTTAGCTACATTCACTAAGTGCTTCATTCCAGTGCTACTGACACACACAATCAAAATGTCAATGTGTCATATCAGCAATTCCATTGTGTGGTGATGTAATGGCATCGATCTTTGTGCAAGCTGACCATGTTCATGCATTCAAAGCAATGTCACCTCGTGGCCACATACTGCGTGGGATAATGTACCAATGCTGGCCTGTGGCATGGAGAAACCCCTTTGCTTGATTCTTTTTTAGTCAAATACAACTACATTTTTTACAAGTCATCAGTTTTTTTCATATTTTGTAATTACATTTTTAATTTCACGCATTGTTTTTTTGGTCAATGTCGAACAGTTGAAAGTGCAAAGTAAAATCTGGCCTGGATGCAAAAAAAAGTGTCTGCTGTGACGTCATTGATTGGCTTCACCTTGACTTTTTATTACGTAGAGTTGACGACATGAAAAAGCCTTTATTTATTTATTTATTTATTTATTTTTATCTCTTACGGCATACATGGCGATATAACTCTTTTGGAGACTCAATTGCCCTCAATGTTCAAACACACATGCACACACACAGTGGGTAATAAAGCTCTGAGGGAATGAGCCTCTGTAATGTGCACTGATGTTATTGTTATTGCTTGTATCTATGATAGCCACACATGGTGGGGAGGTGGCACACCCCACGGGGTTTTCATGTCAATATTTTGTACTGTCAACTATTTGGATCATCAAGCGTCTGTGCTAGGCCAATAAGGCAAAACAAACACAGTAAAGCAGATTTACAGTGTATTTAAACACCTCTGCTGTTAAACCGAAAGAAGAAAATCCCCATATGTGATATTTATGGCTCACAGGTAGTATGCCTGCAATCCTCCTGGAAGTCATAGAGCACCATTGCAAGAGTAAAACATTTAAAATGTGGAAAAGTGCAGGGTGACGAAACCAGAAAGGCAGATATAATGAGAATAAGAAAAGCTTTAAAGATTCTAATTGTTTTTACAGAATAATGACTTCTCTAAGTGCTGTAACCTTTCCATGGGTGCCCTGTGCAAAATGCATCGAGATGAGAAAAATGTTTTTTTTAATTTATTTTTTTTTTTGGGGGGGGGGGGGGGGGGGGGGGGTCAAATGCAGATCTCATTTTTATATGATTTTAATCATACTATGTGGTAATTTCCTGGGTAAAATCACAGTCTGAGAGGTTTTCTAAACCATTCACCTATGTTTGAGAAATCATCGAATGGCCCCTGTCTGCTGGTGGGGCCTGCTGAAACTCACAGTGGTACCTACCTCCTAGGCCTGAACGATATTGGAAAAAAAAACTATCATTGCAATTTTTGGGGTTTTTGCTATACATTGCGATATTAAAATTAGAAGAATTTTTACCAGATAACTTGAATAGCTCTGTTTGGGATAGGCCTGAATGATATTTGAAAAAATTAACATTGCAATATACAAGGGTTGCACAAAATAATGGAAACACCAAACATTTTGGCATCATAATCATTGAACATAATTGTTAAAGAATGGCATGAGGAACATTTTAATGAAGTTGAGCATCTCATATGGCCGGCACAATCACTAGACCTCAACCTTATTGAGCATGTAAGGTCAGTTTTAGAGAGTCAGTTAAGACGTCGATTTCCACCGCAATCGTTTCTAATTGAGTTAGAGGATGTTTTAACTGAAGAAAGGCTTAAAAATTCCTTTGGAAACAATTCACAAGTTGTATGAATTAATTCCTCAGAGAATTGAGGCTGTAATTGTCGCAAAATGCTGACCTACACCATATTAAATTAGTTTTGGTGTTGTTTTTTTTAAGGTGTTTCCATTATTTTGTCCAACCCCTGTATAGTGCCCAGGCTCCACACTTACTTTTTGCATTGGTAGCACTAGTTGCACCTAACTACTTTAATCATCTCCATAACATTCATAAATTCCTTCATTCATCTTCTGAACCGCTTATCCTCACGAGGGTCGTTGGAGTGCTAGAGCTTATCACAGCTAACTCCAGGCAGAAGACTTTGCCAGCCAGTCACAGGGCATCAATCACAATCATTCACGCACACACTCACACCTAAAGACAATCTTGAGTGTTCAATTAGCATACCATGCACCTTTTTTTTGGGATGTGGATGAGCATGCAAACTCCACACAGGAAGGCCGGAGCCGATATTGCACCCACGATCCCAGAACTGTGATGTTGACATTGCACCCACGATCCCAGAACTGTGATGTTGACATGCTAACTACTGTCCAACCATGCCTCCTTCATAATGTGAATTATTTTTAAACAAGAATAACGTAGAACAATGCTTCTCTTTATTAAATACTTAATTGAGTGAGTCAACTCACATTCACTCACGCTGTTGAGAACAGCCTCTCACATACACAGTGAATGAGTTGGCACAGCACACTTCAGACTGGGCTGTTTAAAGATGATTAACACATTTGTCCCCTTGATCATAAAACTACTGAGGCTTCTCTGGCCAAATCAAAGTTACAAACCTGTCAATCATCGTTAACGTTAAGTACCAAATGCCAGCTGTACTGGTGACCAAGAAAAACAGTTTGGTCGCACTGCTTAGCAGGAGGGAGGGTGAGAGTCTGTGGCGCTGTACGAGCATGAAGCAGAAAAACATGAATTTATTTTTAAAATTAAAACCCGATCCTTTTCACCCGATTCCGATCCTCTGAAAAATGGAACTATCCGCCGGATTTCCCATCACATGATCGGATAAGGGACAACCCTAATTTATATAATGCCATTTAATTCAGGTTTGCTGTATATAAAAGGGATCCAGGATCTGCACTCTTGCAGGTTTTATGAAGTAAAGCTAAAGTTTACTTATTAAAAAAACAATTGCACCGATATGAGTATTGTGCATGCAGACATTGCAATGGCGATGTTCAAACGATATATTGTGCAGGCCTACTACCTCCGCCTTATCCTCCAAGCTCATCCTCTACTCCTCCTGAGCCCCACCACCACTCACCCGCCTTGCCTACCCTCCCCTCCACCTCAAAACAAGTTTGCATGTAATGCTACGGCTTAGCTACCACTTAACGCTTGGGCAGACTACAAGTGTGAAGAAATATCATGTAACTTTATCTATATTTATAAATGCACGTGAGTCAAACTGTCAGCTAATGTGATTGTCTTTTATTGAAGGGCCTCTGCGTAGAGGCACTGACACATTTCCAGCCGTTTGAGACAACAATGATGCAAAGAAAAGTTTATAGTGAGTTGATTATGAAATATATAGCTTTCACTTAGCTTGTTGACTGTGCTTTCATTTGATTATTGTTATTATTATTCATTTCATATTGCACAACAACCTTTGTTTTGAAGGCATGTTTATTAACATAAAGATGCTTACAGTATATAAATGTCTGTTTTATTGTTTCATTATACAGTATTTCATAGTGTTAGGAGTTGGTTTTTATATTATTGATATTTATTTATTTTTTTAAGTAATGTAACTTCAATTAGTTACTTTTATAACTGAATAACTACTAGTAGTGAAGTAATTATTTTTCAGAGAAGTAACTTGAACAACACTGTTCACTGCACGCACATTTGCATCAAGTAGCAATTTACCTGACCCATCTTCTGAACATAAAGATTGCTGATAACACGGTATGGGCGCGTATAACTCTACAACATAGCCTTCTTGCTAAACGTCTTTGTTCCTCTACAATGACAAATACTGAATATTCTCTCAATTCCAACATTGCATCAAAAGCCTGTCATGTTCCAAATTTCCCACAAAATCTTGTAATTGGATGAATTTAATTATGAGCATGAGTGCAGCAGACTGGAGGTCCATGATTGTTTACTTCCATATTTTACTGCGTTACCCCACCCAGACTGTTTTGTCCTATGACTGAACAACGTTTGCACATGTGTCAGTTTGTTGTCAAATCCTGGGACTCTCTCTTTCAAAATTTGCAATGGGAAAAGCAACAGAATTAAATCAAAAAAGAAACTCTGTGTTTTGGTCTGGACCAAAGAAAGCGAACTATGGACTTTCCTTGTGTAAATATGCCCTCAGTTGTTGAGGGGATGGTACTCCATCTTCCGAGGCTTTAATCTTCCTACTGAAAAAGAAACTTTAGACATAATTAAAAGCTTGAAACATGATGCTGCTGGCCAGGTCAGGGCAAGCTTGATGATTAAAGGAGGCTTTTCTGCCATCAAGCCATTGACATACCCTCTCCGACCACTTTATTAGGCATACCTGTCCAACTGCTCTGTAACGCAAATAGCAAATCAGCCAATCACATGGCAGAAACATGAATGGTGAAGGCATTTCTAGTTTTCATTCTGTTTAATTATTCCTCTTCCTGTTTTATAATTACTTTCCTATGCTGCTACTGCTTGATTTATTGTACTCGTTGTCGAGCCATGCATTTTACATACATTGCTATGGACACTCATTCAGGTCACGGGTGAGCTGGAGTTCTATGATAAATCTTTATTATCATCAAGATAGAATTTAGTTGCCCATGTGTGATTTTTTTTTTGGGGGGGCGCACAGTACATACGAGACATTGCACTTACCTGCATCAATTGGTTTTCATCAAATTCATGATTACCACATAGCCTGTAGGCACACGTGGCTTCCTTCCTCTGTACAAAACCAATTTCACACTCGTGATATAGTCACACAGTGTGTTATTTTAACTTTCTAAGTTCATAGTAAGGCCAAACGTGAAGCAGTATGCATACTTCTATTCTTTTTACAGGTTCAAGGCCTGTCAAGTTGCCACTCAGGTTGTTGTTCTTCTTGTGGACACTTACTTTGAAGTCTTACTCCACCGTCATTCACAAACTGATTGTCTTGAAACTTGGTATTTCTGTAGATCGGAGCCCGTTTTTTAATTTGTTTTGTATCAGGGCTGATTGATTGTAATTAAAATTATATAAAAATTTGGTGTTAGAAGTTAGCCAGTATAATAGAGGGCACCCTGCTCTAGGAATTTGCAGTGTTGAATTATTGTTGCTTGTAGGTTTTGAGTATCATGTAGGTGAGAAGTTAGCCAGTAGTGGGCAGCTGTTGGTCAGTAATAAGACATGCGCGCTTTACTATAAAGCATCATCTTTCTAGTTCTCGGTTTGTTTTGGATTTTATAGATATTCCCTCTTACTTTTATGGTGTTAGCACATGGTGGTGGGAACTCACTCTTTAGAAAAGAATGTATTTGGGGGTCTTGACCTGCAAAACCCACAGTTTTTGCAAGCTTGTATATTATGATGAAGATGCATGATTATACACACACGTAATGCATACAGTCACACGCCACCATCAGCGGTATTAAATTATGTTAGTTCACTTCCCGTTTTATTTTGGTGGGTTCCTCATTTACTTTGTGTACACTGTCAGCCTTATCAGTGGCGCCTCCAGAAATTTTTCATAGGGGTGGCCAAATGGGGACACTTAAAATCTTGGGGTGGCACACCAAAACTAAAGCCATAATTTCAGGTTTTCATTTTATTATTGCAGTAAAAAGGTCAGGGGAAAACTATCAGAAAGACTTAAGGACACCGCTACTGACATACTTGGGTGTATTGTGTAATATTTGATGTTACTAATGATTTAATGTGCATAGTCCATAACTGTCCAGTCAACATTTTGAGTTCCACAACAATTCTGTTTTATTGTGTTATGTATATATTAGGCATCAGGTGTACATTTAACAAAACAAAATAATTACAGGGGAAAAACAGGTGCTGGCAGATTTGCATTTGGGATGAAATGCATAACTGATGCTACAACAATCTAACAATATAGTGGCAAGCGGGGTGGCCAGTGGGGTGGCCAACAAATTTATAGGGGTGGCCGTGGCCACCCCTGGCCACCCCCTGGGGGCGCCACTGCTTATCTTTGATCCCCGAGTTACCTGAGTGCCCGCATCTGCCTATCATGAGCAGGGGTAGACAATAAGGGAATTGTAGATCACTGGCCCTACTATTAAAACCACTGGCCCAGGTCAGTGCATCAGTTATTGTTCCTAATAATCATGAAAAAGAACAATTTGCTTGAATAACATGAATACAATTTATTGTTGTGGTAGATTTAATGAAAAGTGCAGGAAAACGGTGCAAAACCGTGAATCAGGTGTAAATAATTCAGTTCTATAATCATATTCATAATCACTCCAGTATAGCCAACATTATTTCTTGGGAGCTCCAGGGGAAGGCAGGTCCACACAAGAGCCCCGTACCTAGGCAAAGCTTTCCTGTCTTCCCCTTACGGCCCTCAGGAAGTCTCCCTTGGCTCGTTTGTCGTGGCAGTAATTTAGAAGTCAAAGAGATGGCAATTATGGATTCACAAAATACAGCAATGTTCAACTTTTGTTATTCTTCATAATTAGTTCTATCCCTCTGTGATTTTCTATGTCCTTTTATGTATGTTGTCTAAAGAACAGCCACAACTTCTCCCAGTGGGATGTTAGTCATTTTTTCCCCAATTACCAAATAAAACTGGAGCAAAGTTCATTTTATATATTGCTTTTCCTTTATCTGTTTTACCAATACATCAGGTTTCAATCTATTGTCAAGCATCATGTCAAAACTCAAAGAATGACATACAGTGGGGCAAACAAGTATTTAGTCAAACACCAATTGTGCAAGTTCTCCTACTTAAAAAGCTTAGAGAGGCTTGTAGTTGTCAACATGGGTAAACCTCAACCATAAGAGACAGAATGTGGGAAAAACAGAAAATCACATTGCTTAAACGATTTTTAAAGAATTTATTTCCAAATTAGAGTGAAAACTAAGTATTTGGTCACCTACAAACAAGCAAGATCTCTGGCTGTCAAAGAGGTCTAACTTCTTCTAACGAGGTCTAACGAGGCTACTCTCGTTACCTGTATTAATGTCACTTGTTTTAACTCATTATCAGTATAAAAAACACCTGTCCACAACCTCAGTCAGTCAAACTCCAAACTCCACTATGGCCAAGACCAAAGAGCTGTCGAATGACACCAGAGACAAAAGTGTTGACCTGCACCAGGCTGAGAAGACTGAATCTGCAATAGGTAAAATGCTTGGTGTAAAGAAATCAACTGTGGGAGCAATTATTAGAAAATGGAAGACATACAAGACTACGGATAATCTCCCTCGATCTGGGGCTCCATGCAAGATCTCACCCCTGGCGTCAAAATTATAACAGGAACGGAGAGCAAAAATCCCAGAACCACATGGGGGGACCTAGTGAATGACCTACAGAGAGCTGGCACCACAGTAACAAAGGCTACTATCAGTAACACAATGCGCCGTTAGGGACTCAAATCCTGCACTGCCAGACGTGTCCCCTGCTGAAGCCAGTACTCATCCAGGCCCGTCTGCGGTTCACTTGAGAGCATTTGGATGATCCAGAAGAGGACTGGGAGAATGTGTTATGGTCAGATGAAACCAAAATAGAACTTTTTGGAAGAAACACAGATTCTCGTGTTTGGAGGAGAAAGAATACTGAATTGCACCTGAAGAACACCATACCCACCGTGAAGCATGGGGGTGGAAACATCATGCTTTGGGGCTGTTTTTCTGCTAAGGGGCCAGGACGACTGATCTGTGTAAAGGAAAGAATGAATGGGGCCATGTATCGAGAGATTTTGAGTGAAAATCTCCTTCCATCAGCAAGGGCATTGAAGATGAGACGTGGCTGGGTCTTTCAGCATGACAATGATCCCAAACACAAAGCCAGGGCAACAACGGAGTGGCTTCGTAAGAAGCATTTCAAGGTCCTGGAGTGGCCTAGCCAGTCTCCAGATCTCAACCCCATAGAAAATCTGTGGACGGAGTTGCAAGTCCGTGTTGCCCCACGACAGCCCTAAAACATAACTGCTGTAGAGGAGATCTGCATGGAGGAATGGGCCAAAATACCAGCAACAGTGTGTGAAAAGCTTGTGAAGAGTTACAAAAAACGTTTGGCCTCCGTTATTGCCAACAAAGGGTACATAACAAAGTATTGAGATGAGTTTTTTGGTACTGACCAAATACTTATTTTCCACCATGATTTGCAAATAAAAATCAAACAGTTTGATTTTCTGTGTTTTTTTTCCACATTCTGTCTCTCATGGTTGAGGTTTACCCATGTTGACAATTACAGGTCTCTCTAATATTTTCAAGTGGGAGAACTTGCACAATTAGTGGTTGACTAAATACTTATTTGCCCCACCGTATGCGCGTCAGGCCGGCATTAAACAAATAATGAAATTAGTCGTTTCATCGATGTATATTTCTCTCTATATTTCATGTATAGGTGGGTGTATTTTATCAGGGTTTTATTCTCACGCTTGGCCTGGTAATGCATCGTCATTGATAAAGTGTTTTTATTATACGGCAGATGCCAGTAATTGGTGCAGACACTAAAGCAGCAAATTAAAATTGAAATGTTTGTGTGTGGTATATTCTTTGCTGCCACATGAACAAAAGTTCCATTTGTAACAAATGAACTTGTTCGGTGGCACCATTTCAAAATCTCTTCCTGGTTATTCCCGTTGCAGAGCAATAAAAGCAAACCATCGAAGACAATACGAATGCTATTCAAATCAATCCGAAAGGATAAGCATTGTGCCATTTCGTCCATTTTAAACTAATCTGATACCTGCCAGTCTTTCAAAGTACTGCCCATTGGCTGATTCAGTCTGAATCAAGCAGTAAAGTGGGTCTTAGGTCATTGGTCACGTGATTTGAGGCAAGCTCCGTAGCAGTGCTCCAGAAACTAGTCCCTCTAAGTTTGGGGTGTGGTTTGGAGCCCCGCGAGGGAACATCACTATTAGCCTATTGTCACATTCCCAAGACGATAAACTGTTACTCTTATATTGTTCTCTTGTCAATAATGTTGGGAAACAAATCTCCAGGTTGTAAGGGCGTTGATCTAGAATACCTGATTCCCATTACAGCTCAACCAACAAAGTCTGGAAATTTCCGTGTGTCGTGCTACACACAATTATGTGTCTGCCAGTAGTCGCAGATAGCAAAGCAGATGGCATATTTACGTCAGAGATGTGTATTCCAGTCTGGGGAGCGATACTGTCACGTGTGCTTTAAATATTCATAACAGATGAATACTTCTGGAAACTCCCCCAGTTGTCATTTACCTAATAAATGCATCAGCAAAGTCGCATCTCTCACCCTTTAATTATAAAAATAGCTGTTTCATCTTGAATCTTCAGATGGTTCCCAGCTGTGTACTATTCATTCTGCCTGTGAAATTCTTGGATTTTAATGATCCATTCACAATCACATTGAAATATTACAATTAACTGCTGATTATTGTAATGTTTCTGTTCGTGTTGTTTGAGAAAGGCTCCTCGAGATGAAGATGCAGGTGTACAAGTGGAAGCCGAAATAGTTCATTTCTCCAAGCGTTCGCCTCTTGTCTGGATCTGTCTAAAAGGAATTTCTTACAGTACAGTGAAAGCCCTAGGGGATTAGAAGGGTCCATTGGAGCCGATTTGAAGGGAGAGTGAGCGTGCAAGTGATTCTGAAATGACTGTGTGGGGAAGATGAATGTTGATGTGAGAATGAGTGCATGTGGAAACTGTGAGGCTGCCATTGACAGTAATAGACGTCTGATCCATTTGAACTGGGGGTGAGCATGTTTCAGTATCACGGACGTACAAATCTTTTCAACTACGAGGGCCAAGTTTAATGGCGGCCAATGAGTAAAAAATTTAAATTAAATTATTCATCTTCTGTGTCACTTGTCCTCATGAGGGTCATGGGTGTGCTCAAGTCTATTCCAGCTCATAGACAAAGCCCGCCCGTCTCGTCTGACCATAGGACAAGGTTCCAGTAATCCATGTGCTTTGTTGACATGTCTTCAGCAAACTGTTTATGGGCTTTCTTGTGTACCGTTTTCGGAAGAGGCGTCCTCCTGGGGTGACAGCCATGCACACCAATGTGATGTAGAGTGCGGTGTATGGTCTGAGCACTACCAGGCTGACACTCCCCACCTCTTCAATCTCTGCAGGAATGCTGACAGCACTCCTGTAATGAGTCGCATGACATTTTGGAGGGAAAATGACACGCAGTACTCAATTTGGACATTTAGGGATGTACATAGTTTCTATGGGGTGTACTCACTTTTGTTGCCAGGGGTTTAGATATTAATGGCTATATTTTGAGGTATTTTGAGGGGAAAATAAATTGACTCTATTATATAAGCTGCACACACTTTTCATTGTGTTAAAGTGTCATTTTGTCAGTGTTGTCCCATGAAAAGATACTTAAATATCTGCAGATATGCGAGGGGTGTACTCAGTGTTGTTAATTTTACTTTAAAAAAGTAATTAATTACAGTTACAAATTACTTCTCCCAAAAAGTAATTGCGTTAGTAACTCAGTTACCTGAATGTAAGAGTAATTAGTTACTTGGAAAAGTAACTAGTGGTAATTTTTTTTTTCCTCAAAAAAAAAAAAAAAAAAAAAAAAAACAGGTCACGCAATGTGAAGTTTAAAGGGTTTGGGGGACAATTGGCCCTAGCCCATTTCTTTACCCTCCACTTAACTAGACACAAGGGTATTGCGATAATTAGATAGTAACCTTTGCTATGTGTGGAAGTCATTTCAAGTTGTGAATCAACCGTTAAAGTTGTTAAAATTGCTCCCGTTATTTCATTAGTTCCCTTCTGTCTACTTTAAACATGTGTAAGTTTTAAAACTGTTTCATCATTTAAAGATAGATTTAAGTTAAGATTTTGCCGATTTAGGAGCATTTTAGATTTAAAAAAAAAAAAAAGTTACTTAGGTTCGCTATGAAGGATCTCTACATCAGAACCTTCCTGAGAGGTCTACTGCTTTAAGATGGCGGCTGTTTACTAACGCATGTAGTCCTTAAAACATGTTGCCAATGCAGCTGTGTCTGTCAATTGCATCCAGTTCTATAATATGATATCTACCGTGTCATGTGGGCGTAGTTTGTCGGCAATGGCTACAGTCAGGTATTATTGGAGCCACCTAGCATCGCGGTTGCAACGGCGTCCTCCCTACTCCTGCTCTGCTCTCTCGTCTCCGTGAGTCCGTTTCTCTCAGACTTTTTTTTATACAACCAACTTAGTAACGCATAGTAACGCACGCCTTTCCCGCCTCAGTAACGGTAACGGCGTTGCCAAGATAAGAAAAGTAATTAATTAGATTACTCATTACTGAAAAAAATAACACCGTTAGTAACGCCGTTATATTCTAACGCCGTTATTAACAACACTGGGTGTACTCCCTTTTGTGATACACTGTATATGAGGCTCCATGAGCAGCAACATAAAAAAATTCAAAGTCGTTTCCTAATAAAACCCTGATTAATTATTTTTAATACAAGTATAACAAAATTTAAAATGACTATAAAAATCTTAAGGTGTTCTGTTATTGGACTTCTGTGCTCGTCACGGTTTGTCCATAACGAACACCATGTTCAAACATAGGGGTGTCCACATGTGCACTTGGCACCAGGACACCCTAGGCCGCAGTTCAATGATCGACTTTGTAATCGTGTCATCGGACTTGCGGCCACATGTTTTGGACACTCGGGTGAAGAGAGGGGCGGAGCTGTCAACTGATCACCACCTTGTGGTGTGTTGGCTCCGATGGTGGGGGAAGTTGCTGGCCAGACCTGGCAGGCCCAAACGTATTGTGAGGGTCTGCTGGGAACGTCTGGCAGAATCCCCTGTCAGAAAGAGTTTCAACACCCACCTCAGCCAGAACTTCTCCCTTGTCCCGGGGGAGGTGAGGGACATTGAGTCCGAGTGGGCCATGTTCCGCACCTCCATTGTTGAGGCGGCCGATCGGAGCTGTGGCCGTAAGGTGGTTGGTGCCTGTCGTGGCGGCAATCCCCGAAAAAGGGGGACCGGAGGGTGTGTTCCAATTATAGAGGGATCACACTCCTCAGCCTCCCCGGTAAAGTCTATTAAAGGGTGCTGGAGAGGAGGGTCCGTCAGGAAGTCGAATCTCGGATTCAGGAGGAGCAGTGTGGTTTTCGTCCCGGCCGTGGGACAGTGGACCAGCTCTACACCCTCGGCAGGGTCCTCGAGGGTGCATGGGAGTTCGCCCAACCAGTCCACATGTGTTTTGTGGATTTGGAGAAGGCGTTCGACCGTGTGCCTAGGGGAGTCCTGTGGAGGGTGCTCCGGGAGTACGGGGTACCGAGCCCCTTGTTAAGGGCTGTCCGGTCCCTGTACGACCGGTGTCAGAGTCTGGTCCGCATTGCCGGCAGTAAGTCGAATTCGTTCCCAGTGAGGATTGGACTCCGCCAAGGCTGCCCTTTGTCACCGATTCTGTTCATAATTTTTATGGACAGAATTTCTAGGCGCAGCCGAAGCGTTGAGGGTGTCCGGTTTGGTGGCCTCAGCATTGCATTTCTGCTTTTTGCAGATGATGTGGTGCTGTTGGCTTCATCAAGCTGTGACCTCCAACTCTCACTGGGGCGGTTCGCGGCCGAGTGTGAAGCGGTTGGGATGAAGATCAGCACCTCCAAATCCGAGACCATGGTCCTCAGCCGGAAAAGGGTGGAGTCCCCTCTCCGGGTCGGGGATGAGATCCTGCCCCAAGTGGAGGAGTTCAAGTATCTTGGGGTCTTGTTCACGAGTGAGGGTAGGAGGGAGCGGGAGATTGACAGGCGGATCGGTGCAGCGTCTGCAGTGATGCGGACTCTGCAACGGTCCGTTGTGGTGAAGAAGGAGCTGAGCCAAAAGGCGAAGCTCTCGATTTACCGGTCGATCTACGTTCCTACCCTAACCTATGGTCACGAGCTGTGGGTCGTGACCGAAAGAACAAGATCCCGGATACAAGCGGCCGAAATGAGTTTCCTCCGCAGGGTGTCCGGGCTCTCCCTTAGAGATAGGGTGAGAAGCTCGGTCATCCGGGATGGGCTTGGTGTCGAGCCGCTACTCCTCCGCGTTGAGAGGAGCCAGTTGAGGTGGCTCGGGCATTTGGTTCGGATGCCTCCTGGACGCCTCCCTGGAGAGGTGTTCCGGGCATGTCCCACCGGCAGGAGGCCCCGGGGTCGACCCAGGACACGCTGGAGAGACTATGTCGCTCGGCTGGCCTGGGAACGCCTTGGAATCCCGCCGGAGGAGCTGGCTGAAGTGGCTCGGGAGAGGGAAGTCTGGGCTTCCCTGCTAAAGCTGCTGCCCCCGCGACCCGACCCCGGACTAAGCGGAAGATAATTGATGGATGGATGGAAATCTTAAATTTTACGCTAGCTGCACAAAAATCACCAAATGCAGAGATAATCACCTATATTTTCAGGATCAATAGCAATATTTAACATATCATATAAGATTTTGCCCAAAATAGCGACAAATTTTTTGTTTTGTGTGTGCAAATTTTAAACAGCTAATAAATCACTCAAATTTCTCATCAGTCAACTTAATACTTGAGGAAAGCATGCAGAATCATCTTAATTTTACTCAACAAAAGCAAAATTTGCATTATTCAGGTTGAATTCCGCTATTGTGTAGAGATTCAAAATCCAACATGGGGGCCATCACAAAACAAAGAGCTTTTTAAGTAGAAAATTCCTGTAAACAAATGCTTAGATCACGGAATTTCTATAGATATCAACATAGAACAGTATAGATTATTGGTTGAAAGCAAAAAACGGGCAGTTATCGTTCAACGTACGTAAATAATTCAAGCCAAAGTTACGGCATTGTGTAATCCAACATGGCGGCCGTCACAAAAAAAGAGCTTTTTAAGTTTTATAATTCTTGTAAATAAATGCTTAAATCTTAGAATTTCTATAGATATGAACATAAAACAGGCTAGATTCTTGGTGAAAAGCATCGTTTTACGTAAATATTTCAAGCAAAAGTTACGGTATTGTGTAATCCAACATGGCGGCCGTCACGAAACAAAGCTTTTAAAGTTGAAAATTCATGTAAATAATTGCTTAAATCACGGAGTTTCAATAGATATGAACGTAAAACAGTCTAGATTCTTGGTTAAAGGCTAAAAAACGGGCAGTTATCCTTCATTATACGTAAATATTTCAAGCCAAAGTTACACTAATTTTATCCATTGATTTTTTTTCACTTTTCAAAGTGCATGCATGCCGCTATTTAATATAATAATTACTTTGAATCCTCGACCAAATCACTCTTGAGATCTTTTCATCTAAATCCGGCGTTAAAATGCAGCGTGTGTTTGAGTTTATCAACGTGAAAGCCAACTCAGCGTTCTGCTTGGGTCGGCCCCCTGCGGAAAGGCGTGGCACAATGTCTGTGGGAGCTCTCTTGTCAATTGATGGTGGAGTCTTTGCCCAGCTAACTAGGGCTAGTCGGCGGGTACACTCTAAATTGGTTTGCTGGGCACAAGGAGACAAACAACTAAGGCTTTAACAATACACGTAACAAAATCGAAATCACGATACTGAGGGTCAAAATCATGTTTCATGGTGTGGGACGATAGAATCGTGACACAAAAGTGTCATGATCAATATTTTGGCGGGGATAGAGAATTGTCATATTTTTATTCCTTCATTTATTTTGCGTGTTACTGTTAAATTTTCAGGTGATTTTTTTTTTCATATAATATTAGTATTCGTGTCATTTAAGGGAAATATTTTTCATATTTAAAAATCTTTTTGTGTATTGAATCGTGATACGAATAGTATAGTTAATTTGAGCATCGTTAAAGCCTTACAAACAACCATTTATGTGCATCATAATTATGGGATGAAACCAGAGTACTAAAATCCCACTCAGCCACGGGGAGACATGCAAACTATACACAGGAAAAATGGAGCCCACACAAGATTGAACCCTTGATCTTAGAACTGTGAGACGGACGTTCCAAGCAACTCAGTCACCGTGATTGTATGAATGATATCAAATATTTTCAGAATTTTCCCATCTTTCACTATAACACAAAAATTTCTTTTCTTTTTGTGCCGAAACTTGTGAGAGGATCAATAGAAATTCAATGGCAAAGAGGCATCGCGGGTGATGGCAGAGGAGCATAACACAGGAAGAAAAGTCGGATGTGGCGTTGCCATGGAGACTCTACTCTGTTAGAAACAATTTCAAAACATGCACGCGCTAAAGAAATATTACGCAATGGCTCTTTTTTCACTCCGGATCCCTCGTCGCCTCTCTGTCAAAGTCTGTTACGGCACCGATTAGCATTGATGTCATAATGTCGTGGAAACCCTGGAATCAAAGTGACAGGTGCTTTTGGAATAATACAAATTTCATGACGCCTTAATATAAGGAAGGAGACGGGGATGTTTTTCTCCCAATAACCTCAGTGAGTGGAGCGGCCCATCTTTGAAGCACCGGAGCCTGTCCGTCGTCCTGAGGGCAAATGTGTGTGCCTCCTCTGGACTCTGTGTGCTTCACTGAATCCTCATGGAGACACAAAGAGATGAAAGCATGAAGGGATGCTAGTATGGAGTAGGAGGAGGAAGAGTGAGTTTGGAGTGGAGGCAGAGTGGGATGAGAGGTGACGTGCCAAGCGAGAGGAAGGGAAGAGAACAAGAGCCAAAGTCCACTCAGCGCTCTCAGTCTGGTGTGTGTGTGTGTGTGTGTTTTTGCACTGCTAAGAATAGCAGCTCTTTTGCTAACCCAGTGCCCCAGGACGTGGCCATTTGAATAAAAGCTTCTATCACTTCACACAATGCTACTGTATGTGCAGTTCTCTAGGTGAGTCCATGTGATGCTTTGCATCTCTGGATCTAGTATACATTTTAAGACCAGAAACACAAAGGAGTGATAACTAGTTAGTTAAAGGACACAAAGGCTGTCCAGTCTTTTGACAATTTAAAAAAAATGTTACAAAATGAAATGCATTACTCTTATCAGTCTACAACACTCAATTATTCGTCATACGCTCACGCTCTGGATGATAGAAAGAACATTTGAAAAGTTTTTTATTACAAAAACACTGTAAAGGCTTGGAGAGTCATTGTTTTCAGGGTGCCATTTGTGTTCCCAGTATATATTTAGCTGTATTATCACTGAAGCTGGACAAATACTCATTTGACTTTTTTTGTGTGTGTGTATTATCCATTGCTGTCTATTATAAATTCAAGGGTGCAGGCTTCTAATTAATTTACTTCTGGTAAAAGGTTGTTATGGAATTTTGCTATGTCTGCACTAGACCTGCACAATACATTGTTTGAGCATCGCGATTGCAATGTGCGCATGCGAAATAGTTCTATCGCAGGACATGCAACTTTATATTGTTTTTTTATTTTATTTTTTTAATGTAAACTTTTGTTCACTTTTGTTGTTTTTTTCTTCATAAAAGAAGCAATTGTGCAGAGACGTGGCTTCCTTTATCCCTTTTATTAACACCACTCTACATCATTTACAGATCAACCCCCTTAGTCTGGATTAAACGATATTATATGAATAGGTATGTCCCAATTGCATGTTTTTGCAACTAAGTCCGAGTCCAAGTCACCTGATTTTGAGAATCTACTGATAGACAGTCCCAATCCAATACTTAAATAATTTTTTTGTTTGTTTTTGCTTTAATGCTCTCACTGCCAAGAACACAATGAATTAGTTGCCACAGCACACTTCAGACTGTGTCCCAGTTTACATTTGTGCCTTCGATCATCGCTCTACCAAGTTGTCTCTGGCCAAATCAAAGCTACAAACCTGTCAATCATCGTTAACTTTAAGTACCAAACGCCAGCTGCGCTGGTGACCAAGACAAACAGTTTGGTCACACTGCATTTCAGGAGGGAGGGTGAGAGGCTCTATAACCATGAAACAGAAAAACATAAATATATTTTTTAAAATTAGGAACCTGTTCCTTTTCACCCGATTCCGATCCTCTGAAAAATGGCACGACCGTGTGATCGGATTGGGAAATCCTCTAATGAATACAATGTGGTCACAGTGAGGCAACAAAAATCTATCCAAACAGAGCTATTGAAGTCTGGTGAAAATTCTTGTAATTTTAATATCGCAATCTATCGAAAACCCCTCAAAAATCGCGATGTCAGTTTTTTTTCCAATATTGTTTAGCCCTAGTCCGCAGTGTGTTTCAGTGAGATTCAGTCAATAAAATAAGTACTATTAGTAGACAAAAATTCCCAAATAGTTGTTATGATTTTATTATCCTGAATAAACTTCTCAACAATCTTTTATCATGTGTTCGTTTCAAATTAAAATATATTGTTTAATTTAAAAAATAAAAGGCTTTCTGTTTGTCCCCAGTGCCAATGTCCACTCCTAAGTTGTACGTTTTAAGTCTTAAGTTAGTGCCACCTCTAAGACAATTGCTCATTTATTAATGACAGCTCGCTTCCGCGACAACATCTCACGGAAAATTCAATTATGGTAAGCAGTTTTATTTTTTATTAAATAAAAATTAGAATGGATTTTGCAGTTTTATGAAGTACAGTGGGGCAAATAAGTATTTAGTCAACCACTAATTGTGCAAGTTCTCTAACTTGAAAATATTAGAGAGGCCTGTAATTGTCAACATGGGTAAACCTCAACCATGAGAGAGAGAATGTGGGGGGGAAAAAAAACAGAAAATCACATTGTTTGATTTTTAAAGAATTTATTTGCAAATCATGGTGGAAAATAATTATTTGGTCAATACCAAAAGTTCATCTCAATACTTTGTTATGTACCCTTTGTTGGCAATAACGGAGGCCAAACGTTTTCTGTAACTCTTCACAAGCTTTTCACACACTGTTGTTGGTATTTTGACCCATTCCTCCATGCAGATCTCCTCTAGAGCAGTGATGTTTTGGGGCAGTCGTTGGGCAACACGGACTTTCAACTCCCTCCACAGATTTTCTATGGGGTTGAGATCTGGAGACTGGCTAGGCCACTCCAGGACCTTGAAATGCTTCTTACGAAGCCACTCCTTTATTGCCCTGGCTGTGTGTTTGGGATCATTGTCATGCTGAAAGACCCAGCCACGTCACATCTTCACCTTGCTGATGGAAGGAGATTTTCACTCAAAATCTCTCGATACATGGCCCCATTCATTCTTTCCTTTACACAGATCAGTCGTCCTGGTCTCTTTGCAAAAAACACAGCCCCAAAGCATGATGTTTCCACCCCCATGCTTCACAGTGCGTATGGTGTTCTTCGGATGCAAATCAGTATTCTTTCTCCTCCAAACACGAGAACTTGTGTTTCTACCAAAAAGTTTTGTTTTGGTTTCATCTGACCATAACACATTCTCCCAGTCTTCTTCTGGATCATCCAAATGCTCTCTAGCGAACCGCAGACGGGCCTGGATGTGTACTTTCTTCAACAGGCAGACACGTCTGGCAGTGCAGGATTTGAGTCCCTGGCGGCGCATTGTGTTACTGATAGTAGCCTTTGTTACTGTGGTCCCAGCTCTCTGTAGGTAATTCACTATGTCCCCCCGTGTGGTTCTGGGATTTTTGCTCATTCTTTTTATCATTGTGGCGCCACGGGGTGAGATCTTGCATGGAGCCCCAGATTGAGGGATATTATCAGTGGTCTTGTATGTCTTCCGTTTTCTAATAATTGCTCCCACAGTTGATTTCTTTATACCAAGCGTTTTGCCTATTGCAGATTCAGTCTTCCCAGCCTGGTGCAGGTCTACAATTTTGTCTCTGGTGTCCTTCGAGAGCTCTTTGTTCTTGGCCATAGTGGTGTTTGGAGTGTGACTGACTGATATTGTGGACAGGTGTCTTTTATACCGATAGTGAGTCAAAACAGGTGCCATTAATGCAGGTAATGAGTGGAGCCTCGTTAGACCTCGTTAGAAGAAGTTAAACCTCTTTGACAGCCAGAAATCTGGCTTGTTTGTAGGTGACCAAATACTTATTTTCCACTCTAATTTATAAATAAATTCTTTAAAAATCAAACAATGCGATTTTCTTTTTTTTTTTTTTTTTCCACATTCTGTCTCTCATGGTTGAGGTTTACCCATGTTGACAATTACAGGCCTCTCTAATCTTTTCAAGTAGGAGAACTTGCACAATTGGTGGTTGACTAAATACTTATTTGCCCCACTGTATGTTCAGTGTTGTTGATCATGATGTGTCCACTCTGTCAAAGCCAAATATAAAATAAAGTAATTGAATCATTTCATTTTCTTACTGGTGGGACGACAAAGTCAAAAGTCTCAACTGCTCTTTTCTATTGAGTAGTATGGCTTTAGCCTGAATCCTTGTCTTTGGTTTCAGCAATGCAGAGACAAACCGTTACAATTTTGTTGTTGTTGTTGTTGTTGTTTTTTTTTTTGCACAATTTCAATATTAATGGATCTTTGTGAGTCTTGATAATTAATTTTTGAATACTCCTTGGCAAGATTCAATCATTTAATTAGTGTGAAAAAAACATGATGGGGGACTTTAATGTTTTCTGTATGTTGACCTATTCACCATATCTTTATGTTACAACATTTATCTTTTTAATGTCTGTGTGTGGCATAAGAAAGAAAGCGATTTGTTGTCATTTTCCTCTTTGTACAGTAGTCTAAACGTGTTCTTCCGATTGCTGAAACGTGCCGTAATTGTGAATGTCTGAGTGGTTTTCTTGTCTTGATTTGAAGTTGTCTTGATTTCAGAATAGTAGCTTTGGAAGTGTGACTAATAAATTCAGTAAGCTGCCACGTCTACATGTCTGCAACACATGTCGAATGGAATGCTGTATTTGAGATGCCATGTTCTGTCTTTCATTTGCACATGCAGCACTACTTCCTCGTGGTGTTCGGACATGATGGACAGAAGCCTTTGGAGCTGCGAACAGAGGAGGAGGTTGAGTGCGACCAATGGGTGGAAGCCATTCAGCAGGCCAGGTATAGGATCTCACAAATGCATCCTGTGATTCTTCATATTGAGATAAATCAGGAAGAAAACGATGTGTTCAAGAATGCCGGGAGTTAGAAATATCCAAAAGTTCTCATATTTAAATGTTGCAGTGACACAAAACCATTGCAGATGCTCGATGGTGGCTTTACTTTTAAGTCCATAAATATTGGTGATTTTGGATGATCCAAACTCCCAAACAGTTGCACTAAAGCAACGTGTTTTGCTACATTAATGATACAAAACCATTGCAGATGCTCGATGGTGGTTTTACTTTTAAGTCCATAAATATTGGTGATTTTGGATGATGTTAACTCCAAATCGGTTGCACCAAAGCAACGTGTTTTTCTACATTTGTGATTCTTGACAAGCATCCGTGGCAACTCAGCCCCAGCAGCTAGCCTGCTCCACAGAAGGTTATGTCCACGGATAAAGTGTGTCTCGATTGGGTAGCTCTGCTGTCAGTCATCTTCTTCTTCACTTCCATAGTCTTCTACAACTTAATTGCGGCAGGCTAAACACATGCATAGCGCTATGATACCTTATTCTGTCGTATAGTTTGATGAAGAGAAATTTTAAAATCTACCAAAGGCGATTTCGTGATCAATCTAAAGATTTTTTTAAGTTGAGAATTCTGCTATCCCTAAATCTAAAAGCGCTTGTGAACAAAATTTATTTCTCAGCAGAATACAGCACACCATGTCAGTATTGTTAGAAATTAATGTTTTATTCAGAATTCCCATGTACATTCAAGTATTTTAACTTCAGTCGTTTCATGCTCAGTCATTTACATTCAGAATTATTTAAAGGGATCCTCGATCTTAAAGACATGTAGGCTGTAATAAACCACAATTGTTCTCTTGTACTAAAATATGTTGTTAGAAACACATAAAATGTTAAATCAATGGCAATATTTTATAATATTTAGTACATATTTTGAGCGATAGTCGGTGCCATGTTTTGCGGGCTTGGAGTGATGACGTAATTGGGACGTTTCCAATTGTGTACAACAATTGTGTATTGCTGCCTAAACTTGCTAAGTAAAATGCCACGATGTGCTGCTTTTGGATGCAATTTCCAGTCAAATGGAAACAAGGGGAGTAATGTGAGTCTCCACAGATTTCCTATTGACAAGAAGAGGAGAAAGGTTTGGGAAAATGCCTGTAGACTGACAAAACTTTCCAAAGACCCAAGGCTTTGTTCTCGCCATTTTTCTCCAACCACGTTCGAGGCTTTTAGTCCACGACAACTTATGAAAGAGCTCACCGGAGTGGCTGGATACAAGCGGAGACTAAAATCAAATGCTGTTCCAACTATTTTTTCTCACAAGAAGCCTCAACGCGCTCGGATAACAAGTGAAATGTGCGCAATAAAGCGCCAAAGACTCCAAAAACTGCTGGACGCTCTCTTAAGCAGGCAAGCCGCTCCTGTTGCTACAGTGATAAGCGAACCTTCTGGCGTGTCGCTAGTCTTAGAGGAAGCTAACAATTCACCTCTACTGTCAGTTCATCAGGCAGTAAGTGTGTCTGTTCAGTATCCACCTAATATGAGTGATGCTGCCACTCAAACTGATCCAGACACGTCCGATGCAGCGATGCAGTGGCCAGCTGATGTGCGCCGAGCACTTAATATGGACCACCCTTACGTAGCTAAACGTGAGTTGGATATACAAGACATGGAGGACACTCGATCCAGATGACGAATTTAATGAGGACAGTCAGCCACGACACGACTCCGATCCTGACTATCACACATGTGCATTCATCGTTTTATTACCTTTAGTGAGAGTTTATAATGTCAATAGTCATGAAAATAAAAATGCACAAATGACAAGGTGTGTTCAAGGGCGAGTCGTGCGGCAGCAGCTTTAGCAGAGAAGCCAAGACTTCCGAATTCTTATAAAGTTGCTCTTAATTTAAAAAATCTTTCAATTAATTCATTTGGTTTCAGCCAAGAGTTATGTTGAATGCTCTACTAGTAATAATTAAGGAGCCCCGCCTCCTTTAACTTTAATGACCGTTGCCATGGAGTGCGTTTTATTAATGTACCATACATGTTTGTGTTACTCTCAATAATGGTCAGCTATTGTATGGCAGGAGCACTTATTTTTGCTTTTGGTGAATACTGGCTTTTAGTTCTCTGAATATTGTTGAAGAAGCAGCTCTTTAGGAGTAAATGAATATGTGCATGCAATGTCCATTGCTCCAGCGGTGATTCTATAATGGATTTTGTGGTCTTGTTGAGAACGCGCGTTTATCTTAAAAATCCACATCTGGCTTGAATTAACTGTGTCCCATCATCCTGGCACGGCAAGCGTGCAACCAATTCATCCAAGAAAGCACCGATCAGGCTGAGTCAAGTCGCGTCTTCATGATTATCCTATAATTCTTAATCCTACTTATGTGCAATACCCCCAGGAATGTAGCCTTGTAATCAAGCCCCCTGCTGAGATTAGCGTGGAATACACTGTTTTTCATGTACATCTTTTCATTAAAAGAACATTTCTAAAGATGAAGAATGAAGTTGCTTTGATATATCTAAACAACCTCAGCAGGAAAACATAACATATTTCCAATAAACCACAAATGATACTTTACACAATCACCTTCCATGATGTTTGCATACCTTCCGATTCCAATTTTGTTTCTCAAGATGGCATTTCTTCAACGTACTCTGTTTTTTAGTTATTCTGATATCATCATCGAGCGAGAGGTGCTGATGCAGAAGTACATCCACCTGGTACAGATAGTGGAGACGGAGAAAGTGGCGGCAAATCAGTTGCGCACACAACTGGAGGACCAGGACACGGAGATCGAGAGGTTGAAAGCGGAGGTATCCTTCAAACACACAATACATGTAGACACTTTTGCCCAACACCTGTGGAATTTGTTTTGGACAAGGCAAGGGCTGTATCAAATATTATGATTCATAGTTATTTACACACAACTAACCTACTAACACAAGAAATAAAATGATTACCCTATCAGATTGGTATTATCTTTGTATAAAAAGAAGATGCACAATTATTTTAAAGCTTTTGCATACATTCATTCTGAAGCACTCTTGAAAATAGGTGAAAATACACAGCCACTAAACATTGCATGTGCTATATGTCCTGTACTACTGTCTCTTTGATTCCAATCCAGATGTCATGTGAAAGCACATGTTTACATCTACAATCTACAGTCATATCACTGTAGGTTGGAATGTGTAGTGTGTGTGTAGAGGGATTGATCAGCGTTCCGAGCGTGGGAGTAAAATAAAGAGCAGCCGTCACGTGTTTACGAGCAGCTGACAAGCAACTATTTTACTTATCTGCGCGCCACGTCCCTCCAGAATAAAACGCTTCTACACACTATCATACAGGCTGTAGTGACCATTGAAATAATGTTCATCTTGATTGTCTGCTGTCCCATAGTCACCCAAGCAATCACAGGTAATTATTAATATATGATAAAAGTCAATTCTAAAAGTAATGTTTGTTAAGTAAGCATTATGACAATTATAACTGGATGGACGCTTGAATGCTAAAATGAAGACATACTTACAACTGCCGTCACTTTTTTCTAGGCAGACTTTGGTGTTTATATGAATAACTCTTTTAATTCTATTGATGGAGAAAGACGACCAATCCATTTGAACTGGCAGAAGCTGGCTGTCAGTTTAAAAACATTGGGCGTCTCACAATGTCAACGGCAGGCAATGATTACCGTGATTTTCGGACTATAAGCCGCTACTTTTTTCCATCATTTTGAATCCTGCGGCTTGCAGTCTAGTGCGGCTAACTTGTTGATTCATTTGGGTTAATAGGTAACACTTTATGTGACAGCAGCACCATAAGCCTGTCATAGGATCGTCATAATTATGACATGAGACTGTCTTGTGCATTAATGAATGCTTATGACAGATGTAATTAAGTGTTATCAATCAATATCATTTGCTGTAAATATCCCATAATACTGTGAGGACAGCTGAGGTGTATGGTCCGGTGCGCCTTATCTATAAACAAATGCCGTTTTAGTGTCAAATTTGATGGGTGGCGGCTTATAGTAAGTTGCGCCTTATCGTCCAAAAATTACTAGTGTTGCACCGATACCATTTTTTGGCCCCGATACCGATACCGATACCTGGCTGTGCAGTATCGGCCGATACCGATACCATACCGATACCGCCCCGTTTATATATATATAATCCCCCCCCCCCAAAGAGCTACATAATTGGATGTGAAATCATTGCTATCAAGTCTTTGTCAGGCTGTTGCTTACCTTTGCAAAATAGGAAAAAGACTAGTACAAAGTATAATACTAGCCCCACAGTAAGAAAGTAAAAATAAGTTCATAATAATAAACTCTGAATGAACTGAGTAAACTTTTTCTAAACCTCTCAAAGGCCAAACAGTGCAACTTTCATGAAATTATTGTCACATTCTGCTGCTGGTTAGATTGTGTTTTGTTGCTGGGCTGTTAGTGGGGGCGTTCCTGACGTCGCACCTGAATCCAATGTGGGGTCATCAACGCAGCATTTAAGCACGGGTGAGCTCAGAGAAGGCTGCCGAGATATTTGCTTTGCTGATCGCCATTTGACATATCGCACTATAGTCTCACTTCATTTGCCTGTTACGCCCCTGCATTGGGTTTTTTCTGTTTGTGTGCTGCACTCGTTTGTAACCCTTACCCTGTGAAGGTATTTGAGTGTTTTTATTTTGGCTTTTTGGCTCGCTGCCTATCGTCTTAGTAACCTTCGAGTTTGTAGTACTGAGCTCCGTCGACCTGCTGTCACGGACTCCTTTTGTTATTTCTACTATCCCGCGATCGCGTGTAATTTTTTGTTTGCAATTAAACCCTTGTACGTATCCCCCGCTTGTTGTCCGCTTCGAGGTCCAACCTTGTTTCCGCATTTGCGGACGCTAACAATTATATGTAATAATAATTGACCACAGCATCCCGTCTCTCTATTAGCCTCCTTTTTTCGGGACGGGGGGGGGGTCCCTTATTTCTATTTCTGAAAGGTGGCAACCCTACTTTGGAAACAGTTCCCAAATTACTGCAGCATTTCTTAAAGTAAAAGACAAAGTTGACGTAGTGAACTGACTAGAGATTGTTGCACCGGTCCAGCGCCCATCCTCTGGGTAGCAGTCCTGCTCTTGCAGGCTCAAACTCGCTGTGTTCGTTCACGTTTCGTCTTCAAATGTTTTATCAGGTTCGAGGTATTGAAACTGGCCGATTTAATTCCACATCTCAAAACTTTCAGGCCGCAAATCTTGCATGCAGCCATTGATTTTAATTGACGGGATTTCTATTTTGAAATATTTCACGACCGCCGCCATAGCGGCCTTGTCATTGGTCAGGAGTGGCTACTGGCCCGTTCTCATTGGTCTGGAGCAGGCCAATAGCAATAGCTGCTTGGTGTTCACGTGTCATCACACAACACAGAGACAGTGTAGTGTAGTGAGCGCCAGGAGAAAAAAAAAGGCTGCGGTCAAATGTTATAATAAAAGACCGCTAAATGGTATCGGCGCCGTCATTGTTGGTACTCGCCGATACCGATACCACCATTTTGGGACGGATCGGCGCCCCGTGCCGATACTAGTATCAGTATCGGTGCAGCTTTAAAAATTACAGTAATTGATGTCAGTTTAATGTCATTTTAAATGTACTGTTGTCCAGGAATTATTCCTCCCTTATCAATGGAAGGATTGATTTGAAACGTCATTATGGATGTAGTACAAGCTACAAGGATATCTGCATCGACGCTCAGAACCCGATTTTTAAATTTTTGTTTCCTTAATTGCTTTCATTAGTTCAAATCCAATTAATTGTAACTCATAATAAAATAATCCTGTTTTGTATCAAATCGATTAGCAGTGAGCTCAGGTCACAGCCTTAGGGGTTACAAAAGGATAGACATCTCCAATAATGACTAATAAAAAAAAAAAAAAAAAAAAAAAGTTCATTGATCATTAAAATCCAATCAATTTTTTAAAAAATCAGAAAGGGTTCATGTTTGGCCTCAAATCAATAAGACCGAGCGTAGAATACACCTGTACAATTTCTGGAAAAATACAGCAATTCACATGTGAATTGTTCACAGTCTTCAGCCTGTAATAGCACAATAGAGCTTGCTTTGACAGCGTTAGGCTAATTAAGTGTCACTGCGGAGAAAGGACTGGGAGAGTTGGCAGGAACAAAAAAGACAAGTGACCTGCACTGCTTAAACTCCTGTAACTAAATGACCGTTGTTGCCATAGGCAAAGTTGGACTTTTGTGGCAGGGGGGTAGAACATGTTGATGACCCGAAACGTGGTGTAAGCAAATAAAATTAACTTACAAGATATATGTTCGATTAGTAGCTGAGCCCATGCTCGTAAATACGGGCATCCCAGTTATGTGGGTGTGCGTGTATGTGAGAGCGCACGTGTTTGTCCGTGGAGAAGAAGTTTTGCGTTCTGGGGGAAAAAAATCAAATCAAATAAATAAATAAATAAATAAACAATCAAAATTATCGCGTTAACGGGCGTTAATTAATTTTTTAAATTAGTCACGTTAAAATATTTGACGCAATTAACGCAGATGTCCCGCTCAGACAGATTTAAATGACAATACAGTGAAACGCTCACTTGTGTTTTATGGAGTTTTGCTGCCCTATGCTGGCGCTTGGGTGCGACTGATTTTATAGGCTTCAGCACCCATTACATTGTGTAAGTAATTATTGACATCAACAATGGCGGGCTACTAGTTTATTTTTTGATTGAAAATTTTACAAATTTTATTAAAACGACAACATTAAGAGGGGTTTTAATATAAAATTTCTATAACTTGTACTAACATTTTTCTTCTAAGAACTACAAGTCCCTCTATCCATGGATCGCTTGAACAGAATGTTAATAATGTTAATGCCATCTTGTTGATTTATTGTTATAATAAACAAATACAGTCCTTATGTACCGTATGTTGAATGTATATATCCATCTTGTGTCTTATCTTTCCATTCCAACAAAAATTTACAGAAAAATATGGCATATTTTATAGATGGTTTGAATTGCGATTAATTGCGATTAATTACGATTAATTAATTTTTAAGCTGTAATTAACTCGATTAAAAATTGTAATCGTTTGACAGCCCTTATATATATATATATATATATATATATATATATATATATATATATATATATATATATATATATATATATATATATATATATATATATATATATATATATATATACACACACACATACATATATATATATATATACAGTCAATGGGAATTCAGTCAATGGGAAAACCCATTGGCAGTGTATCAAATACTTGTTCTCTCCACTGTATATATATAGTTCATTCATTCATTTTTGTTGTTTGTTTTATTGCTTTACAACTTTTATAGAGAACATTTTACCGACAAAGTCTTAATTTGAAATGCATGTATTGGAAAGTCAATTACATGCAATGACAATTTCGGCCATCTGCATATGCTTATTGCCCACTCACAAAATCATTTTTAGTTTACTTTAGAGTCCACAAGATGGCAGTGAAGCGCTACTTTTATCTTGGACTACAGCATGTCCTAAATGAAGCGCCTAAATTCACTTCAATATAGTTCCAAGGTTCCGATATGCCACAAGTTGTGCCAACCCAATAAATGGTTTTCACAAAAAAGTACGAAATCAGCAAATATGTAACTTTTAAGCAAATCATAGAGGATGGGTAGTTTGGTATCCTTCAATCCTACCTGTTCATTTTCAAGTTTTTTTATTTTGTTTGTTTGTAAATATGTGGTAACACAAGAGAAAAGTTATATTTGCCCAATACATTTTTTATAAATGAATATACTGGGTGACCCAATAAAACATTTTACATTCCAATAAAACCTTGGTGGAAGAAAAATATTTTATTCATAGTAGTTTAAAACTTAAAACATGTTATTTAAGAAACTTTACTATGACATCTTTTAAAATAGCATCTTCCTGTACAAATGCATTATTGAAATCTGCTGTTGAGATTTTTCATTGACAGCTGCAACATCTCATCTGGGATACTGTGAATATCATCCTGAAGTGACCATGGTTACAAAAATGTTTACTTGCTCAAAGTCACAGTCTCGCGATGCTTCCACTTGCTCATTTCTGCCAATATGCACTTCAAGAATTCCCGTTTTAAGGTCAAAACGGCTTTAAAACAAAATTCCATTATTGTATCTTAGCTGGCATGTTTTAAGGTTTCAATTGCTATGAATATAATATATTTCTTCCACCAAGGTTTTATTGGATTGTTAAAAGTTCCCGTTTTATTGGATCACCCAGTAAATGATAATAAACAGTTTGAATTTTCATCACCAGCTGGTGTTTCTGGAAGGTATCTTAAAAATAAACGTGGAACTAATCCTATTGTGGTGAAAGATTGCACCATATTTTTCGCTTGAAGGTAGTGCGGAGGTGCTATGTAGAAAGACAGTCAACATGCTGGTGCTTGGTGAAAATGGAAGTTGTGGGCAAATGGCCCCCGAGGGGACCAACAGCTATCATCTCTATAAATCACACCTCCGACACCATGCATTGTATCTCACCCCGCTAATTGCTTTCATAAACAATTGGTCTGTATTGTTTTTGCGTCCTGATCAAGCCCTGCTGATCATCAACATAATCACAAAAGGCTTTTCTCTATTATATTAGGAAACATCTGCCTGGGTAATGGGGCAGCACATGAAAAAACATCATTTTAGAACCAGTGTACAGCCAGCAATCACTCTTGCATGTGTGTGGATGTTGATGAATAATTAAGCCAACTAGCCACTGTAACTATCAACAGTTGGCAGTCTTCTCATTGCAGCCATTTGCATGATGCTGCTCAGAGTGTGTAAGCGTTTTAGTGTATTGAGTTTAGGCTGCAAGGGAACTAAGGTTACACACACAAGCTGGCGCTGACAAGAAGGAAAATAAATGCTTTTAGCAGCTCTTCTTGCCTTTAAAAAAGAAAAAATGGCAATTACCGTGCAGAATCTGTTGCTTTCAATTCTTTGCAAGCTTTTCGTTTCAAATCTAGAAAGCTGGGTGCTGATTTTATGGCAGTTTTTTTCACCATCCACCAGAAAATGTCATGTTTTTAAATGTGAATGGACAGGTTATAACGAGGAGCTGCCACAGACAGAATAGGTCTTAACACAGGTCTTTAAAAGCCTTTTTACATTTTGCAGACAAAGAACAAGTACTGAGATTCAAGATATCTTTCACTTGGTCACCAAAATAAATGGTGATGATGAAGTTTAAAATAACATTTATTGGTTATCTTAATTCCAAAATATTCGTATTAGTCAAGTAAGCATTGATTTACACTCCTATATACTGTACATCAAGATTAATGGGAATGCAAGAGCTGATTTTGGAAAGCAATAAAACCCTTTTGATTGAAACTCTTTTACTCTTACTTTTTGATCTAATAAGGTGTTAAAATGTTGCATTGGCAGTATGGTGAGCTAGTGGTTTATAGAGGATGAAATATACTAGTCCTCAAAAAATTGGCATATTACGATAAAGTTCATTATTTTCTGTAATGTACTGATAAACATTAGACTTTCATATATTTAAGATTCATTACACAAAACTGAAGTAGTTCAAGCCTTTTATTGTTTTAATATTGATGAATTTGGCAAAAATATCAGGAAAATCCCTATCTAAAAAAAATAGCATATTTCATCCGACCAATACAAAAAAAGTGTTTTTTAATACAAAAAAAGTCAACCTTCAATTAATTATATCAGCTATGCACTCAATACTTGGCCGGGAATCCTTTTGCAGAAATGACTGCTTCAATGCGGCGTGGCATGGAGGCAATCAGCCTGTGGCACTGCTGAGGTGGTATGGAGGCCCAGGATGCTTCGATAGTGGCCTTAAGCTCATCCACAGTGTTGGGTCTGGTGTCTCTCAACTTCCTCTTCACAATATCCCACAGATTCTCTATGGGGTTCAGGTCAGGAGAGTTGGCAGGCCAATTGAGCACAGTAATGCTATGGTCAGTAAACCATTTACCAGTGGTTTTGGCACTGTGAGCAGGTGCCAGGTCGTGCTGAAAAATGAAATCTTCATCTCCATAAAGCTTTTCAGCAGATGGAAGCATGAAGTGCTCCAAAATCACCTGATAGCTAGCGGCATTGACCCTGCCCTTGATAAAACAATGTAGACCAACACCAGCAGCTGACATGGCACCCTAGACCATCACTGACTGTGGGTACTTGACACTGGACTTCAGGCATTTTGGCATTCCCTTTTCCCCAGTCTTCCTCCAAACTCTGGGACCTTGATTTCCGAATGACATGCAAAATTTGCTTTCATCTGAAAAAGTACTTTGGACCACTGAGCAATTGTCCAGTGCTGCTTCTCTGTAGCCCAGGTCAGGCACTTCTGCCGCTGTTTCAGGTTCAAAAGTTGCTTGACCTGGGGAATGCCGCACCTGTATCCCATTTCCAGCACAAGCCTGTGCATGGTGGCTCTGGATATTTCTACTCCAGACTCAGTCCACTGTTTCTGCAGGTCCCCCAAGTTCTGGAATCGGCCCATCTCCACAATCTTTCTCAGGGTGCAGTCACCTCTTCTGGTTGTGCAGCGTTTCCTGCCACACTTTTTCCTTCCCACAGACTTCCCACTGAGGTGCCTTGATACAGCACTCTGGGAACAGCCTATTCGCTCAGGAATTTCTTTCTGTATCTTAGCCTCTTGCTTGAGGGAGTCAATGATGGCCTTCTGGACAGCAGTCAGGTCGGCAGTCTTGCCCATGATTGCGGTTTTGAGTAATGAACCAGGCTGGGAGTTTTTAAACGGCAGTCTTGCCCATGATTGCGGTTTTGAGTAATGAACCAGGCTGGGAGTTTTTAAAAGCCTCAGGAATCTTTCGCAGGGGTTTTGAGTTAATTCGTTGATTCAGATGATTAGGTTAGTAGCTTCTCTAGAATACCTTTTCAAGATATGCTAATTTTTTAATTTTTTGAGATAGGGACTTTTGGTTTTTCTCGACTTTTTTGCCAAATCATCAATATTAAAACAATAAAAGGATCGAACTACTTCAGTTGTGTGTAATGAATCTAAAATATATGAAAGTCTAATGTTTTTCAGTACATTACAGAAAATAATAAACTTTATCACAATATGCAAATTTTTTTAGAAGGACTAGTATAAATACATCTCTAAATAACAACTTAAATGTTTCATTCATATAAAATGGGAATTAAATACATAAAAGTGTCATTAAATGTGTGTTGGTTGTTAGTGAAAATAACAGTGCTCAGTGCGGTCTTGCAAAAACACTATTTCGTTAGGGAAAATGGGTGTCAAAGTTGTCGAGTCGCACTTGAGAGGAGGAAAAAAACAGCAGTCTCTGGCAGCAGTTCTGTGTTTACAGTGAAATAAAAATTTTGCTATCAGAAATATTTGCAACATGTTTTGGTCTTAAATTAAATTCTTAAGGTCTTAAAAATGTCTTAAAAAGCACAAAATTTGACTTTTTAAATGGTGCAAGAACCCTGTGTTATCAAGCGCGAAGTTCAAAAGCCAGCTGTGATGGGATAGGAGTTGTTAGTCCCCATAACAGGGGTAGCTTGCACATCTCTGACGGCACTATTCATGCTGAAAATTGCATTATATAGAGATATTTGAAAATGTGTGGCGCAAGTTGGGATGGTGTGTTGAATATACTGTAATCTGTCATCCAAGCAGTTTTTTTCATGACCGTCCCTGCCTACCCAAGACAATCCACACCATATTCTACATGTAATACAAGAGTGTGGTTTCGTCGTAAAAGAATGCGGATACAAGAAAGGCCTGCCTGCGGTACAGACCTGTCTACCATTAAAAATGTGTAGCGCTTTATGACGCGTAAAATGTTACAATGGAGACCCCGGACTGTTGGAACAGTTGAATCTCTACATCAAGCAAGAATATGAAAGAATTCCACTGACAAAGCTTCAACAATTAGCGTCCTCAGTTCCCAGATTTATTGAATGTTGTTTAAAGAAAAGGTGAAGTAACACAGTGGTAAACATGCCCCTGTTGCAGCTCTTTTGGAATGTTTTGCGGCCATAAAATTCCAAGTTAATGATTATTTAGTTTATCAGTTTGAACATTTGAATATCATGTCTTTCATTTGCAAATAATTTTATTGTTTTATAAAAACTGGTATGAAAAAGTATCTGAACCTTTTGGAATTTCTCGCATTTCTGCATAAAATCACCATCTAATATGATCTGATTTTTGTCAAAATCACACAGATGAATATACAGTGTCTGTTTTAACTAAAACCACCCAAACGTTTATAGCTTTTCATATTTTAATGAGAATAACATGTCAACAATGACAGAAGGGGGAAAAATAAGTAAGTGAACCCTCTGCCCAAGGAGACTTAAAGAGCAATTGAAACCAATTTTTAACAAACATTTTTAGTCAGGCATGTGCCCAGTCACTGATGAGTGGTTGAAAGCTGCCCTGCCCACTATTAAACCCACACCTGGTAAGAAATGTCTTGATGAGAAGCATTGTCTGATGTGCATCATGACTGCCTGAATTCAAAAGTTTATCAGGAGGAAAACCTGAGGCCGTCTGTCAGACAGATGAAGCTAAAAGGAGGATGGATGCTACAACAAGACAATGATACAAAACACAGAAGTAAATCAACTTCAGAACTGTTTCAGAAGAACAAAATGCACATTCTGGAGTGGTCAAGTCAAAGTCCTGACTTGAACCCCATTAAGATGCTGTAGCATGACCTAAATACAACGATTCATGCCAGACATCCTAGGAATCTGACTGTGCTACAGCAGTTTTGTAGAGAAGAATGGGCCAAGATTAGTCCTGATTGATGTGCTAGACTGATCGACAGCTACAGGAAGCATCTGGTTGAAGTTATTGCTGCCAAAGGGGGGGACACAAAATAGTAAATGTGATGTCTCACTTACCTTTTTCCCCCTTCTGTCAGTGTTTGCATACTATCCTCATTAAAATATGAAAACTTATAAATGTTTGGGTGGCTTAAGTTAAAGCAGACATTGTTTTTTTCATCTGTGTGATTTTGACAAAGATCAGATCACATGATCATTGATGATGATTTTATGCAGAAATGTGAGAAATTCCAAAAGGTTCACTTACCTTTTCATACCAGTGTATGTGTCATACAACATCCCAGTTGGGAATTGGGTGTTGTACTCTTGAGTAGTTGAGGCTGATGTAACACAGTATTGAACGTGCCTCTCTTTGTGACTATATTATCTCATCCTGTATATGAAATGAACAGTATACAACTGATATCTGAACATTTCATAAATTTGTATAGATGTGTTTTGATTCATGTTACATTCGATGATTTGCGTTGGCAGATCATTGCTCTTAACAAAACCAAGGAGCGAATGAGGCCTTACCACGTCAGCCATGAAACCGAAGACCCGGACATTAAAAAGATCAAGAAGGTAAGTGTCATCCGCGACGCATAGTTTTAAAAGATGCATTTCCATCATATTTATGCTTGTGTCTAAATTCAGGTGCAGAGCTTCATGCGTGGCTGGCTCTGTCGCAGGAAGTGGAAAATCATCGTGCAGGATTACATCTGCTCCCCTCATGCTGAGAGTATGAGGAAGAGGAACCAGATTGTCTTTAACATGGTGGAAGCAGAGACAGAGTATGTGTTTGGATGTTGAAAAGCTTCTATAGTGTTATATTCACTTGAAACCCTCTGTGCTAATTGAGCAATGGAATGGATCATGTTAGAGTTTGCTTTTTGGAACACACAGATCTCAGTTGCTTTGGTCTTCTTCTTGTTGAGGACACTAACCAAAATTGCTAAGCCTCCGTTAATCGTGGAAAGATCAATATGAAAATTGGCGGGTACATTCTTCAGATATATACACTAAAAATTACGCAGTAAACCTTGGAGCCCCATTTTTATTATTATTATTTTTTGTCTAAAGGCGGATTAATCAGATTAACTGTGGATTTATTGCTGCCTGTAGTTTCTGAGGTGTGCTTATTTTGTCTCTGGGGTGATGTAGTTTAACTTTATTTAACTTTTATTTCAAACAAACAGTTGTCAGAGGTATATACTATTTTGTAAAGAAGATTTTTCCCCCTGTAACAGATTATTTTAATTTTCGTAAATAAACAGATGACTACGCACAATTCAGGAGCAGAAAGAATGCAGTTATGACCTAAGCTAAATACATTTAGTCATCAATGAACAATTAAAAGTTCTCGAGTGTCCCAAGGTGCCTTCGAGAAGATTTGGTACCTGACCTTCCAAATTCTTCTTCTTTTTCTTTTGGCCTTTCCCTTCAGGGGTTGCCACAGCGAATCAGTTGACTCCATCTAACCCTGTCCTTTTGCATCTTCTGCCCCCCCACCAACTACTTTCATGTCCTACATCCATAAACCTCCTCTTTTGCCATCCTCTAGACCTCCTGCCTTGCATATGGAAATCCAGCATCCTTTTGCCAATATACTCACAATCTCTCCTCTGGACATGCCCAAACCATCTCAGTCTGGCCTCTCTGACATTTTCTCCAAATCCTCTAACATGTGCTGTCCCTCTGATATGCTCATTCCTGATTCTATCCATCCATGGCTGAAAAACAACTATTTATTGAATGACCATCCATCCATCTATTTTCTCCCACTTATCCGAGGTTGGGTTGCGGGACAGCAGCTTCAGCAGGGAAGCACAGACTTCCCTCTCCCTAGCCACTTCATCCAGCTTTTCTTGGGGGATCCCATGGCGTTCCCAGGCCGGCCGGGAGACATACTCTCCCCAGTGTGTCCTGGGTCGACCCTTTAGCCTCCTCCCAGTGGGACGTGCCTGGAACACCTCACCAGGGAGGCGCCCCGAAGGCATCCTAATGAGATGCCCGAGCCACCTCATTTGCCTCCTCTCGATGCATAAGAGCAGCGGCCCTACTCCGATCCCCTCCTGGATGACCTAGCTTCTCATCTTATCTCTAAGGGATAGCCCGGACACCCTACGGAGGAAACTCATTTCGGCCGCTTGTATTCGGGATCCTGTTCTTTTGGTCACGACACACAGCTCTTGACCATAGGTGAGGGTAGGAATATAGATCGACCAGTAAATAGGGAGCTTCGCCTTTCAACTCAGCCTCCACTTCACCACGACGGACCGACGCAGAGTCCGCATCACTGCAGACGCGGCATCAATCCGCCTGTCGAGTTCTCGTTCTATTTTTCCATCATTCATGAACAAGACCCCAAGATACTTGAACTCCTCCACTTCGGGAAGGACCTCATCCCTGACCCGGAGAGGGCATTCCACCTTTTCCCGATTGAGAACCATGGTCTCGGATTTGGAGGTGCTGATTCTCATCCCAACCGCTTTTCACTCGGCTGCAAACCGCTCCAGTGAGCGTTGAAGGTCACGGCTTGATTAAACCAACAACACCACATCATCTGCATAAAGCAGATATGCAATACTGAGGCCACCAAACCGGACCCCCACAACACCTCGGCTGCGCCTAGATATTCTGTCCATAAGGGTTATGAACAGAATCGGTGACATAGGGCAACCTTGGCGGAGTCCAACCCTCACTGGAAACGGATTTGACTTACAACCGGCCACACGGACCAAACTCTGACACCGGTCATACAGGGACTGGACCCCCTGTATTAGGGATTCTGATACCTGGTACTCCCGGAGCAGTTTGCAGTTTTTAACAAATGCTAAAACACTAAATCACTAATTCTCTAAACCAAATTCTCTGTGGTTTACTCAGAAATAACTCAGAAATCCACTTTGTTCTTCTTCTTGTTTTTCTTGGGGAGGACACCAACTAAAATTTCAACTCTTCCGTTATTCGTGGACCCCTTAGAATGAAATTTGGTACTTATATTCTATAGATGTGTACACATTGATCCCGGGAACCCTATTTCTGATTTCTTTGTCTCAAGGCTGATTATTGCTCAGAGTTAGCCAGTAGGGGGATTTAGGCAGTCGTAGTACATTTTGAACCTCAAACACATTTGCAATCACTAAACAATACATTCCCCACTGTGAATGCAGTGTAATGAATGATTATACGTTTAATGAGTGTTTTGTGTTTTGAGTTTATTTAATACTTGTGTGAATGTGAGCTGAGAATGATTCTTTTTTTTTTTCTTTTTTTTTTTCTCTTCAATTCAGTAGAGATAGCATTTTCCTTCATGTCACATTTGTAATATGTATATTATGCTTACAGGTACGTCCACCAGCTCTACATCTTGGTCAACTGCTTCCTCAGACCGCTGAGGATGGCTGCCAGCTCCAAGAAGCCACCCATCAGTCACGACGACGTCAGCAGCATATTCCTCAACAGGTGTGCGCTGACACATTTTGATTCCAATCTCACGGCAGACGTGTGAATTATACGGAGCAAGCTGACAAAAGTGGTGTTGTGTTACAGCGAGACAATCATGTTCCTACATGAGATTTTTCACCAAGGCTTGAAGGCCAGGATTGCCAACTGGCCCACTCTGGTGCTGGGTAAGCTGTCGCTTGTCCACACACAAACACGCACTGTTGTTTGTAGCCACGCAAAGACATTTTTCACATCTTATCCAGAGCGTCAATATGATTGTCCGTGTTGTCTCCAGCGGACCTCTTCGACATCCTGCTGCCCATGCTGAACATCTATCAAGAGTTCGTGAGGAATCATCAGTACAGCCTGCAGGTTCTTGCCAACTGCAAGCAGAACAGAGACTTCGACAAGCTGCTCAAACAGTACGAGTCCAACGCCGCCTGTGAAGGGAGGATGCTAGAGACCTTCCTCACCTACCCCATGTTCCAGGTTGGTACGCTGACAGACAGGCAGCCTGCTGTCATGATAACCTACAAATAAGATTATAGAGACAATCAGAGGTGGGTAGCGTTACTTCTAAATAATATTACTAAAGTAAAAGTAGTCATCTGAAAAAGTACTGCAATTTAGTGCAAGTATAAGAGTATTCTTTTCACCGAATACTTAAGTAATGAGTAACATTGTAAGTAAATGCTGACAGTGTGATATTTTTTAAACAATGGTAGATTTTTTTTCAGCATGTCATCTATATGAACTGTTATTATTATACTGTAGAGCAGGGTTCACTAAATCTGGACCTCAATGCCATCAATCCTGTCGTGTTTTCTACGTCTCTCTCCCCTAACACACCTGAATCAAATGATTATGTCATCAGAAACCTCTCCAGAAGCCTGATAATGATCCTGATTATTTGATTCAGGTGTGTTGGAGGAGGGAGACATGGAAAACACGACAGGAAAAGTGGCTCCGAGGTCCGGATTTAGTGAACCCTGCTGTAGAGCAACTGTATAGCATATACGAACATGACCATATTAAGCCCAAAAAATACTAACTAGACTAATTTAATCTAAATTGAACATATCCCACCCAAAGAGCATGAGTGCCCTCTAGGGGAGAAAAAAAAATCCTACCGGGAAATGAAAACAATCATATCTTCGGTTTTCCATGGTCTATCTGTGCCAAATAAAAATGGAGAGGGCTTGAAATCGAGTAATGTTGACTCTATGTCAAATAGTTTCATTTTTACGCCGTGTGATTTAACAAGCAGGTGTAATCATAGGACTGCAAGCTTGTGTGTGGTCATGTGACTGTGTTGTTATGTCTGATTAGTATCACGGAGTCATAAGATTTTTTTGGTGATGTTTCACTGGTGAAATTGGTAGTGCCACTGTTGGCATCTCTGGCAAAAATAAAGTCAAATCTAATATGTAGAATAAAGAGGAAAAATGTAAAGTTAAGTAATAGAGTAAGAGTGGCGATTTTTCTTCACAAACCTACTTGAGTTAAAGTAAAAAGTTGAGTTGCCTGATTTTTATTATGGTTATCGGGTAGCAGAAATATCGCCCGATTAAAGCATTTTAAAATGATATCGAATAGTATCGACAATGTTTTTTTTTTTTCAATATCAGATTCGGACCAATATGCATGTTGCCTTCAAATTGAATGTAGAAGCCTTCTGCCTTTGTACAAGGGCTGGTCACATCTTAGCCCAGTAGTTATGCTTATTGAACACTTGATATCTCCAAACAAAGATGCTTGGGTTTTGTTATGTGAGCATTATCATTATTAAAGCATCCAGTGGGGCATCACAATACAGGGTGACCCAAAAAAAGTTTACACTCAGTTGACTGCTTGTTTAAAAGCCATTGAAACATATCTAAATAGGTTTTCATGCTTAAGTGATTCATTAAGGTCACTCAATGCAGCTGATAATCTCTCGTCTCTACAATTCCTGCGCTTCTGCTGAAAATGAAGAAAACTTTAGCTGTACCCTAATTGCTGCGTGCCGGTCTGACAACTACTGAGATTGCAGCAAATCTGAGAATATCCAGATGTGCAGTCTACAAAGTTAAAAAGAAGCTGAAAGATACTGGAACAGCCTCACGAAAACCTGGGTCTGGAAGTGCCCGATCTGTGGGGACCAAAAAGTTGATTGACAAGGTGATATGTGGCCACCCAGAGTCCAGATCTCAATCCCCTGGATTATAGCATATGGGCAACTGTTGAGGACAGTGCCTGTAAGAAGCCACAAACTTCTGTGGCAGCCTTGGAGAGGTCCATTGTTAGATCTCGGGAAAAGATAACAGCATCCTACATAGAGAAGACCTGTCAAGCGTTCCGCAGGCACCTGGAGGCTATTGTGACACTTAAGGAAGGACACATTGAAAAATAGAGTGTACTGTACATGTTCTTTACAATAATGTATAATTTGTGATTAAATTCTAATTCTAAGTTGAATAAACATGGCATTTAAGTTGTATTATGGCAGTGTAAACTTTTTTTGGGGTCACCCTGTACAATTAGCCATAATATGTTAAGTCCACGACAGCATATATCGATATCGGTTTGATATTGGTATCGGATATTTGGATTTGGATATCAGTTATAGGTTAAAGAGACATTATCGACAACCCTATAGACAACTCTCGTAAAAAAGTATGGCGTGGTAAAACTACTCAGAGAAGCACATCTAAAAGTTACTTAAGTAAATGTAATGGGCTAAATGGAACACGTTACTACCCACCTCTGCAGACAATACATGTTACTAAGGCATTTTTTTCTCCTTGGTACCAGATTCCTCGTTATATCATCACACTGCATGAGTTATTGGCACACACGCCTCACGAGCATGTAGAGCGCAAGAGTCTAGAGTTTGCAAAGTCCAAACTGGAGGAGTTGTCCAGGTAAAGATTTTCTCTTTTTTAAATTTTTGTTCAGTCCTTAGCAAATATTTATAATAAATCGATAAATAAATATATGTGAGTTCTCAATCGTCTCACTGACAATGACCATTGGTGTGTGCGTGGCAGAGTCATGCATGACGAGGTGAGCGACACCGAGAATATTCGAAAGAATCTAGCCATCGAGAGGATGATTGTTGAGGGTTGCGACATCCTGCTGGACACCAGCCAAACCTTCGTCAGGCAGGGTGAGTCACCATCACTTGTATGCATGTTGACATTGAAAAATAATCATCAGCTCCCGACTCATTTGCTGCATCCATTGATTTTGGCAGCCCTTTTCATTTTTGTCTTCGTCTGAAAGACAAATTACGTATTATTCTAAGTCATATTTAGTCATTTCAAAACATCTTCATCTAGTTTTAGTTGACGAATGTTATCTGTAAAAATTCAAGATTTTAGTCTCCCCCCTCCAAATAAATAAATATAAATACAGGTTTTCAGCAATTTCGAATGAACATTGACAGACGAGCTCATATTGTAACGTCTACAAGGAATAATGAAACCTTTGTGAGGATTTTATTTGCGACCGGAAGCACGAAGCACTAACACTGTAATTTGTAGCCGACATCAACAAGTAAAAACAACATTACAGAAGTTTAAGAGGACGCTCGCATTGCTAAAGTTAATACTAATGCTAGCGCGAATGCTGTGTTACATTGAGTTACATTTAGTGTGTGATGATCCATCAGCACAGACTTTAAAAGGCTAAAGCAACATTGCATATTCTCTCTTGCCAAAAAAAAAAAAAAAAAAAAAAAAAAAAAAAAAAAAAAAAAAAACCTTATGTTTCAAAACAAGCAAGCCTGGAACGCAACCTGGCTTGAAGAACATCAATGAGTTAACCACCAGTCACAGGTTACGGTCAGGGTGGGAAGGGGGCGCAGGACATGTCACATGAGTGACAAGACCAAACACTGCTTTGACGCAGGCTGAGTAACTACACGTACAATAAGAAAATGTCACACAATGTGAACATATGAGGGAAACTATGGCGTATTTTTGTCTCGTTCTCGTCAGATAAAAACTGGCATTTGTCTCATAATGTATTAGTCTCCCAAGACACATTTTTAGCCACTTTATCGTCTCGTCATCTTCATGAAAAAATTGTTGTCGGCGAAATATTTTCGTTATCGTCATCGTTGAAGAAAACAACAATGGCTGGCAGTGAATGATCCCTGTTCAAATGGATCTAGCGTCAATACGTCCATCTATTTTCTGTAGTGCAGTAGAAATATTAGACATTACATAAAGTGCGAAGCTTATGAAGACACTTCAACTTCACTTCAACATATGGTTGCTCAAAGGGCGTAGATTTGGTCACAATATTGGTAGGGACAATATAACAGCATAACCTGCATGTACACTTTTTGCTGGGGGCGGGACATTAATAAGACCAAACAGATTGGGGGAACGGGGGTCAGGGCTACATTTCTCACCAATATGAACCAAATTAATACATAGGTGTTTTCCGAAATTTCCAGGTTCGCGGTGACTCATTAACAGGCACACTTTTGCAAAATAGACAATGTTTATTGATTAGAAAATGCAGAATAAATGAGATTTATTGATTACAATCCCACAAAAGCAAGCAAAGAAGTATCAAAAACAAGCATAACAAGGCTAACGATGACGCTAGATCGAGTTTGTCAATCCCAGAATCCCCACGAAACCGTTACAGCACAACCAGGTGTTCCTTTAGCAATGAAAATCGCTTACCGTGACAAATGAGCGGGAGCCAACGCTCCGGTAAGGCGGCGAAGGAACAAAGCCAGCGGGTCACGTACGGATCGACTGACAAATGAGCGGGAGCCAACGCTCCGGTAAGGCGGCGAAGGAACAAAGCCAACGGGTCACGTACGGATCGACTGGTCCCACAGTAGTAGTGCTTGTTTTGGCTAATATCCACCGGTGAATGGGAACATTGGGAAGATTTTTCTGCAGCCGTTTGGCTGGTGTAATGCGAAAAATAAGCGTGTTAATCCGCAAAATCAGCTGAATCCTTAGTCCTTCTCATACAACAGTACGGCTGTATAGTGAAGATGACTCCTTCCTCCGTACACGTCACAGCGCCCTCTTTCTCAATTCGAGACTGTTGCCGGAAGTCACTCATTTTCATGGCGCGGGATTCAAAAAACTAAATAAATATAGCGATCGCTTCCACACACATCCAAGCGGTCCATTTCTTTCAGGAGCATAAAATACCGCGTGTATTATGAGATAAACATGCTTTTTCGTGTCACAGGCACTTTAATTCTATCTTAACAACATGGAAGGCAATCTAAATTATCTATATAACTGATCTCATTATATAATGTAAATAAGGTTGCATGAAAGTTGATGGGGACAATTTGAGCATCCTGAAAAGTTGGTAGTGTTAAGTCCCTACTGTCCCTATGCAAACCTACGCCCTTGAGTGGATCCATGCGTATTTGCTGATTGGTACCTGGAGATTTATGTATTTCCTGAAGTTTACACCATTTCCCCCCCCTTTTTTTTGTGTGTGTGTGTGTGTGTGTGGAAAAAAACAGACAGTAAAAGGCACCAAAGCTTGCAAAAAAGCTTGCAAGAATCACTGGAGATAAATTCCAGACAATAAAAAACGAATAATGTCTCACTAATGGTTGGGGGTTTATAATTGTTAGTTGAATGGGGGTGAGGAGGTTGGTGTTGTTCGGGCAGACGTGGGCGAGAACATGAACTTTTTGATGCAGTCAAGATCCAAATCCTAATTTGTCATTGAATGAAGAATTCTTTCCTCAGGCTCTCTCATCCAGCTGCCGTCGGTCGAGCGAGGCAAGCTCAGCAAGGTGCGACTAGGCTCGCTCTCCCTAAAGAAGGAAGGGGAGAGGCAGTGCTTCCTTTTCACAAAACACTTCCTGGTGTGCACGCGTAGCTCGGGTGGCAAACTGCACCTCCTCAAGGTGACGACACACCCTTCAAGTAGTTTTTCCAATTGAAGTGGACAACTTTTCACTGCAATTTCCTTTCACTGCAGCAAGGCGGTGTCTTATCCCTGATCGACTGCACCCTCATCGAGGAACCGGACGCTGGAGATGAAGAGGGTGATTGCTTGCACGCACACTTTTATGGTTCCCCAATGTTCGCGGAGGTTAATTGGCTGTCAGCTGATAAGTGAACGCTAATGAGTTCTCTTTAAATATCAACCGCTTCTCGTTTAAAGGCCAGGTTCGCATCCTTTGCCATGAATGCTCAATTCATTCACTGAGTTGTGAGGCTGCAGAAACACTCTTAAAGGTTTCTCAACTTGTGAAAACAGTGTTTTCTCTTTTTTTCAGCAGTGGGGACTTAAATAAATTTAAGAGTACATGGATTTTAAATTATTTTAAATGCATTTATTGAATAAATAAATGCAGTAATATGAAATTTTAACAACATAATAACAACATTAAAGTCCACAAATAATATTTATGTGGAATTTAGTCCAATAACATAGGAGAAAACGTGTTGAGGGGGACACAAAAAATTTGAACTTTTTGAAAATTCAATCCAAACCAAGACTGATGGGAGAAAAATATTTTCTATATGTGGGCATGCTTTTAGGGCGTGAAGGTGGTCTGGGTGGGTGAGAGTAAGGTGTTAAAAGACCGTATGATCATGGGTGGAGCTATAACATAGAGTTTTAACTCTATGCGCGGAGCTATAACATAGAGTTGGAACTCTATGTTATAGCTCCGCGCATGATCCAGGTTTTTGCACTTCCGATCCGATACCGATACTGTTTTGCACTTCTGATCCGATACCAATACTGCCTATACCGATACCGGCCTATCTGAGCATGTATTAAAGTTTAAAGTTATTTAGCCTCCTTACTTATGGAGAAACAGGAGTGCAAAAATTCAATAAATAAATACACAATTAAATAAATAATTAAAAGTGTCATTAAAATGCTTTTATTTCAATATTTATTTATTTATTTATTTCAATATATATTTCCATTTTTATTTATTTATTTCAATTTATATTTATTTATTTCGATTTATATTTATTTATTTCAATTTTTATTTATTTTAATTTATATTTATTTATTTCGATTCATATTTATTTATTTCAATTTTTATTTATTTCAACTTATATTTATTTATTTCAAAATTTATTTCGATTTTTATTTATTTATTTCAATTTTTATTGATTTATTTCAACTTTTATTTATTTCAATTTATATGTATTTATTTCAAAATATTTCGATTTTTATTTATTTCAATTTGTATTCATTTATTTCAACTTTTATTAATTTATTTCAATTTTTGTTTATTTATTTATTTATTTTAAATTTATTTCATCATTTATTTATTCATTTCAACATTTATTTATTTCACTTTTTATTTATTTCATTCTTGCACTCTTGTTCCCCGTGTGGCCGCATGAAATAATCTGTCATTGGCGCATCAAACTCGGTGGGCGGGCGTGAACTAGGCGGGGTTTGAGTTGACCGAGTAATAAGCGATTGCTTCGTCCTATTTCTTCCCAACATGGCGGCGTTATCTGAGATTTTGCATGAACTCTCTTGGGACAAGTTAGATTTCTCAGAACAAATTGAAGCAGGACATTTGGACCCTGAGTACGTGTCCTACAAAACAGAGCAATTAAGTAACGTTATTGGCATCATCTCGGCTCTGTCAGATCAAGATGTTGATCGAAGAGTTTTCGATAGTTCAGAACTGCGGTCAAGCCAGCCTCCACTCGTAAAAACGAAGTCAAACCAGCCGCCCCTCGTTTGGATTATTGTTTGCATTATATGCATTACGGTAATGCAATGCGCTGGCTTCAGAATGCAATGAGGTGGCTTCAGAGCGCAAGTCCCTTTATTAGATATATGAAAAACAAAACGTGACCTATTCGACAACGGGTCCACTTTAGAGAGACACTGGTTGAGTTTCCCGTAAGCAGACATAAACCTCTTTAAAGGCGCTGGCCCGCGCGATGTAGAAGCCACAGACTGGTCTCCACCATGGCCTGCTGGTGGAGTTCTCCTCAGTTTCCTCGATTAAATTTGCTGCTTCTCTGAGCAGCTCTGGGCACGTTTTGGACATATGTATGTTTTGCTTGGACAACACACGAGATGAGTCAAGGCCTACTACCGCTACACTGACCACGCTACTAATCTTCGTCGTCTTTGTGATTTTGAGGGAGCAATTATTTTTCAGATTATACGGATCTACACTGCCACTTTATGTATCGGGTGTACATAAAAATTAGCCAGTGCCTCAGGCGTCAATCTATTATCTGAGATCAACTAGTTAAGACTTGCTTTGCTGAGCAACCAATCAGACGTTAGAAACTTTGACGAACACCAAAAATGGCTTCTCTACACTTTGTTGCTCCATCCCAATCTATTCTACACACTCCGTTCAGCTGTTTGCCCTGGATGCAGTCCCAGCATGATGGGGAGACTTTTTTTGACAAAGACAAGCATTTCAAGATGCTCCGGTGACAGCTGACATGTTTTACCGATAAACTTTAAATTTACGTTACAGTCAGAATGTAGGAGGTGCCATATGGAGTCACAGGAGTGCCAAAATTAAAAATAAATAAATAAATGAATAAATAAATAAATGAACGAATAAATAAATATAAAGAGAAATAAATATATAAATAAATAAGTGAATAGGTAAATAAATAAATGAACAAATAAATAAATATAAAGAGAAATAAATATGTAAATAAATAAAAATATAACGGTATACTTTGTCATTGACATTTACTTTTGGTCATTAACAACCACAAACGGAAAAAACAATGACAATTGTATTTTTTGCCTTTGCCTTTTCTGTTTGGCTTTTACATTGTCATTTGTCGATCGCCTTTCCTCTTCGGGAATGTAAATGGCAAATGCGCAGAGAAACGGTCTGTCACTCAAATGAAGTTGGGCGGGGCTTTCCAACCAGCAATAGTAGTTGATAACTGATTATTCCTAGTTTACTCGAAGGAAAGTGACGTCGGTTATCGAGTTGCACGTGCGGTTTTTATGGATAGGATAGACTGGATAGATATGGATATGGATAGACTTTTTACGTGATAGATTCAACGATAGAAATACATTTTTCTAGACCAGTAAAAAAAATATATTATAAAATATATTATCCGACACACATGCCAGACCATTCAAAGAATAATTAATTTCTATGTCCGAATCTTCGTGTTTTTAATCATGACGACATTTGAGGAAGTGGCGTAGTGCAGTCACACAAAACAGCCGTGGTCGCGCTTGGGTAGCCATACGGCGCATGTGCGGAAAGTTAAACCGATACCGATGCGCTGTTATTTATTTTATTTTTTTTTGCGTATATCGGCAGTTGATCCGATCCAAATATCGGATCGGGACAACCCTAGTTCTAATATAGCTGTTGAACGCAGATGATTCCTATGTGGGGCCCGTGGAAGTGTGGAAGGGCCACCCACCGGTTGGTACTCATCACAACCAACCTGTTCACATTTGTTGATCCACTGGTTGCACTTATTACATACTGTATATCGTAGCATAATGATCATAGCATAGCAGGAAATTGCGTAAGTCATTTTTTGTCCAAATTGTGATATGTGCCTAACTTTATCAGGGTTCCCACGGGTCCTTAAAATGTCTTAAATTTAAAATATGAAAAAGACAAGGCCTTAAATTGTCTTAAATTTAATGGAAATTTGCAGTAGGTAGCTCTGTGTTTACGGTGAAATAAAAATGGTGTTTTTTCTTCATCAGAAATTGTTGCGATACGTATTGGTCTTAAATCATAATTTTAAAGTTTTAGAAATGTCTTAAAAACCATAAATTGTCTTGTAAAAGGGTTTAAGAACCCTGTTTATACTTCTTTCAATTCTGCATAATCCTGCCTTTCTGCTAATATCCTTGGCCAATCACAACAATTTTAGGAAACCAAAACAATACTAATAAAAAATGGCCAATCAGTTTTCAGACAAATATGTTTTTTTATCTTCCAAAACCAGTGAAATATGATTCAGCCCATGGGTGTCAAATATACGGCCCACGGGCTGGCAGGGGCCCTCCAGGTGGTCCAATCCGGTCTGCTGAGCTGTTCTGCCTGACAGACGTGTTGTAGCTCATTCGTACTGTGTACACAAAAACACATGCTTTTATTTTGACATTTGCGTAGATTTGTGTGATCGAGTGCTTGTATAACTGCACTTGGCCCGCTTTCATCCACAGTTACATTCATTCATTTGCCCCCTCCCAGTCAAAATGGATTGGACGTCTCGCACCGTCAAAGGCAGCCAATAAGTTAACAATGAATTAAACTCAACTGGACGCCACGAACTGTATGTAAAATGTTTTCCAAGAGTTTAAGAAGACAATGGGTCATCGTGCTAAATGCTAATACTAATGAGCACCCTATTGTAACGCTACAGGTTAGTTTAGTGTCTGATGATCACTTAGAACAGACCTTTAAAGGCTAAAGCAACATGTCATATCTAGCAGAGATAAGAAAGAAAAACTTTCCAAGTAGCACCTGAAACATGTTTTACAAACTGATACTGGAATGGGCACAGGCTTACGGTGAGTTAGCGTGTGTGTGGGGCGGGGGGTAGGGTTGCCACCTGTCCCTTAAAATAAGGAACAACCCGAAATTGGGAATTAAATGTTGCGTTCCGTATTGAACTAATACGGAATACAAATGAATAGATACATTTCTATGCATTTTAGGAGTTTTTGGGATGTCCCTTTTTTTCTCTGCCTGTACAGCTTTGGGTGCGAGGGGGGGCGTCCCGTATTTCTCATTTCTGAAAGGTGGCAACCCTAGCGGGGGGGCAGGGAGGATTTGCAGCACGACACATGAGTGACACGCCCAAAAACTGCTAAATGCATTCCAACAACACATACAATAAGAAAATATCGCACATAGCGAATTTTCATCTCGTTCCCGTGTCGTCAGCCGACAACTGGCATCCATCTCGTTATGTTTTCGTCTCGTCTCCTAAGACACTTTTTCAGCGCATCATCGTGATGTCATCGTCATGAAAAATCTAGCCCATATTGTATGGACTTGTGAAACAATTAATACCCATTGCATACTTGTTTTTCTTCAGCAAAAGTTGGGGGTCAAGTGTTTGGCCAGCTGGACTTCAAACTGGTGGTGGAGCCGGCTGACTCTGCTTCGTTCACCGTGGTGTTGCTGGCGCCCTCGCGGCAGGAGAAAGCTGCGTGGACCAGCGATATTAGCCAGGTGATACACACACCCGTGCACACAGAGAATAACAAGAACCGCCGAACAGAGAGAGCGCGGGCCCGCAGGGCTTTGTCGAGGCTTAGTAATGCGTAAACACAGACACGGGAGCGGCTCCCTGGAGGTGAGTTCAGCTCGGCGCCTCCAAAACACACACAAGCTCTATGCGAGGAGCTCGATTTCCGTTCGTAAAAAAGAGAAAAGTGCTTTCCACACTCATTTGTGATCTTTCTTCCCCCCATTCTCTTTGGTTTCCCCCTTTAGTGCATAGATAACATCCGCTGCAATGGCCTGATGACCAGCGTCTTTGAAGAGAACTCCAAAGTCACCGTGCCTCACATGATCAAGTAAGTATGTGAAGAGGAGGCGGCCATCTCTTCATGCGCATGCTGCAAAACATCAAGCACTTGTGGATGATGATGGTTTAAACGTGTTGATTCCGAACCTAAAAAATAGCAGTTTATTTTTCTTTGCTTTATTTCTTAATTCTTTTTTGTTTCACAGATCTGATTTGGTATTCATTCTTTCTTTTGCAATACAGTGGAACCTCCAAGGTCCAACATAATCTGCTCCAGAACAATTAGTATGGAATTTGCAACAGTTGTGCCCTTGGGAAATGACAAAAAGAGAATTACTGTGTTTTATGAGGTTTGAAATGCCCGCTGATAAAAACTAGTGTTGACAAGACAAGGCATGTTTTAAAGTGCGTATGACAGGATAAAAAAATTCTTAAAGAGCATTAGTATGTGAATTGGAATCATATTTTGAGACGATTCGATTATATACAGTACAACAAAATGGCAAAGCGCAGATGACGAGAAATTCGTTTTTTAATCTGCTGTTTAGCTCCGCTTGCCACTATAGCGCTCTAGCGTCCCCAACAGAAGGATGACGTCGGCAGGGTCATGGTTTCATCTGATTTAGAATTTAGCCCATTGAGGGGAAATTATTCAGAATGAGGAAAATGCAACAAAGAGAGCCGCAAAATGTCATTGTTTCAATCTCTCTACTCCACTATTATTACAGGATAATCTTTCTATCTATGTATTTTTCCCCAGTTGCTAAATAAATGTATGGTCAGGACAAATAACAGTCTTGTGCTAAATGGAATATGAAAATTAAAAATGCATTTATTAAGTACCACATGGCAAAATTACTCCATTATGGTCAAAACTGTCGACTTGCACTTTCCCGAACGATATTTTATGCCACTGGAGTTAGTCCGGCTTTTGTCATTTCCCAGCCCCGGTTTCGGAGAGCGTAAACCAACCAGGAGGCGTGACAGTTAGCTGACATGCTAAACCTAACCGAGTAAAGTTTTAAAGTCTTCGAAGCAAAAAAAAATCACACAAAACTGCGCCAGATGATTTCACACGGCAGCGGGGTTGTTGATTGTCTTAGCAACTCGCCCGGTGACGAGCAAGTTACAGCTCGTCGTTCCCCTGCTTCGGGCAGGAGAGCTCGTTTGCTGGTGAAGCAGCAGAGAATGACTGCCGGACAAACCGGTCAACGTTGGAGGAGCGCGTAGCTGCCACATGGTCAACCTCGAATATGGCGTAAATTAATGGTTAACACGACGAAGACGTAAATAGTGAGAGAGCGGCGTGCAGTTGTTGTGCAGCTAACATGGCAGGATGTTTCTGAGGAGAACTTTTCTACATGTCCGTCCATGATCAAACATAAGTAAATAGTCCTTTATATAAAGAAACTTTGTAGTGTTTACTTTGTAATCGCTGTATTCGCGGCCATTTTTAACACAAAGTTGCGATTTCTGATGGGGTGAAAATTTTGACGGAACACTGGGCACACGAAGAAGGCAATAAGCAGAGAATAGCGCTCTCCCAGCGGGCACTAGAAGGACCGAATGGGGTGTGTGACAAGCTGCCGGTCGTCGGCTGAGTGGCATTCTCAGTGGACAAGGAGCATTGTCAGCCACAATATGCGAGCCACCTTCGTATTAAAACGTGTGCCATGATCCCAGTATTTGACAAAATACAAAATACGATGTTTACTCACTTCATTGTAAGTCAAATGGTTCCAAAGTTGTCCAACTTGTTTTGGCCATTCTCCGAGGGTGAACGGGAACGTTTAGAAACCCAAAAAGGCTCACACGCCTCTCCCTGGTGCAGCAACAAATCCCTGCAGCACATTTGGCTGTCGTGATGCGAAAAATAAACAAATTAATCCGCAAAATCAGCTGAATCCACAGTCCATCTTCATGCTATAAACCAATGCTGTATTGTGAGACGCTGACCCAGGTGACGTCACATTCGCATTCCTCCTCAAAACAGGAAGTTATTCATTTTCATGGTGCGGTGTTCAAAAGATTGAATAAATAAAACGATCGTTTCCACACACATCCAAGCAGTCCATTTCATTCAGGAGCATAAAATACCGCATGAAATATGAAATAAACATGCCTTTTGGTGTCATAGGCACTTAAAAGCAGCATTTAACAGGACAACTGTCAATCAAGTGTAAACAGAAGATAAATGTTGTTAATGGAGGGGTTTGAAATAATTTGCGCACCCCTGATAATTGACATTTTTTGTTTATAAAGGTGTGCAGATCAGCAAATTCATTTTGATATACGAGCGATGTTTGGAAAGTTTTAAGCACCAGAAAAACTAACTATGGGATAAGGGATTTATTTATTTATTTATTTATTTTTACATAGTCTTGCTCCAACGGTAGAGAAGAACTCAAGAAAGGACTCAAGAAACCTGTCAACTGTAGCTATGACATCGTTATCAATGGCAAAATAGCGACTAACCAAGACATTTTTTATTTTGAGGGTAAAAGATGGAAACCGGACAGGGCCAGGTCTGGGAAATAAGCTGGATGGGAAACGAGTTCGAATCCACAATCGGCCATTGAGGTTCCATTGAATCTGAAACTAACAGAGGTTTCACTGAATCCTTGATCTGTGCTTATTCAAAAATCTGCAAAAATTATATGAATCATTATGATCGTGAGCAGAGAACCCCAAAACGGGCACGTGAGATGGTGAGAGTAGGAGATCAAACAGCCGTGGGGTCTTTGGCATGGAGAGCTTGGGCGAAGGTACAAATAGGCGTGAGGCGTAGGCAAGATCAATGAACTGAAAGGGATGATCCAGCGACGTGGTGGAGCTCTGGCTGGCTTATGTAGGCAGTTGATGATTGCAGACACCTGCAGTTGCTCCACCCGTCAGGTGCTGGTCCTGGGTTGATAGACACACCCATACACTCGCCCATCCCGGGGCCTGACAGGTACAATCTTAAAATTTGGCAGGAATACTTAAAAATGGTTGAACTTTCAAAAAGTTTTACCATGTGTACACAATGCTTACAACTTTGCTTATATAAAAAAAAAAATGATGAATGAAAATAATAGAAATTGTCAGTGGTGCCTAAACTTTTTTATATCACAGTATTTGTAATGAAATGGTATTTTCATTTGTGTTTTTAATTGTAAAGCAAATGTAAAAATCAAGTTCTCCACAATTAATTTTAAGGCTATCGTTTTTTTTTTCTTTTTACTTTTATTATTAATTGTCATATAAATGTAAGAAAAAGGGATAACCTTAAATATTAGTAAATAAAACAACATTTCTCTATTTTGTTAATTGTGTATAAAATTAAATGAAATACTATTAAAACCTTCTCATTAAATGTTTGTATTTTAATTGTATTCTTGTTTATTACGATAAATTATTATTAAGACATTTTAAAAGTTTTCATATACAACATTTTCATGTTGTTATAATGTACATAAATATAAAACAATGCTATTAATGATAACTGTTACCGTATTTTTCGGACTATAAGTCGCACCTGAGTATAATTCGCACCAGCCATAAAATGCCCAACGAAGAGGAAAAAAAAAAACGTATATAGGTCGCACCGGAGTATAAGTTGCATTTTTGGGGGAAATTTACTTGATAAAATCCAACACATAGAACAGATATGTCATCTTGAAAGGGAATTTATAATAAAAATACAATAGAGAACAACATAAATAATAATAATGAACAAGTATACGGTATGATAGTGTTATAGGATGCATGAACATCGAAATGCTAACGTGGTCGGTATGTTAGCGTAACATAGCTATTAAGAGTTATTCAGGTAACTATAGCATAAAAACATGCTAACAAGTTCACCAAACCATCAGTGTCACTCCAAAACACCAAAATAACATGTGAAATGACATAATAATGTGTTAATAATTCCACACATAAGTCGCTCCAGAGTATAAATCGCACCCCAGCCAAACTACGAAAAAAACTGTGACTTATTGTCCGAAAAATACGGTAATAATAATCACTTTATGAGTAAAGACAATGTTATTTTCAAGTATCATGCAAAGTGGAGAAAGCGTCAAACACTCCAAACCTCAATAAACCAAAGTTAATCAGTAAATGCTCTCTTGAAATGCAGTATGTGACGACGGTGACCTTTTGGACAAAGTAAGAAAAGACGCACGTAGTTTTGACAATTGTTTAGTGTGACGTCGAATTCTGAATTGTACTTGAGAGGTTTCAGTGTATGTGATTTTGGAACTCATTTTAAATTCCGCTCTTTTTCACGCTTTGCAGCAGCAGTCACCCTTGCTTGTGTGTTGTGTGTGTGTTGTACGTGTGTACCTCATCAGATCCGATGTGCGTCTCCATAAAGATGATGTTGACATTTGCTTCAGCAAGACGCTCAACTCCTGCAAGGTCCCGCAGATCCGCTACGCCAGCGTGGAGCGTCTGCTGGAAAGGCTGACTGACCTGCGCTTCCTCTCCATCGACTTCCTCAACACCTTCCTGCACACCTACAGGATCTTCACCGCCGCCAGCGTGGTCATGGACAAACTAGCCGACATCTACAAGAAGCCATTCTCTTCCATTCCTATCAGGTCACACTCCGACGAGGCCATTTGCCCCACACCCTTCATCGGCATCCTTTCGTTTCCTTCATGTTAGCAAGTTCGACTCATTTCTGTGCATCTGTCACAATCTGTTGTCCTTCACCTGAATTCATTTTTACAGCGTCATCCTCCACATTATTGACGTTTCCTTGTCCTCCGTGGCTGTGTGTCTACCACGCTCGGTCCAAACTGCAGGGCGCAGTACCACTCATTTGACCGTCTGTCCATCTCATCCATCTGTCCCGACTACAGTCTGAAGATCAAGAAGATGGCCATGGATCCGTCCAAGTAACCAGCCACTCTTCTTTGCCCTTGTCTTGGTCTCTTTCCTACATTCTCTGACTTGTCCTCCTCTTTTTTTGTCTCGCTCGGTTGATGCATGGCTCTCTGATGTAGTTTTACAATCAGTGGACAAGCACCTTGCCCAAATATCATAGGATGATTTAGTTTACTTTAGTACGGTGTGTTCTGTTCTCACTTCTAAAACATCCTTGCATCTGTAGTGATTCACTTGTCTCCTCTTCTGCCTGCAATAACCTTCTATTTTCATTTCCCCTCTTGCAATCTTGCAACGCAATTTGATTTCTGCTTGTTTTTCCTCAATGGCTGTGTTTTTGTTTGATTACAGCTATGCAATTGTTTTTTGTTTTTGTTATTGGGTTTTTGAAATAAAGGCCAATCCGTAGAGGTAGCAGTCATTAAGGTTCTTAGGTGAATGTGATGTGAAGAAGATGTGAAGCAACTGTAACAAAAAAGATGGAATTAAGAGAAGGCCTCTGGAAAACAATACAGTGGTACCAGACATACGAAAACTTTGGTGTACGAAAAATCCATTTTACGGAAAGTTTTTCAAAGCTTTTTTTTTTCTTTCTTTTTTTACTTCATATTACGAAAAATTATTGAGCATACAAAAGATATAATCCGAACCATGATGGATGATTCCCGCTCGCAGCAACGCAATAATGTTACTATGTTTGACTATAAGTGTAAGCAAATGAAAAATATACACACCACAATGTGTTACGCAATGCTCATGTATATGAAACAAAAGAATTATACAACTTAATCAAGGCACAAACAGTGATATGAAACAGCAAACAATTGCTGCAGAAGTTAGCTCATCTTTCAGCACTACGTGAGCTTGAGTGGTCATGTACTAACGTCCGTAGGACGAGTCTAACAGACTAGTTACACTAAGCCACTAGGGTTTAACAAAGCATTACAAATAAAGACAGGCAATCACAGGACATGACAGCAAATTTAATGTGGTGTTTTTTTTTTCACTGACCGCTGTAATGTGTGGCAGAAAATGACAGTAAATATAAAACAACACGGCGGGGCTAAAAACAAACATTAAGGCTACGTTCATACTACAGGTCTTAATGCATGAATCCAATTTTTTCATGTTTTTCCGACTCGAGTGAGTCATTAACTTGACGTTCTGAACATGACAAGTCGCATAGAACTGGACCATTTCAAATCCGATCTGGGTCACTTTCGTATGTGGTTGAAATCCGATCTGAGCCACATTTTTCCAGACTGTCGCGGCGGTCTGTACTGTCCAGTCTCTCAAATCAGAATTCATGCAGCAATTACGTCATCAAAAAGCGAGAGAGACGCTACGGTAGCGGTGCAGCTGTGCGTCATTAGTGCCTGGCTTGCCTTGAACACGGCTTTTTAGGAAGGGTCGGACTTGACAACAGTCATACAAAAAATAAAAATGGGTTGAGGGTAAGCCTGAGAATGATCGGTTTTCTGTCTGCTCCATATAAGCAATATTTCAACATTGCTTACACGGCCGAGAGTCTGGGCAAACTGCCCGTATGTGTGTGTGACATGCATGGACAGTGCGTGCATGCTATCGATCCATATACTTTGAATATAAGCCTAAACTGGGATTATTTATGTCTATTATTTGTGTCCTCTTTTTAAAAAGAAAAATATGATATCCCTGGAATGATGGATGAGAGCCAGCATGTGTGGTCATTTGTTTTGATGCTTCTGCGCATGCGGGTCGTCTTGCTCAACGTGTGTCGGACTGCGAATTAGTGCGCATGCGTAATACTTGAATGGCCTCAATGGACAAAGGCAGTCTGAACGGGCACGCCCAAAAAACAGATATGACAAAAAATCGGATTTGTGCATTAAGACCTGTAGTATGAACGTAGCCTAAGTGCAGGGGAAATGTAACTCACCATACGTTGAATCAATCTTTTTTAACAGCGGCCTAAAACTTGACGTCAGATCCTTGGTCGCAGGCATAATGAGTTCTTCTCCAATCGTGAAAGGTTTCTCAGCTTTAGCAATACAGTTCGCCATGAGGTATGATGCTCTCAGTGCCCCATTTGTTAGGTTTTAGCTACATATTATGCAGAATGGACTTGGTTGTAGGCTCCTCTTCTGGCTCAGCAGGTGGCCTTCTCCCCATAAAAAAGCTGCCCAAAGACGTCGCGGCCCACAGCATACATCCAACAGCAGTTGACGTTACTGTTTACATAGACTAACGCTGGGCTGTGATAGGTGTGCATACAGCCCAGTAATGGCACCCACCCACTAGATGGCGATGTACACAAATCTGTACTCGGATTAGTCAATAGTGTAGACGGGCATATTGATGTGTCAAGAGGCGCAGGCTGGATTGCGGTCGTTAACAAATGTTAGCACATGCGACACGGACCGGTACCAGTCCCTGGCCCGGTGGTTGGGGATCACTGAATTAGGCGATTAACATGTAAAATGCCACTGTGGAACAAATCAATTTCATATCTTGCGGTATCACTGTATATTAAAATAATCTCATTTAGTGCCAACATTTTGACAGTTAAACTGTTATTTCATACAGTGACATGAAAAGCTTTGGACACCGTGGGTGGGCATGCCCAAACTGAATAGATGCATTACATAAAATTAATTATTTCAAGCTCAAGCTTAAATGTCTTGTAATTTTGATCATTAGGCTCTGTAAATGATAGAACCCCAAAATTCCTCATTCTCTGAAGATTAAAATATCGAAAGAGCGGTCATAAATATCAGGTTTCAGTATACTGTATGTTCATTTCTATGCATTCCATACTTAGTTGGGCCATCTTTTAGATGGATGAATGTGCAGTGGCACGAGTGCATGGAATCCCAGATTGCTCTGAGAGATGTCTTCACTGTTCAGTATAGTTTTGGGTTAAGTCTGGTGCCTAATCTTTACACCAGCCCCTACATTTTCTATGTGGTTCAGGTCAGGGGAGTTTGCATCTTGTCAGTAGAAGCAAGCATTGAGTGCTCTAGAATTTGTATCGAATTTAGATTTCAGAAGACACAGCGAAACTACACCATTAGATAACATGTCACATGAACTAATTCTGCAAAATCTGAATTCGTTTGTATCACTGAGCAGCAGTCCAGCTCATTTTCTCTTTAGCTTAGGTAAGATGCTTCTGATGGTGGAATCAGGAATGGCTTGACATAAGAAATGCGACCTTTGTAGCCAATATCCAGTATTCTGGTCTGTGTGTGCATGGCAGCGCCGACTTCAGCCTCAGTCTCATTATGATGCTTGACAATCGAGTTTTCCTGTTTTTGTTACACCTTTTCATACCATACTTTGTCCCTTCCATTCAATTTTCTTTGAATATTTTTCTGTGAACAAGTAGTTTCTTGAGCATAGAGCAGGGAACATTTGCATGCGTTTTAAATTATTTACCTCACTGAGGTGTCTAACAATGACTTGTAATATCAAACATTTTCCCAATAATATTTTTTTTTTAGAAAATGAATTTTGTGTTTTTATGATATGCAAATCATCATTAATTAATAATTGAATTAATTAGTTAGAAGAAAGAAAAGCCTAAATGATTTCAGTCAGTGCGTAATGATTCGATACCCTGTAGGAGTTTCACTTGTGGGCTTTCCACTATCAATTTGCCCATGGCTGGTTTAGATGAAGCCTCAGATAAAACACTTGGAACAGAGCAACATGTGTGACACCATTAAAGGCCAGCAATTCCCATACCTGGTAATAAATAAATTAGGGCTGTCAAACGATTAAAAATTTTAATCGAGTTAGTCACAGTTTAAAAATTAATTAATTGTAATTAATCGCAATTCAAACCATCTATAAAATATGCCATATTTTTCTGTAAATTATTGTTGGAATGGAAAGATATGACACAAGACGGATATATACATTCAACATACTGTACATAAGTACTGTATTTGTTTATTATAACAATAAATCAACAAGATGGCATTAACATTAACATTCTGTTAAAGCGATCCACAGATAGAAAGACTTGTAGTTCTTAAAAGATAAATGTTAGTACAAGTTATAGAAATGTTATATTAAAAACCCTATTAATGTTTTCGTTTGAATAAAATTTTTAAAATTTTCAATCAAAAAAATACATTAGTAGGTCACCATTGTTGATGTCAATAATTGCACAATTCTCATGGTCATAAAATCAGTCACACCCAAGCGCCAGCAGAGGGCGACAAAAAACCAAAAAGCACAAGGAACAAGTGCACATGAACCTGTGCTGTCATTTTAATCTGTTTGAGTGGGGCATGTGCGTTAATTGCGTCAAATATTTTAATGTGGTTAATTTAAAAAATGAATTACTGCCCGTTAACGCGATAATTTTGACAGCCCTAGAATAAATAAATAAGTAAAGTTGCAAACAAAAATAAAGTTGCTATAACTAAAAAGTATAGTTGTCTGATGAAGACTTTTTAACTAATAACCTATATACCGACTTTGTCCATCTCCAAAAGTCTGATACCAATATCCAACAGATACCTTTATATGCATGTCATGGACTTAACATATTATGGCTAATTATATTGTGGATCCCCACTGAATACTTACATAATGATAAATGTAACAACTTCAATGTTTTCCAGATAAACTTTCTGTGAAAAATAAAAACAACTTAAACTAAAATTATGGAAAAAGTGCGTATATTGCAGCACTATAATGTTGAAATCAAAGCAATGCAAACATCAGGTTTTTTTTTTTTTTTTTTTTTTAAACAAGTACAAGTAAAAGGTCCCAATAAGGCAGTTCCTCAATGTGTGTGCAGGTACACACATCAACAAATACCGAACAAATCAAGCTCTAAAGAGAAGTCAGACGCTGGAGTAAAGTTGAATTGGCTTTAATATGGTCATCTTTCTCTTGACAAGAGTGCTGATACTTTTTTGTAAAACTAAAAACAACAAAATATTGTGTCGATAATTTGAAATAAAGTCACAAATAAAGTAAAGTATACTGAATTTGAATTTGAATAGCAACTGGTAGTTCGGGAGGGGAATTGATATGATTTTTACGATTACCATTCCATTATCGATATTGCTTAACGATTCGATTCTTTATCGATTCTCTTATTGATTCTAATTTGGGGAAGGAAAAAAAAACATTTTGATTGGCATCTAGTTTGTTTAATCATAAGTCACAACCTTACAAACTCACAACAAGGTCAAAAGAGGCCCAACGCCTCAAATGTTAACTGTGGCAAATAGACAAGATTGTGTAACATTTTACTGAAACATTTTTCTAATAGAAATTAAAAAATCCTTTTTAAAAGGACATATGAGTTGATAGCACTTAAAAATAATAATAAAAAAGAAAAATTCTGTCAAATACATCAAAACATTGCGCAGAGCCAAAGTGCAAAATTAACAATTATTTTGCAGAAAAATAAGCATGTCTGCTTTTTCAGGTAGGATACGTGAACTTTCTGGACTTCTAGGAACTGGTTCTCGATTCCCAACCCTACTGGTAGTACAGCTTGCAATTACAAATGCAAACAAAACAAAGTATATATACTGTATCTCCGATATACTACACAACGCCCATGAATATAAAACAAAGGAAGAATGTAACTTACAAGTGATGCTTGTATACGGCACAAACGACGTGGTGAGATGGCAAGAACTGCTATGGTATATCGGCTGCAGACATTAGCTCGTCCATTTAACTCTCCCTGTTTGCAATGATCTTGCGTCAACATATGATTCCGTCAGCCGAAAGTGCTGGGTTTATCAAACGTAATTACACCTAAGTGCCAGCATGGGTCGACAAAAACACCAGAAACACACACCGGCAATAAGAGGACATGACAGCAAAGCCATATGCATATTGCCTCAGAACCGATAATGAAAAAACGATTTTGATATTATCCGATATCATTTTAAAAAATTTTTATCCGCTAATATTATCGGCTAACCGACAATAACGGACAACCCACTAAAAAGCTAAGACTCCAATTCCATATTCTTTACATGTAATGGTCAGGTGTTGCAATGCTTTAGTTTGCATTATTTTGCAATCAGCCAATAATTTTAGGCACGCTCTTAATAATGATGGACTTTATGTTCAGATGAAAAGCAGCAGGTCACTTTATAACTTTTGTAAGATTTGAATTCCTCTTCCAGGTCCTTGGAACTATTCTTCGCTACCAACCAGAACAACAGAAGTGGCGAGCATATGAACGAGAAATCTCCTCATCTCTGTCGCAAGTTCTCCTCTCCCCCTCCACTCTCCATCTCCTCCCGCACTTCCTCACCCGTGCACGTCCGCAAGCTCTCCCTGCATTCACCCGTCAGCGGCAGGGTGGCCGGCCTGGACTTAAGCGGTAATCTCTCGGGAGTCAACCACAACGCGTCCCAGTCGGCCACCGGCAGCCCCACATCGGCCCACACGCCACAGACCCCGACTTCACAGACCCCAACGCCAACCGCCACTTCTCCCCCTCCGCCTCTCTCCGCCACCTCTCCACTGCAAGACCAAATGCCCCCAATGGCCTCATCTCCCGACCAGAGTCCGAGCCTGAGCACGGAAGGCGATGACGTACCCAAGATCGACCCTTTTTGTGGCAAACTGAGAAGAAGCATACGAAGAGGTCAGCGATCATTTAATGAATATCCAATTTAACGCATTTGGCAATCAAAGAGTCTGATGGACGAAAGGTTTGCGCGTGTGCAAACTTGATTACTCAGGCGAACGGATGTGGAAGCTGATCTCCTTAACCGAGCACACGAGGGAGTTGCACTAAATTACCACACAGCTCATTTTGCGAGTTCTGGGAGGCGTATATGCATATAGATTAATTCGGCGCAGGCAATGTGATTTATCAAGCCTTGGATGGATTGCTGAAGCTCATTGTGAGTCTTTAACTCTTTCACTGCTATTGACGGCGATAGACATCCAGACCATGTTGACTGATAGTGGCTACTGGCAACCGGTGACTTAAATGCAGGGGTGAAAGTGGCTAGACGTTTTTGCTGGAACTCACTGTATTAAAGTCCTCACATCTAAATGCAAAATCTCAATTTTAACTACTTTACAACATAACTTAAGTACATACCTGTCAAGTTGTACGGTTTCGGCATAATTTGTACAAGTGAGCACTGATTTTTAAATGTGTACACCGTACATTCAAAATCTGTACGTTTTTCGTGCATTAAGTTTTTTTTTTCCTCAGTTTTTTTTCCTCAGTTCGGATTTTGTCACCGTTTCGGCAACGAGACATTTTGCGTTACTACGTTGGTTGAGTGATGCGAGAAAAGTCAGAGACACGGAGAGAGAAGAATGTTCGTTGTGACGCTGTAGCAAACGCGATGCTAGGCTAGGTGGCTCCAATATTTCCTGACTGTAGCCGACAGCCTACAATCTAGATAACATATCACATGCATATAGAACTACATGCAAAATGACAGACTTGGCGGTGTTTGTAAACAGCCGCCATTTTAAAGTAGTAGACTTCTCAGAAAGGCTCTGTTGTAGTGAACCTTCCTAATAAAACCTAAGTAAGTTTTTATCTAAAATACTCCTAAATCAGCAAAATCTTGACTTGAATATATCTTATAAATGATGAAACTGTTTTAAAACTTTCACGTCGAAAGTAGACAGAAGGGAACTAATGCAGAAACGGGAACAATTTTAACAGCTTTAACAGTTGATTCAAACCATTAAATGACTTCTAAACATAACAAAGTTGACTGTTTTTTGAAAAAATGAAAAGAAAAAAAAAACATGAACGATAACACCAGTTACTTTGCCAAGTAACTAAATACTCTTACATTCATGTAACTGAGTTACTAACTCAATTACTTTTTGGGAAAACTAATTTGTAACTGTAATTAATTACTTTTTAAAAGTAAGATTAACAACACTGGTCATAAAGATGAAGTCTGCGGAATGAAAAGGGACGAAAGTGGAGATTTAATTCTGCCAATTTGTTGCCGAACACAATTTGCCTGCAACTATTGCTGATCACTTCTCAGAATTAGCAAAAGAAATGTTCCCTGACTCAAAGACTGCATTTGTAAGTTAATTTTATCAATTGACCTTTTTAATTTATAATTGGACACACTAACCAATTACCTTCAAGTCAAACTGAATTGCGAGCTGAAATGCAGCCATCAAAAGACATGATAGAAATTGCGAAAAGTGCTACATACAATTATAACAAAAGTCACTATTAAATTTTAGTAATCATGATGTAGCTGAAGATATTGATTGTTCTTTCAGGTTATATGTTACAATATTACCAATATATTCCATATTATTTTAAAAATTGAGTTTTATTTTTGTTTCATATTGCAACGTTGTAAGATTAGTCACCAATTTGTAAGGGCATACCTCACTATTTGTAAGATTGCCAACGGCCTCAGGTTGACATGTATGTAAGTATGTACAATTGAAGATAATAGGTATTGTATCAATGTATAAACATTGACTTTTTTGTTTTAATAAAGATGCAAGTAACATGCATTAACAAAAATAAATACAAATGACTCTTAAGTTATGCACATTGAAATGGAATGAAGTGGTACCTCAACATACGATTGCTTCGATACACTATCTTTTCGACATCCGACATAAAATTTGACTCGCCGTTTGTTTCTACACCCGAAGACATGCTCGAAATACGATGACATGACAGCACCGCAGACGTACGCACGGTGGATTTTCTGTAAGAGAAATCAACACAGGTTTCAAAAAGGTCTGTACAGGTGGTGAAACAAGGAAAAAGGTGACGCTTACCATTGAAATGAAGATGCAAATGATAGAAAATACGAGTGTGGGGTGCGCATCCTTGAACTGGCTCAACAATACAGCCGTAGAACATCTACGATCTCCACGGTCCTCTTCTGACCTCAGTTCGCCAGTTTTTATAAGTTAAGGTGACGATTACAGTATTATTGTGGTAACATCGCCAAAGAAAACGCCAGCTTCGTCAGGTTTTTATCATTTATCTCAGAACTTGTCCAACACAACACGCCTACTGTCTGCCGTACTTGACGGCGTTCTCAACAAAAAATTAAAAGTGAAAGTAAACTTTCAACCGCACCGCTCCCTCTCTCTGTGTCACTTCAGTGACGCGGTGCTTCAGGTACATATGACCATTTTGACTTACAAACAAGGTCCTGGAACGAATTAACTTCGTATGTAGAGGTACCACTGTGTATTTTAACGATAACGCAAATACTGACTTTTAAATTATGAGGAAATAAATAAGTAGCCTAACATAAATGAACATAAATAGAACCATACTGTATGTGCACATTAACATTAAGTTGTATATCTTTAAATGTGTACAATCCAAACTAGGCTTGTCAAACGTTGGTCTGCTCTGTAACGAGGGTTTACTCTAGATTCACTTTTTTTCCTCAAGCGTCATTGACCTGTTGATCAAAAAGAGTAAAGGCGGCTGGTGTGACATCGTTATCTCATTTTATTTGTGCGTTAAGTCAGCTGAAGAAGATCTCCGAGCCTCACGCCCTGGCTTCCTCTAATTGCGGCGCTAAACGTCTCCTGGTGCCGAGGAGGCAACCGTGTCAGCACATCCTCTCGCATCACATGTGCGCTCGACCGCGTGCATGGGTGACACACATTAGCGAGCGTGTGTCACCTCCTCTGTGTATATGCCTCGTTACTGCACTTGACTATTCATGGTCATCCGCACAAGCATTTTCCCAACGTTTATTGAGAAGGAGTGCATGTTTTTCAAACTCGCTGACAGTTTTTTTTTTTTCCAGGCAGCAGGTCTGAAGAAGCTATTTTGTATACAAAATATTTGTGAATAGAACCAGTATACTACATGTTTTTCATCGTTTCTGTTTTTTTTGCCTTTAGCTGTCTTAGAGTCCGTGTCACTGGAGAAAATCATTCCTGAGTCTCCTCAAGGCAGTGAAGCAGGAGACATGTCCCCATGTCGCTCTCCGTCCACGCCGCGACATCTCCGCTTCAGGCCCCCGGGAGGTAAGATTTTGTGTGCAGGCAGCCCTGGTTCATTACAAAAAGTAACCGAATACATGTTCAAGTTGAAAACACTACAGGTTATTAGACATTAGAGACCGTCAATGTTTGGGATCAAAATGTGGGTTGAGGAAAGGTTAGTCAGATGAATCTTAAAGAATATGTGTTGAATTTACAACATGCAACACGCCTCAATATACAGTAAGCTACTGTATATACCGTATTGGCCCAAATATAAGACAGCGCTGATTATAAGACGACCCCAACTTTTTCAAGACTCAAGTTTGAAAAAATACTTTTTGAAAACCAAATTTTTATACAGAAAATGATTACAGTACATCTGAAACAAATGATTATAACAGTATATTTAAGAGAAAAAGCATGTCATTTTGCCTCATTCAAATCTTAATATCTGAACATTTAAATATGTTGACTAAAGTGCAATCACATTCATAAATAAATGGCTTCTGGTTTTTGAAATGTAAATAAACCAATCTATACAAAATTGCAATAACCGCATTAACCATCAAAGTGAGGTCTAACTGTAATAGTAGTCTTGAAACAAATCGGAATAAGGAAAAACATTGCAATAAAATAATGCAAACTGGTTTAACTTGAGAGTAGCTGAGCTCTGTCATGACAGAATATTACTCCTCAAGTTCAGCATTCGCTTCAATGATATCTGGCGAATGTCTAGACCCCGAATATAAGACGACTCCCACTTTTCCAGTCTTATTTCAATGCAAAAAACACTGTCTTATATTCAGGCCAATATGGTACTACAGTATATCACTATAACACTATATCAATGTGACTTAATAATCAATGAATTAGAATTTTAGTGCCTGTGACAGCATTAAAAAAAAAAAATCTTAAATAGCATTATTATGTGAATTACAATCATATTTTGATACAATTCGACTATATAAAATAATTTTGCAAAGGGCAGATGACAACAAAATTAATTTTTTAATCTTCCGTTTAGCCTATCATTATAGCGCTTTCGCGTCCCCAGCTTGAGGATGACGTCGGCCGGGTCATGATTTCAGCTGATTTAGAATTCAGCCCATTGAGGAGGACAAATTAGAACGAGGAAAATTGCGACAGAGAGCAGCAAAATGTCATTGTTTCAATCTCTCTACTTGAATATTTTTACAAGATATTCTTTTTATCCAAGTATTTTTCCCCAGTTGCTAAATAAATGGTGGGGTCATGAAAAATAACAGTCTTGTGCTAATTGGAATATGAAATATTAAAAATGGATTTATTCAGGACGAGAGGGCAAAAATTACTGCAGAATGGTAAAAACTGTCGACTTCTTGCACCTCCCAACGGTATTTTTGCCACTGGAGTTAGTCAGGCTTTTGCCATTTCCTTATCCCGGCTTCGGAGACGGAGGAATGAGCATAAACAAAGCAGGAGGCATGACACCTAGCAGACACGCTAACCCGAACCGAGCAGCGTTTTTTTCTGAGGCGGGCAGGCAGTGCTTGTCGCCGGGGAGAGAAGGGGAAATGCAGAAAATGACGAAATCACACAAAATGACCCCAACTAATGTCACACACGGCGGCGCGGTTGATTGTCTCCACCGATCGGCCAGCCTACGTTGGCGAGCAGGCAGTGCTCGTTGCCGGGGAGAGAACGGAAAATGCCGAAAAAGACAAATCACATAAAACTACCCTAACCCCGCCGCCGGGGAGAGAAGGGTAAACGCCGAAAATATAAACAAAACCGGAGTAGTATTATCACCCACAAAATGCAAGCCACCTCCTTATCAAAACATTTACCATGATCCCAGTATTTGACGTAATATAAAACACGAAGCTTACCGTACTCACTTAGTCATCCGTCCGATGGTCTCTTGATTGTCGGACTTGTTTTGCCCATCGCGGTGAACAAGAATGTTTTGGAAATCTTAAAAGCCTCACACCAGTTTACCTGGTACAGTAACAAAAGGCTGCAGCACATTGGGCTAAAGTGATGTGAAAAATAAAAGAATTAATCCGCAATATCAGATGAATCCGCAGTCTATCTGCATGCTGTAAAGCAATGGCTGTGTTGTGTGTTGCTGACCCGGTTGACGTCACATTCGCATTCTTTCTTAACCTGAGACTGGAGCAGGAAGTCACTCATTTTTGTGTCGCGGAATTCAAAAAATTGAATAAATAAAACGATCGCTTCGAGCGGACCTCTAACAAGCGTACCATTTCATTCAGTAGCATAAAATACTGTGTGAAATATGAAATAAACATACGTTTTGCTGTCATAGGCACTTTAATGTAATTATTTCATTTTCTTGCAACAGGCATTGTTAACTCATTCACTGCCATTGACAACAACAGACGTCCAATCCATGTTGATCAACCTTAGAGTCAAAATGATGGGACACCTATTGCTGACAATGGCACTGAAACGTGATCATTTACTACCAGCCCTGCCCGTTCAAACGTATATGACTGTCATTTGATATGATTGCCGTCAATGGCAGTTACTTCATCATTTTGATGGTCATCCTGTGATCCTACAGTCCAGTCAGGGGAAAACTCGCGCTGCGCAGTTTCTCCTGCCTCCGCTTTTGCCATCGCCACAGCAGCAGCGGGGCATGGCACACCACCAGGTACGCAGTTGCGCGCACACACACATACACCCACACAAACAAAGCGGAGCATTGGAAAAACTCTCCGCTGTGGTCTGTCTCTAAGTGATGCCGTAAATTATGCTTAACATTCATCCTTCTCTGAAAAAAGAAGATTCTCACATAAGAAAGCTTGATGCAGATGATAGTATATGGACGTTATGATGATCTTCTGTTGAACAGTGTTCAACAACTCTGAAAGAACTTGTGATAAAGAATTCATCATCCGACGCGCTGCAACCAACAGAGTTCTAAACGTGTTGAGGCACTGGGTCTCCAAACACTCACAGGTGAGTTTATTTTGGGCTGCATGTGTCATTCGCTTATTTTAAGCGAATTTTGCCACATGCATCGCACTATTCGTACCACATTGTTGTGCAGTCAATTGGATCAGTGGTTTCTCTTATGCTGGGGTGTCAAATGTACAGGGTGTCCAATCCGGCCTGTTCTGCCTGACAGGCGCATTGTTGGTCATTCATACTATATAAAGATGTCCTATATGATCGATAAGAGCATTTAAAATAATTTTGGAAAATTTCAGCATTGCTTTTGCGCCAATATGTATGTTGGCTTAAAAATCAATGTACAAGCCTACAGCCTTTGTATGTGGGCTGGTCACAGTTTAGCACAGCAGCTATGCTTAAAATGACCTCTAGATGTCTCCAAATGAAGATGTTTGGGATTTGTTAGGTGATATTATCACATATGACTACTCTGTTACCAGACAGAAATTAAGAGTCACTAAGAAAAGTAATAAAACGCATTTTGTTCTTTTATTTTCCACAGAGTGTTTATTTGGAAAACCTCGACGTAATTGCATTTATCATTACTGAAGCCTCAATTGGGCCATCACAATACAATAAGCCATAATATGACCGCACATATCGGTATCTGTTTGATGTCAGTATCGGATTTTTGGAGTTGGACAAAATCTGGATATCGGTTGTCGGTTAAAAAGTCATTATCGGATAACTAAAAAAAAAAAAAAAAAAACATACAAAATCACATACTTTAATCTTGACACAGGTGATGTGAAACCGCATATTTGTGATTTGCATGCTTTGTTTTAACAGTAAAGCGTTTTTGAGCATCTGTAAAAATGCTGTCCAAATAATATTAATGATTATTATTATTAAAATTAACTCTTTGGCTTCCACTGATAACGATAGATGTCCACTTGACTCAAACTGATTGGCAAAAAATAAACTTGTCTGGCCAAAATGAGATATAATTGCCATTAGGGCTGCAGCAAATATTTTAGTAATCAAGTATTCTACTGAAAATTCCATCGATTAATCGAGTAATCGGATAAAACATTTTTTTTTTTTTTTTTTTTTTAGGTAAAGAGCAATTATAAATATACATGAGAAAACAAGACATTTAATCTAATACTGAACTATTTTTAGACAATCAGTGTCTTTATTATAAATGTACATTGTTGAAAACAGCCAACAATTGCATCTCAGATGTGATTCAGATTCAGATTTCAGATTCAGATTCAGAATATTTATTGTCATTGTTACAAAAAAGCACAACGAAACTTTGTTTGGAGCATCCATCCAGAACAAACAAATTCACTGCTTTCCCTCAAAAAATCTTAGATCTTATCAAGAATTTCTTATTTCTTACTTAAAAATGTCATTACGCTTGATAAGTGTCCAGTGACCAGTGCTACTTGGTGTTTTAGCCATTAATGACTACTGAGCTAAAATTGAAAGTTAGCTTTATTGTATTTTTATTTTACACCCTCATCACTCTACAGTGCTGTGTTTTTACAGATTAAATAACGGCTGTATGAAAGATATGTTAGCCACGCATCGACAGTCGTCATAATTAATAAAAACCTAGCCCTCCTTAGTGCTAACGTTACGTTAGTCCAATTTATTAGCGCTACGTTAACCTAATTTTACCCTGTCTCGACTATCGCTCCTCAGCTCTAGGAGTAAACGGGGTGCCTTCGGTGGAGCTGTATCATTGAAGACGTGCTATAGTGGTATACAAGCGCTGTCTTACAGTGAATACATGAAAAAGTGTTCGCCTTGGTTTCCAGCTTTCTTGGTGCCTTTCTCTTCGCTTTCATCGACTTCTTCATCGTTACCTCTATATTCATACATGGTTGAAGTCAAATATATCCACCACCTCTGTCTTCTTCCAGTACACACAGGACGTCAGCACGTAGGTGTGCATTAAAAGTAGTCCGGGCACAAGGTCATACTTAGAGCTTGCAAAATTAAGCGATTGCTCGAGGCGGAGAAAATTCCTCGATCAATTTTTAAAATCCAGTTACTCGAATTATTCGAGTAATCGTTTCAGCTCTAATTGCCATGAATGTGGCCCGCGAACCAAATTAGTTTGACACCGCTGCTCAAATGAATAGCACAGTTCTCTGTATGAATGTGCTTTTAGTTCAACCACATTTATCCTCTCTATGACTTTTTGTACAATCATATTAAACGTCCTCCTATTACCGACAATCTCACACACGCCATGAAAGGGCCAAGGAGCTTGTTAGAAGTAACCTTTGGGAAGGCGAGATGGAAAAGAAGAAAGCGTTCAAAATGTGTAGATGGCAAAAGCATATCAACAATTCAACAGTGCTGACTGATAATCAATCACATGGTTGGTTGTGAGAAAAGCTAGTGTAAGCTTGAAAAAAATATTAATAAATGCTAAATGAATAAAGCAGATGGAAAATTAAATAAATATGGAATAATTTAAAGCAACGGGTAATATTTAAATATTAAACTACTGTATGCATAAGAAGTATGAAATAATAAAAGGTATCTGACATGCGTGGGGCCAAATTTCAAACTTGTAACAATTACATTTATTTCACCACCTTCTATCTTGTACATTACTATGAATCAGTAGCTTCTTGTTTTACCCGATTTATTTTATTTTATGGCCGAAATATTAAAGCCTGTATAAAATGGGCAAATTGGATATTTTTAATCAGGTGTTTTTGTTTTTTTATTTTTTTTATTTTGTTATTTTATTTATTTGTAATTGTTTTATAATATAATGACTTTATTATTCATTCATCCATTTAATAATGCTTCAGGATTTTTATTTGGTTTGGATGGTGATTAGCCAGTCATTGCATTTACTTTCAAACATTATGTTATGAATAGCTTGAGCTCAACTTTTTGTTCTTGTGTTTGCATAATGAGGACTTTGAAATGAACGGAGAACTGAAAATTTCAGTCATGTGCCTCCTGGAGGAAGTCCTCCGAGACCCGGACCTTCTGCCTCAGGAGAGGAAAGCCACTGCCAACATACTTAGGTATGCGCACACAATTCCAATTGTTCTTTTATTGAGCAGCACAAGGATATACTGTATAACATTCCGTATGTTTCAGTGCAGTATGCACAATGTCTTGTAAAATTACTAGACTCCCGGAGCCTGTCATTCAAGTGCTCCAGTGATGTCAATCAAAAAAATATTCCGTACTTTCCTTTGCGACATGGGCGGTTGAGTGGTTAACACGTCCATCTCACAGTTCTGAAATTGGAGTTTGCCATTGGGCAGAGACGACTCAGGCAAGTAGAGTAGCCAAAGATTTTGCTACAGTAAGAGTAGTGTTACTTCAAAATCATATTACTCAAGTAAAAGTACAAGTAGTCATCCCCAAAAAATTGATTCAAGTACAAGGGGAAAAAGTATTCGGTGAAAGGAATACTCAAGTAATGAGTAACATTGTGAGTAACTGCTTATAATGTGTGATGTTTTTTAAACATTGGTATAATTTTTTTACTCAGTGCGACATCTTCTATATGAACTGTTATTATATTGTAGTACAACCTTTTACATGAACAGACCAGAAAAATCCACAAAAACCATCAAATTCCGACTAGAAAATTAGAAATGAAACATCACCAGTCCCAAAGAGCATGAGTGCCCTCTAGTGAGTAAAAAAAAAGTCCTCAAATGAAATTAAAATGACTTTACCACAATATAAGCCATCAAAACTCAGTGCAAGCAGTGGTTGGAAGTTAACCAGGCCTGCAATCACTGACCTTTAAATTCTTAGTAACCTATTGTACTGTGATGTTTTATTGTAATCTTTTGTTCATTTTTTTCTTTTTGTGTCTTTGTGTTACCTGCCTAGGGACCGTGGATGTAAATTAGCATTTTTGCTACAATGTGGCGTATTTACATCATTTCGATGTGTCTAATAGATGTTCATCAATGTGCACGGTCCCTATTAAATAAATAAAATTTCAAAGCTTACAAAGATTTCAAAGCTTTTTTAAAGATTGAATATACTAATTTTTCGCATAAAAAATTCTGTTAAGCTTATTTTCAGCTATTTTTCTTGTTTCAAGAAGTCCAAGTGAGTAAAATTTACCTGAAGCTCTAGCAGATAATTCCACTTATTTCTAGTAAATTTACACTAAAAACAAGGGAAGACCTAGTTACCTAGTTTTAAGGAGGTGTGTTTTTGCAGTGTGTGTGGTCACATGACATAATTTTTACATCTGATTGGTGTCCTGGAGTCATTTGGTTATTTTTGCAACGTCTGATCGATGAAACTGGTAGAGCCACCCTGCTGGAAAACACAAAGTCAAATCTAATGTGTAAAATAAAGATGAAACATGTGGTACGACTAGTGTAATTTTTTCCTTTTCACAAATCTACTCAAGTAAAAGTAAAAAGTATGGCGTGGTAAAACTACTCTTAGTATATGAAAGTTATTCAAGTAAATGTAATGGAGTAAATATAACTCGTTACTACGCCCCTCTCCCATTGGGTGTACACCGCTAACCGCTAAAGTTAGCCGGATGGGCTTCAGCGCACCCGTGACCATCGTGAGGATAAGCGAAACAGAAGATAAATGAATGAATATTCATTTAGTGAAATACTTCAACCTGTTTGTTTGGTTGATTTAGTGCCCTCTCTCAAGACGAGCAAGATGATGCCCAGCTGAGGATTGAAGATATATTGCAAATGGTAAGAAAAAAATCCAGTGAGACTCTCCATTCATGTAATTGCACTCCAATTTGTAACTGTTGATAGCAAACCCCTTCGTTTTTCCATCCCCAAGCTGGAACTGAGGAATTCTTAATTTTGTTTTGAAATCGCTTGTTTTATGAGGGCTGCTTCTTTGATGAAAAGGGCATCCCTCATGTACTTAAATGGTGACACTGGAGCACCCAAGTACACATTTAATTTCCCTTGCTACTTTCCCAACAAAGCCCCACAAGTATGAGACCTTTGGTTGTCCTCATTAAGTCATGGCTGATAGGTTCTCATATAAAAACTATTTGTCATAGCCAAACCTCTTATGAGATACATAAGGTGCTGCTTTGACGTAGGCCAACATTAAAGTGAATAAGAGAGAATATGAAAGAAGTTCAATCTGCCAACCCTTCAAGTCAAAATTAATTGGAGGTCTCTTAATTATGCCATTAGTTTGTGGGTTAATAGCATAGCCATTGTTTGTGTGTGTGTGTTCAGGCAGACTGTCCTAAGGTGGAGTGTTTTGAGTCATTGTCTGCAATGGAGCTGGCCGAACAGATCACTCTGCTGGATCACATCGTCTTCAGGAGCATCCCTTACGAGTCAGTGGTCGTGTAGTACAGTGTATAATACTTCATGTGCTTTGCTATATTTCGTGAACCGATCATTCTCTATATTTTGGTGCTATTCCTTTGTGTTCTCTTCACCATCTGTCTCTCAGAGAGTTCCTGGGCCAAGGCTGGATGAAGTTTGACAAGACAGAGAGGACCCCATACATTATGAAAACAAGTCAACATTTCAACGATGTGAGTAGAATTGAAAACTTTTTACACACCAAAACATTAGATAAAAGTAATACCGTGTTTTCTGCAATATACAGCACACTTGACTATAAGCCAGATGACCCAAATTTCCTAAAATGTAAAGAAATAACTGATATGCATTTAAGCCACTGACGTTAAAGTCCCAATGTCACCTCATGGGGTACTTTACTGAATTTGGTTTGCTGTTGTGAAGAGGTGAGAGGTGTAAATGTAAGATATTTACAGAGATTTGATTGAAATGCAACAAAAGCTAATGTTTTTGTGTAATCACTCAATTGCGCGATGTGCTGGTGATTTTGCCTCAGGTTCGTACCAGTAGAGCAGTGGTGTCAAAACGGTCCTCAAAGGGCCGCAGTGGGGGCTGAATATCATTCCAAACCAAACGAGATGAATACCTTTTCACCAATCTGGTGTCTTACAAGTGTAGTCAGTTAATTGCAGTCAGATGCTGCTTGTTTTAGCAGAAACCTCATTGGTTCAACTGTCTGTGCTGGATCTGTTGGAACAAAGACCGGGACCCACTGCGGCCCTTTGTGGAATCGGTCTGACACCCCTGCTATTGAGTACAGGTAGTCCATGGGTTATGACAGACCCGACTTGAGCGATTTAGACTTTACGATGCCTGTGTCTCGTCTGGTTTTTTTTGTATTTTTTTTGTATTTTTATTTTTTAATGTTGACTTTTTTTTTTGTGATGCATGCTTTTATTTTGGCGCAGGAATCATAGAACAGGAAGCGAGCGCATGTAAAGACACGCCCACCCCACACACGCACACACAGAGCAGCTGAGTGACAGAGGTGACAGCCTCCGCGCACATTTGTTGCTTGTGAAGAATTCAGAGGCTATGGCTGTATATAACCCCTTTTGTGCTCTTTATTGTGCGTTTTCAATTGTGGTTGAAAAAGTTTATGTGATTGTTTTTGATGATGTGCGGACGCTAACTGATTCATGCTAATCGTTTGTTATTGATGTATCAGCAGCTACTTGTAAACCCAAATTCAAATTGCTGTTATTGAAGATGAGACTGATGAGTGTGTGAGAGGCATTTTTCAAATGTCCCAAACTTCAAGAAAACACATTCATCAAGGTTTCCTGGGCTGTAACATCTCTATGCCAGCACGTCTGCTATAGGATGCATTCAGACTTTGCTAGAAGACGTACTCTGTACTTTTCAAACTAAATTTCCCGAGCCTCCAGGGTCATAGAACATTTTGGAAGACTTTTGCGTACTTGTGAGCAGGCACCATCATTAAAAAAAAATACATTGGGATAATGGTTAAAAAAAAAAACGGGAAGTTTGTCCTTGAAAGTTCTTAAAAGGTGTTTAAATTTGGCCATGAAAAGGTATACAAACCCCGCAACTCACACCCACTTTACACTCATTAACCCTTCAAGACAAGTAGTGCCTCTAACAGGCCGTTAATTAAAATGACCTAAGGAGTCATTTGCATTTCAGAAAGTAAGTACAATGCTATTCTGACCCTTAAAAATCCACATATACTTTATTTAAAATACAAGTGGTGGCCAAAAGTCCGAAAACAAAAAGGGATCTGGCATAGTTGTAATTTTGTTGCTTGTGTTCCTAGATGAGTAACCTGGTGGCATCACAGATCATGACCCACACAGACGTGGGATCCAGAGCCAGCTCCATCGAGAAGTGGGTGGCTGTAGCCGACATCTGCCGCTGCCTCAACAACTACAACGGTGTGCTGGAGATCACGTCGGCGCTTAATCGCAGTGCCATTTATCGCCTGAAAAAGACGTGGGCTAAAATCAGCAAACAGGTAAACAGATGTCACCCTCCATAACTTTTGACAGAAGTGGCAAATATGCTCAAGGGGCCTCAAAGTCTCACTGTCACCTCTGGGAGTAAATTACTCAATTGACATCTCGGGAAAGCTCCACCCCCCCTTAGTTACGGTTGCTATTCCGACAAGCTTCGCCACTCTAACGGCACAGCAATTGCAGGCAGAGATACATCCTGGAGTGTTTTAAGTGGTTTATTTTGGTGCAATACCAATGCGACATTTTCCAGATTGAGGCTAGTGGGTTTACAATATGCTGCAGATAGCTATATTTAAAATATAAAAAATGGTAGTAAGCTATCAAGGCAAAAGCGTACTGGTGGAACCCCATAGCAAAGCAAAATTGAAGATGAGATCTTGTTTATGTCTCATTTAAATCTCTGAGAAATGAATCAGCAATAATCGAGACCAGAGTGGTTTTCTGTTTTCTCAAATTTGTCTCATAGTGAGCATTACATGAGAAGGTCTTGAGAATAGTTCTACTGGCATGACTTTTTAATAAAGTCTCACAGTTGTCTCCTTTCAAGATCTCACCAAGAGACAACTATGAGTACTTGTGTCGATCTCAAATGTGTCTCAATTTTATCTCCTTACTTGGAATCACGATCTCAGTACTGTCTCAGTAAAAGATATGGATGAGCAAAGTATTTTATTTCTTCAACTTGCCTCAATGCTGCCTCTTTTACTGATCTCGCCAAGCAACCCTATATTGTGCCAGTCACAAATATTTCTCAATTTGATCTTTCCAGTCTGCAATTGCTCATTTTGGGTTTTCAAGATTCTTTCATTGTAAGAAAGAATAGTGTCTGCTCTGACATGTCCAGTCACATCTTAAATCATCTCATGCCAAAATCCGACAAAATATTATGATTGGTAAAATAATTAAATAACTGGTATCTGGTTCATTTGGTTCAACTTGTTCAATGTGAAAATTAGAGACGTGAACGAAAACTCAGCGCCGAAAACTATCGGCCACAACAAATGCATTATCGGTTTTTGGTTTCGAAGACCAAAAGTTTACCACAAAATAGTGTGAAGAACCTTAGTCCTCTTGTTTGACGATGTAATCAAAACAGGCAACACGCTGGCTGACGATGTCTCGCTAAAACTACTGGCTCACAGGCAACATGTCTGCGATTTGGAAGTTTTTTTTTTTTAAATATCAAAGAAATATATAAATTTGTAAATGAACCAAAATATAATAAATTTTCTTCATCGTTGCTACACGCTCTTTCTAAGTTGCTTTCCATTGATGTGCCGCGTCACAGCGAGCACAGTGCATCTGAGCCCGTACGTGATCACTGGTAGAGAAGTCGTTCCCAGAGGTTGTGAGTTCAACTCTCTGTCCTGATGAATTCATCTAAGTATCCTTGAGCAAGACACTGAACCCCTTGTTGTTGTGTCACCAGCAGGTAGATGAGGATATAGTATCAAAGCGCTTTGAGTGCCTGAAAGGTACTGTACAAGTATAACTCCATTTTTAATTAAGAGAATTTCTCTTCTCAAATATTGCTGAAATCTGGTTTTCTCAAATCAGTCTCCTTTGTCTCAATGATGTCTTTGCTCATTTTGACTCATCTAGGAGCATAAACTCAGAAACAAATAAGCAGAGAATGAGATAAATTTGAGATGATCAAATTCGTCTCACGAAATGAGATTAAGCAACAGATGTGTAGCAAATTTTTGCTATGGGACACTTAGAGCCTAGTAAAGGGTTGGGATACTAAGGTGTCCTTTCACAAAATATTACATGAAAAATAAAAACAAAATAAGTTCAAGGTGCTTATTAGGACGCTATATTTACTATAAAAAAGGAAGCAACACTTTAATGTTAGCGCAGTGAGCAGACTTTGAACAAGGGCATGAGCTTAACCAACTTTAACTAATTAAACATACACTTATAGGCTTATAGATGTTGTAGCGATGACATCCTAGTAAGATAAAATATTTGATAACAGGGACTACAACTTTGATGTACAGTTTTATGAATTTTCTTGCCTCTACTGAAGTATTTTAGGCGGACAGCTCGCTAGTAGGCCTCTGGCGTTAACTCAATCCTACCTTAAGAGAACACGTCTGTAAACTTGTTTCTTTTGTTGACATTTAGCTGGGAGTGACACCGTACATCCCAACTTTTTAATCCATCCGAATCCAGTTTTTTTTTTTTTTTTTTTTTTTTTTTTTTCCGAAAAAAACAAAAACACATTTATACTGATACACCTGGGGTTGATCATGGCATTTTACTGAAGACTGCTTTGACCAAGTGACAAATGAAGTTTTTCCAATGAAGAATTGTTGACAATGACATTGGAACCAAAACAACAAGCTATGGTTGCTAGCTCGTCGCCAAAAGTGCACCAGTAAAAACCTTATTTAAATATTTTCAGACAAATGATTCTTTTTTTCAATTGCTTTGCTTGCATCTGTAGCCCTTTTCACACACATATCCAGGGAAATTCCCGTGTAAAGTGACACGGGATTTACTTGCGTTGTTGCTTTCATGCATGTAGAGATGTCTCGAGAATGACGCTGGTTGGACACTTTCACAGACTTGTCCGGTGTTGCCCACTGGCGCTCTCTGTGCAAGGAGGGCTGCTGGCGCGATTTTATAACCTGGACATTATGTCATTTTGGTCTGCATCGGCTCTCAGAATGTTGGTCAAATCGTTTTTTGTTCCGGAGGGAGCGTTCCCGACATCGTAACTGCAGCCAATTTAAGCTCATCAAGACTGTATTAAGCCCAGGCGATCCAAGAGAAGGATGGAAGGAAGAATCCCGCTGGCTTAGGAAGGAAGTATCCCACTGGCTTTGTCTTGTTGTCTTATCTGCTCTCTGCCTATAGCTTAGGTTCATATTTTGTTGATCCTCGTCGACCTACTGTCACTGACCCATTGTGTTTTTCCCCCTTTTCCACAGTAGCAGACCCTAACATCAGCAACAAAATAAACCACATATTTCCAAAGATGGACAATAGACTTTCTTCCTTTGCTCTACGATCGCATAGCAAATAAATCTCGTTATGTTTTCAGTTTCATTAGCTATTTCCAGCTTGCTATGTTGATAATTGCGATGTTTGTATACTGCTTTTCGTCTTACTGAGAAGAGGGAGGAAGTGATGATCGGCTCCCGATGATATTTACGTCATCAGCCATCGTGCTGTGACCCGGGAATTTAACCCCAGCTATCACACACGCCGCTTCACAGTGAGAGTCCCGGACATTATATTAAGACGAGACCCATGAAGTGTCTGCATAATCTCTGTGTTAAGGAAATTGTCTCCATATGCAACTGCTGCACGGTTAAATCCCGCGATTTTCCCGGTGTTTTGGAGTGTGTGAAAGGGGCTATAAGCTGGTATCACTTTAATAGGCATAAATGTAAGATATTTATCATTCAGTTGGTGCCCGAGAGCCAATGTAAATGGATAGAAAGATACTGATTCTGTTTCGAACTCATTATTTGCACTGTGTGATGGTGATTCTACCTCCAGTTCAAGCTGTGGAATGGTGAGAATCTCTCCAGAATCATGACACTGGAGCGCCCAAGTACACATTTAATTTCCCTTGTGACTTTCCCAACAAAGCCCCACAACAATGAGACCAATGAGACTCTCAATTTCCTATTCTGACTCATCGCACGATAAAGTCAACGAGTCTCGACTACTTTTTTCCACTGACTCGTAGGCTACTGCCAGAATCCCTTTTGATGCATCATTGGTTTATACTATGCAGAGTAGGGGTGGGAAATCATTTCACGATATTCTACAATACAACAAATAGAAAAATGAGCTCTTTTCATCCGTCTGCTGTCAATTTCAATTAGTTTATCACCAGTAAACGTCCAATCTGTTTGAACACCTCTTCAAACGGATTGGACGTGCATGGGCTGTCAATGGCAGCCAATAAGTTAACTTTGCAGCATTTCAGGTACTTTACTGTTAACTTTGGGTCTCTTCCTGTTGATATAGGGTCAGTAATGGGTCACTTCCTTTTTATTTTTGGTCACTGAACAGGAATTTACCAGAGAATATCCCAAAATAACTAGCAATTGAACTGGGACTATAACAACATCAACAAAAAGTGACCTGTAAATGCTCCCTAAACTGGGAAGACTGGCTGTGAATGCTTTGGTTTCAGTGCCAATGTTTGCGCTAGATATTCAGTCCATTTTGACTGGGAGGCATATGAACATTTGCTCCCGAATGGGTCGAATGAACAAATGTTCATTTGCCCCATCCCATTCAAAATGAATTGGGCAGCTAGCGGCGTCAATGGTTAACTTAGTTAACTTAGACACTATTGTAGTGGAAAATTTTGGCAGCAACCTGTTGGTTCCTTTTTTTATTTATTTTTTAATCAGTGACACCTTTTTAGAACGATATACTGTATTAATTTTTGACGGGAGCACATCGATAACCTTTTGGGATACAAAGTATCACCATTTCGATGTATTGTCACCAGTGTTCTTATTTTTGTCAGCAGTGAGTAATCTAATTAATTTTTCCATCTTGGCAACGCCGTTACCATTACTGAGGATGTACAGGCGTGCGTTACTATGCGTTACTACATTGGTGAATGACATGAAAAATGTCAGACACAGAGAGAGCAAAGCGGGGGGGGGGGGGGGGTCGTGACGCGGTTGCAAACGCGATTCTAGATGGTTCGGAGCGTTAGCATAGCATTCGCGTTCTCGCCAGCATTTAGCGTGGCAAGTGTCATGTTAAACGCTCGGGAAACTTTTTATATACAGTTCGTGGCGTTCAGATGGGTACAATTAAGTGAAAATAATAGATTGTTTTCCTGTTCAGTATGCATTATCATCACCAAGTGGTTTTTTTTTTTTTAATCCAAACAACAATAGCAAAGATGGAAGAGGGAAGAGATTCAAGCCTCCCCTGCATATTGGGGAAAAAAAAAAAAAAAATATATATATATATATATATATATATATATATATATATATATATATATATATATATATATATATTAGGGGTGTGATGGTATGCACAAGTCACGGTCCAGTACGACAGGAAGAACGCTTTTCTCTCACAGTGTTTGAAAGTTAGTTTGTATACAATTACTCTTATATAGGTGAAATTTTAAAAAATAATGGTGTGATATAGGGTGACCTATGTTTTTATTTTGAATTAGAGGGTTCAATTCAATACGTTACTACAAACATTAGAGCTGTCCCAACTAGTTGACATAGTTGACGTCATCGATGACGTAAATAAATGAAGTAATTTGTAACTGTAATTAATTTTTTAAATTAAGATGAACAACACTGATGGTCACACCCTAATGCAGAGGCAAACCGCTACAATTTTTTTTTTTTTTTTTGCACAATTTCATTGGTAATGAGTTTTTATAATTGATTTTTGAATACCTTTTGGCAAGATGCAATCATTTAATTACCGTGGAAAACTGTTGGGCTTTAATAAACATTAGCCTTTGCAGGTATTATTGGAATAAGATTTGTTTCTCTTTAGAAATGGCTTCCACCCAGGGGAAAATGGATGTGATTAGAAAAACAGAGAAACTGCACAAAGGCAATTGCATACAATGTTTACCATTTGCTCCTGGTGGACTTGTGATCATCAATGAAGCCCACTGATTTCCTAACATACTTCATGTTCTACTGCTGCACAGACTAGAGCACTGATGGATAAACTGCAGAAAACCGTGTCCTCTGAGGGAAGGTTTAAAAATCTGAGAGAGACCTTAAAAAAGTAAGCCTCATCGATCGTCGCCGTACAAGATTTCAGTCATGATCCTGGTCTCGTTCAGCTGCTCTTACCTGTTTGTCGCCTCAGTTGCAACCCTCCGTGTGTGCCCTACTTGGGAATGTATCTGACGGACTTGGCCTTCATTGAGGAGGGAACGCCAAACTTCACTGAAGAAGGACTTGTCAACTTTTCCAAAATGAGAATGGTACAAAAAGTGAAACGCTGCCTATACATCCAGATGCCTGATACTCGTTTCTTTCTAGATTTCACACATTATCAGAGAGATCCGGCAGTTCCAGCAGACGCCCTACAGGATAGAGCATCAAGTTAAGGTATGTGATCATCATTATAATCATACCGTACCTTGACTTTCCGTGGGAACTCATTTGACCTCTTCCATCCCATTCCCTTCATTTTTGTTGCCTTGCAGGCACTGTTGTTTTTGGCAGCCCTTTTAATATCCGTCTTAAGGTGCTTTCACACTAGCACTGTTTGGTCTGTTTTAAACGGACCAGAGTCCTTTTTCTCAGATAGTCGGCTTCGTTTTGTAAATGTGAACGCGCATTCAAACTCTAGTTTGGTCCAAACAAACGAACCCTGGTCCGCTCAAAAATCGTGGGTTTCGGTCCACTTTAAGCGCATCCTGCTTCACTTGTGAATGTAAGCGGACCAGGGTGCACTTATGCTACATTACTACCAGCAGCTGTGACGCTCAAAGCTCCATCTCCTCCAAGGAGGGAGGTATTTCCTTTTCCAAATGTGTCCAATCAATGAATGATCTCCTCCAAGGAGGGAGGTATTTCCTTTTTCCAAATGTGTCCAATCAATGAATTCGTCTATCGTCCACGTGATGCTACTCGGAAAGTTTGGATGGCGCAGTGTCAATAAGGAACCTTTTCAACAAGGCATTTGCAAGTGTTGTTGCGAGGTAGCTCTCCAACTGGAGCCAGGTCCTCTTGGTCTAATGTGAAAGTGCCCTTAGTCTTCGTCCTTTGGACGAAATACTTATTCGTCTTAGTCATAATAGTCATCTCAAAATGTGTTAGTCTTCATCTAGCTTTCGTCGATGAATACTCAAAAATTTTATATCAAGTTTTAGCTGAGGAATACTCAGTTATTGCTGTCAAGCAATTAAAATTTTCATCGCATTTTTCACATTTAAATTGGAGTTAACTCGCACTTTTTTTGGGGTAAAAAAAAAAATCAATTTTTTTTTTCTGTTCCGTTAGTTTATCAAATTTTAATACTAATGCTGTCAAGCTATTAAAAGAGTAATCACATTCAGTCCATTTTTACCTCACGATTAATCGCATTTTGTTGTAATTTTTTTCAATGTCAAAATAATGATGTATTTTAAGTTTTAAATACACCAATTAGCACTGGAGTTGATCAATGTGCTTACATAATTCAAATTTAAGCAACATGAGAAACCAGAGTTGGGCAACTTTACACTTATAAAGATAAATTAAACATCCAATATCCCCAAATCACTTAAAATAAAACAGCGCGCGAAGGAAACGTCATTAGCATGACCACTCAAAGTTCTGAGATAATAGTTAGAGCCCAGGTCCTGCATGGAGTTTCCATTTTATTTTTTTGGTACAATCTATACCACCGATTTTATTTTATATATCTTCATTTGTTTACTTTACATTTCTATATACATGTATACTTTAATTAAAGTTATCACTTGTTATCATTAGTTTAAAGGGTATGTCAACCCCTGGGGAAATGTTAATATTCCATCATTTATCCATAAACTCATGCCTTTTGTATTCATATATTGCCACTTCGTGTAATTACACACAAGAAAATGAGAGAAATTTGGATCGATTGTCAAGCTAAAACGACCGGCGCCCGAGATCTGGCAAATTGTGTGCGTGACGTCATTACAAGTGAAGAGAGTGCCACCGGCCACTAGGAGGGCAGCGCCTGTCTGCATCAATATAATTACTTCTAGTGAGGGGAGAATTAGGGATGTTTTGAGCTGTTTATGCTGTTGCATTGTGTTCGTCCTGCACATATTCCAGGTTCCCTCATGAAGAAACACCCCTCGTTGTCAATAAAAGAGAATTCAGAATTGACAGTGAGGGGTGTTTCTTCAACAAGAAAAAGGCTCAGTGCTTTATTATTGAATGGCGGCGATGATGGCGGACAATTTCGTTTCTAGTTTCAGCGACGAATCCGACGTAGAAGGACATAACGAATGTTCATCTAATGGTGACGAGGAGAGTTACGAAGCTTTAATTGGTGTTTTAGGTTACCAATTTGAGCCCAAACGAACGCCAATGCAGCGTAATGAAACGGTCATTGAGGGGAGCAGTGACACTGATGAAACATCGTCAGCAGATCGTGTGGGGAAACACCGAATGATTTGTTTTGCATTTCTTTTTGTGAAGCTGATACACCGTGACCGCAAAATAAAGTAATGTATAGAATAATTATCATTTATTGCGCTATCATAGCTTTTCGCTCTGCCAACAGACACAAATATGAATGGGATCAGAGGATTTGTTCTATATATTTTACGAGCGATAATTTATACATGTGTCCAGTCCTGTATCCAATGCGTGATATTTTTTAATTATAAAAGAGTATTCACTCTGGCCATTTCGAGCTTGGCTGCTCCCCTCCTTTGCTTAGCCTTCGCCTCGTTTGCCAGTCATCGTCCTCTTTCTTGATATCTCGGGACTGTTAGGTGGCTGCGCGTGTATGGTGGGCACCGCATCTGCTTTGAGCAGCAATCTTTTAGCAAAACCCGATTTCACTTGTCCATAGTTCGAGAAGCTTTCAGGTAGAAAATGCACACCACAGTGCCGGAGGCTCCGCTGGGTCTAGAAAATTAGCCCTCTTTGCACGGACGAACTTTACCCATTGTCTGCGTAGTCCAGCTTTTTTTTTCCGCTTTCGGGAACTCATGGATACTACATTCCAATAAATAGCTATTTGTACACCACATAGCACAGCAGTTTTGAACCATTTTAGTGATGTTTTGGTCAAACAAACCCGAACGCTACTCTCTCGTCGATAAAAAACAATGGTACCTGGCTCCGCCTAGACTTTCATTCACTTGCAGTGACGTCCCCGCCCCATTCGGCTTTTCCGGAACACTTTCGGAAATGTTCGTCATTTTCGATCTTTTTTCGATAATTGCTCATTAATGTAATTGATTTGTTTGTTAACTTTATCAATATTTGTTATCTTGGCACATAACGGTTCTATTGATGTCTCACACCCCCTTTGCGTTTTCATACCCTTTAATATTACTCATGATTTAAAAAAAAAAAACATTGTGAAGAATTACATAAAATGATCAAACTTAACAAAATAATTGTCGTCCAAAGCATATATAGAGTGCCACATTTTGGGTTAAAATGCCAAAGTTACCTTTGCCTGAGGACTTGGATTTCCCCCTGATCCTCCGTGTCGTTATGCTCAAAAATGGTGAGCTCCAGGCATCTGTAAAAGGAGCGCGAAATGCCTGGAGCCGCCATGCTAGAGGTTCTCGTGGTGCTTGAAAACATTAAATAAATTTCATTCAACGTGTTCATGCAATGCTCAATTAGGGATGTTAAGATCGCATATTTTTGCATCCGAGTCCAATTTTGTGAATATGTTGATACCGAGTTGGTTTTATTTGAATAAAAGTTCCAAACGTGTTACAGTACTGTACTTTTTACAGTACTTCCTCTTCCGTTTTTTCCGGGAGTATTGTGGAGTATAAAATTTTTATATATTTTTGTATCTTTTGGCAATGTCATTGTATTTCTGGATTATTTTGTCACTTTTTAGCCCTTAAAAAGTTAAAAAATATATAAATTAACCCTGAACGATATTGGAAAAAATTGACATCACGATATATATTGCCATGGCTCCACACTTAGTTTTTGCCTTGGTTGCACTGGTGCGACTAACTTTTTTCTTAAGATGCACCAGCACAAAACGTAGGTACACCCACATTTTTCATTGCATCACCTTTAACTTTTAATCACTCTCCATAACATTCATTCATTTGACCGCTAATCCTCACGAGGGTCACAGGGGTGCTGCAGACTATCACTGCTAACTAGTCTAGGCAGAAGGCGGGGTACACCCTGAACAGGTGGCCTGCCAGTCGCAGGGCAGATATGGACAACCATTCAGGTACACACTCACAACTGCTGATAATTTGGAGTGTTCAATCAGCATACCACGCAAGTTTTTTTGAGATGTGGCAGGAACCCGGAGAAAACCCACACAGGTACGGAAAGAACATGGAAACTCCAAATAGGAAGGCCGGAGCAGGGATTGGACCCACGATCACAGAACTGTGAGGTGGATGTCTCACTGTGCCGCTGTCATAATGTGAATTATTGTTGAACAAGAATAACGTAGAAGAACATCTTTGTTAAATGCTTCATTGAGCGAGTCCACTCAAATTCACTCACGCTTTGACGCTCACACTGCGGAGAACAGCCTCTGGACAATGAAGATATACTAAACGATGACAAACACCTTTCTGCCTTTGATCGTAGAGCTACCGTTCCTTCTCTCACTAGATCAAAGCAACAAACCTGTCAATCATCGTTAACTTTAACTACCAAATGCCAGCTGGACTTGTGACGAAAAAGCAACAGGTGGGAGGGCAAGAGGCTGTACAAGCACGAAGCAGAATTTTTATTATATATATATATATTTTTTTTTTTATTAAAAACCCGATCCTTTAATCCGATTCCAATCCATTGAAAAATGGCGCGATCGGCCCGATTTCCCATCACGCGATCGGATCGGTACATCCCTAAGCTTAAATGAATGCCACAATCCTCCTCAGTGTGACACATTTTGGCATGTACTACATCTCGGGCAGGCCGAGAGCTGCAAATCCATTGCTGTATTTTCATCCAAACATGATCGAATATGACCATAATGGATCGCGCCAAGTTGCCAGGCAGGTTGACGCTCATCAACGCGCCCTATTTTGGCCATCAAAATCAGGCTAACTACATATGCAATAAGAAAATATCACAAACTGTAAACATATGACGAAAACCATGGCGCATTTTTGCCTCTTTGTCGTCCCGTCAGATGAAAACCGTCATTCGTCTCATTATGTTTTAGTCTCCATAACGATGTTTTCATTATCGTCATCGTTGATGAAAACAACAATGCTTGCAGGTAACACAGTACCTCCTGGATAAGACTCTGATCATGGACGAAGACACCCTCTACGACCTCTCACTGAAGATTGAACCTAGGCTTCCTGCCTGATCGCTAGCGGCCCCCATTGGGCAAGCCGGAGCCTGATGAACTAGGACCCTCCGACCAAGTCTGCGCTACCGTGCGATCTCGTGCAACTGCCTGAAGAAGAAGCCCAGGAAATGTTTTGCAGACTGGGAACAGAATGACCGATGGTCCTCAAGAATGGCGTGAGATAAATGAGGTTGAAGGTTTTAAGGAAAGAGCATAAGGTGCTGCTACCTCCTCTCGCGGTTCCTCGGAGCGGCACCACTCGGTGGAGGGAGTGGATCGATTGAAATGTAGCATACAGAGAGAGCGGGACAGCCAGATAGCATTTCCGTGTCAGCGTATGTATTGTGTTGCGCCTCGTCCTTGTGCCACTGAAAAATGCTTTCGCCTGAATTTGCATGATTTCAGCTTGGGGTGTAAATGTCTACATGGCCTTCAGGTTCATCTGACTCCTTCTACTTAGTACTAAGGCTTGCATGCCTTAACTCATTGGCTGCCATTCACGGCGATAGACGGCCAGTCTTGGAAGTGGGAGAGCTGACAGTGATCCTTCACCGACAGCTATCTCAGTTCTTATGGATTGGACGTATATCCCTCTCAATAATGAATTAGTCATTTTTCTGGCTGGATCGCAACACTCATCTTTAAATTCCCTGTAAAGTGAAAATGACTTGTGAATTGAAACTAGGAATGGGTTTACTAACAATTTAAAATTGCGCAGAATAATGGATGATACTCAAAGGCAACTTGCGACTGACATTCAAATACGTATACCACTAGTGCCATTTTAGCCACGAAAAAAATAAATGAATATATACTGTAACGCAATGGGTTCTATTTTGGTTAACACAGATATAGACTATATCACATTACTCATAAGAATATATCAAATAATTTATGATACAGTATATGTAAAACAAATTGAAATGAACTATGGCCGCCTGATGAGCGCACATGCCCTCTACTGGCCATCTTGGAACCTACAGGCAACAACAACTCTGCAATTGTTTAATCTAATTAATCAGCCCTGAGACAAAAAATTAAAACCTGGGCTCTGAGGATCAATGTCGATACGTCCCCAGACAAAACCTATCAAATTTCATTCTAATCCAACCATGAATAACGGAGGAGTAGCAATTTTAGTTATTGTCCACATCCAAGAAGAACTACATTTAAACAAGTTAGATCTTGAGCCCTCTCTCCAGCTGGTCTAAAAATATTGCAGACTGTTGAGGCACAGAGGCCTCAGAGTAGTGATTACACTCCTTTGTATGATGTGATAATACTGCTACCCGGTGGCCGATGCAGGCACAAAAAGAGCAATATTTAAAAAATGAATTCAAGCATTTAATCTTTATTCTATTCAATTACATTGTATTTAATTACAGTGAAAAAAATAAGTATTTGAACACCCTGCTATTTTGCAAGTTTTCCCACTTAGAAATCATGGATTATTATAAAATAATAAATAAATAAATAAAGATAATTATGAAATTGTCATTGCAGGTGCATGTCCACTGTGAGAGAAATAATCTAAAAAGAAAAGTCCAGAAATCACAATGCATGATTTTTTAACTATTTATGTGATACAGCTGCAAATAAGTATTTGAACACCTGTCTATCAGCTATAATTCTGATCCTGAAAGACCTGTTAGTCCGCCTATTAAAAGTCCACCTCCACTCCATGTATTATCATGAATCAGATGCACTTGTTTGAGGTCGACAGCAGCATAAAGACACCCGTCCACCCCATTCACTCAGTAATACTCAAACTTGTAACATGGTCAAGACCAAAGAGCTGTCCTAAGACACCACAGACAAAATTGTTCACCTCCAAAAGGCTGGAAAGGGCTACGAAGCAATTGCCAAGCAGCTTGGTGAAAAAGGTCCACTATTGGAGCGATCATTAGAAAATGGAAGAAGCTAAACATGACTGTCAATCTCAATCGGACTGGATGCCCATGTAAAATATCACCTCATGGGGTCTCAATGATCCTAAGAAAGGTGAGGAATCAGCCCAGAACTACACGACAGGAGTTGGTCAATGATCTGAAAAGACCTGGGACCATTGTTTCCAAAGTTACTGTTGGTAATACACTAAGACGTTATGGTTTGAAATCATGCATGGCACGGAATGTTTCCCTGTTTAAACCAGCGCGTTTCAAGTCCCGTCTTAAGTTTGTCTATAACCATTCGGATGGTGCAGAGGAGTCATGGGAGCAAGTTTTGTGGTCAGATTAGAGTACAATAGAACTTTTTGGTCATAATTCCACCAACCGTGTTTGGAGGAAAAAGAATGACTAGTACTAGCTCAAGAGCACCATCGCTACTGTGAAGCATGGCGGTGGTAGCATGATGCTTGGGGGGTGTTTTTCTACGCATGGGACAGGACCAGTGTTGTTAATAACGGCGTTAGAATATAACGGCGTTATTTTTTTCAGTAGTGAGTAATCTAATTAATTACTTTTCTCATCTTGGCAACTCCGTTACCGTTACTGAGGCGGGAAAGGCGTGCGTTACTATGCGTTACTATTGGTTCAATGACGGGAGAAAAGTCAGACGGACTCATGGAGACGAGAGAGCAGAGCAGGAGTGGAGAGGAGTCAAGGGAGTTGTGACGCTGTTGCAAACGCGGTGCTAGGTCGCTCCAATAATATCTGACTGTAGCCGATAGCCTACAAACTACGCCCACATGATGCTACTGAAGATATCACTTATTATAGAACTAGATGCAAATGGCAGACACGGCAGCATTAGCAACATGTATAAAGAACTAGATGCGTTAGTAAACAGCCGCCATCTTAAAGCTGTTGACCTCTCAGAAAGGCTCTGTTGTAGAGAAACTTCCTAGAGAATCTAAGTGGCTTTATTGAAGATGCTCCTAAATCGGCAAAATCTTGACTTAAATCCATCTCTAAATGATGAAAGTTTTAAAACTTCCACATGTCGAAAGTAGACAGAAGGGAACTAATGCAATAACGGGAGCAATTTTAACAACTTTAACGGTTGATTCACAACATTAAATGACTTCCATAGCAAAGGTTACTCTCTAGTTATCGCAATATCCACAATACCCCTGTGTCTGGTTAAGTTTAGGGTAAAGAATTGGGCTAGGGCCAATTGTCCCAAGAACCCTTTAAACTTCACATTGTGTCACCTGTTTTGTTGTTTTTTTTTGGGGGGGGGTAGAGAAAAAAACCATGAAAATTATCACCGGTTACTTTGCCAAGTAACTAATTACTCTTACATTCAGGTAATAGAGTTACTAACAAAATTATTTTTTGGGAGAAGTCATTTATAACTGTCATTACTTTTTCATGTAAGATTAACAACACTGGACAGGACGAGTGGACTGTATTAAAGAGAGGATGACTGGGGCCCTTTATTGTGAGATTTTGGGGAACAATCTCCTTCCTTCAGTCAGAGCATTGAAGGTGGGTCGGCATGGGTCTTCCAACATGACAATGACCCGAAGCGCACAGCCAGGAAAACCAAGGAGTGGCTCTGCAAGAAGGTTCTAGCATGGCTTAGCCAGTCTCCAGACCTAAACCCAATAGAAAACCTTTGGAAGGAGCTCGAACTCCATGTTTCTCGGTTACAGCCCAGAAACCTGATTGATGGGTGGGGCGAGATCCCTCCTGCAGTGTGTGCAAACCTGTTGAAAAACTACAGGAAACGTTTGACCTCTGTAATTACAAACAAAGGCTACTGTACCAAATATTAACATCCGTTTTCCCAGGTGTTCAAATACCTATTTCTAGCTGTATCACACAAATACGTTGTTTAAAAAAAAGCATACATTGCTAATTCTTGATTTTTCTTTTTTTATTATCTCGCTCACAGTGGACATGCACCTACAATGAAAATTTCAGATCCCTCCATGATTTCTAAGTGGGAGAACTTGCAAAATAGCAGGGTGTTCAATTAAATTTTTTCTTCACTGTGTGCTTTTTTAAAACATGAAATACTGTGATTTATTGTGTTATTTTCCTTTATTTCTTTTTAACCTGTTTGGTGGTGATAGTAAAGATGGCGATGTATTAATTGCATTTCTTCTTACCCCATTCACTGCCTATGATATCAACAGAAATGCAATTCATTTTGACTGGGACACTATAATCCCAGTTATTTAGGCGTCTGTTGCCGTCAATGGCAATCGGTAAGCCAAAAGCGGAAGGTGATTTTGTTTTGATCATGAGAAATTATAAGCATGCGATCTCAAGGCACCACAATTTAGAAATTTTGAAATCTTTACAGGGTCTTTAAAGATAATTTGGTATTTTTATAGAAGGGATAAGTATAGTGTGAGAGAAAGGAAGAGAAAAAGATTGTTATCAATGAGAATGAGAAATTTTGGAAAATAATTAGTAGATTTTTCTTTTTTAACGTGGCCGTCAAATATATTATCAATCATGTAAATCCACTATCGATCAGAAAAAAAAAAGTTGATCCCTCTCCGATTCCCGTTCTGGTAAGCATGTTCGTGCCACCACTGATATGCCAATTGCGCCCTCTTGTGTTGTAATAAGATCTGCTATCCCCAAAGCTTGTGCGTTTATTGTGCATTTTGAATCCATGTTTTTACTTGGACAGCCTGCCACATTGTGACGCAGTAGGCCGGCAAACGTTTGCACTCTTGGAAATTTAGCTTTGCTTCAGTGACGCTATGACGCATTTGTCAATGTTTGTTGTTTTATTTTAATTAATACTTCCTGGGGTCGTAAATGTGACTCCACATTAATTGAGAAAGATCTTATGTTGTTATGCTGTGAATAATTGACTGTCTCGCGTCTCTATGGCTCTTCTGTGTTGCAGAGCCAGAAATTTGTTGTAAAAATACACATAAAAAGGGAGGGCAGGGGTCAAAGTCGTTTGAATGTTTTAAAAAATGTAGCATTTAAATAATCAAACTGTGTTTTCTGTATTGCTCCTATGACGAACATAGCTGTCCTGCATGTACACAACAGCTGCATGTTGTGCATGTCTGACTGGTCTGGTCTCTTTGCTTTTCTAGATTACTAGGTTCTCTCTGTGTAGCTGTCAGGAGGCACATGTGTTTGTTCTAAACAATCCTGTTCTGCTTTTTGCACAGCACTTTGCCATTTCAAGTGCCAGTTGTACTGTACATGCCGGCGGAGGACAACTGGATGCTGTGTTTGTAATGTAAAAGTCCTATTTTCATGTTTGAGTGTTTGCTACTACTATCTACGTCTGCATTTTTCACTCGCTGGTGCAGGGGAAAATAAATCAACATGCCTTACGTGTTGGAGTTTTTTAAACATTCACTGCTTTTCGTACATTCTAGTAGGTACATTCTTAATTCTACCAATCTGATTGAGCTGACAGCAGTGGCTGTTCCTGGCATGGGCAGGCTGGGCGGTTGCCCGGGGCACCAGGGGGTGCAAATGTACTGCCACGTTTTGACATGGGTCTTACAGCGGCCCAGAGTACTCACCTTCCACGCTCCACATTGCCTTCAGCACCCCTCCATCCACACCCCTTTTTGGTGCCTTCTGTGTCTCATGATGCAGAAAAGGGGATCAAGGTTATTATTTTTGTTATTAGGGCTTTTGAGAGTTAAGTTTGGGTTACGGTTGTTGAAAGCAGGGGGTGCGGAAGGCGGAAGACGAAGCTTGATAGGGTTACTCGTTGAAAGCAGGGGGCGCGAAAGGTGAGTACTGAACCCTTCTCCATGTTGGACGGCAACATTGTTGACAGTAGGTGACAGAAGAGGAGCTATGAATTCATGGTAGTCCATTTAATGACGGTCGCAAGTCATCTTAAAGCCCAATAAGGAAACAGTGTTGAGAATTCTATGGCTATTTGTTTAAGAAAATTATATGAATGTGCTTGTATTACCATGTGAACAAAATACATTGTGCAATAGGGATAATTTGCTCTTAATTTTATTTAGAAATTATAGCTTTACTACAGTGTTCGGCTTTAAAGAAAGAAATGGGGGGCGGGGGGGGGTACGTGAGATGACTGATAGGCCGTGTGTTTTCCTATGTGCAACTGAAACAAAAATAAATTCGTTTAAATTACATTGTATTTATTTTTAACATTTTTTAATATTGTATTACGACATAATAACCGTAATCGTAACCCTGGCATATCGAGGTTCATACATTAGTATCGTGAGTTTAAGGGTAGCGTCCCATCCCTAGCTATATGCCCCCTCCCAGCCGCTGCTCAACCAATCGTCTCAAGCGGAAGGTGAATGATTCTCAGCTAGGCACCTCCCCACCCCCACCCGCTCAACTGTTCCTCTCAGAGGGCGGAAAAATGTCTATTCGCCCAGGGCATCATTTAGGTCAGGACCGCCTCTGACTGGCAGTGATCATTTACTGCCAGCCATCCGAAATGTTTCTGAGGTTTACTCCCGTAAATGGCACAGAATTAATATTTTGGTTTTGTTATTGTGATTAATTTGGGTTGACTTCTAGGTGTAGTAACTGATCCATGAAAACTTCTTCATGGGTGTTCATTCTGGACTGTTCCATATATCACCATAGAACTATTACACAAGTCTATTTATTTGAAGATCCAATTGACACTGTTTTCATGGGAGGAACCTTCAAAGATTATACAACTGCTAAATGGATGATAGCTCTTCTAGTCACACTCATCACTGACCACTCCACATTAAGCCACAGAATGCTGTTTGATGTGCGCCGGAAAAGAGCAAAAACTTTGTTTCCCCAAAAAAAAAAAAAAAAAAAAAAAAAAAAAAGCTTTTAGTGATGTTGTTTGCTCCTCTTTTAATGAGGAAACTGAGTGTATTTCTGACAAAACTTGGGAAATGGACTTATGCACTAACTGCTTTGCTCGTTGTCATTGTAAAGTAGAAAGTGGGTTGAGATTGAGTGGTTGATAGTGGTCAGAAGAGCCGGTGACGCAAATTGGGTGCCTCGCTTCTGTCAGACTGCCCCAGAGCAGCTGCGGCTTACTACCATCTAGTGTTGAATGAAAGAATAATTAACTGGCACGCGTCTTTGAGTGTCCTGAATAGTGCTGTATAAATCCAATGCATTATTATTGTTATGATTACCATTCAACTAGATAGTCGCTTCCTATGATGGACATCTGCAGCTCCCGCCTCTTTCTCCTGATTGGTTCGGACCTCAGAAGGCTGAAAGCTGGTTGGATGACTTGAGGTTGTCAAGATGGACCTGCACCATGACTCAGAGGTCTTGCTCTTACGCTACGAGGCTAACTGCAACTCATAAAGTTCGTCATCAGTTATGCAAAGTAGAATTATGGGGCATCGTTCTTAAAGCGGCGCATGCTGAAAATAACAGCATTTTATCACATTTAGGTGTCATCTGTATGAGCACCAGCTTTGTACTTTTGGAGCTTTTCAGTTGTTGTTTTTTTTTTTTATTTATTTTCTAATTTTGAGTGTGATCTGTCCAATCTGTATCTGTGCGTCCCTATATTTTCAATAGCACTTCTTAGGTCGATGGTGAGAACCTAACAATTCTCTTCATGAACAGAGAATAGAATGTTAAGAAGAAAAAGCCAACGTTTAATTAAGTCAGAGGTGTCAAACATATGGCTTGCGGCCCGCCAGGTGGTCCATTCCAGTCCGCGGGGTTGTTCTGCTGGACTAACACATCGAAGCTCGTTCAAAATGTACAACGAGATGCACATACATGTTTTTATTTTGACATCAGCGCCATAAAAACATATTTACTGTGATCAAATGCATGCACTTGAACTTGGCTTTCTATCGTGTCTGCAGTTCCATTAGTTAATTCACTCAGTCAAAATGGATTGGACATCTAGCACCGTCAGTTGCTGCCAACATGACCCAAAAATGCCCAAAGCCAACAGGAAGTGACATCAAATTAACAGGAAGTAACCTGGAAATGCCACAAAATCAACAGGAAGAAGCCTGGAAATGCACAAAAAAACAACAGGAAATGATCCAAAATTTTAATGAAGAAGCCTATAGGTATCTTAAAATAACAAGGAAGTGACACAAAATTAACTCATTGCCTGTCATTGACAGCAACAGACGTCCAATTTACTTATACTCAAAGGACTGGCTGTGAATGCTCATCTTCCGGTGCCATTGAACAAATGTTTATTTGCCCCTCTGAGTCAAAATGGATTGGCCGTCGACCGCTGTTAATAGCAGTAATTGAATAAACTTATTTGGCCAAAAATGTGGCCGGAGAACCAAAATTAGTCTGACACCCCTGTATTAAGTAATAAAAGAGTGATGGTTGTAAATTTAAGTCAACGTTACTCATCTAAACACTTCCATTCTCACTACAAAAATGACACAAATAGAGACTGAACACACCCTCTACCCCCTCCTCAATGGCTTCCAAAGTGCAATTCATCCTCTAATAATGAAAAGTGAAAATTGCAGCCCGTCAAGCGAAAACGACATCCGGTGGGTAATTGAATCATCACCGTTGAGCAGGTTTGAGATGAAGCCTCCGTAAGGACAAGATCAAACACCAAGAAGGAATGTCGACGGGAATAAAGTGAACGTGCCATAATCTGTGCATTCACGCCCACTCTGACGGAGGTAACAAATATGCATGAAAACATGCATGTTAATTTTCATCATAAGCCATTTTCGTTAATGCGCTGAGCAGCCACTATTTGTGAACACAGCGGATTAGAGCTCATTAAAACAGAGACGCTGATGTCCTCAGACATGGTTTTAAAAGAACATACAATCATCGGAAATAATTTTCTGCCTCGTCGTTGTTTGTCCTAAAATTAGATTTCTGCAGATTTGCATTAGTGCGCATGTGTGACTATTTTAATAGCTGATATAATAGAAAATACATTGCTGCATGATCTTATAAACTCCATAGAAAACATAATGTAGTTAGTTTGCATGTAGGCCAAAATATTTTTGAGAATAAAAGCTTGAAATTAAACAAGGTGTTTCAATTTGAGTTTTCCAATAATGACTTTCTAACCGATAACTCGATGTTGTCCAACTCCAAAATCCAATACCGATATATTTGGACTTAAATGATTGCTAATTGTATTGTGATACGCCACTGGATGCTTTAATAATGATAAATGTAATCACTTCAAGGTTTTTTGAATAAAATAAACATCCTGTTAAAAATAAGAGAACAACTTCAGCTTCAGTTATAGAAAATAATGTCCCATATAAATAAAGTAAATTGAAATGAGCCAAAATGACCGTAACTAAATAAAAGGAATAATTCACAAATAAATCGTGTTTGCACTAGTTATCCCAAATAGATACTAAGGGGTGACCAAACCGTTACAAATACAGGCCATCATAGGACATACCAATGCAATGATAATTCCCAAGATGCATTTTGCTGGGCTCTTGCACAGAAATCATAATTATGTGTTTTATTATTTTTCTTAGCGACTATTTCTTTCTGGTGACGGAGTATATATGTGTGATGAGTTTATAATTCATTATTTTTCATTCAATGTTCATTTTCTGTGTGCACCACGTGTGATCAGGGTCTTTCCCTCAGTTAACAAGTCCCAAGCATCTTAGTTTGGAGACATCTTGTGGAAAGCTTGGGTCAGAAAGCACAATTACGGAAGTCTGGAGAGCTGTCCATCGCATGTCTGGAATCACACGAAGCTCAGGAATACCTATCCTTGAGAATGGGGGAAGGACTGTTGTAACAAATATTGAAAAGGCTAGAGTATTTGAGTGTAAATTTAAGGATGTCCATGATGGGGAGAATTTGGGGACAGAGGGGTTGAATAAACGTAATGAAACTTTGCAGCATAATTGGCATAAATTGGAGTTTAATAATGATCACTCTGATAGGTACAATTTGTTTTTCTCAATTGGGGAACTTAAGAAGGCCATTAATAAGGGAAGAAGAACAGCTCCCGGCAAAGGACGAGATCAGTTATGACATGTTAAAAAGGGTGGGAGATAGCGTTCTGTATGAACTGCTTGCCTTGATCAATATTGTGTGGGAGGAGGGATGTCTACCAAAGTCATGGAAGCAGGCAGTTGTTGTGCCAATTTTGAAGCCAGGTAAGGATCCTAAACAGGCAGGCTCATACAGACCGATTGCATTGACCTCTGTTTTTTGTAAGATCATGGAGCGGATGGTGACTGATAGGTTGGTGTATAAGCTGGAGAATGAAGGAAAGTTCGCAGAGGTGCAAAGTGGCTTTCGAAAGGGTAGAGGAACTATGGATGCTGTGGTGTGTTTGGATTCTGATATTAGAAAAGCCCTTGTTAATAATGAATCTGTGATTGCGGTGTTTTTGGACATAGAAAAGGCGTACGATATGTTATGGAAGGAGGGTTTAATCATAAAAATGTATAATGTTGGTATTAGAGGGAGGTTATTAAATTGGGTTTGGAACTTCCTCCAACATAGGGTCGTTCAAGTGAGGGTGGGAACCTCTCTTTCTGAAGGAGCGGAAATTGACAATGGAACTCCTCAGGGTAGTGTTATCAACCCAGTATTGTTCAACATTATGGTGAATGACATCTTTAAGGAGGTGGGTCAGGGAGTGGGCACGTCACTTTTTGCAGACGATGCCGGAGTGTGGAAGAGAGGGCGTAATTTGAGTCACATTTTTGCTCAAATGCAGGCTGTCGTGGATAAAATTGTCAGGTGGGGAGAGAAATGGGGTTTTAAATTATCTGTGGATAAGTCTAAATGTATGTTGTTTGGCAATAAGAAGTTTAGAGATCACCAGAGTTTGCTGATGTATGGTAAACCGATTGAAAAAGTTAAAGATTTTTAATTCTTGGGAGTTATTTTTGATGAAAAGCTTACGTGGAAAAAACATATTGAAAGTGTAGTGTCGAAGTGTGAAAGAGTTATTAATGTGTTGCGAATGCTTTCTGGAAGCGCATGGGGGGCCTCTAGGGAAACTCAGCTAATGATTTATAGAGCAATGGTTCGCTCTAGATTAGACTATGGATGTATGTGTTTTGGAGCGGCTCAGCCTCCCATCTCAAGAAACTGGATACAGTTCAAGCAAAAGCTTTAAGGGTCTGTTGTGGTGCTCTCAGAACAAGCCCAATCCCGGCAATGCTGGTAGAGTTGGGTGAGACTCCTCTGTCAATTTGGAGAGCAAAATTAGCTATGCAATATGTGATCAAATTATTAGCATATCCGGGGAGTCATCCTGCTAGGCAGGTCCTTGAGGAGGTGTGGGAGTGGGGGGCTAACAAGACTGTGCCTTATGTATACAAAATGGGTAAAGAGCTGCAAAGGCTGAAACTAGGAGAGGTGGGTGTGGCTCCGAGTGTGATTTGGACTGGTAGTCCACCATGGACTTTACCTACCCCGGATATTGATATGTCGGTGATGGCACTGGCTAAAGAAGGAAGTAATTATGTGGGGCTTGTGGATAAATTGATGGCGAGTAGATGGGAGGGGTTTCTCCAAATTTACACTGATGGGTCAAAGGACCTCAAGTCGGGAAAAACTGGTTTTGCAATTTACGTCCCTGATTATGATGTTCTTCAGTTTAAAAGTATTTCTAATGTGTCTGTATATGCAGCTGAAATTGCAGCAATAATATGTGCTTTACAGTGGGCAGAGAGTACAAAACAGGAAAGGGTAGTGGTGTGCACTGATTCAGCATCTGCTCTGGAAGCTTTGGGGGGGAGAGGACAAGGTTCACGACCTGACCTCATCTCAGCATTGCTGTCAATCGTTCATAGAATTGAGAGGGCAGGCGGTGAGGTAGGTTTTGTATGGGTTCCAGCCCATGTGGGGATCTTTGGAAATGAAATGGCCGCTATGGCGGCGAAGTGGGCTCTCAAACGGGAAATTCAAGTTGAAATAGTCCCTGGAATTTATGAGTGGAAGGGTAAAATTAAGGCGTATGTGACAGCTGTCTGGCAAAAAATTTGGGAGAGTGACACCAGGGGGCGTCATTACTTTGCTATTAACCCATCTGTCAAATTTACTCCGGTGTATATCGGTAAAGAAAGGAAATATGCCGTCATGTTAACGCGTCTAAGATTGGGTCACTGTGGACTAGCTTGGGATCTGGCCAAGATAGGTAAACATCCTGATGGTAAATGTGAGCACTGCAAACAATATCAAACGGTGAAACGTGCTGATGGAGTGTCCGCTATATAGTGAGCAGCGACGGGAGCTTTTTGGAAAAAGAGGGCCGTTGCCGCATGGCACTGTGACTATGAACGATCTGTTGTGTCCCGCGGTGGGACAGGATGGAACGATAAGAGCTTTGGCGGACTTTTTCGTTGCCTCCGGGCTGAGATGGACATAGAGGTCATTACGTGATCTGGCCACATTGGGTAAGGCAGCAATGTGCCAATAGGCATCGAGTCTGCCGGAAATCAACGGAAGAAGAAGAAGAAGAAGTTTGGAGACATCTAAAGGTCACTCTCAGCAAAGCGGTAGTGACGGGATCTGTCGTTCACTTGAGTAAACGAATCCATTCCGGATCGTTCAGTAAAAAGATTCGTTCAAACGAATCGTTCAAACGAATCGTTCAAACGAATCGTTCAAACGAATCGTTCAACGAATCGTTCGCCCCCCTCATCTCCCTCCCCGTCCAAATGAATCGTTCGGTTACTGAACGGGAAGTGACGTTACCGAACGAATCACCAAAGACCGCTTCGCAGTATAACTGAACGGGAAGTGACATTCTTGGTCCCTCCCTCTCTCTTGCAGACAGGCTCCTCATTGACCGCTCGTCGTAGTTTCAGTAATGAGTGACAGGCAATATCATTCTGCTTCCACAGACAGCCTCGTCTCCTTCCCTCCCGCTGCTGCAAAAGCGAGGGAGAACTTCCGCGTCGTCTGTCCTAGTTCTATGGGCTCAAAATCATGGCTCGTGCTTGCATTTCGATTTAGGACACGGTTAAACATTTTCCTTTTGTGGGAGGAGTGGGGGTTTGGGGTCGGGGGCGCACGGACTTTCTTTAGCATGTTCTCGATCACATATACAATGCTGCTGCTAGCCTGCTACCAGCCAACGCAGCATGCTTGCTGTCACGAAAATAAAAATGAATCGAAAGTTTAATTTCTAAATATGGAACGACCAACACATCATATTTACCTCTCGCTCTGTTGTATTTTTGTTTTTATGCTCATCACTATTATTTTTAGTCACTATTGTTAAAACTATAAGTGTAAATAGCTAGTTGTCGAATGTGCTGCTCTGAAATAAAGACAATACTGCATTTTGATATTTGACAGTTTAATTGCAAATCAGTATTAAGATGATCGTATTGAATTTTTGCACTGGTATTAATAAATAAAATAATCCGGTCAGCTCCCCTGTCGTCCCCGCATCTCAGATCGTCAAATGCTGACGAGAAATGATTGTTTGCGCTTTACGATGTCGCCTTTCTACCCTTATTAGTCTGTTAAGAAAAATGTAGACATATTGCGACATCTCCCGTGTCCGCGTGCGTTGTTTTGGGGCGCTTGAGTAGCGCATGATGGACGGATTGACATAATTTGTCAAACCAACCAACACCTGACACGGGAAAAAAAAAATAAAACACTTGGAAAAAATTGACATGTATATACAGTTTCATTGCAAATCAGTATTATGGTGATCGTATTGACGTTTTGCACTGGTATTAATAAATAAAATAATCCGGTCAGCTCCCCTGTCGTCCCCGCATCTCAGATCGTCAAATGCTGACGAGAAATAATTGTTTGCTCTTTACGATATCGCCTTTCTACTCTCATTAGTCTGTTAAGAAAAATGTAGACATATTGCGACATCTCCCGTGTCCATGTGCGTTGTTGTGGGGCGCTTGAGTAGCACATGATGGACGGATTGACATAATTTGTCAAACCAACCAACACCTGACACGGAAAAAAAAAATAAAACACTTGGAAAAAATGGACATGTATATACCGTTTCATTGCAAATCAGTATTATGGTGATCATACTATTCTTTTTTTCTGTGCACATATGAGGTAAATATCGCTGCCATGAAGCCTCCATATAGTGACAGTTCTTTGCCCCCTTCATTGCTGTCACGCGACCGCAGCTCAGCTTTTGCTTGCCTCGCAGCTACCCGTGTTTTAAATTACTGTAAATTTGATAGTATGTCGTAATAGGTAGTCCCGAGTCTGTTGAGAAAAGTAGTACACTAAACCATGCTCGCTAGATTTGTGTGGTGTTTTTGTCTTTTTGAGCTGCATTTGATAGGCTCCACGTTAACAAATATGTGACAAAGTCCTTTCCTTTCATTTTTTGATTCGTTCACCGCATAGTCATTACTGGAAAGTCACGTTAGCAGCAAGCTAGGTCAGGAACCGGAGGACCGAGTCACTTAACGGGAAGTGACAAAACTCAGTCTTGCCCCCTTGCCTGCACGCTGGCTGCTTATTGGCCACACGTGGAAGTGAGTAACATACGCCCTGATTCTGTTTCCGGTCCCTCCCCTGCCCGCGATGAGGCTGGCGTCTGATTGGTCGTGTGCGATGTCAGAAGACGCTGCCGCTTGCTCAACGCCCTCCCACGCAGTGAACAAGCACCAACTTCATAGAACGAATCAGTGCAGATGGTGATTAGTTCGGTCTCGTTCACCCAAACAATTCGTTCAAAAAGAACGAATCGTTCGCGACCGATACAACACTACAAAGCGGCTGCCATGGTAAAAGGCTGCAGGTGTGTACATTGCAATTTTTCTCAACTGCTCTGGTAATTCTCAAAACTACTTGTTCAGTCCTCACAACATCGCATCATTAGTGCACATCAAAAAAGCAGTTTCTCATTCCTTTGAGCAAGTTGCAGATGTTTTTGTGCATCCATGCAAAACATTTTCTACAATTCTCTGCTGTTTCCTACATTATCAGTTGCATCTGCCATGATGGTCAAAATGGATTATCATGGGTCTCTATTAAATAGTCTCACCACCCACAACCTCTAGTCATTACTTCATTGCATAAGCCTTCACATGCAAAATGGATGAACATGTTGTAAGAATATGTCAATATGTGTGTGCTTTTTTCAGAGCATTTTCATTACTTATTTTACATACATAACTTATTTTAACCTGTCCAAATTTCTAATAGTTTGGAACAATGTGAGTTTCCTCCATGCCAACATAATCAGGCAATGGTTTGCAACCCACAACAGCAAGGTAATGAAATTCGTACCTCTATACTCCCAATTTTTCCCCACATGGAGATGACAAGTGTATGATTGCCAGCCTCACAATCAGATGATTCTCCTGGATGCCATGAATGTAGCATGTGGTGACATCACAGCAGATGCCTGCAGAGGCTGGGTAAGGCATTCAAGAAGATTTTCTCCACGCTGTATAGCAAGAGAAGACCTCTGTTTTGACCAAACAGAGAGGAACGTCAAGATGTGTAGAAAGAATGGTTAGATAATCCTAACAGCATTTGAAGTTTAGTTGAGCCGATTGTCTTATGTTCACATTTCTAATTTTGTTTTTATGTTATATTTCATTGTGATACTCAGTGTTGTCTTTTGCTTTCTGTATTGCAATGACATGGTCTGTCAAGACATTGGAAAAACAGTAAAAGTGTATACTGAATCTCTTGCAAAAACGTACGAACACCATCTTTAGCATCAGAGCCTTCCACCAGAGTAACTGTTCAACTTAGAGCATGGCTAAGCAATGTGCCTTTCTTGTCCGTTCCCAATGAAACAAGGACTTGTTATTTTGACAGCATTGACATGTTCATTGACACAGAAATTTTAATTTTGAGCGATAGACGAAGTATTTTGCACAGAAAACTGACTTTTGCAGGTAATCCATGTTGTTTTGCTACATGTGCGACATGTGAGGATTGAACAAGTAGTTTTTAGAATTTCAATTCTGATCTGAGAAACGTACCAAGGCAATTGAGAAAAACTGTAATTTATGACCCAGCATGCATACTGGCGCTACATGCATTGGTATGGACTTTTTCCCGATTTTATTTTAATTGCTTATATTCAGACAATTCTAGATTCTATAATTTAAAAAAAGAAAAAAAAAAGAGAGAATTCACAATCTGCTTTGTCATGCATAGTTTTTGTATTTTATATTTGTTCAAAGCAATACAAACAAGTGATATATAAGAATGTTACACAGAATTTTCTAAACAATAAACAAAATCATATTTGTTTAGGGATTTAACATCAAACAAATGAATTTGTCGATGAGAAATAACCAGCACAGTTCATTAAATAAATACAGTACTAATAAAACTAAAATACTTCCTACTGGTTTAACCAGATGTTTGTATTTACAGATTTGATGTCATTTGGTGTCCTATTCGACATTGCACATGTTGTCCAGGCTATTCTCGTGAGTTTCGGGCAGCTCGTTACGTTGGAGTAGTCGGTAGCGGAAAGACACTCGGTTGATGTAGTTTCCGCTGGACACCAGCCTCACCACTGAGTTATCACAACCGATTTTCATCTGGGCTGAGGAACCACACAGACAACGGATGAATGAATAACCATATTTCATTAGTCAGTGGGATATTCAATCAGGTAGTATTCGCAGAAGTTGTGCCTGTTAAGTGTTCCCAAACAATGTAGACAAGTAACAATTCATCACTTTGCAGGGGAATTTGGACCCGACGGCTGTTGAGATTAATGAGCTCGAAAGTTTGTGGTAGGCATTGAATCGGACAAATGGGAGAAACACAAACACATGCAAACTATTCTGACAAGAAGAAAATGCAAATGTATTCAACCATAAATCTGTGTGACATTTCAAAAACAAGTTCGTATTTTTCTTTTGCTTCAAAAAGTTGGTTGTATATTTTAGAGACTTTTTACTTGTATGAAGTCTGTCAGAAAAATTTCAGGACGTTTGCATGAAACCAACACCCTGGACAGGTCTCCAGCCAATCCTACGGCACAAACAACGGAGACAAACAACTAATTTATTGTCTTGAATCATTGTAACGTGCATGTTTTGTAAATGTGGTGTATCGTTGGGGAACCTGCAGAACCCGAACAGGAACAGAACATGCATATGTCCTCACATAGTCTTGAAGTGCGTACGACACGAGAAAAAAAGTCTTAAATAGGATTATTATGTGAATTAGAATCATATTTTGAGATGATTCGACTATATACAACAAATTAGCAAAGCGCAGATGACGAGAAATTAGTCTTTTAATCTGCAGGTTAGCCACGCCCACCATTATAGGGCTCTAGCGTCCCCAACAGGTGGATGACATCAGCGGAGTCACGATTTCATCTTATTTAGTATGCAGCCCATTGAGTGGGAATTATTCACAACGACAAAAACACGACAAAGAGAGCCGCAAAATGTCATTGTTTCAGTCTCTCTACTCCAATATTTATACAGGATGTTCTTTTTATCCAAGTATTTTCCCTAATAGCTAAATAAATGGCTTGAGAAGGACCAGTCAGCCCGTTGAGGGGGAATTATTCAGAACGAGGAAAACGTGACGAAGAGAGCCGGAAAATGTCATTGTTTCAGTCTCTCTACTCCAATATTTTTACAGGATATTCTTTTTTATGCAAGTATTTTTCCCCAATAGCTAAATAAATGGCATGGTCATGACAAATAACAGTCTTGTGCTAAATGGAACATGAAATAATAAAAATGCATTTATTCAAGACGACTTGGCAAAATTACTCCATAATGGTCAAAACTGTCGACTTCACCTTTACGGTCGCACCTCCCGAACAATATTTTATCCCACCTAAATCAGGTTTATGTCATTTCCCTTCCCCGGCTTCGATGAATGTAAACAAACCATGAGGCGTGACAGCTAGCCGACATGCTAACCCGAAACGAGTGATGTTTCAAAGTCTTCGAAGCGGAAAATCACACATAACTAGCCCGGATTATTTCACATGACGACTGGGTTGTCGACTGTCTTCGCCGATCGGCAAACCGCCTGGCGGAGAGCAATTTACAGCTCCTTCCCCTGCTAATATGGACAGGAGAGCTCGCCGAGGAAGCAGCTGGACAATGACCGCTGAACATTAACATGCCAATCCATGATCAAACGTAAGTAGTCCTTTATTTAAAGAAAGTTTGTAGTGTTTACTTTGTAATCGCTGTATTCGCGGCTATTTTTAACTCAAAGTTGCAATTTCTGATCAGTCGGAAAATTTGACAGAACACCGGGCACATGAGCACAATAATCCGAATATAGTGCTCTCCCGGCAGGTGGATGTGCGACAAGCCGCCGGTGTTGTGCCGAAAAATAGCCGCCCCGCATGCATGTCAGCCTCAAAATGCAAGCCACCTACACATTAAAATGATCCCAGTATTTGACATAATACAAAACACGATGTTTACTCACTTCCTCGTATGTCCCATGGTCCCACAGTAGTAGGACTTGTTTTGTTTTGGCCAATATCCACCGGTGAATGGGAACCTTTTGAAACCCCAAAAAGGCTCAGACGCCTCTCCCTCCTACAGCAAGATTTTTCTGCAGCCGTTTGGCTGGCGCGATGAGAAAAATTAATGTATTCCGCAAAATCAGCTGAATCAGTCCTTCTTATACAAAAGTACGGCTGTATAGTGAAGAGGACTCCTTCCTCCATACACGTCACAGCGTCTCTTTCTCAACTCGAGACTGTTGCCGGATGTCACACATTTTCATGGCGCGGGATTCAAAAAACTAAATAAATATATCAATCGCTTCCACACACATCCAAGCGGTCCATTCAGGTGCATAAAATACCTCGTGTATTATGAAATAAACATGCTTTTTCTTGTCACAGGCACTTTAAAGACTGTTTATTTAGTTACAGAGCACACCAAGAAGTATTTCTTAGCACAGAGGTAATATTCAAAGCAAAGGAACGGAGGACTCACCAGGTGCACTGAGAGGAAAACACAGCTCAGCGACAGGGAACATGTGGGATGTGTCCACACCATTTCCTCCCAGTAACTCCACGTAGTCACCAGAACCCAAACATCCGGAGGATGGCCTCACCTTAACAAAGACAAACAACCGATGAAGCGCAGGAGTAGGTGAACATCTGGAAAAAATCATGATCAGTGTTGTCGCTAACGCGTTACGAAGAAACGAGTTACTGTAATCTGATTACTTTTTTTCAGTAACGCGTCATCTAATGCGTTCATTTTTCCAAACCAGTAATCTGATTAAAGTTAGTTTCCTTAGTGTCTGTGCGTTACTATTTTGTTATTGCCTCATAATGTATGTAGAATGAAGACTATTGTAGTCGTGCACGAAGAGCATTTTGAATAGAAAGTGATAGAAAGGTTCCCGCTATGTGTTTGTTTCCATGGTAACCGCTCAAAGTTTTTCCTGTTTTGTTCTCGAGTCACACGTGCTAAGTGTTTAGGGACTGATAAAGTCGTGTGCCAGCGCTGGTGCACATTCGAGCCGAGTGCAGCCACCTGTTGACATGTGAGAGGGAATGTTAATCTGTGTGTCCATGAATGAACGTGAGTATTTTTCCTTCATTCTAGAGCATAGGTGTCAAACCAGTTCCACAAAGGGCCAAGTGGGTGCTGGACTTTGTTCCAACCGATAAAGCGCAAACAGCTTAACCACTGAATTTTTTGTTGAAACAAGCAGCACCTCATAAAGTTTAACTGATTACCCATGTAAGAGATCAGATTGGTCAAAATGTGTCCTCTTCGTTGGTTGGAAAGAAAAACCTGCACCCACTTAGCCCTTTATGGAATCAGTTTGACACCAGTGTTTTAGAGGGTTCCAGCAATAGGTTGGAGCAGCCACATGCGTGGCTGTTTCGTAGCTTTGCCGTTGCAATGGCGGGTAGTCGGTGACCATTGTTTACATCATATTAGTGTTGCACATATATGCCGTGAGGTGATGTGTTCGTTTAGTATCTTTGGGATGTGTCGTAAGTCTGATTGAGTGTAAAGTGCTTAGTTGCCGCCACATTTTGTGGCCAAATTGACCGTGTGTGTGTATGGCGCACATCCGCGCCCGCCCCCACCTTTGTGTTTATTGCACTGTGCAGTTCATTTGTGTGTTGTTAATTATTGTCCAGTCAATTTGCATGGTTTTATATTGGCACTGATATGCTGTTAAACCTTACCCCTAAACCCTAACCCGAAATTCAGAATTGTTGTCATTAGGCTTAATCTTTGGGTTAGAGGGGTTTAATTAGGCGGTGGAGTTTACTTCAACAAATTCAATGCAGTTTGTCAGTTATTTGTTAGTCTCAGGGCTCCGGAGTGGCTAAGCTAGCGGGAGTCAATGGTGGTTGAAACTCCTTCGACTAATTAAACCTACGCTAACTCGAATATTATGCCTTTACAGTGCCTTGCAAAAGTATTCGGCCCCCTTGAACCTTGCAACCTTTCGCCACATTTCAGGCTTCAAACATAAAGATATAAAATTTTAATTTTTTGTCAAGAATCAACAACAAGTGGGACACAATCGTGAAGTGGAACAAAATTTATTGGATAATTTAAACTTTTTTAACAAATAAAAAACTGAAAAGTGGGGCGTGCAATATTATTCGGCCCCCTTGCGTTAATACTTTGTAGCGCCACCTTTTGCTCCAATTACAGCTGCAAGTCGCTTGGGGTATGTTTCTATCAGTTTTGCACATCGAGAGACTGACATTCTTGCCCATTCTTCTTTGCAAAACAGCTCGAGCTCAGTGAGGTTGGATGGAGAGTGTTTGTGAACAGCAGTCTTCAGCTCTTTCCACAGATTCTCGATTGGATTCAGGTCTGGACTTTGACTTGGCCATTCTAACACCTGGATACGTTTATTTTTGAACCATTCTATTGTAGATTTGGCTTTATGTTTTGGATCATTGTCCTGTTGGAAGATAAATCTCCGTCCCAGTCTCAGGTCTTGTGCAGATACCAACAGGTTTTCTTCCAGAATGTTCCTGTATTTGGCTGCATCCATCTTCCCGTCAATTTTAACCATCTTCCCTGTCCCTGCTGAAGAAAAGCAGGCCCAAACCATGATGCTGCCACCACCATGTTTGACAGTGGGGATGGTGTGTTCAGGGTGATGAGCTGTGTTGCTTTTACGCCAAACATATCGTTTTGCATTGTGGCCAAAAAGTTCAATTTTGGTTTCATCTGACCAGAGCACCTTCTTCCACATGTTTGGTGTGTCTCCCAGGTGGCTTGTGGCAAACTTTAAAGGAGACTTTTTATGGATATCTTTGAGAAATGGCTTTCTTCTTGCCACTCTTCCATAAAGGCCAGATTTGTGCAGTGTACGACTGATTGTTGTCCTATGGACAGACTCTCCCACCTCAGCTGTAGATCTCTGCAGTTCATCCAGAGTGATCATGGGCCTCTTGGCTGCATCTCTGATCAGTTTTCTCCTTGTTTGAGAAGAAAGTTTGGAAGGACGGCCGGGTCTTGGTAGATTTGCAGTGGTCTGATGCTCCTTCCATTTCAATATGATGGCTTGCACAGTGCTCGTTGAGATGTTTAAAGCTTGGGAAATCTTTTTGTATCCAAATCCGGCTTTAAACTTCTCCACAACAGTATCTCGGACCTGCCTGGTGTGTTCCTTGGTTTTCATAATGCTCTCTGCACTTTAAACAGAACCCTGAGACTATCACAGAGCAGGTGCATTTATACGGAGACTTGATTACACACAGGTGGATTCTATTTATCATCATCGGTCATTTAGGACAACACTGGGTCATTCAGAGATCCTCACTGAACTTCTGGAGTGAGTTTGCTGCACTGAAAGTAAAGGGGCCAAATAATATTGCACGCCCCACTTTTCAGTTTTTTATTTGTTAAAAAAGTTTAAATTAACCAATAAATGTTGTTCCACTTCATGATTGTGTCCCACTTGTTGTTGATTCTTGACAAAAAAAATTAAATTTCATATCTTTATGTTTGAAGCCTGAAATGTGGCGAAAGGTTGCAAGATTCAAGGGGGCCGAATACTTTTGCAAGGCACTGTATGTGAAAAATTCTGATCTTCCCCTTCAAATTCAATTATCGGAAAGTCAATTACATGCGATTACATTTTTATGTGGTCATTCTTATGTTGAGGCGGCAAAGGGTGAAAAATTGATAAAAAGTAACCGATAAATTAATTTAAAGTAACTTTGTTACTTCAATAATAAATTAATCAGTAAAGTAACTAGATTTCTTTTTCTGAGGCATAATCAGCCACTAAATTACTTTTTCGAGTAATCGGTGACGAGACTGATCATGATTATAATCAAGCATATAGATATATGTGTCTGACCATGGGCCTGAGCTGGTTGCTTTGGTCCTGTTCCAAGGTGAGCTGCGTCACCTGTATCTCCACCGGGTAAATGATGGAGAAGCTGCAGTTCCTGTTCTGATAGGGCATCACCATGGTGAAGCTGCCCTCGGGACTCTGAGACATGATGTTGCACGCTACAACACACGCACATACGTATAAGACATGCCATGGGACATAGGCAGCATCAGTGTATACTTTGAACGCTAACACTATTGAAATGCAAAGATGCTAAGTGAGACACATAGTCTATAGAGAGATGGTGATACAGTGAGACCTGTGAGTTTAACTTGATGCATTTGTTCTTCATCATTTAAAATTGTAATTATTGTTTTATCTATTATTTGTTTTATTCATGGATTTGATATATGATGTGTGAGTGATTTTGAGTAATTTACTGGAGCAGTATAATGCAGTTATGCTCCAACAAAATAGGTTCGAGGTCATTAACCAAAATAAAAATTCATACATAAGGCACACTGGAATATAAATCGCACTGTCAGTTTTGGGGGTAAAACAAGGATTTTAAGTGGGCCTTGTAGTCCAAAAATGTCAATATTTATTTATGTGAATATTGTTTGTATTTACTTGGAAAATGGATTTTAAAAGAAATTATTCATTCATCTTCCGATCTTCTATTCTCACGAGGGTCGCTGGAGCCTGTCCCAGCTAACTACTGGCCGATTCACAGTGTACCGAATCGGTTGCCAGCCAGTCACAGGGCACAAGGAATCGAACAATCATTCACGCCCACTCATACCTGGGGACAAATGAGAGTGTTCAATCAGCCTAGCATGCATGTTTTTGGGATGGGTGAGGAAACTGGAGTAACCGGGGAAAGCCCACACAGGAACAGCGAGAACATGCAAACGCCACACAGGGAGGGACGGAGCCTGGGATTTAACCCTTGATCTCAGAACTGTGAAGTGGACATGCTAACCACTCTTTGTTGTTATTTATGATTTTTTTTTTTTTTAGGCGCCAAAAAATAGTGGTTCTGGCCAACTGAGATCTAATTACCCTGAATGTGACCTGCGAACCAAAATGATACAAGCAAATAATTGTGGTAAACACCTGGGCACCACTTAAAATTGTCAAAATTTCAAAAACTAATGTGAACCCATGTGGGCTGACATAGGTAGTGCCAATGAGCAAAACCAAATTAAATCAAAGTCGATATTATTCATTCATTCATTCATTCATTCATTCATCTTCTGTCTTCTGGCTGCTAACTATTGACAGTACACGGGGTACACCCTGAATTGCTTGCAAGGAGACAAACAACCATTCATGTGCATCATACAACTTAAGTGGTCAATCGGTCTACCCTGCGTTTTTTTGTGAGGGAGGGAGGAAGAAACCAGAATACCTGGAGGTTTCCATGCAGGAATGGGGAGAACATGCAAACTCCACACAGGATTGAACCTTAATCTCAGAACTGGAAGGCAAACATGCGGACCATTCAAATACTGTGCCGCCTCCGAAGCCCATATCCCCTTGTTAAAACTGACATGGGGCCCAGACAGATATGTTGGCTGGGAAGTGACACGCACTGCAACCCTTGCTAAAAAAAATGCTTTGCCCCATTGGTAGATAGTGGCTGGTTACCACCATCACCAGCAAGACCAGCACAAAAACCACCAACATACAGTGGTATGAAAAAGTATTTGAACCTTTTGAAATTTCTTACATTTCTGCATAAATTCACCATCAAATATGAGCTGATCTTTTGTCAAAGTCATGCAGATGAAAAAACAGTGTCTGCTTTAACTAAAACCACCCAAACATTTATAGGTTTTCATATTTTAATGAGGATAGTATGCAAACAATGACGGTAGGGGGGTAGATAAGTAATTGAACATCACATTTAATATTTTGTTTGAGTCGCCCCCCCGCCCAGGCAGCAAGAACTTCAACCAGACACTTCCTGCAGCTTCAGATGAGTCTGGCACATCGATCAGGACTACAGTAATCTTCGCCCATTCTTCTCCTCAGAATTGCTGTAGTTCAGTCAGATTCCTGGGATGGCTGGCATGAATCACGGTCTTTAGGTCATGCCACAGCATCTTAATGGGGTTCAAGTCTGGACTTTGATTTGGCCACTCCACAACGTGTATTTTGCCCTTCTGGAACCATTCTAAAGTTGATTTACTTCTGTGTTTTGGATCATTGTCTTGTTCCAGCATTCATCCTCTTTTTAGCTTCAACTGTCTGATAGACGGCCTCAGGATTTCCTGCAAAATATCCTGATAAACCTTTGAATTCATTCTTCCTCTTCCTCTTTCTTCTTCTTGCAAGTTGCCCAGGCCCTGAGGCAGCAAAACACCCCCAAATCATGATGCTCCCTCCACCATGCTTTACAGTGCGGATTAGGTGTTGATATTGGTGAGCTGTTCCATTTTTCCTCTGCACATGGCGTTGTGTGTTACTCCCAAACAATTAAACTTTGGTTTCATCAGTCCACAAAATATTTGCCAAAACGTCTGTAGAGTGTCAAAGTGCCTTTTTGCGAACATTAAACGAGCAACAATGTTGTTTTTTTTTAGACAGCAGTGGCTTCCTCCGTGGAATACTTCCATGATTCTTGGCCAAAGTTTTCCATATAGTTGATGTATGCACAGAGATGTGTACAAAGAGATAGTGGACTGTGCCAGTGGTTTCTGGAAGTCTTTAGCACAGGGGTCCCCATCTGCCGGGCCGCGGACCGGTACCGGTCCATGGCGCATTTGCTACTGGGCCGCACAGAAATAATAATTTAATAACAACCGCATTCTGGCAGAATTAACCCTGTGCCCCTGCTTAACACACCAATATCCCTGTCTACTCTAGATATAATACTACGGGATAGATTAGAATGTCGTCATAGAAATCCATTGATTGGACTGCTAGCAATACATCTTGTTTGTGTATATAATATATCTATGTGTGCTTGTCCTCGATAATAACGTAATGCTAGGCCGTGGGCGCAGCACATTTGTTCACGGAAATAATTAGCCCCCACACGAGCGAAGATGACTGGAAAACGGACGTCTTTGCAGATATTTTTACGGCGAAAAGGGCACCTGACAAGCCTACAACCTCCAAGACCCACAAACTGCGAAGGAATGGATTCGTGACCCGTTTGTGAATAAACCAAGTGATTCGAGCATGTCTGTGCAAAAGGAAGAACAACTTGTAGAGATCGCAAATGACGGCGACCTTATTAAACGTACATTTGACACAACAACTCTACCGAGGTTCTGGATTAAAGTCGCTCTGGAATATCCTGACATCGCTACAAGAGCATTGAAAACGTTGCTACAATTTCCAACATCGTATCTTTGTGAAGCGGGCTTCTGTTTAACGACAAGGCGAAGTCGTTAATGGTGAGAGCGGTGTGCAGTTGTGTGCAGCTTACATGGCAGGATGTATCTGAGGAGAACTTTTTTACAAGTCCTTCCATGATTAAACGTAAGTTAATATTCCTTTCTTTCAAGAAAGTTAGTAGTGTTTACTTTGGAATCGCTGCATTTGCGCATTTTGCGGCTATGTTTAACGTTACGCGCATGCGCAGAACCGCATCGTTGCAATTTTTGATGGGTTGCAAAATTTGTCAGAACACCGGTCCGTGAAAAAAAAAGACCCAAATAACACCGGTCCGTGGTGCAAAAAAGGTTGGGGACCCCTGCTTTAGCAGACACTTTAGGGTTCTTTTTTACCTCTCTGAGTATTCTGCGCTGAACTCTTGGCGTCATCTTTGGTGGACGGCCACTCCTTGGGAGAGAAGCAACAGTGCCAAACTCTCTCCATTTGTAGACAACTTCTGTGACTGTGGATTGATGAATGTAAAAGCGATGGCTGACCAGAATGTGGTAATGGAGGCAGTGTGCTGACAGCTGGGAGCTAGTGGGCGTGGCAAGCAGTGGAGAGAGTGTGTGTGAACGTTTCTTTCTAGGTGATTCCAATCGGGCCTGATCAGCACCCTGCCAGCCGGATTGGTGGGGATGAGTGTAGATTAGCAATAAATGCAACACTGCCAGAGGACATGAGGAGGAAGAAAGGGAGGACTGGCTGTTTCTGGCACACACTCAACGTTGGGGAGAATTCGACAGCACGCTGCACGAGACGAGGGCAACGAACACAGGCCAGCCCAAATGTTACGCCACATAACTCACCGACCGTACAGTGTCTGCATCTGCCAGGATTGGAGGAGCACACCCAGACGCTAAGACGCCACCTCCCTGTCCGCTGTTAGCCTCGACAATTGACGCCATAAAATGTCTCTTGCGCCCCCCTGCCTTTGGGACAATCCCAGACTGGCCACAAAGAGGGGAAGAGCGCCAGTAAGCAAGAACGGCACATTCTTTAGCGGGGGGGGGGGGGGGGGGGTGGACAAATTGTTTTATCATTTTATGCATTTTTTAAGTGACTGCTCTCAAACATGCGAGATTTTTGAGGTGGTCCCTGGCTATCTACAAGTGGTCCCAGTGTGAAGTTTGTGGCCTCAATCCCCGGGAGCCCCGGAGGCCTGCTGGGCCAAACTGGCCACAAAGAAGGGAAGAGCGCCAGTAAGCAAGAACGGCACATTCTTTAGCGGGGGGGGGGGGGGGGGGTCGACAAATTGTTTTATTATGTTATACATTTTTAAGCGACTGCTCTCAACTGCGAGATTTTTGAGGTGGTCCCTGGCTATCTACAAGTGGTCCCAGTGTGAAGTTTGTGGCCTCAATGCCTGGGAGCCCCGGAGGCCTGCTGGCGTGAACTTGTTTTTGTGTTGTTTTGGATTTCAGTGCTGTGCCAAAAGCAGAGCTGTACGAACCACACACAGCCCTGCCCAAGCCAAAATCGAAACTTTTTTTTTCTTTTGATCCTTTTAATTAACCAACTTTGTCTGGACAAAGCAAAGTACCCTTCTAGTCTCCATTTACTGCTTTCCAGGGGTGTACAAAACCTGCCTATTGTTACATGAACATCCAGACTCTTGGAGAATGTCCTATCCTTTCCCAGCTTTATACAAATCAACAATGCTTGATCGCAGATCTTCAGACAGCTCTTATGAGGCATGCTGCACATGGACAATGCTTCTTATCAAGACAATTCTTACCAGGTGTGTGTTTTATAGTGGGTCAAACCACTCATCGGTGATTAGGCACACACCTGACTTAAATTGTTTGGTAAAAATTTATTTCAATTGTTCTTTAAGTCTCCTTAGGCAGAGGGTTCACTTACTTATTTTCCTCCCTTCTGTCATTGTTGGCATTCTATCCTCAATAAAATATGGAAACCTTTAAATGTTTGGGTGGTTTTAGTTAAAGCAGGCACTGTTTTTACATCTGTGTGATTATGACAAAGATCAGATCACATTTGATGATGATTTTATGCAAAAATGTTAGAAATTACAGATACTTTCTCATACCACTGTAGGTACTCACCAGCATATGCTATTTTATGTTTGTTTGTTGTTTTTTAAACAGGAAAGCCAACAGCAAGCAGATTACCAAGAGCTGCCATTCAAACTCACATTTTCCCCCGCTGAGTGCTATTTTCTAGCCTTTCTTGGCCTCCCTGCCAGAATGTGATGAACACCATGTTGACAGCCTGTTTGTCTTGCAGCCTGACAGCAGGTGCCCACCTCTTCTTCTCAATCTCACTCCTGGCAATGACGCACTACTGAGTGTGAAATGTGCAACAAGCACGCCCCGGTCTGCACTTACGGAAAGGGTTGTGCAGCTTCTTGACAATGAGGGTGAAGCCACTGTTAGGGCTGCGAATGCGGAAGAAGACCATGGCGACATTCTGAGATGAGCGAATGGCATGGCCCGGCACCGTAGAGGAGCAGATGTCCGTGTAGCGCCGGTGCAAAGGCAGCGGGTGGTCCTGACTGCTGGGGAACTTCTCCCCCTTCAAAACCCAGCCATCAAATATCTGAAAGTGGGCATCAAAAATGCACAGACAAAAAAAAAAAAAAAAAAAAAAATCAGTAGCCCTCAAGTTTAAAATGAGCCAGACCATTTATTTAATACTATGTTTTGTCATTAAAAGTTTCAAAAACTCATGAGATTAATTCTTCAGTTTTTTCATTTTGTATATTTAGCCCTCATTTTGCTGTATTTTTCTAAATAATTACATTATTTGGATCTTTAAAGATTGATATACAAAATCATTTGTTTATAACAGCAACTCAATGTCCATTTCAGGGTGTGACAGACACTCAACCTTGATAAAGTCGCCAGCGTTGCAGTCGATGTTGACGTCAGAGAGCTCCAGACTGATAACCTCGCCAGGCTCGCTGATAATGAAGGTGGCGCAAAGCAGCTGCTGTGGCACCGCCACCGTGAAGGTGAAGTGGCCTTCGGTGGCCAACATGTCCAGGCATCCTGATGAAGAGGCCAATGACATATAAAGGGAAATAACATTTAATAACCAGTACTAACATGTGAACGAAACAATAAAATGTATTTGCTACAAGAACGTTGAGACTGTTTCTTTAAGTAGGGGTGGCCTTTCGATAACATACCACTTCGGACCAGTGATGGATACCAGAAGGGTGAAAAGGCGGCGAAAGACAACTTGCCATCTCGAGGACATTCGCTTTGGAGAATAGAGGAGAGCAAAGGGCACTGTTCATCAGGTCGGAGGACAGCACGCGGGTGTCCGGCAATCGGGCCAAGCCGAGAGCACACGTCTAGGACAACATTCTCCTCATCTGGCAATAATGGCCACGGACTTCATGGTCATTAGACCAATCACAAGAAGTCAAGTCTGTTCTCAGTTTTCTAACTTTTATAACATCGCTTGCAAGTCAGACAGCCTTGGTCAGTCTAAACCGATATTGTTAAGGGCTAGGACAGAAATAGCTCTCTGACCCAGCATGCTGTTTAGAATCCTCTGTCAGGAATTTAGGGCAATAAATTGTTGGCTTTGAACATGTCATTGTTATTAAAGTCCTTTTACGAAAATGAACATGCATGGAACCTTGAGGATTAAAGAGTTAACAGGTTATTTAAAACATAGTTCCTTCAGGTAGAAAAGAAATGTCTGCTTGCTTTCAGTTACAGCAAAGTTTAGGATCGGCCTGATTCCAAAAGCACACTTAAACACAACTTTAAGAAGCAAACCTTGAATTGAGAGTTTCTGAGGTGAGAGTTCATTCATGAATCAGTTTGACAACGTGGCATAATTTTTGGTTTTGTCAATTTGATACCTGCAACATGTTCCAAAAACAACAAAGAATTCATTCAGCTGCTCATTGGGTGCCTATCAATGGAAAGGTGTTAATTTGTACAATATTGTGGAAAAACACAATATCACTATAGATTGGTTTATTTACATTTCAAAAACCAGAAGCCATTCATTTACGAATGTGTTTGCACTTTAGTTTACATATTTAAATGTTCAGACATTAAGATTTGAATGAGACAAAATAACATGCTTTTTCTCAAATATATTGTTATAATCTTTTATTTCAGATGTACTGTAATTATTTTCTGAATAAAAATTTGTTGTTCAAAAAGTATTTTTTCAAACTTGAGTCTTGAAAAAGAGGGGGTCGTCTTATAATCAGGGCCGTCTTATATTCGGGCCGATACGGTATTTTTAATTTAGCTTTCATAGAGAATCGTAAGCCAAACAAGAACTGAGGTAGACTTACGTGTTAATACTGCGCATTAAGGCTGCCTTGATTAATCCACAACTAATCGATTGTCATAATAACCGACAAGTATTTTGATAAGCCATTGCTTGTTTAACTAGAAATGATCCAGATTATCTTCTTTGAGCCTCCTAAATTGTTTGCTGCCATTAATGCTGATAGACATCCAATCTATTTGAAATGTGGGCATCCAACATAGTTAAGGACAGCCAATGAGATAACAGTGAATGCAAACTTATTATAAATAGTGAAGTCCCAATCCTATACAAGATCGGATCGAATCCTGTAGTCGAGTGTTTTCAGAACCATCATGCTTTTTGGTTGCTGTTAATCAAACCACTAGGCAAATATATCCGCTGAGTGACAACTGCTGTATAGAAACTAATGATAACAACAGAGCATCATGTAATATTTGTTGGAAAAAAAAAACAAAAAAACATTCGTCTTGTGTTAGCTTTCTGTTACCTTCCCCGGTGTTCGGTTTGTTTTTGACCCGTCTTTTAAATCTGCAATAGAATATCATTAAGAAATAAATATATATGATCCAATGTGTTTGTTTCCTCCTGGTTACTTGTTAGGATTCTTCATCTATGAAAAAATGGTTACAATATTTTCCTTGTACCCATTGAGGGCTTTTCTTTTGACGGCATACTCATTTTCAATATTAAAAAAATGCCCTCTAAAATCCCAAGACAATTACATAAAATGTTGTCATGTTACCAGACTATTCCTGAGGGATAAAAGAAGACATCAGTCAAATGTTCATTGTTGTATATACAGTGCCTTGCAAAAGTATTCGGCCCCCTTGAATCTTGCAACCTTTCGCCACATTTCAGGCTTCAAACCTAAAGATATGAAATTTAATTTTTTTGTCAAGAATCAACAACAAGTGGGACACAATCGTGAAGTGGAACAACATTTATTGGATAGTTTAAACTTTTTTAACAAATAGAAAACTGAAAAGTGGGGCGTGCAATATTATTCGGCCCCTTTACTTTCAGTGCAGCAAACTCACTCCAGAAGTTCAGTGAGGATCTCTGAATGATCCAATGTTGTCCTAAATGACCGATGATGATAAATAGAATCCACCTGTGTGTAATCAAGTCTCCGTATAAATGCACCTGCTCTGTGATAGTCTCAGGGTTCTGTTTAAAGTGCAGAGAGCATTATGAAAACCAAGGAACACACGAGGCAGGTCCGAGATACTGTTGTGGAGAAGGATTTGGATACAAAAAGATTTCCCAAGCTTTAAACATCTCAAGGAGCACTGTGCAAGCCATCATATTGAAATGGAAGGAGCATCAGACTACTGCAAATCTACCAAGACCCGGCCGTCCTTCCAAACTTTCTTCTCAAACAAGGAGAAAACTGATCAGAGATGCAGCCAAGAGGCCCATGATCACTCTGGATGAACTGCAGAGATCTACAGTTGAGGTGGGAGAGTCTGTCCATAGGACAACAATCAGTCGTACACTGCACAAATCTGGTCTTTATGCAAGAGTGGCAAGAAGAAAGCCATTTCTCAAGATATCCATAAAAAGTCTCGTTTAAAGTTTGCCACAAGCCACCTGGGAGACACACCAAACATGTGGAAGAAGGTGCTCTGGTCAGATGAAACCAAAATTGAACTTTTTGGCCACAATGCAAAACGATATGTTTGGCGTAAAAGCAACACAGCTCATCACCCTGAACACACCATCCCCACTGTCAAACATGGTGGTGGCAGCATCATGGTTTGGGCCTGCTTTTCTTCAGCAGGGACAGGGAAGATGGTTAAAATTGACAGGAAGATGGATGCAGCCAAATACAGGAACATTCTGGAAGAAAACCTGTTGGTATCTGCACAAGACCTGAGACTGGGACGGAGATTTATCTTCCAACAGGACAATGATCCAAAACATAAAGCCAAATCTACAATGGAATGGTTCAAAAATAAACGTATCCAGGTGTTAGAATGGCCAAGTCAAAGTCCAAACCTGAATCCAATCTAGAATCTGTGGAAAGAGCTGAAGACTGCTGTTCACAAACACTCTCCATCCAACCGCACTGAGCTCAAGCTGTTTTGCAAGGAAGAATGGGCAAGAATGTCAGTCTCTCGATGTGCAAAACTGATAGAAACATACCCCAAGCGACTTGCAGCTGTAATTGGAGCAAAAGGTGGCGCTACAAAGTATTAACGCAAGGGGGCCGTATAATATTGCACGCCCCACTTCTCAGTTTTTTATTTGTTAAAAAAGTTTAAATGATCCAATAAATTTTGTTCCACTTCACGATTGTGTCCCACTTGTTGTTGATTCTTGACAAAAAATTAAAATTTCATATCTTTATGTTTGAAGCCTGAAATGTGGCGAAAGGTTGCAAGGTTCAAGGGGGCCGAATACTTTTGCAAGGCACTGTATTTTAATTTTAATATTTTATTAACTATAGGAACATATATGGTGCTTGGGTCAATTTCGACCCGTATATATTTACTTAGAAATAAAAAAAAAAAATTTAAAAAGGGAGGGGGGGTCTTGTAATTTCTCTGTGGGTGTTTTGGATGATGTTGAGGTAGGGCTGGCAGATGCCACTGTGGGCATGGAGTACTTGGTGAGCTCTGCAGCTGTCCGACCAATGCAAAGTTGGCTGAGACTCGGTTTACCCGTTCCTTTTTCCAATGTATGGATTTACAAGTGAATTTCCTAACTCACTGAGAAATATTATCCGCTTGTTTTTTTTTTTTTTTGTGATTTATATTTTTATGTTTAATTCCACTTTTGGTAAATCTGAGTCCACAACAAAAATGTATCGTATGCAGGACACATTTTGGATGTTGTAAAAAACAGCCATCTCTTGGTATATCCGAGACTGGTATAGGTGGCAGTCAGTTTGTCCAGGTTGTGTGCTCGTTCTTTGTTTTTTATTGTAATGAAGTGTGATTTGGGGTTTTTCCACTTCTTGATGACACAGCTGCAACTCTATGATGAGTGGACATCACTATGGCATTCCGGCGTTTTTTGGGACAGTATGAAGTAGCAAAAGCGGTGACTGTAAAAACAAACTTTAATGATAGTAGAGCTCTGTTATTTACATGCAACAATTCAGTAGGGAGTTCAGGTTTATTTATTTTACTGAGCCCACCTTGGTAAGTTTCCATCTGAGCAGTAATTGTGCAAGGTCATAACGACAAAAAAATTGTCAAAAGTGATGTTTTGATGTCGTCATATCAAGAACAATGTATTTTCCGTGTTTTTTTTTTTTTTTTTTGTGGGGGGGGGTTGTTTTTTAATGGAGAATGCCACTAGCAGATTTGACAGTGTAAATCTGAAGATTTCAGGCGTAGCTTGTTTCTGCGTGACAGGCTGCCCATATTTCTATACCATAGTTTCCTGTCTTACTCGGCATGTATGGCCATAAGGGGCATCTTCTTTGGAAAGGGAGAAAATGTTCATCCACCTTCACCTCTGGCCCTGGGTTGACCATCAGGAATGAGTTTTAACCATCTCTACCAGACATCCTAGAGTCTAAACCAGGGGTGTCCAAACTTTTTGCAAAGGGGGCCAGATTTGGTGTGGTAAAAATGTGGAGGGCCGACCTTAGCCGTTACGTAGAACAATATATTTAAGCTAATTTTAGCAAGCCATTCTATGTGTCACATTTGCTTTATTATTTTAAAAAAAAATTAATTTAGGGCTGTCAAAATTATTGCGTTAACGGGTGGTAATTAATTTTTTAAATTAATCACGTTAAAATATTTGACGCAATTAACGCACATGCCCCGCTCAAACAGTTTAAAATGACTGCACAGTGTCATGTCCACTTGTTACTTGTGTTTTTTGGTGTTTTGTCGCCCTCTGCTGGCGCTTGGGTGCGGCTGATTTTATGGGTTTCAGCACCATGAGCACTGTGTAATTATTGACATCAACGATGGCGAGCTACTAGTTTATTTTTTGATTGAAAATTTTACAAATTTTATTAAAACGAAAACATTAAGAGGGGTTTTAATATAAAATTTCTATAACTTGTACTAACATTTATCTTTTAAGAACTACAAGTCTTTCTATCCATGGATCGCTTTAACAGAATGTTAATGTTCATGTCATCTTGTTGATTTATTGTTATAATAAACAAATACAGTACTTATGTACAGTATGTTGAATGTATATATCCGTCTTGTGTCTTATCTTTCCATTCCAACAATAATTTACAGAAAAATATGGCATATTTTATAGATGGTTTGAATTGCGATTAATTACGATTAATTAATTTTTAAGCTGTGATTAACTCGAATAAAATTTTAATCGTTTGACAACCCTAAATTAATTATTTATAATTTATAATTATAATCTCACAACTAGCCTTTGTGGCGTTTTCTTTCGACTCTCGGGCTCTTGCGAAATCCTGCTGCTGTAAAATTTAACTAGCTTCAAGTTGCTTCAATTTCTCGCTACATATCTTCCCTGTAATCTTGTCGTACATGTCAGCGGCTCTTGTTTGTTAATATCGCCTCACATTGAACTCTTTAAAAACAACGACTGTCTCTTTGCAAATGACGCAGACACAGTTGTTGCATATTTTAGAGAAGAACAATACAGTAGTCCAATTTCCACCTATCCTTGAAGCGTCGGCCGTCACAGTCAACTTTCTTTTTTTTGTTGATTGTCGCCATTTTAGAAATGGGGACTAAAGGGTAACGCGGGGTAATGTTGCTTAGAATGCTGCTGCCTTTTAGTGGGTAAATGAGGAGCAGCATTTAGTGTGTAAGCTACTTCATATGCTGGTAGCAGTACTGCTGACCAATTAATTAAGTCTGTGTGCGGCCCAGAAGTTATTGATTTTATGACAGAGGCTGGGGGCCGGATAAAATTTGACCACGGGCCGCATTTGGCCCCAGGGCCGGACTTTGGACATGACTGGTCTAGACAGTCAGAAGGAACAGAGCTCCGACCGATATTGCCATTTTCGGACATATATGTTCAAGCGGGTGCAGCTCCTCATGAATGACTTCCTCTTCAGAGGATGTGTAAGAGTCTTCCGATGGATACTCCACAATGTCTAACTCCTCAGAACTCTGGTCTTCTGCATCCCACTGCTGTTCTGAGTCCCCAGCCTCATTATCAGCAAAGATGTGATCATAAGCTTGGCTTGCAGAGAAAGTTTGCCTCAATGTCGCGCTTTGTAATCTGAAATGCTTACTCTGATAATCACAAACTCCAAACTGACCTTGCCTGACATGCCTAGGGAAGTACTGAAAAAGCTCTAGTGGATGGGGTGGATGTTTCTTGTGGACTGTTGGCTCAGGGGTGGCACATATTATGTTTTTTTAAGTCTTACATTTTAACCGGGTCAAAACTGAACCTAACACCACAAATGTGATAATTTTCACCAGAACATTTTAGAAAGGAAAAAAAAAATTGAATTCCAAGATTAAATTTTTTAAATTGATGTTCCTGATAAAGTAATTGAGTCTCAGTGTGATACCAAAAAATATTTAGTGCTCATAATTATTTAAAACTGCAAACGGGTCGGTACCAACCCCAACACAAGACTAAGGAAAAAATATAATTTGTCATTTACTGGTTAGATTATTTTTTGCATTATTTTTATTGGTCTAAAAATTTAGGTATGGGATTGCTATCGGATCGGTAATGGCAAAACCTATCTTAAAAAAAATATGGATTGGAATGTCAAAAAAATAATAAATAAATAAAAATAAAAAAACAATTGCTTTTGAAAACAATGACACAGTTACATACAGTAGATCCATAGTCTAACTTTTCTCCGCGCATACAGTAGTTATTGCTTCCAATGCACATTCACAGGTAAAATGTTAAGCCAACAGTTATGTAAATGACAATAATTCATAGGTGATTTTTTTGTTTGTTTGTTTGAGCTTTTTAGTCAACAAATCACAAAAACAACTGGTTTATTGAAATGAATCAAAATAATCGTTTGTGGCAGCGGAACTAATTTCAACTACTTTGATTAAAACCTGCTAAAAGAGCCCTAGCCTCAATAGGTGTCACTGTTTTGGTTAGCAAAAGAATTGAAATAGGCTCAACAGTGTTCAGTGCGCTTAAAAGATTGTAATTCATACTCTGGCAATGTCATGTTGCAGACAGGAAATGTACACAAACAGAAGAGCTGACTTAATTTCCCCACATATAGTAAAGCCACTTACTGAGGGTTCGTCTGAAAATAAAGTCCGCTGATTCCCTCTTCTGCTCCAAGCTGAGAAGCGGATAGGATCCGGCCGAGGTGTTGTCATCATCCTGAAAGGACACATTTGAGGACGGGGCATCATGCGAGCAAATGGGTGTTTTGCAAATCGAATCTTACGCGAATATAGCGGCTGAGTATCATATGGGATGAGAGAGAGAGGAGGAGGAGGAGGAGATGTTGTGCTCGCATGGACAGAGACATGCCGATGAGGCCAGTGTGTCTGTCTGGCTTTCTCACTAAATGTTGGAGAGGAAAAGAACAACTCCAGATGCAACGTGGCTGCTTTTATACTGCAGTCGCACACGCTCAATTAAGCATCTGGCAGTCTCACTTGAATCATGTGCAAGAGTTGCTCATTGCACTGTACTGTATGTATGTATGTCCAAGAGAAGGCACATAGAGTATTTTCTTTACATTTTCAAATTCTACTTCACGATTTCACAAAAGTGGATTTATACAAAGGTGAATTAGGGCCCGAGCACTAGGCGTGCGAAGGCCCTATTGTAATGCAAAGGATTATTATTATTATTATTATTAGGGCCCGAGCACTAAGCGTGCGAAGGCCCTATTGTTTTGCAAAGGATTATTTTTTTTTTTATTTTTTTTTTTTTTTTTTTTTTTCAGGGCAAATGAAAACGGCCAATTTGGAGGCCTGAACATGCACGAAAAGTCACCAAAATTTGCACATACGTCCGAAAAATTGTAAATTTCGATAATTTTGCAACGTTGCAAAAAAATATAACAAAATGGCTCAGTGGCGCCCCCTTGAAATTTTAAAATTGGCCTATAACATTAGGGTCTGTCAGCGTAGAGCAATGAAATTTGGGGGGTCTATACCTTGTCCAAAACCGCTCCAAAAAAGCATTTACACGCATATTCCAAACCCAACAGGAAATCGGTTATTTTGGATCAAATATGAAATTTTTATCGATTTACAGGGTGCACATTTGAGACCTTTTCGCCGAGGGAGTTAGTTGGATCATCTTCAAAATTGGTGAGACTGTTCAGGAGACATATGAAATCTTAAGTTTTGAAAATGGTGCGTTTTCATTCACGGGTCTGACCTGGGCGTGGTGCCAAAGTCGACCATTTTTTCGGCAAAATGACAAATTCAGTAAATGACTTATAGTTCCTTGACACAACGTTCAATCTTTTTCATATTTGGCATGTATGTGTGGTATCCCACCCTTAACACGAGTGCATTGAAATATTACCCATTAGGTCTAGCGCCCCCTAGTGAGAACAGGAAATGCCTTTTTTTACGAGACAGGTTCCTCCTCCAAGGGAAAAAAATCTGTTGACCTCAAACCTGCATCAGGGGAGCCTTAAGACCTGTGTTCAGGTGCCTGATGAAAAATATTGAGGTTTCGTTGAGGCGGAGGGGTCCAAACAGGAAAGTGAAAATGAACGTCAACAATTTGTCACGCAAAAAACTTTGAACAGTCATAACTCGGCAGATATACAACATATCTGCGCCAAACTTCCCGTGTTTGTTGAGAGTCATACCCTGAAGGTTCTTGTAGGGGTCATTTGCATCAACTCTACAGTGCCAACTAGTGGCGACAGAAAGAAGTTTTAAAAAAGGCCTTTCCTATTGGGTTTTTTCAACATAGAGCAAGGAAATTTGGGGAGTAGATACCTTATGCAAAACTGATCCAAAAAGTCTCTTGCACCCATATTCCAAATCCAACAGGAAATCGGGTATTTTGGATCGAATGTGAAATTTTCATGGGTTCACAGTAGGAGTTTACATTTGGAGGCTTGAATATGCACAAAAACTTGTACAAATTTGCACATACATGCGGCTTTAGATAACGTTCGATAATCTTGCAATGTTACGAAAAAATGTAGCAAAATGCCTCAGTGGCGCCCCCTTGAATTTTTCAAAAAGGCGTTTCCTATTAGGTTTTTTTAACAGAGAGTGATGAAATTTGGGGAGTCGATACCTTGTGCAAAACTGCTCCAAAAAGTCTCTTGCACCCGTATTCCAAATCCAACAGGAAATCGGGTATTTTGGATCGAATGTGAAATTTTTATCGGTTCACAGTAGGAGTTTACATTTGGAGGCTTGAACATGCACGAAAACTCACAAAAATTTGGACATACATGTGGCTTTGCATAACGTTCAATAATCTTGCAACGTTACGAAAACATGTAACAAAATGGCTCAGTGGCGCCCCCTTGAAATTTTCAAAAAGGCCTCTCCATTTAGGTTTTTTCAACGTAGAGGGATGAAATTCGGAGAGTCGATACCTTGTACAAAACTGCTCCAAAAAGTCTCTTGCATGCATATTCCAAACCCAACAGGAAATCGGGTATTTTGGATTGAATGTGAAATTTTTATCGATTTACAGTGTGCACATTTTACACCTTGGCACCTAGGGAATTAGTTTGATCATTCTCAAAATTGGCGAGACTGTTCATGAGGCTTATGAAATCTTAAGTTATCAAAATGGTGTGTTTTCATTCACGGGCCTGACCTGGGCGGGGTGCCAAAGTCGGCCATTTTTTCGGCAAAATGACAAATTCAGTAAATGACTAATAGTTCCTTCACACAACGTTCCATCTTTTTCATATCTGGCATGTATGTGCGACATCCCACCCTTAACACGAGTGCATTGAAATATTACCCATTAGGCCTAGCGCCCCCTAGTGAGAACAGGAAATGCCTTTTTTTACGAGACAGGTTCCTCCTCCAAGGAAAAAAAATCTGTTGACCTCAAACCTGCATAAGGGAAGGCTTAAGACCTGTCTTCAGGTGCCTGATGAAAAATATTGAAGTTTCGTTGAAGCGGAGGGGTCCAAACAGGAAAGTGAAAATGACTGTCAACAATTTTTCTCTCCAAAAACTTTGAACAGTCATAACTCGGCAGATATACAACATATCTGCGCCAAACTTCCCGTGCTTGTTGAGAGTCATACCCTGAAGGGCCTTGTAGAGATCATTTGCATCAACCCTACAGCGCCAACTAGTGGCAATAGAAAGTCACTCGTTTTTCCAATACATGTCCAGTTCTTTTCAGGTTGGTCATTGTAATTTGAAGACCTATTGTAATACTTATTTACAGCCCATGTCCACGTGTCTCTGTCTGTTGCCGTGACGACCCTTTATTCGCCATTTAAAGGAAATATTTTTTTTCAAAGACTCAGGCAGCTTATATAGCCACAATATTTGGCACACTTCGTCGAATTGGCCCAGTTAGAAGATTAATTTTGGTTTTGAATAAGGGCTTGGCTGCACAGCTCAGTAGTGGCTCCTTTTTTGTAGTACTCTCTCCAATAGGGGTTTTTATCTCTTGGGTGTGGGAATGTAAATAGGCGACTTTCGAGCATGTTATGTTCTAATGAGATGATTAGAGAGGAGCATCTGCCAACACCCTGACCTGCACACAGTCCGAGTTGCGTGACGTCCGAGTTGCGCTAGATTGCGAGGGCCCGTTCAGTCCTGCTTGCAGGCCTAGTTATTATTATTCTTTCTTCATGGCAAATGAAAATGGCCAATTTGGAGGCCTGAACATGCACGAAAAGTCACCAAAATTTGCACATACGTGCAGATTCGCGTAAAATTTGATAATCTTGCGTCGTTTTGAAAAATTTTTTAAAAATGGCTCAGTGGCGCCCCCTTGACCCTTAAAATTTTCAAAAAGGCCTCTCCTCTCAGGTTTTCAACGTAGAGCGATGAAATTTGGGGAGTAGATACCTTATGCCTAACTGTTCAAAAAAGCCTCTTGCACCCATATTCCAAATCCGACAGGAAATCGGATATTTTGGATCAAATGTGAAATTTTTTCGGTTCACAGTTGGAGTTTACGTTTGGAGGCCTGAACATGCACGAAAACTCACCAAAATTTGCACATACATGCAACTTTGCGTAAATTTTGATAATCTACAAAAAAAATTAACAAAATCGCTCAGTGGCGCCCCCTTGAAATTTTCAAAAAGGCCTTTCCTATTAGGTTTTTTCAACGTAGAATGATGAAATTTGGTGAGTCGATACATTGCGTAAAACTGCTCCAAAAAGTCTCTTGCACCTATATTCCAAATCCAACAGGAAGTCGGAAATTTTGGATCAAATGCGAAATTTTATCGATTTACATTTGAGACCTTGTCGCTGAAGAAAATAGTTGGATCGTCTTCAAAATTGGTCAGACTATACAGGAGACATATGAGATCTTAAGTTTTCAAAATGGTGAGTTTTCATCCAAGGGTCTGGCCTGGGCGTAGTCCCAAAGTTGGCCATTTTTGGGCAAAACACCAAATTCAGAAAATGATTAAAAACTCCGTGATAAAACGTTCAATCTTTTTCATTTCTAGCAAGTATATGAGATATCCCAGCCTGAACACGACTGCATTTAAATTTTACCCATTAGGCTTGGCGCCCCCTAGTGGGAACAGGAAATGGCCTTCTTTACGAGACAGGCTCCTCCTCCAAGGGAAAAAAATCTATTGACCTCAAACCTGTTTCAGGGGAGCCTCAAGACATGTGTTCAGGTGCCTAATGAAAAATATTGAGGTTTTGTAGAAGCGGAGAGGTACAAACTGGAAGTGAAAATGACCGTCAACAATTTGTCTCGCCAAAAACTTTGAACAGTCATAACTCGGCAGATATACAACATATCTGCGCCAAACTTCCCGTGTTTGTTGAGAGTCATACCCTGAAGGTTCGTGTAGGGGTCATTTGCATCAACTCTACAGTGCCAACTAGTGGCGACAGAAAGAAGTTTTAAAAAAGGCCTTTCCTATTGGGTTTTTCCAACATAGAGTGAGGAAATTTGGGGAGTTGATACCTTGTGCAAAACTGCTCCAAAAAGTCTCTTGCACCCATTTTCCAAATCCAACAGGAAATCGGGTATTTTGGATCAAATGTGAAATTTTTATCGGTTAACAGTAGGAGTTTACATTTGGAGGCTTGAACATGCACGAAAACTCACAAAAATTTCGACATACATGCGGCTTTGCATAACGTTCAATAATCTTGCAACGTTACGAAAAAATGTAACAAAATGGCTCAGTGGCGCCCCCTTGAAATTTTCAAAAAGGCCTCTCCATTTAGGTTTTTTCAACGTAGATGGATGAAATTCGGAGAGTCAATACCTTGTACAAAACTGCTCCAAAAAGTCTCTTGCATGCGTATTCCAAACCCAACAGGAAATCGGGTATTTTGGATTGAATGTGAATTTTTTATCGATTTACAGTGTGCACATTTTACACCTTGGCACCTAGGGAATTAGTTTGATCATTCTCAAAATTGGCGAGACTGTTCATGAGGCATATGAAATCTTAAGTTATCAAAATGGTGTGTTTTCATTCACGGGCCTGACCTGGGCGGGGTGCCAAAGTCGGCCATTTTTTCGCCAAAACACCGAATTCGGAAAATGACTGATAACTCCCTCATACAACGTTCAATCTATTTTAAATCTGCCATGTGTGTGAGGTATACCAGCCTGAGCACGAGTGGATTGAAAATTTACCATTTGTGCCTGGCGCCTCCTAGTGGGAACAGGAAATGCCCTTTTTTACGGTGACACACTCCTCCTCCAAGGGAAAAAATTAATCGACCTCAAACCTGCATAAGGGAAGCCTTAAGACCTGTCTTCAGGTGCCTGATGAAAAATATTGAAGTTTCGTTGAAGCGGAGGGGTCCAAACAGGAAAGTGAAAATGACTGTCAATAATTTTTCTCTCCAAAAATTTTGAACAGTCATAACTCGGCAGATATACAACATATCTGCGGCAAACTTCCCGTGCTTGTTGAGAGTCATACCCTGAAGGGCCTTGTAGGGGTCATTTGCATCAAACCTACAGCGCCAACTAGTGGCAATAGAAAGTCACTCGTTTTTCCAATACATGTTCAGTTCTTTTCAGGTTGGTCATTGTAGTTTCAAGACCTATTAAAATACTTATTTACGGCCCATGTCCACGTGTCTCTGTCTGTTGCCGTGACGACCCTTTGTTCGCCATTTAAAGGAAATATTTTTTTTCAGAGACTCAGGCAGCTTATAGAGCCACAGTATTTGGCACACTTGGTCGAATTGGCCGAGTTAGAAGATTAATTTTGGGTTTTGAATAAGGGCTTGGCTGCACAGCTCAGTAGTGGCTCCTTTTTTGTAGTACTCTCTCCAATAGGGGTTTTTATCTCTTGGGTGTGGGAATGTAAATAGGCGACTTTCGAGCATGTTAGGTTCTAATGAGATAATTAGAGAGGAGGATCTGCCACCAGCCTGACCTGCACACAGTCCGAGTTGCGTGACGTCCGAGTTGCGCTAGATTGCGAGGGCCCGTTTAGTCCTGCTTGCAGGCCTAGTTAATTTTGAAGTTTCTTCTAATTGTTCTGACTGTCCTTATATATTTCACTGGCATGAATGACCAGATCAGCTAAATATTATCCTTTCTCATGACAATTGCTGGCAAACGGTACAAACTGGTAAAATGTGTTGCATGTGACTGGAATTAATAGTATGAAATGCAGAAGAGTATTTCATTGTTTTGCCCATCAGAAGTGTACGTCACCATGATATACGATCAACATACTTTGGTGTAAATAAATATTTGTCAGCCTTATGAAGTGAAAAGGTATAATATCCTATCATTGATTATTGTTTGTGTACTGTGCTTAAAAACAGTCTGGTGGAAAGTGAATGAAAAATGACAACCCCCAAAACGGTAACAATTAAAATGTCAGTCCTCTCAATTACTGGATTGATTCACTTTATTTAGAGAAAAAAACAGAAAGAATGCAATATATTGTATGACAGTTGACTGCTTCGCGCGTGAACGTGACGTCAGAATATAGCTGCCCTTCTGCATCACCTTTTTCTCAAGCATTAAGTCAAGTCAGGTTTATTTATATAGCAGACAGACAAATGTAAAATGAATAAATAACAGTAAATGAGTCATACAAAATAGGAAAATAATAGAAATTATTTTTATTATATCTAATATAAATAATAATAATAAACATTTTCTACTGCAGACTTCCAGTTTAGACAGAACAACATGAATCAAACCAGAGAAACCCACAGAATCTCCAAAAATGGATTCAGCACGACGTAGAGGAAGCTCCAGAACTTTCTGTGTTGTGCGTTTGTTCTTATCGCTTCGTTGATCGTTCGTGGACAAAATTCTAACAATCTGTGCAGCCTGTGTTAACATGAAGTGTAGATTGATACGCGGGCCACTTGAGTGACCGAAATGAGGCAAAATTACAAATAATATTACAGTTGCCGAATGCAAAAGGGCTGACACGGATTTTGTTGTTACAAAGAAATACTACAAGGTATTTTTCATGTGTTTATTTATAGTTATGGTGTTATGAGTTCATCACACATGAGCATAAAAACACAAATACAGTAGTATGTCATTATTTTTTATTGCAGATACTGATCTCAATAAAACTTTTGGACAGCATGATTCCATTACTTGTTTCATTTAAAATGATTGGTGCATGTGCGAAACAGGTCAATAAATCACAATTTATAAAATTATTGGAAAAATATTAACGAAGGTGGACCATAAGTTGAGCCTTTTATCATCAAAGTAGAATGCACACAGTATTGATATATGTCCATCAACGTACATTAAGTGTTGCTGTGTGGCACATCAAGATGTCTTCCCTTGCCTAACGGCGTTTTCCACCTGGAAACAAACAAACAAAAACTTGTAACACGAGCATTTATGCATTCCGGGCAAGAAGCCCATGTATGAGTTGTAGTAGTGTTTGTTTTCTTTGTCATTGTATAACTAGATTTGGCAAAGCTGATGATGTCTCAGCTGTGACGCAAAACAGAATTGTAGCCAGATTGAACATAATTGTGCCATCCTACACATACTGATTAGCAACAGGCTAGCAACAGATAGCATGTGTTACAGCCACAGCAGTACAGTAGTTGTTGTAAATAATATATGGCAGAAAACACTCACGTGACTTGACGTTCCGCTCTGAGACCCCCAATTTAGCCAACTTTCAAAATTGTCCGATATGCATATGTGATACATCATTGGAAAGCTTAAAATCTCAATTTTCTGGGGGAAGAAAAATTTTGAACAGGAGGGCATTTTTAGAAAAAAAAAAATTTTTTAAACAGCAAAACCCTAAGTGGAGGCGAGAGCAGAATTAATGATGCCACGATTTTAACGAGATATTTTCGCGTACATACCATGTTTCGATCCAAAAACTCCATGTAGCATGTATCACTGAGTGTCAAGAAACAGATGTGAATGGCCACAGCTGGATTTTGGGGGGATTTTATGGGTGAAACATGGTGATATAACTAGGGTCGCGATGCAGAAATCGCAGACAAGGAGTGGTTGAGATTCTTTTGTATATAGTTACCCTTTTAAACGTTATTTTTCAATTTTGTTGTTGTTTGGATCGATTATTTATCATCTAACATATCGGGGAAAATGCGACAGTAATAACAACAACAACAAAAATACAATTAAGCGATAGTTATGAGGTAGATAGCCGTGAGTTTTTTACAGACGCCAAATTTTTCATTGTGACGTAATTTGTTTAAAAGTTTAAAATATGCGAGTGTATAATTTTTTAAAGTTGTTTTTCGAAACTAAATATTAGACATCAATTAATGATTCTAAGCTAAAAACGACATTTTGAATAATAAATATACTGTAATTACCTTCTTTTTATGGCTAGGTTGAAACAAAAGTGGTTGCGCGACATCTGTAAACGGGGGTTTTCAGGGTAAAACGGACAAAATAAAAATTGTTTGGATGCTTAGTGCGCCATGAATCTGCTATGGCTGCATATAGACATTCTATCAAACACAACAGTTCTTTTGGCTTAAAATACCGCAGTTTATTTTAAAGACGGGTGAAAGAGCAGACACTACTTTTTCAGTCTTGTCTGCGTTTTCCGCCATACATATATATATATAAAACAATTACAATTACCATCATAATAACAATATCAAATACAAGGCATTTCACGAGCAAGATTTTAGCTTTAGTATCTTTGGAGCACTGGACACATGAAAATGCTGGGATAGGAAGAACACACTTTCCTTAACACAGCTGCAACATGGCTAGATGTCTTTGTGATGGCAGCGGCTTGGGTCCACATTTGCCTTCAAGAAAATCTTGTCCTCCCATGTTGTGATGACGGCAGATGGATGTAGGATTTCCAAATTGTCTTTTTTGACGGATTTTGATGAGTGATGCCACTCCAGCTCCATATTTGTTTTGGTTAGAGAACCTCTAAAACAGAAGTCGCGAGCAGAAATGCGGAAGTAAAGCGAAAGCACCTCGAAAACTTGTCTATAGGGATGGTGAAACGATAGTAACAAATATATAAAGTATATATATTTGTGTTCTTTTGATTGGTCCAATAAGTCCCTGTTCCTTGTCAGCCAGATGGGTAGAATGTTATTTAGATGTCTGCTGTCAGCCGACACAATGGATGGTCTCCACGATCCTCCCTGGCTAATGTGGAATAAGGGGCCCATTGCCTAGAGTCATTTCCATCTCCCATTAGGCCCTGGTAGGTCATGGTTCGGCGGGCCAAAGCTGCCTCCTAGCCAGCAGAAACAGTCTTAACTTTCCAACAGTACATATATTTTACTCGATTGCTGCTTTTAAATGTTAATACTACTTATTAAATGTTAATTAAACTCATAAACAAAAGCACTCTGCGATTGATGACAATTGCCGTCCCATCCATTTTGACTGCCGCATGCAGCCTCTAAGCACTTCATTAGAAAGTCGCTGGGGTAAATGTAACAGAGTAAATGTAACACGTTACTACTACTACTACTGGTGTTCAATAAAAACAAGCAAGATATCTGAAGGAAAAAAGACGCTTTGACAGTTGCCTACCGATTGATCGCTGACAGCCCTTACTTGACGTTTGTCGGCATCAACGGCACTGAAAAACAATAAATGGATCAAACGTCTATTGCCGTCAACGGCAGCCAATGAGTTAAGGAACCAACATATTGTTTTACGTTGAGGAAAAAGAATGTACTGAGACAGAAGCTGTGCTCTAATCTAATTCATCCAATTCACTTAGATGAGGCTAATTGTAAGAGTCCACACAGCCATTGTGAAAGGTCAAACTTGACAAGCTGAGTGTTGGGGTCGCCACGCTTGCTCCCATTCATCTAAAATACACCCCCTCACACACAAACCACTGTTTCTAGCCTAAAATTATTCTGTAATGAGTGTTGACATTTCCCATGCGCTTATGAAGGTCTGTGATGCCACATGGCCAGCTCCAAAAATAAGAAACACTAAAGAGCAACAATGGCTTCTAGACAGGGGCATTCTCCCCTCGGTGTGCAGTGACCTATTCGAGGTGTATTACCTTCAAGTCAAGGCCGCGGGGGGCCAATGAGAATTAATTGGTGTTCTTTTTCAAGCCTTTGTGCGTAGAAGATGTCTCTGTCGATTTATTGCTGTCATTGTTAGAGTTGAGAGCAGAGGAAAGTTCATGCTAAATACAGTTTACTTATTTGCTTCGATTGAGGTAGGAGAACTAGCAGGGTGAACGATCATCTCAAACACATCCAACACAGAGAAATACACAAAAATCTGAAAGTGAGTGAAAAGATGAAACCGTAATCTGGTCAGTCACTGCTTGTCCTCTCACTTCAAAGGAATTGGACCTCTGTTGCTCTCAATGGTTGCCAATTATGGGCCAACTTCCCCTTATTCAACGCTGTCAAACATAACTGACGGTGAATCAATGAGATATACACAAAACAACTTGCCCAAATATTATAAAATATAGGCCAAACTAGCTATCCTAATGGTAGCTTGTGCTGCTCTCTTGCGGCCAAAACGAAGAACTGCTTTTCTGTTCAGCTTTCATCTACATTGAGAGAAAATATAGCTCAGTATTCATCTGAGGTAGGAAGACTAGCCACAAATTTTACTCAAATAAGAGTAGCGTTTCTTCCAAAAAATATTACTCAAGTAAAAGTGGTCATCCAAAAATGTACTCAAGTACAAGTAAAAAAAAGTATTCATTGAAAAGAATACTCAATTAACGAGTAACATTGTTCGTAGTGCTGCAACGATTAATCGATTAACTCGAGTATTCGCCTAGAAAAAAATATTCCAATTAAATTTTGCTGCTTCGAGTATTCGTTTAATTAAAGTGGCGTTGTAATGGTTTCTTTTGAAAGTGTTTGCCTATAGTTTTATTGATTTGGGTGGATACACTGCCCTGTAGTCTGCCTCATTCACATGGCTGAATCCAATTGCTCCAGGTGAAGATCAACATAAGCTGAGTTTTTGTTTGAGCTAATGTTTTTGTTCATGCATTCATAGTTTACTTTAAAGGTATATTTAGCCAATTTTTGTAGGAATATGTGTCTGAACCATGGTTTGCATTGTATAAATAAAAAAAAAACGTTAGTAATTTATAGCATTTAAGCTAGCTGACTTTTACTATGCAAGTTAGCCAATTGTTTTGTTGTACCTAGATTATTATTTATTGGTTTATTTTCTATACCGTTTGAGGCTCAGATAAGGTATTCTAATTTTTTATGTTTCTTATCCGATTACTCGATTATTCGAACTAACAAGTTCATCGATCAATCGACTACTAAAATAATCAATAGCTGCAGCCCTAATTGTGAGTAACTGGTCATAGAGTGATATTTTTGTAAAAAATGTAAGCTATATATTTTTCTCTGAACAATGTCATCTATATGACCTGATACAAAAATACACAAACATCATGGAATTCAAAATAGAAAAATGAAACTTTACCCTTCAAAAGAACATGAATGCCCTCTAGTGGAGAAAGAATATTTCCTACCATGAAATTAAAACAATGATATCTCTGGTTTTTCGTGGTCACTTGATACCAAATAAAAACTGGGAAAGAGGTTGAAATCCACACTTTCCAGTAATGTTTGACTGTATGTCAAATAGTTTCATTTCTATGGTGCTTTAAAGACACCACATGATTAAACAGGCCGGCATTCTAACAGCATGCTTGAGTGTGGTCATGTGACTGTTTTGTTACGTATGATTGGTATAATGGAGTCATGTGATTATTGCTGCTATATTTCATTGGTGAAATTTGTAGAGCCACTGTCAGCATTTCTGCCAAAATGAAGTAAAATTCAATATGTAAAGTGCAAAAATGTAACAATTCTTGTGTCGTCCATAGTAACATACTAAGAGTAGTGTTTCTTCTTCACAAATCTACTCGAGTAAAAGTAAAAAGTATTGTGTGGCAAAAATACTTTTAGAAGTGCGTGTTCTCCAAAAGTTACTCAAGTAAATGTAACGGAGTAAATGTTACACGTTACTACTATTACTACATGTTCAATAAAAACTTGTGAGATATCTAAAGGAAAATAGACGCTTTGACAGTGGTCTACCGTGTCTAATAATTTATTTACAGTTACCTGGTACGGGAGCTGCACCGCTGTAGATTGGGAGACCACATCACATCACCAATACCACATCACCTAATGTCCAATATTCATTTACATGCAATATACTATGTGCAATACTTACTACGTGCAATATTTAATCCCTCACTGTCAACTGCTGCTACTTAACTTCTATTCACACATATTCTGTGTGCAATACTTATTTACGTGACATATTAATGTGCAATATTCAATGCCCTCACTGTCAACTGCTGCTACTTCAATTATTTGCACTGCCTGAACATAGGACTACCTCATTCACATATTATATTTATTTAGATTTGATACTTTTATTCTTGCAAGTCATTTTTGATTTTGACTTTTGACCCCAAATTCATTGTAGAATTGTATAATGACAATAAAAGGTGCTTCTATTCTATTCTATTCTATTCTATTCTATTCTATTCTATTCTATTCTATTCTATTCTATTCTATTCTATTCTATTCTATTCTATTCTATTCTATTCTATTCCGATCATCACAGATGATGATAGTGTTTCAATGCCATTGACGACGTTAGACGTCCATTCCATTTTTACAGGGAAGCGCTGGCAGCAATCAGTCGCCAAGTCAACATGAATTGGGTGCCCATCACCGTCATTGGCAGTAAATAGGTAGATGATTGTTGACTTATGGTGCACATACAGGGCAACTTGACCCATCATTTCCTAAGTGTGTGTGTGTTTGTGTGCGGTGGGTTCATAATGAGGCGACCCTCCCTATTTGGACTAGCTGGACAGAGAGAGATGAGCGCAAAGCCCAGCATGGATTTTTATCCTCATTCCTCTCCTCCCAAATGTGGTTAGTTCAAAGTGTGTTAATGAAGAGCGATGGATAACACCGTCTTGGTTTAATTAACTCCCGGCTCACAACTTCAGGGGAGGTCTCCTGCTGCCAGTCTTCTTATTTGTTTTTTGCCCCCAACCCCACCCCCCACCTCCATTGAGGCAAGTCGCTAATTTGTTCAGGTAAGTTAAAGTTAAGGAACATTATAGGATTTGCAGGTATTCGTTATGTTTTGGCTGTGTGCCATGTAATCTTTCGACTCAATGTAAACACGTCCCTTCCATCATCCTGATTCTTTTCAGCGCTAACTCATCTTTTCCGAGCAAATAAACATTGATTAGAGAGCGTAATCAATGGGTGCTCAATGACAAGGATTTAGAGTTCTGCATAAATGTTATTGACTGCAATCGGCTCCGAAATATCAGCACCTCGTTTTTTCCACGTCTAAACTAAAACAAATAAAATATGTAATGTTTTCATATTTCAATGTTTCATAAAGGGATACCGTTATTGGGGAGGGGTAAGAATAAACATTTTGCCAAGTCATTTCTGCGAGCCACCACAAGATGTCAACATTGAGCCACAGCTGGTCTATAAATAAACCACAGTTCTTTAAAACTGCACCAGAACATGTTTTTTAATGGCTTAACTGTGTGACTTCAAGACTGTGATCATGTCCATGCATTTTCTAATATGGTATCGTAATAATATTTCATGTTCCAATAAGTAATTCCCCCCAATATTCATTCATGCTCTCACTCATTTTTTTCTTTACATAAAAATATAAAAACCAATATTCATTTTTTTTCCATTGTGATAGCATTTAACTCATTGTCAAGATATCATTTTTTCCCCACATGGGCGAGACCACTTATTGGCTGCCATGGACGACGAAAAAAGTCCAATCCAATTTGACTTTGAGGCTTTCTGTCAACCCTCCCAGTCTAAACAGATTGGAAATCTATCTCCGTCTATGTCATGAAAACATGACCATTTATGATCATTGAGGCATCAACACTCCCAGAAAGTTTTAAGGGAATAGTTCTGAAAGTAGCTCCAATTGACAGCAACAATGTGACACACTGTATCAGCATCCAACAAAAGTACAGTAGGCAGAGCATGTAAGTTTACTGCGGGCCCACGTGGCCATGCATGGCTGGGTCACATAATGAATGTTGATGAAGTAGAAAAGCCGCTTTAATCAGGACGGATCACTGTGCAGAGGTGGAGAATGTCAGCGAGAGCAGGCACAGCTGCTTGCTGAGAAATTCAATATTGACTGTCGGGATAAATGTCCTGCATATTCTCTCATGTGTCCCAGGGGCCGCAGTATTATGCCTCTCACGTTAGAGGGCCTTAATTGGATTAAAAATGACTTGTTATTGGGAGAAAAAGCCACCAGAATATGCCGTCATAATTATTGCCTCTGCTTGTGCGAGTGCTGGGCCAAATATCAGATTCAGGTGTGTGCCCGCAAATGCCTGATTTGATGGATTGCGTTTCATTTGGGAATCAATGAGAGGCTGTGCAGTAAGAAATGTCACATCAAAGTCTTGTTTTCTATAGTTGTTTCTTGCCTCGGGATTTCACATTGACGTGGAGCAAGCACAAGCCAACTAAGCAGCTGTTTGGGACCACTTGGATAGTAAGTCCCCTCTTAAAATGCTCAGATTTTCTTTAACACTTATTAAAGAAATGATAAACGACTCCATGAGGTTTCAAGCGAAATTTATCTAATGTGGGAGTGTATGTTCACTGGTAATGGTTTGCAGCTTACTATGTGTAATCCAGTATTGAAAATTGTAGTATCCTATTTTTATTTAAAAAAAAAAAAAAAAAAAAAAAAAAAAAAAGAGTACTGCTTGTCATTTTCCCTCCAAAATGTCATGTGACTCGTTACAGGAGTGCTGTCAACATTGCTGCAGAGATTGGAGAGATGGGCTGTCAGCCTGTTAGTGCTCAGACCATATGCTCATACTCTACATCAAATTGGTGTGCATGGCTGTCACCCCAGGAGGAAGCCTCTTCTGAAGACGGTACAAAAGAAAGCCCGCAAACAGTTTGCTGAAGACATGTCAACAAAGCACATGGATTACTGCAGTGCTTCTCAATAATTTTCTGTTACGCCCCCCCCCCCCCCCCCCCCAAGGAAGACGTAAATGTTTCGCGCCCCCCCCCCCAACTCTCTGCCGCCACTATAAATAGTATCATTTGTCTATAATATTACTATTATAAGTCGCCTCTGGCTAACATTGTGTGCTATTTTCTATTAAAGAAAAAAAGTAACATAGATCATCAACTTATAATAAAGTATAACTTTATTAACATTGTTTTGGTTGTAACAGAAAAGACTTAAAGCGCATCAATTTGCCTGAATTAAAAGTCAAATCCAAACTGTAAAATACGCAAAAGTACATTTCTGGCCATTTGATACTGAAAAATAAAATGTAATAAAATCAGTAAATAATAACACATTCATATTGATAAGAAATACTAACTCATGAGGACAATACGCCAAAAAATTTGACCGAAAAAACAAAACTGAATAGAAGAGAAAAAAAAGTGTCTTTGGACAGAAGGACAGTTTTTATTTTCGCTGCTCAGAGTATCACCTTTGCAATGGTGTGGGGTTATTTTGCACTGAGCATGCTAACTGTGCTCACTGGTTTACTGATATAACACTGACAAGGCGGGACGATTGTTGGCAATATTTGGCACGTTTTCGCTGAAAAACAATCAAGCGGCTTATCAATGAGATTGGGGTCTAATGTCTTTAAGTGGCGTTTCAATTGATTTGGCTTCCGGCTGTCTGCTATAATCATTTTTAGACACAGTGGTCAGTGGTCTTTCCTCGTCTCCCACTGTATTAAAAGTCAAAGCCAAAAGCTAAACGGCCTGAAAACAGCGCATTCTCGGCAGCCGGGGGAGAACCGGGGTTGAGGGTGGTCGTCGTGACGATCCCAAGCCGAAAATGGCACTTCTCGGGTGGACACATGAGAACTGGAGAAGACAGTGGGTCGCTGCGTGAGTCCGGCCGGAAAAAGGCTTTCGCAAATGGCGCACAGCTTGTCATATCGCTTTTCTGTGTGCTCTTGCTTAGTTAAAAAATACAGCGCACACTCTGAAAATGAGAGCGGCACTGCCACCAATTGAGTGGATGTGCAAGTACACTTTATTCTAGTACCGCAAAAAAAAAAAAAAAAAAAAAAAAAGCATGTTCCCCAAGGTCACATGCGCCTCCCCCTCCTATGGTCTGATGAGACGGGCGATCTGCGGGATGAGACAAGCAGTACTCAATTTGGACATTTAGGGATGTACGTAGTTTCTAAAGGGTGAGCTCACTTTTGTTGCCAGGGGTTTAGATATCAATGGCAATAATTTGAGTTATTTTGAGGGGAAAATAAATTAACTCTATTATATAAGCTGTACACAGACTACTTTTCATTGTCTCAAAGTGTCATTTTGTCAGTGTTGTCCCATCAAAATATATACTTAAATATCTGCAGAAATGCAAGGCGTGTACTCACTTTTGCAATACACTGTATATGGCGGAAAACACTGATTTGAGTTTCAGCTCTGAGACCCCCAATTTGGCCAATTTTTAATTGTCCTATATGCATGTGTGATACAAATCTCAATTTCTGGGGGAAGAAAAATGTTGAACAGGAGGGCATTTTTTTTTAAATCTTTTTTTTTTTTGAACCCCTAAACACTAACTCGAGGTGAGAGCATGAGAGAGCATAAATAAAGACGCCATGATTTTAACAAAACATTATCATGTATTTACCTTGTTTCGATCCAAAAACTCTGTGTACCATGTCTCACCGAGTGTCAAGACACAGCTGTGAATGGCCACGCCCGGACTTTTGGGGAATTTTATGGGTCAAATACAGTAATATAACAAAGGTCACAATGCAGAAATTGCAGACATCAAGGAATGGTCGAGATTTTTTTTCAAATATTTAGCCTTTTAAACCTTCTTTTCAATTTTACTTTGTTTGGATCGATTATTTATCATCTAAAATACTGGGGTAAATGCGACAGTAACAAAAAAAAATACAATTAAGTGATAGTTATGAGGTAGATATCTGTGACCTATTTATAGACACAATTTTTTTCATTGTGACATAATTTGTTTAAAAGTTTAAAATATGCAAATGAATAACTTGTTAAAGTCGATTTAAAAAAAAAAAAATATATATATATATATATATATATATATCAATTCATCATCAATACATCAATTAATGATTCTGAGCTAAAACTTATAGATATTTCAAATAATAAATATAATTACTTATCTCCTTTTTATGGCTGGGTTGAAACAAAAAGTGGCTTCCTCCTGGGGTGATAGCCATGCATGCCAATTTGATGTAGAGTGCGGCGTATGGTCTGAGTACTAACAGGCTGACCCCCCACCTCTTCAATCTCTGCAGCAATGCTGACAGCACTCCTGTAACGAGTCACATGACATTTTAGAGGGAAAATGACAAGCATTACTCAATTTAGACATATAGGGATATACGTTTTTTCATAGGGGTGTACTTACTTTTGTTGCCAGGGATTTCGATATTAATGGCTATATTTTGAGTTATTTTGAGGGCAAAATAAATTAACTCTATTACAGTATATAAGCTGCACACAGAGTACTTTTCATTGTGTCAAAGTGTCATTTTGTCAGTGTTGTCCCATTAAAAGATATACGGTACTTAAATATTTGCAGAAATGCGAGGGGTGTACTCACTCTTGTGATACACTGTATATACAGTGCCTTGCAAAAGTATTCGGCCCCCTTGAACCTTGCAACCTTTCGCCACATTTCAGGCTTCAAACATAAAGATATACAATTTTAATTTTTTGTCAAGAATCAACAACAAGTGGGACACAATCGTGAAGTGGAACAAAATGTATTGGATAATTTAAACTTTTTTAACAAATAAAAAACTGAAAAGTGGGGCGTGCAATATTATTCGGCCCCCTTGCGTTAATACTTTGTAGCGCCACCTTTTGCTCCAATTACAGCTGCAAGTCGCTTGGGGTATGTTTCTATCAGTTTTGCACATCGAGAGACTGACATTCTTGCCCATTCTTCCTTGCAAAACAGCTCGAGCTCAGTGAGGTTGGATGGAGAGTGTTTGTGAACAGCAGTCTTCAGCCATTTCCACAGATTCTCGATTAGATTCAGGTCTGGACTTTGACTTGGCCATTCTAACACCTGGATACGTTTATTTTTGAACCATTCCAATGTAGATTTGGCTTTATGTTTTGGATCATTGTCCTGTTGGAAGATAAATCTCCGTCCCAGTCTCAGGTCTTGTGCAGATACCAACAGGTTTTCTTCCAGAATGTTCCTGTATTTGGCTGCATCCATCTTCCCATCAATTTTAACCATCTTCCCTGTCCCTGCTGAAGAAAATCAGGCCCAAACCATGATGCTGCCACCACCATGTTTGACAGTGGGGATGGTGTGTTCAGGGTGATGAGCTGTGTTGCTTTTACGCCAAACATATCGTTTTGCATTGTGGCCAAAAAGTTCAATTTTGGTTTCATCTGACCAGAGCACCTTCTTCCACATGTTTGGTGTGTCTCCCAGGTGGCTTGTGGCAAACTTTAAACGAGACTTTTTATGGATATCTTTGAGAAATGGTTTTCTTCTTGCCACTCTTCCATAAAGGCCAGATTTGTGCAGTGTACGACTGATTGTTGTCCTATGGACAGACTCTCCCACCTCAGCTGTAGATCTCTGCAGTTCATCCAGAGTGATCATGGGCCTCTTGGCTGCATCTCTGATCAGTTTTCTCCTTGTTTGAGAAGAAAGTTTGGAAGGACGGCCGGGTCTGTGTAGATTTGCAGTGGTCTGATGCTCCTTCCATTTCAATATGGTAGCTTGCACAGTGCTCCTTGAGATGTTTGAAGCTTGGGAAATCTTTTTGTATCCAAATCCGGCTTTAAACTTCTCCACAACAGTATCTCGGACCTGGTTGGTGTGTTCCTTGGTTTTCATAATGCTCTCTGCACTTTAAACAGAACCCTGAGACTATCACAGAGCAGGTGCATTTATACGGAGACTTGATTATACACAGGTGGATTCTATTTATCATCATCGGTCATTTAGGACAACATTGGATCATTCAGAGATCCTCACTGAACTTCTGGAGTGAGTTTGCTGCACTGAAAGTAAAGGGGCCGAATAATATTGCACGCCCCACTTTTCAGTTTTATATTTGTTAAAAAAGTTTAAATTATCCAATAAATGTTGTTCCACTTCACGATTGTGTCCCACTTGTTGTTGATTCTTGACAAAAAAATTTAATTTCACATCTTTATGTTTGAAGCCTGAAATGTGGCGAAAGGTTGCAAGATTCAAGGGGGCCGAATACTTATGCAAGGCACTGTACATACATTGGTACTTCTACGTACGAAGTAAATTTGTTCCAGGACCTTGATGTAAGTCAAAATGGTCATATGTCGAGCAGGATTTTCCTATAAGAATACATTATAATCTCATCAATTCGTTCCACAGCCTGAAAAGCTACACTAAATCCTTAATAAATGCTGTTGGTACTATTGCAAAGAGCAATTAAACAGAGGAAAACAAATACATTATGAATACAAATCAGAATAATAATATAATAATAGTAATAATAATGCGTAATAATACCTGTAATCATGTAGCAAATCGGGTTCTAACGTGGCGGATGTGTTTTGCGTTTTGCGTGCTGTACCTGAACACTGACTTGACAGAGTGAGGGAGGACTTCTTGCTTTCACTTTGTTCACCTGGGGCGGACAGTATGCATGTTGTGTTGCACAAATTCTGAAATAAATTATTAAAAACCTGACGAAGCAGGCGATTTTTTTGCAATGTTACCACAATAATAATTGTCACCTTAACTAATAAAGACTGGCGAACAGAGGTCCGAGAAGGACCGTCGAGATTCTAGGCATTCCACGGCTGTATTGTCAAGCCAGTTCATGGATGCGCCCACCATGACTATATTTTTCTATCATTTTCATCTTCATTTCAATTGTAAGCCTTACCTTTTTCTTTTTTTCGCCACCGGCACTAAAATTCTTGGAACCCGTGTTGATTTCTACCACAAGAAAATCTGCTGTGCATCAGTCTTGCGGGAAAACAAAGAAACCGCTGCGCTGTCATAAATCGCCGTGTTTCGAGCATGTCGTCTGATGTCGAAACAAATGGCGAGCCAAATTTTACATTCGATGTCCAAAAGATCTCGTGTCTAGGCGATCGTATCTCGAGGTACCACTGTGTATGATAGTTCCATAATAATTATCTTTAATTATAATGTGGTAGCGATCAATACTACGATAAAATCGACCCTTGAGAATCAGATATTGCAAGCTTCCTAATATACTTCATATATATTGAGGCTAACAAAGTCTTGAGGTTTTGGCTGGCTTCAGAGCATTTTTATTTATTTATGAAATTATTTCAAATTATGACTTGGCACTCAAAATATTTTTCTTTCTGCTGTCATGGAGGATTCGGAAAATCAAATCAATTGCTCTGAAACTTGCCTTACTCCCCCTATTTCTGAACTGATTGCTACACCCCTGGTAGTAGTAAAGTAGTGATGGGAGGGGGGTTCGAAATCAAATGATACCCTGGTCCTCATAAAGGCTCAGACCATCACTGCTGTTTGCTACACATGCATGTGCACCATACAGAGTAGAATTGACAGACACAGATCAAAATCTATCAGCCATCCATTGGGCTTTGCTTTTGTGCGGCCATTAACACAAAATAAATGCACCATGCCATAAATCTGACAGCGTCTCATTCATACTGACACAGGCTAAATTACACATAAAACCACTGATAACATCATCATTAAATATTGATTCGAAGGAAGGTGAAGACCACAACACACACACACGCCGTGCTTTGCCAACCCCACGATGCAGATTCAACAGGGGGGTGGAGTGGGAGTTACGAGAGGTGGCCAGAGGTGAAAAGGAAGTGGAGAGGGTGAAAAGAGGGGAGAAAGGTAGAGGCATGGAGGAGGGGGTTGGTTGGCATAGTGAGATTTAAAGCTGAGGCACTGAGCAGATGTGAGCATTGATGATGATGGATGTAGCTTGTTGAGATGCAGACTTGTTTGCATGAGAGACCCTCCCAGCCTCCTCATGGTCCCCCATGTTACACTATGTGTGCACACGTATGACAACCACTTGCCAATTTCTCAGATATTTTTGATTCATTTGATTATTATCAGTGTGGATCGTCGCGACCGACCCTCCCAGTCATAATGCGCTGAACGTCTCACTCTGTCAATGGCACTGGGTTTGTTAACTGCTTGTATACAAATGCTGTAATATGGTCTTTGGAGTGCTATCCCGAATTGTCCCACATCAGAGCTTGTGTCGCCCAGTTACAGCATTAGTGCATCCCTGCACATACACAAGCAGCAGGTGTAAAAGTCCATGTGGGTGCATGTGCGTGTGTGCGAATGGGCCATGCTAAGCGGTAACCTGCTTTCCACTCTGACCATATAAAAGGTGCAGTACAGAAACACGCGAGTAATTGATTGCTAATTAGTCCTTTTGGTGTTTTGCTGCATTGTCCACACACAGCTTGGCCCCGGGTCGTCTATTCACTCTCGCTTAACCTCTGTGTCATCACAATTGCAGAAATAAGCACTGCAAATCTTAATGAGACACAACAAGGAGACCATTGGGACTCAGTATGCTTTTACACAGACAATTGTAAACATTTACAATTTGGCAGAGAGCAAACAGTCCCTCGAAAAGGGTCTAGTGTTGTTTTCATGCCGTTTATTACAATCCACACTGCAAATTTATAACGTCGTAATCAGATTATTTTTCCTAAACCTAGTCAAATAATTTTCTCCATCTTGTTTTGAGTGTTAAAGTGAAAGTAGTTTATTCTAGACTAGATTATTTACTTTAGGTAAATATTAACTATTTGTTCTTATTAAGCCCATGCATCTTTTTTGGAACATTTTCCACCTAAATCAAGAAAAATAGCTTTTAAATGATGTTTTCAACAATATCTAATCTTAAATTAAGAACATTTCTGACCGTCATTTTTTGTAGATTATATATACCTTTTTCCCCTTTTTTGCTTAAAATTAGTCTTTTAAGCTTTTTTTCAGCTCGCTATTTTTCTTATTTCAATAAATCTAAGTGAGTAAAATTTACTTGAAGCACTGGCAGATAATTTCAATTATTTCTTGTAGATTTACACTGGACACAAGGGAATTTCACTAATTTTATGGAGGTGTGTTTATGCAGTTTATGCATGGAGATGTACTGTATATGTATAGCTGTAAACCTATATATAATAAAAAGTAACAAATAAAATTACACATATTGTGTACTAAAATCAAGAGCGTAGGTTTGCATACACTCAAAAAAATGGGGTGTTGAACTGACATTAAAAAATTATGGAAAGAATTTGCACCTGATATTATTGCTTTCCTTTAGCATTTAGCAATTGTGTCCTTTTAACATAAAGCACACATGTCTAGCCAATATTAGGCACTCATGTTGCGCGAACATAAAGCACTCTTGTTGAGCCAACATAAGGCACTCATGGTCTCCCCAAAATACATGTTGAACCGACATTAAAGAAATACATATTTTGCACCCGATTAAATTGCTTTCCTTCAGTATTTAACAATTGAGTTCTCTTGACATAAAGCACACATGTTGAGCCAACATAAGAGCTGTTAAATTTATCGCGTTGACGGGCGGTAACTTTTTTAATTAATCACTTTAAAATATTTAACGGTGCACCGAATGACCCACTCACACATTGCCGCAAACAGACTACAATGGCAACGTTCTACGTATATGCAGAGCTAAGAGGCAGTGACAGGTGAGTGGAGTGGATACAGGCATTCATTTGGAACTTGGTTTTAATTGCGTAAAGCTTTGACATCTCTTCCACAACAATTATAACTATTGAGGCGAGCAACGTGGGGAAGAATGACAGGAGTCTTTTTCTTAACACCCTGCATTGTACACAACACAGAGAAGATATATTATTTGCAGCCGCCACACACAGTCATGGTTACCCACTTCCCATCATGCATTTGGGCAGAACAGTTTTGTCACTACATTATCATTTACTGAAAGCTCAACACATACACTGGATGGCAATATTTAGTCACAATATACAAACTTACATTTATCCTTTAAGAATCTATCCGTGGATCCCTTTCACAGAAAGAATGTTAATAATGTTAATGCAATCTTGTGGGTTTATTGTTATAATAAATATATACAGTATCTATGTACAGTATGTTGAATGTATATATCCGTCTTCTCTTATCTTTCCATTCCAACAACAATTTACAGAAAAATATGGCATATTTTAGAGATGGTTTGAATTGCGATTAATTACGATGAATTAATTTCTAAACTGTGATTAACTCAATTAAAAATTTTAATCCTTTGACAGCCCTAGTTTTAACGTAAATGGCCGTCAGTGGCATCAATTTACAGTATATGTATGCCTCAATGGAATCCAGTACATTGGCATCAATAGTAGCGACATTCATGATAGTCAATGGCATGGACGTACATAGCTGTCAGTGGTATTGACTTACTTAGGCGCCACTTCAATGTCAATGGGCTGTAATGGTAAGTGATCAAAAATCACAACCACCTATGTTTTCCTGTCATTGAAAATGAAGGGAAAATGTTTGCCATTAAAAATGAATGGAATTCCGGTCATTTTGATATTTAAACGGTGCCGGTCGGTCAAACGGTTTGGAGTCTACACTGCGCCGAAAAAATGTGGATAATAAATTATGAAAGAAAGAAATAAAAAATAAAGTTGAGGAATTTTACTAGCTGGGCCTTCGCCTTTCAAAGTCCTATCTAATAAAAAATCTCTTTTCACAAATAAAATAATAATTCAATGGTGACGGTACCAATGAGGTGTCCCTTACTTTTTCAGGAAGTTGGCAATCCTACTTTTAAATCTCGCGAGAAATCACGAGACTATTGCAATTAGTTGGAAAGACACATTAACATTATGTTGCATCAACATGATCTAATCTAGCTCCTCATTCACTGTTCATGTTTATGTAGAGACTGCAAGATTCAATCATGCTCACCTTCGAAACATGATGGTTTCTTGCTGAAAATGCACACTGTCTTTTAGTAAACTTTACAACCTGCCTGATTCATTTTTTTGTGTGACATAACACTACCAACTTTTCAGGATGCTCAAATTGTCCCCACCAACTTTTAGACAACCTTATTTGCATTATATAATGACGTCAAATATATAGGTAATTTAAATTGTCTTCCCATGTTGTAAGGATAGGATTCACCCTACCATTATTCAGTGAATTACAGTACTTTAATTACAGTATGTTCAGACTTACACTGACCTCTTTTCACTTGCAGAATGTGCCAGTCCATTTTTTTCCCTCAAATGCAAGTTTGATTGGGTGATGACTTCATCCCCCTGACCCCCACTCACACACGCGTTCACAGCCAGTGTTGTGTCAAAATTTTCACCCTGATAATATTTTGCTCCCGCAGCTTTTGTGGGGATGAATAAGAACTCTTTTACATTCAGTTGGACTCTCAATGTTATCCAAAGGTGCTAAATAAACAAGTTATCATAAACTTACATGTGCAACATGAATATGGCATAAATGAATGCTTTAAGACACGGTGAAGAAGTTAAAAGTGATAGAGCGGCGTGTAGTTCAGTTGTGTGCAGCCACATGGCAGGATGTGTTTGAGGAGAACTTTTCTACATGTCCGTCCATGATCAAACGTAAGTAAATACTCCTTTCTTTATCGAAAGTTTGTAGTGTTTCCTTTGGAACTGTGCCATTCGCAGCCATTTTTAACATTACGCGCATGCGCAGAACAATTAATTTTTTGCATTCCTGGATAGTTAAGTAACGATTAACAAGTTTGTATTTCTTGTGTATGATGATGAAATTAGCGTTCAAATATTGCAATTTAAATTTGCTTATAAAATCCAGACACATATTCTGGAAGTTTTCAAAATGTTTCTTTTGTAGCTTTTGTTAGGTTTTGTGTTTGTTTTCTCCTAGTGTGACTTGTCCCTGTGATTGCCCATTGCTTTCACCTGTGTGTGTTCTCCCAGTGTATCCTGCAGTCTGCATCCACCTGTGTTACCCAGCTGTTCCTCGTTGTCTCGTTACCCCTTGTCTGCGTGTGTGTATATAAAGACCCAGTTTCTTGTCACTGCTTGTTGCGTCATTGTGAATGTCAGTGTCTGCGTCAAAGTTGAAGTCCTGCCCAAGCCCTCGTGTATTAGTCCCTCCGGTAAAGTAAGCTTTGTTTGAACCTTGCCTTTTTGATCCCCAGTCCTTTTGTTTGTACTTTGTGCCTTTGGTTAGTTATAATTAAAACGTTTTTTGAGTTCCCTGCCTTGCTGCCTTTTTTTGTTTCCCTGCATTTGGGTCCGCACCACCTGCCTGCCCGCTCATTCCTGACAGCTTTTCAAAATAAGGGTTTGTATCGAACGATGTACCACCTAAACCAATAAATATGCACTGCAAAACCCCATCTTGTTAAAACTGAGGGAAAAAAGAAGGGGAAAAAATATTATTATAAAAGATTAAAATTCCCTTGTTTTCAGTGTAAATCTTCTAGAAATAAGTGAAATTATCTGGTAGTGCTTCAAGTAAATTTACCTCACTCAGCTTTCTTTTTGAGCGTTCTGAAAAGTGGGTAATAAACCGAGGCTTATTGGACCTTTTAGTTTTCAAATGTGTTTATGTGTCATTGTGCCGTCGAGCTGTAGGGATTTCCATTATACTACGTGGGCTGTTTTGTTTTTCCCAATACAAAAACTCCACCACACACTGTAGCTGAAATAGAACATTGTCTTTGTAGTAGCCTAGTAGTAGTATGTAAACTGTCCAGCATGCGTGTGTTTTGCCGTTGAGCACGCCTTGTATGGAGAAAAAGTGTTAGCATGACAAATTTGGACCGAAACGGCTGTTTTTGGATGGGATGAACAAAATAAGACCATCAGCACCACCTGCTTTGTGTGACTTCCAATGCGCCTGCCTTAATGCTAATAGGTAATGGAAGATGCCATTCACACGCTGGTGAAAATTAGCATCATGTAGTGATATTTAACTACCCAAACAATGAATATTCATACACAAATACTTCTGGAATACTCGTAGACAGAAATACATACAGTGTATATTCTCTTTGTACTCTATAACTAAGTTATATCAACAATGCTTTATTCTCCTATGACGCCTTCCTTCTGCTATTGTATGTTACTGTTTGCGATTCTCTACAAAACATCACTGCATCCTAGTCACCAAGGCGCGCACACAATCAGGGCCAAGCAAATGGAAAGATTTATACAATCGAGTGTGTCTTTATAATTGTTTCAATATTCATTTTATTTTATTGATCTGACTTATTATTGACTTTAAATCTCGATAATTTGGTATCTGGTGAGCCATAGAACTTAAGATTTGTTTTCAAGAGGCAGAGTATTTAGTGCTGTTAATTTTGTTAATGTTTACTTCATGCGTGAATAATACACTCTAGTTTCCTATGATTCCATTGCAGATTATTTAAAAAGTACGATTTAGACAATGGAAAAATCAAGTTTTTAAAAATTTATAAGAATAATCATGATCACATTATATGAGAAATAAAATCTTCTATTTTGGGCCTGTGTGTCTATATAGTACAGCAAGTGGCATGAAAATTTGTAATACTGTATGTGACATTCTGGTGCAGCTGCGCTCCAGTATGGACATGCAGGTGCTTCCCAGACAGTCACATCATGAAAGGATAGCGCGCAACAATAGTTGAACAAATGTAATAAACACCAAGACTGATGAACTCCAGCCCCGTCTGGTTGAAAGGGTGTCATATGAGTGTGATGTTCTGCTAAATCTCCCCGCAGAGTGCTCTTCACGGGCACAGCCCAGCACATCCAGCTGGGCAGTGCTGACGGCCTGTGAGGGTCCTGCCCGCCCGGGCTGCACACCGACAGATGCGGAATCGCATTAACCGAACACCGCAATTAGTCTCACTCGCTCGCGGGTTAATGAGTTTGTGGAAATGTGCGACCCACTCCTCATTAGATGATTTCTCATGCACTGATAAGAGCGAGAGGGAGAGAGGAAATGATGCAATGCACTGTAAAGTAAAGGCAATGGCCAGCTGAGAAGATGGAGATTGCAGGGAGAGGAAATGCTTCATCTCAACATTGAAGATATGATAGTGACCTAATGGGTTTTGATGATGATATTTTAAAATGGAAGACATGACTTTACACACTTACGCCGATGCTTTGTGAGTGTTTACATAACAAAACGATTAGTTTGTAGAGAAGCAATGTCGCGTGGGTGCAACGATATTTTTCCAAATGGAAAGTATGCGCCAGTTAAATTTTGTTGTTAGGGAGGGTTTAGCTTTAGCCGCCAGGATATATACAGAATGTGTGCAAATGTAGCACACATACACGCTACCGTCAATACATATCATTAGCCTCATATCATAATTGCCTAAATCCTATTTCACTGGTTTTTCAAAACAAGAAAAAACATACTTTTCTAAAAACAAATTGGCTTTTTTTTTCATTTATATTATTTGAGTTTATCAAAAGTGTTGTGATTTAGCCATGGATATAAGCACAATGTCATAATTATGCAGATTTAAAGTAGCATACAGTTTGGCAGATACCACAATTTGGCCAAAAAAATGACGGAGGCAATTATGCTATTAGGCTAATGCAGGGGTCAGCAACCCAAAATGTTGAAAGAGCCATACTGGAGAAAAAAAAAAAACCAAACAAATAAAATGTCTGGAGCTGCAAAAAATTGAAGCCTTATATCAGCCTTATATTGAAGGCAACACATGCTGTATGTACTGTATCTATCTTAGCTATATTAGCCTACTATCAAAATGACTAAGTTGGCTACAAATACATAATGAGCCTTCATGATTACCGTATTTTCCGTACTAAAAGGCACACCTGAAGGCTTCAATTTTTTCACAAACTGACCGTGCGCCTTATAATCCGATTTGCCTTCTATATGGATTAATATTGGTTAATCATGGCAAGACATTAAATTTAACACGGCTCCATCTTGTGGATGCATAGCATAATGCCAACCACTACTACAACTACTAATACTACTACTGCACCTTATAATGCTGTGCACCCTATACATGAAAACTGTTTTAAAATAGGCCATTCATTGAAGATGCGCTTTATACTCTGATGGGCCTTATAGTGCGGAAAATACAGTAAATATTCATTTTCCCTGCAGTGCATCCCATAGAGAATGAGGCACCATGTGACTCTTCTGTTGTACGATGTCGCCTCAAGTTTAACTTCATTACAATATTAATGAATTAGAAGATTGTTTGTGTCATGTTTGTGCAACAATAAGCAGAATAAAACTAATCATATATTTCCTTCCCGCATCTTTTTCCATTTTCAAACATTTTTTTAAATGCCCCAGGGAGCCACTAGAGTAGTGCTAAAGAGCTACATGTGGTTGTAGAGCCACGGGTTGCTTAGCCCCGGGTTAATGAGATATAGTGTTTACAGCTTTCACGATTAATCAGTTAACTATTTTGATAACCAATTAATCTGGGTTGTCACAGGTGTGCTGGAGCCAATCTCAGCTGACAATGGGCACAAGCAGACAAACGGCCAATTGAAATCACACGAACGGACAATTTGGAGTGTTCAATTCACCTAGCATGCATGTATTGGGATGCTGGCGGAAACTACAGGATCCAGTCAAAAACCATATAGGACAAATTCCACACAGCAAGACCAGAACCTTGGAGAGAAGTCATGACCTCATTACTATATGAGGCTGACATGCTAACTAGTTAGCCACTGTGCGGCCCCTGATTTTAGCCACAAAAAGAATCTGGTAATAATTGTTGAGTTTAATTTCAAATGAATGTTCACCTGATTATTTAATTAATCAATTGAATAATTGATGTATCAAAAGACACACAGAACCTAATTATATTTATATATTATATTTAAATAATTATTCAATAGGAATATCTTTTTGTTCATTTCGTATCTATGAAGCACTAACAAAAAGAATAATCAGATGCTAGTCCATTAGTTGGCCAAAGAACGTTAGATTAAGTTCTGTATCAACCTGTTGCCATTCTCATAATACTGTACTTTACTTTTTGTCATTGATTCTTGAGAGAACAACTTACAGTTAAAAAGGCCCATATTTCACACACACATACATTTTTTAGTATTCATACTTTTGGGGCTTTTTTGCTGTGATATTTTTCCATCGATGCCTGATCTGATCCTTTCTCTCCTAATACAAATGAAATCTTAATGTGATGCACCTGGACTCAAATGTTTTACTCTTCAGACTCAGTAGGAATAGAGGTGTGTTCTCGTACTTATTCAGTTGTGATTGTCTGCTGTGGATGAGCTCAGTTTGTATCACGTTAACATGATAAACGCTGGACGTAAACACAAGCTGCAGCTTTTTTTTCAGATCAATAATAGCTATGATATGATCGATATGATTTTTGCCGATATTACAAAGTCTGCCACAATTTGATTTGATTTATAGGCCCCTCGAGTAATTTAATGCAAAATTATATAAGTCAATCAGCTCTATTTCACCTTAAGCATTAAAAAACACAAAGCCATTTTGATGTTTTTGACAATTTTGTTCCCGAAATATTTTTGACATTTGAATTAAAAGGCTTCGTTTTACCCCCCCCCCCCCCCCAAAAAAAAATAAAATGTAAAGAATGAAGATGTTAACTCATGTTTGAATGGATGCCTTATCAATTTCGATTTGAATGTGTTTGAAAAACAATTCACATGCCGATCATGGGTGATTGTTACATCCTTTAGTCAGCTATTCTTATGATTATTCTTATTGTTAATATACATATACTGTATATGTGTGCGTGTATACACATATACAAGCACACACACACCTACTCATACAGTATACTGTATATAATGAAAAACCCAGATTATTTAGGGGAGCTTCAGAACAATGCCCCTCCAACACTACCCCGCACCAAAAACACCTAACAACATCACTGAAATTTATAAACTCTAAATTGCTACAATTCCATTATTAGATGTACGATCTATTCCGCTGTGCACAGGCACATTACAGCAATAAATTGTCGTTAAGGTTATGGCCTCATTGTGATATTTGCAGCAAACAAGTTGAAGCTAGAAAAAGCTGCCAAGCAAACGACACTAAACTTTTGTTAATTGGTGGGAATCCTTGATTAAGAGCGCGCTGTTTTGACAAAAAAAAAAGCTAAAAAAAAAAATAAATAAATAAAATTAAAGCTCGCGGGCAGGTGCTATACTGGAAAGTCAAATCGCACCTATTTTAAACTCACCAAATTTTGATTACCATTATTATCATGTTGAGAAGGCAATTAACTCGTTTTCTGCCATGCATGGACGGTGATTGTCGTCCAATCCAATGGATTGGAAGTCGTCAAAGGCAGGAAATGAGCTAAAACAGTATAGAACCAGACTTAATGGGGACACATTTGGCTATTCTTTAAAAGTACTTTTATTTGTTGCTTTTTTTGTGTGTTTTTAAATTGGTACAAACCTGTCAATGTGATGCATTTCGATGTAAGATCAAACATTGAATAAGAAATGTGTCAAGTAATATAGCACATACAATAAGTTAAAACATGTCACACGAGAATGTTTTGTTTATCTACACAAAAACACCCTAAAACAGAGTTTAGGCCTAGACTGAAAGATCACTGTTATAGAATAAGTGAGCGCGTGCATGCGCGTGTCCCCTCGTGTAAAATCCCCACGCATGCAGAGTGCATGCCTGCAGCTCGGACGGGCTCTGCACGCATAGGCTGTTGGGAAAGCAAACAACCTGATGTCTATTTAATAAATAACCGTTGGACATAACACAAGTTCACTTGAACACAACATTACAAATCAACCCACGCGTGGCTGCTGCACGAACGTCGCTCCTCGCGTCATCTTTACAGGCTCCTGCACTCGTTTGGCGTCTAAATTGGGACGAGTGCATGGCGGTGATGGGTATAAGCTCGTTTTTTAATTTTTTGTCTCGGTTTTTTTTTTTTTGTCTTCTTTTTCTTCTTCTCTTGTGTACAAGTCACTAAGTGAAGCTCATGGAGACTGTGTGCTCGAGCGCCTTGCGCCTCAGGGACGCGATGCTGGTCCCTCTCCACATGTCACTGTCCGGGGAGCTACACAGCTGCGGGGAGCCCGACACGTTCGTCGGGCCGGAGAGCGACGCCGACATGCCGGGGAAAGGCGACTGGTAGAGGTGCGACTGCAGGCCGGAGCCGTTGGACGACAGGCCGTTGGAGAGCCCCATGGAGTTGGGCGGCGGGCCGTGACCCAGGCTGCACTGCGACAGCGACTGCGCCATCCCCGGCGGCTGGCGGCCGAGCGCCGGTGGCAGCTGCAGCTGGGACACGCCCGGCATGCCCGTGGCCCAGCGGGAGTCGTTGGCGTGGAACGAGCACAGGCTGTTCTCCATGGCGGCGGCCGAGAACTGCGGCAGGCCCGGGGTGGGCAGCAGCGTGCCAGGGGCGCGGAACACATTGGTCGTCTTCTTCCGCTTCTTCCACTTGGCGCGCCGGTTCTGGAACCACACCTGAAGGGCGAACGGACACGGGCGTTGCTCAACTATAGTGAGACCCACTACACGTACACGATCGAATAATAATAAATATCATCAAGCCCTGCGTGTCCACCTCAGAAGGGCGGCGATAAGGAAGACACCAATCAACATAAGCAGCATTTTCATTTTTAAGTAAAATGAAATTTAGATTTTCGTCTGACAACATAACATAAATATTCCAATCAAAAACAAGATTATTTCCCTGTCAAAATATCGGTCTTTTATTTCTTCATCAGGACTCCATTAAATTATTTACGTTTAGGATGTATCGTCATTGTTTACAGTTACTATTCATTCATTTTAAGAGCATTTTAGCTGACCATTTAATTTATCTATTGACTATATTCATTGAAATATGCAACAAATAAAGGAATGCTGTGGAGCAAATTATTTCAACACAGAAAAATATACAGCATGTCATGATATAATTATTAGTGAAAAAATGAAATATTTAATACCTCCGAGCATTATTTGAATATTATCACACGCAAGTAAATATAGGCTATATTATAGCTGAAATATGACCTTCACGTACTTGAATTGCTATATTTTAGTACAAATTGAATGTCACGAAATTCGTATATTGTCATTATTTTAGTTTTGAGAAAATAAAAAGATTTCGTCTCGTTCAAAAGTCACATTGTTATAGTTTGATATATATGACAGAAATTTAAAAATACAGTTATCCTTTTAGCAATAATCACAACGCATATTACATTTTTAAAACTAAAATCAATAAATTCTTGCAATGTGACCTTGAGAACTCTATATGAGTAAAATATTGAAGTGTGATCACTCTGAATATAAGTCACTGCGCCATTATTATGTTCACATTTCCATTGGAAAAGTGTTGTTTTGTCCGTTAAGGGCGGCCAAAATTTCTCTTCAACTATCGTGTGAATAAAATTTAAAAAGAGCAAGACCGTTTTTGCAGCGCGACAACACAAACACGCGCCGTCTCCGTCGTAAAGATTTCATCAGGCGAGGCAGCATGTGATGAACTCGCTCTCCTTCCACGCAGCCACGCGTGACGCACCAGCCGAGGTTATTACATGACGACCACAAAGAAAATGCAATCTCTCATCCCGTTCAAAAAAAGAGTATAGATATTCTCCTAGAATCCTATTAAGAGCTTGTTGATGGAATATTTTGGCAAAAGCAGAGCAGGGCGTGCAAGTCACCGCCGAGGTCTTTCAATTGACGGCGATGAACGTCCAATCCATTTGAACTGGGTGGGAACAGATCTCCCTATTTAAATGGGTTGGACGTCCTCGCCGTCAGTATTATAATTACCTTTAACCATTGGGTTGCTTTTATTGCTTTTATTTGCATGGAGTCCGCATCACTGTTTAATAACGCGTTAATTCGCAGTCATAATAAAAAAGCGTTTAAAGTGGCCGATTATGTCTTGGCTTTACTGCAACTCAAATTTACACTTGTAGGGAAAAAAATACGTGTCAAAAGACATAATTGTATCATTTGTTGTTTTGGTTTCGAGTGTTACATAATCATGCACATTTTTTGTAATGTATCAATAAAAGTAAAATGTTTTTTTAAACTGTGACCATGTCATTATATTCGTTATTATGTTTTGCTTATCATTGTGATTTTCTGAAATACAATTATAATGCAAGTTTTGAATTCTGTCATAAAGAAGAAAGTACGTTTTGTCATAACTCGTGTTTTCTTTTACAAATTCTGGTAGGGGTGGAGCTCATGAGCACAATTGATATAATTATGTTTTGGGGGTGGAAGAAAGACATCAGTAAAAACTCGGAATAATTAGACGTTGACAAATGTGCTCAAAGTAAAAAAAAATATTGACGAATTATTTCAATTACGTTTTCTTATTTTTTTTTTTAACAATTAAAAAGAAAAAATGTATTTTTCATTTTTTTTTGACTGACTTGTATAAAACTACTTAGATTAGAAAATTATAATATGTTTTCTTCGTTATATAATTTCCTGTACCATATGCGTCTGTATGAATATTTATTTACTTCAGCACAATGGACAGCGCCTAGAAATCGAAATTCTTTTTCTCCGGAAAGATGCAATGTTTTTTTTGTTTGTTTGTTTGTTTGTTTTTCAATAAAACAATTTAGCTAATATTTAACACAACTTATTGTGTACTTATTGTCATTATACAGTGTACAACGAGATTTAAAACTAAACAGTGTTAATTAACTACATTTAACATTGTTAGTCTAACAAAAAACCATCACATCAGTTTGTCTATATACCTCGATGGCATCAATATGAATTGATTGCGAAATTAAAACTGATATATGAGCTCGAAGGTGAGGTTCGCACTGATGCCGACCGCTCCATGCAGAATGATGACATCTTTGCAGGTTGATCGGACGCAATTGGGGGCCCACCTGAACTCTGGATTCGGTGAGGCCGATCCTGAGAGCCAATTCCTCCCTCATGAAGATGTCCGGGTAGTGAGTCTTGGCGAAGCTCCGCTCCAGTTCGTTGAGCTGTGCTGGCGTGAAGCGGGTTCGGTGCCGTTTCTGTTTCTGTTGACTGGCCTGGCCGCCTGAGCTCTGCTGGGGTTGTTGTTGCTGCTGCTGTTGTTGTTGTTGCTGCTGCTGCTTCTCGGGCTCCTTCCCGTTCACCGGCATACCGGCCGCATTGGATCCCACGGTGGTGATGTCTTCGCCGGGCAGGAGTGTGGCTCCCTCCACGGAGTCCGAACCGGGGGCCATGTCTCCCGGATGGCCCTGGTCCGGCACCCCACCGCCCAGCCGACACTTGAGAGCCTCTCGGTGTCCGAGTAACTCTGCAGCATCTTTCATCCCTGTGAGTAGGCAGAATGTCAATATAGCTCAAAAGCGCGCGCGCACACAAAAATGATGACAAAATAATAAATTAACTTAATTTAGCTGGGGATCTTAATCACATTTATGCTGTCAAATGATTCCTAATTCCACAAAAACACTTACACGTAATTAAATACACACTCAATTGATCACTGCACGCACATACATACACACACGTGCATAGACAAGTTGAAATAAATAAGAAGTTAAGTCTTACAGTGGAGTTTAGCTCCCGGGTTTAGAGCCGAGAACTCACCGAGCCGAGCATCCAGGAGGTCGGCGTGGGAGAGCATCGCGTAGCGCTCCAGGGCGAAAAGAGGTCCGGGCTAAACGCTCCTACAAACTTTGGGGGCAATTTAAGGGGCATAGATGTTCTAAATGAAGGAAAATTCGCTTTGTGCTTAAAAAAAGGAGGTCTCTTGCATTATAATGGCCCTTAGAAAGGCTGGGAGGCGCTTATTAGTGGAGAGACGCCGTCGGCTTCCTCAAATAAGAACCAATCAGAGGCAAGGATCGGACCGAACCAACACCCCCAAGTCCGCACCCACCCTCCTGTTGTGTGTGCGTGTGTGTGTTTTTAAGCCACGCACGCGCCCGAGTGAGCACGCGTAAAAAAGCACTACAATTCAATTGTGCCATACCATCCTCTGATTTATTAGCGTTTTCATGCTCAAATTATTCCACGTTAAAACGCCTTAATGTGTTTGTTTAACTCGTTCAGTGCTAATGACGCCGATAGACGTCCAATCCGTTTGATTGGAGAGATCTGGCAGTCCGTGATCATACTTCACTGCCATTGACGGCTTTAGACGTCCAATTCATTTTGGGTGGATAAACAAATAATTGAAATGAGAAATAAATTCAATTTTTATAGTAAATTATTAAATACAATATCAATACAAGTAAGTCATTTAATCTTTAGGTAATTCATTGGAATATATAATTGATCATGTTGTCCCAAAATTTAAATCTATGGCAGTAAATGATGTTTCAATGCCAATGACGGTGATAGACGTCCAATCCATCTTGACAGCATAGATTGGACGTCTATCGTCTCAGTGGCAGTGAATTAGTTCACTTCAAATATTTTTTATTATTATTATTTATTTTTAGTTCCATTGAAATAATCAAATAAAATCCACGATATGAATTGGAAGCGAGAGCTCAGCCAAACGATGGCGATTATTTTGGTAACGCTTGCAGAAAGAAAACAAATATGCGTCCCAGTCCCGACTGGCAGGTGATTTGTGGAGACAAATGGAGGAACTAAATAAATAAACGAGTACAGATGGATCGCAACTCCGCTTAGTGATCGGGCCGCTTTAACTCCCATCGACTTTTCATCAAGGCGTTGGCAATTAGAGCCATTTAGGCCCGCTTTGCTTGGAACTAAATCAGACGTGCAGGAGCCTAAACGCTTGCCCCCGTCTTGCACACAAGTAGGACTGCTCCACAATTAAAAGAAGGGACGAGCATTGATCTGCAACTCGTCACGACGCGTTGGGGATATGGGATGATTTTTTTTTTCTTTTCCCGGGGGGCAGATGTTCGGATGGAGGCCGGTGAATGGAGCAGCACACCCCGGGACTTGACAAAGGAGGCGTCCGAGCGAGGAGTCCCTGCTTCTCCGCTTTGTGCTCAATCTGTCAGGATGCAGACAAGGAGGGCATGCAGCGTGAAAAACACCAGGAAATGGACCGGTACGTGCATGTGATGAGGAGGGATCCCGAACTTCATCATCCTAATCATTATCGTCATCATGAGAAGCTGTAAATTCAGAGAGGAACAAGGAGGCCATGCAAGTTTTATTATTATTATTTTTAGAAGGTTCTAGAAGGGGTTCGAAGACTTCTAAAGCACATCTAAAATCCGGTAAATGAAATCCTAATTTGTATTTCTACTGTTTCAGGGAATTTTGTAAAATACGAACACAAAATGGTGTAATATATATTGCATGCGATATAATACAAGGCACATTTTTTCTCAGTTATGAAGTGCAAAATAAGTCATTTTGAATAAGGTAATTGTTTGCCAGAAATCGAATTGGTTAAAGAAATGTATAAGCTTCTTGAAAATATCTAGCAATAATATGGAAAAGGCTGACTCAGATTTATGCCAAGTACAGGAAACATTTATTTTTGCATCATTGTATAAGCTTTGCGTCTATATAATTATTTATAGCTTCAAAAGAAAGGGCACACAAAATCATTATTTGCTCTATAAGTGATACCATTGTTAACGTTTGAACCGATTTTCCAAAAACAACATAAATAATTGAAATGAGAAACAAACGCAATGTTTGAAGTAAATCTCGAATTACTATATCAATATAAGTGATTCATTTAATATTTGGGTATTACAATGGCATTTATAAATGACATGCTGTCCCAAAATTTAAATTAATACAATTAGATTTATAGTAATGATATCTCATTAATAACGTTTGATCTTGTAATATTATCCAGTTCAATTGTAGTTTCAGTTTCGCCTGAAAATAAACAAATATTGCTCATGAACAATGAGGAAATATTCAAATTAAAAGCACAATAATTAAAGATTAGCAATTGTGTATATTTTGGGGTCGTGCGTGAGAAAACATGCAGCAGCAAAACGCTGTTTGTTACGGGTGGAGGAAAGCGGAACGCAATCAGCAACCTCTGCTGCCGTTCGCGCCTCCGACTCAAACTTTATTGGTGTAATAAGAGGGAGACACTTGTGCAGGCTCTATGTCTCACTCAGCCTCCCTAACTGGACCACATCAATCTTTCTCGTTTGCACTGGAAACACTCGCGCGCAATCCACGCGGGTTAATGCGGCGCATCTGAGTGCACGCGGGGCTGTTTATACGCCAGCACACACACTTTGAATGGAAAGCAACGCAAAAGAAAAACAATTGTGATTTTGAATTGAAAAGATCAACATTGCAACACTTTGGATGCACTCCAATAAAGATTTTTGTCCAAACCGAAAATGAGGAAACCAAGGCCGACCAACCCCCCCACCCAAAATTTATATGTATGATATTTTATTTTGCGCACTTTGCCAAATAAAGAGCATAGGCGGAATTTGACTTTTGGGGCAGGAGGGAAATATCACGTTAAAGACCCCGAAACGCAGTGTCAGCAATAAAATTAACTTACAAGAATATTTATAATAATAGGTTGACAATGAGTGTTTTTTGTTTCCCATCGCTCTTGAGGGGAATTCTAAATCAGGCAGCTTAGGCAATACTTTTCGCCAAGATCGTCAACCATTGAATATGGGACGCCCGCCGGTGTCGTGCCAATGTAGATACCCCAGTCAAAAATTGTATCCCCTGGGCGGAGCCATATAGAAGTAGATTTGTGTCTTTATTATCCAATCAAAAAAATAAGAAATAAAAAACGTTGCTTCAATCAAAATATACATTTTCAACAAAAATGTGTCAATGGGAAACTAAATTTGAAACAAACAAAAAAATGCACGTGAAAGCTATTTTTCTTTGATTTAATTTTTTTTTGTTTGTTTTTTTGATTGAAGCAACTTTTTTGATTGAAGTAATGTTGATTTGTGTTTGGGCCACATTTTGGCTATAGGACGTTTTTGTCTTTATTATTCAATCAAAAATAAGTTGCTTCAAAAAATATATATTTTCAAAATGATAAATCACTTCAATCAAAAAAAGAAAATATTTCAATCATAGAAAACGTTTTTGAATGCAAACAAATATTTGAGATTGAAAAATTTGCATTTGAACACTTAATTTTTCATTGAAAAAGTTTTATTTGATTGGAGCAATCCTTTTTGTGTTTGGGCCATATTATGGGTAGGACATTTGTGTCTAAATCATTCAATCCCCCAAAAAGTTGCCTCAATCCAAAAAAATATTTTCAATCAAAGAAAAATATTTATGTGCATAGCAAATGACTGTCTAAGGTGCTAGTCACATGATCTGTTCGAAATATAATTTTGACCCTTTATAAAAAAAAATATTTTTTTGTTCCTTTCATTCATTTTTTGTTGCAGTTTTATTGCTTTATAACTTTTATCTATATAGGAAAGTCAATTTCATGCAATGATACTTTTCAGCTGGCCCCCCCTTAAAATCCGCTTATCTTAAGAGTGAGGCCCATTGTTGCTTCTTTGGTAAGTATGTTGGCATTTTAAATCAGCCAATTCGAGACATTAAATCATACAGCACTTTTTGATGCAAACAACATCATGCAGCACAATGTCCTATATTAGAAAAAAATACAAGTGATACACATACAGTGGGGAGAACAAGTATTTGATACACTGCCAATGGGAAAACCCATTGACAGTGTATCAAATACTTGCTCTCCCCACTGTATCATACGTGTGCACGTGCATGTTTTGACATTTTATCTAACACATGCGCATACATATTTAGAGTTTAAAAAAAAAAAAAAAAAAAATGAAGTCAAGTAAAAGGAAGTTAAATAAATAGGATTCCTTCCTGTGAAGTCGAAAGTAAATACTGTGAAGGAAAAGGCCTTATTGGGAAGACGTCACCCCCAGACGGTAGTGTCTTCTGCAGGGGACCTCCAACCAGACGAGTAAGAACGAGCAACTTGAACAACAAATCAAGTTGATACTTCAATCATTGGCTGCCATTGACTGCGACAGACGTCCAATTTGTTTTCACTGGGAGAATTGAACGTGATTGATCATATTTCATCATCACCTAGGCAAAAATGTTGATGACCCCGAAACGCAGTGTCAGCAATAAAATCAACTTACAAGATATATGCTCGTTTAGTAGCTTAGCCCATCCCAGCTGTGTGTGTGTGCGGTTGTGAGCGTGCGTGTTTTTCTGTCTTGCCTAGTGGAGAAGTAGATGCTGCATCCATTTTGACTGAATATTCCAGCCAGGAACATTTATAATAATTTGTTGAAAATGAGCGTCTTTTTGTTTCCCATCATTTTTTAGGGTTAATGTCTTAAGTGGAGCAAAGTGAAACTCCGCTCACGATTTTGGCTGTGCTTTCTGGCGTTTCACTGTCCACATCTTCAATCTTTGGTCCTCGCTCAGTAGTTTTTGTCGCTTTTGAAAGCTTAGGTTTGAAAAAATTACGTATATCCATCTTGCCTCTTCTGTCCTCAGGTGTTTTTTGGGGGGGCGAAGCAAAGCAAATGACTGTCTCTAAGGTGCTAGTCACATGGTCTGTTTGATAAATAATTTCGACTCATTATGAAAATATATGTTTTGTTCATTTAATACATTTTTGTTGTTTGTTTTATTGCTTTACAACTTTTCTAGACAACATTTTACCGGCAAAGTCTTAATTTTAACTTCATATATTGGAAAGTCAATTATATGCAATGACATTTTAAGCCACCATGGGGGGCTATGCAACCCAGCCTCCCTTAATCTCTGTTTACGGTCATCACATTCAAATTAAAAAAATCAGTGTTCTTTATTTTATTTTATTTTTGCTGTTGTTATTGTTTTGTTTTGTGCTTTGGGACCGAAACAGAACGTTTCTGGCATATTCAGAGCGGCCCAAAATTTGGTGCAAACTTCCACTTATTGAAATGCTTAAATTCTTTGTGGAAATCGTTTTTTTTTTTTTTTCTTTTTCTTTTTTTAACAGAACAAACCGTAGAAGAAGAATACACAAAAAATACAGTGTTTAGGTTGGATTAGGTCTATCACTTTTTAGGCACATACATTGACTCGCTTAAGGGGGGAAATCGATGTTCCATCTGGAGAAATGGTTCAAATGGCATTTGTGTGTGTGCAGGTGATGTGACGAGACGCCCCCATGCACTCACTCACTCACTCCCTCCTCGTGACAGGCTTCCCTCTCCGGCTGGCCACACAACTCGGCTGCACCACGGCGTGCATCCTGAGCCCCAATTAGGCCCGCCGCCCTCCGCCTGCTCCCCGCTACTGCGTGATCTATTGCACATGGCGGTAATCACAGGTCCCAAATAAAATAATCAGCCAAGAAGAGCCATTTCCTTAATGATGAAGAGGAGGAGTGTGTCACGCAGAGGGTGATGGTGGTGCGTGCGTGGGTGCATGCGCGTGCGGTGGAGGGGTTATTAAAATAGCCACAACACAAAGCATGTATCAAGAAAATGATAGTTATTAAAAGTGAATGCACATGGGAATAAAATGTTATATAGATTTTTGTCATTTTGCAAATATGAATAAAAATAAACACATGAAATGTGATTGCACAAGTATGCGCACCTTCTAGTGACCAGGATGTGGTTGTGCTTCCAGTTAACTCATTGGCGGCCATTGACGGTAACAGACGTCCAATTCATTTAAACTGGGAAGCTGCTGCTAGCCATCCAAGATTAAATGGAACGGACATCTATCGCCGCCAATGGCAGCAAATGAGGATTTGGATAACCAGTTGAACAGATGACATATTAAAGTGCCTTATGGTGTTAAAAACAGACAGAAAATGTGTGAAAATGTACAGCCTCTTGTGGATTCTCCTTGGGAATGCTATAAATATTCATAGAAACATCAGGAAAAAATATCACCGTCTGATTTCCCACTTGACTCCGTGACAACCCTTTTGCAGGGCTCATCCGCACTGTGGAAATCTAAATAACAGCAAACTGCATTCATTCATCAGAGACCAGATGATTCCCAGAATACAGATGGCGTATATTATTTAGTATTCAGACTTCTTGCTGCCGTTTCTCTAAATGTCATATTTACTTGATTAAAATGAACAGTAAATGACTTGAATCTGCTTCTCTTTTGTCCATATAATTTAAGTGTTAAGGCGTAAGAGGCCAAATGCCAAACAAAAGAAGGTAAATATTGAAGTGAATGGGGTCCAAGGATTAACTATGAAGCTTTAATATAATATGTTTACATCCCATGCCTCAACTTTCCCTCCAGTTCTGCTCCAACAATAAGAATATGCTCTCTTTTAAGGGCATTTCATTAGGTGGCTCCGTTACAGTGGCTCCATCATTAGGAAGCTGTGATGCATCATTTAAGGTAATGAGGGCCTTACATTACAGGTGCCGGCGGGCAGTGGACACATAGTGCAGCATGGGCCTAAATTTCGCATGAGATTTACTCGGCTATTCTTTCATTAAAAGACTTGTGTGGTTACTGCATGAATGGTAAAGCCAAGGCTAATAGCCACTAATATGAATGACAAAAAAACGTGTAACTACAACATTTTAATGAACTTTTAATTGTAATATATATATATATATATATACACTGCAAATTCTGGCAGATGGAGTCAAATTGGGGGAATGATGGTTTAAGTGTTTAATATCATTATGTTTAAGTGTCATCTATTGAACTTTTATTTGGAGATCATTTTGATGATTTATTCAGATTCAGTAAAATCAGATTAAAAAGCAACTGGGAATATGGTTTAAATCTGATGAATCAAGGCAGTCACGAAAATCTTTTAAACTGACAAAAATTGGCACAGACGACAGCACAAAAATTCATTTTATAATGCTGTTGCAATCAAAATTCTTGAAAAATAAGCCTTCATTTTTCTGATTTTCTGCCACACATTTATTAATAATAGCCAATAACTTATCAAATGCTTGATTAGTGCTAAAAATGATGACTTGATTTATGTGGTGTTTACAATATATGGTGTAATCACACTAACAGGCTTGCAAATCCGAACTAATGTTGGCTTTTTCGCTGGAGTAAAATGCTAGCTGTTTATCTGTTAGTGCTATGACCTACAGGACACATTTACTTATGTAAATAAGTACAGAAAAAGACGTCTTATTATTCTGATCATATTCATGAAATGGTTGCATGACATTCAATCAAGACTAACTAATTTAAGATAATATGAAAAATAGGTTTAATTTTCCTCGACCTTTTGGAAAACTGTCTGATGATGTGAAGGCGAGCATATCATGTGATTCACTGCTAAGGCTATTGTAACAGGATTGGGTTATTCCGCGAATAATTATTATCTGAAACATATGTTTATTATATACATATATACATATATATATATTTTTTCCCCCAGTTATATTTTATTCTCATTACCAAATTCAGCATTTTGCATTTGACTCTGAAATAGCTGCCATTGTGAGCTGTGGCCTTGCTCGTTGCTTTTAGGGCTACAAACAAGCAATCTCAGGGGCCCCTTCCTCACCTATGCACACTGCAAATATATATATTTTTGCACATATAAATGCACAATAAGTGAACAATGTATAAGGCCACATCAAAAAAAAAATGAAGTTGGCACACAAAATATACAATATACACAATATTTTAAACATTTTAATAGAAAAACATTTAATACCATAAATAAATAACATCATTTAAAAAATGAAACACTCAAGTTTCACTTTTCACGAAATACGTGCAGGTTGCTACGGCAGGTGGGGTGGAGCCCCACAAGGGGGTTTTCTACTGCGGTATCATTTAATTTCTGTTTGGTACAATTTGTCAGTGCTCTGGAACCCCTTAATTAGCCAAGGCACTAAGCATTTGCCTGACTTGCCGGTCAACTAACCCCGCCTCTGATTTCGAGGTAAATACCCTGTTGAAAAATATGTGTTTATTAGTTAAGTTATATTGCCAGAATTTTGTCTTTTTTGATGGAGACGGTAACAATGGATGAAGGTAAAGTTGTCCAATAATGACTTTTTAACCGATAACCGAAATTGTCCAACTCCAAGAATCTGAGACCGATATCAAACAGATACCGATACATGCGGTCATGCATTTACTGGATGCTATAAGAATGATAAATATAAGAACTTCAGGTTTTCCCAATAAAATAAATATTCTGTGAAAAAAAGAGAACAACTTCAACTGAAGTTACAGAAAATAATAATAAATGAGCCAAAATGTCCATAATTAAATAAGAGGAATCATTCACATTTAAATCACATTTACAGTAGTTACCCCAAAAAACAGGAAGCAGTCATATGATAAGCCAATACAATGACAATCCCCAAGATGCTTTTAGCTGGGCCTTTTCATTGGATTTTTGTATTTTATTACTTTTCTTAGAGACTATTTCTTTCTGGTAACTCAGTAGTTAAATATAATGAGTTTATAATTCATTGTTTTTCAGTCATTTATTGAATGATTTTTGCACCATAAATGCAAATGGTGTGCTAACATAACACATCCCAAGCATCTTAGTTTGGAGATATCTAATAGTTAATAAGCATAACTACTTTGCAAAGCTGTGACCAGCTCTGTGCATAGACAAAAGGCTTCTGCATTCACATTGAAGTCAACATGCATATTGGCTCAAAAGCAATATCGAAACCATTCAATATCTATTTAAATGCTTAAACCGGCTGATGTTTTCGGCTACCCGATAATATTGGACAACTCTAGATAAAGGTAAAAAGATGTCAACTTAAGGGGTATTAGAGGCTGTCTAACTTATCTTAAAATTTCAATGGACATTTGTAAAACAGGTAAAGTTTCATAAAGGCGTAATGCAGTAGTGTCAAACATATGGCCCGTAGGCCGTTAGTGGCCCACCAAGGTGTCCAATTTGGCCCCCGGGGTTTTTCTGCCTGACAGGCATCTTATAGTTCATTTAAACTATTCATACAGAATGACATGCTTTTTTTTGACATAACAACCAGATATTTGTACACAACTGCATTTTGACTCACTTATCTGTAGGCAGTTACATTCTTCATTCGCCCTCTCCCAGTCAAAATAGAATTGACGTCCAGCACCATCAATGGCAGCCAAATAATGAGCAAAGAAGTACCCAAAAATGCCTCCAAACCAGCAGGAAGTGACCTGAAATCAACAGGTAGTAACCTGGGTATATCCCAAAATGAACAAGAAGTTACCCAGAAATCCACTAAAATCAACAGGAAATGATCCAAAGTGTACAGGACGTGAACTGTAAGTACCCTAACATTACAAGGAAGTGAAAGAAGGGAAGGGAAGACATTAACTCGTTCGCTTCCACTGACAACAATAGATGTCCAAATGACTTAAATTCAGTGCTATTGATGGCGCAATGAGACGCAAATTAGACGCTGTTGGAATGAAATACAATTGCGTCTAATTTTGTTTATTTTTACTCTATCATGGACTTCATTACCTATTGACATGACACTTAGTCATTCTTTGCATCACGCCTTACCTCAGGTGTGTCCAAAGTCCGGCCCGGGGGCCAAATGCGGCCCGCAGTCAAATTTCATCCGGCCCACAGCCTGTCATAAAATCAATTACGTCTGGCCCGCACAGACTTAATAAATTGGTCAGCAGTGCTGCTACCAGCATACGAAGTAGCTTACACACTAAATGCTGCTGCTCATTTACCCGCTAAAAGGCAGCAGCACTCTAAACAACATTACTCCATGTGACCCTTCCAATTTTCTAAAATGGCGACAATAAACAAAAAAAAAGAAAGTTGACTACGACAGCCGACGCTTCAAGGATAGGTGGAAATTGGACTATTTCTTCACTAAAATACGCAACAACTCGGTCTGCCTCATTTGCAAAGAGACAGTAGCTGTTTTTAAAAATTTCAATGTGAGGCGATCAGTGTTGTTAATAACGGCGTTACAATATAACGGCGTTACTAACGGCGTTATTCTTTTCAGTAGTGGGTAATCTAATTAATTACTTTTCTCATCTTGGCAACGCCGTTACCGTTACTGAGGACGGAAAGGCATGCGTTACTATATTGGTCGAAAAGTCTGAGGGAGACGGACTCACCGAGACGACAGAGCAGAGCAGGAGCGGGGAGGAGGCAAGAAAGTTGTGACGCCGAGCAAACGCGATGCTAGGTAGCTCCAATATGACATAGCCGATAGCCGACAAACTACGCCCGTGTACCCGCATGTTATGGTAGATATGGTAGACATGGTAGATATCACATGTACTGTACATAGATATAACTAGATGCAAAATGACAGACATGGCACTAAATGCGTTAGTAGACAGCCGCCATCTTAAAGCAGTAGGCTTTTTAGGACGGCTCTGTTGTAGACAACCTTCCTAGCGAACCTAAGTAACTTTTTATCTAAAATACTTCTAAATCGGCAAAATCTTGACTTGAATCTATCTTTAAATGATGAAACAGTTTTAAAACTTTCATATGTCGAAAGTAGAGAGAAGGGAACTAATGCAATAATGGGAGCAATTTTAACAACTTTTAACAGTTGATTCAGGGTAAAGGGTAAATTAGGGTACAGAATTGGGCTCGGGCCAATTGTACCAAAAACCTCCACAAAAAACTTCACATAGTGTGGCCAATGTTTTTTTTTTTTTTTTTTTTTTTTTTTTTTTTTTGAGGGGGAAAAAAAAAAAAGTAACTAGGCCTGCAAGCAGGACTGAACGGGCCCTCGCAATCTAGCGCAACTCAGACGTCACGCAACTCGGACTGTGTGCAGGTCAGGGTGGTGGCAGATCCTCCTCTCTAATCATCTCATTAGAACCTAAGATGCTCGAAAGTAGCCTATATACATTCCCACACCCAAGAGATAAAAACCCCTATTGGAGAGAGTACTACAAAAAAGGAGCCACTACTGAGCTGTGCAGCCAAGCCCTTATTCAAAACCCAAAACTAATCTTCTAAGTGGGCCAATTCGACCAAGTGTGCCAAATATTGTGGCTCTATAAGCTGCCTGAGTCTCTGAAAAAAAATATTTCCTTTAAATGGCGAACAAAGGGTCGTCACGGCAACAGACAGAGACACGTGGACATGGGCCGTAAATAAGTATTTTAATAGGTCTTGAAACTACAATGACCAACCTGAAAAGAACTGAACATGTATTGGAAAAACGAGTGACTTTCTATTGCCACTAGTTGGCGCTGTAGGTTTGATGCAAATGACCCCTACAAGGCCCTTCAGGGTATGACTCTCAACAAGCACGGGAAGTTTGGCGCAGATATGTTGTATATCTGCCGAGTTATGACTGTTCAAAGTTTTTGGAGAGAAAAATTGTTGACAGTCATTTTCACTTTCCTGTTTGGACCCCTCCGCTTCAACGAAACTTCAATATTTTTCATCAGGCACCTGAAGACAGGTCTTAAGGCTTCCCTTATGCAGCTTTGAGGTAGATTGATTTTTTCCCTTTAGAGGAGGAGTGTGTCCCGTAAAAAAAGGGCATTTCCTGTTCCCACTAGGAGGCGCCAAGCACAAATGGTAAATTTTCAATCCAGTCCTGCTCAGGCTGGTATACCTCACACACATGCCAGATTTAAAATAGATTGAACGTTGTATGAGGGAGTTATCAGTCATTTTCCGAATTCGGTGTTTTGGCGAAAAAATGGCCGACTTTGGCACCCTGCCCAGGTCAGGCCCGTGAATGAAAACACACCATTTTGATAACTTAAGATTTCATATGCCTCATGAACAGTCTCGCCAATTTTGAGAATGATCAAACTAATTCCCTAGGTGCCAAGGTGTAAAATGTGCACACTGTACATCGATAAAAATTTCACATTCAATCCAAAATACCCGATTTCCTGTTGGGTTTGGAATATGCATGCAAGAGACTTTTTGGAGCAGTTTTGTACAAGGTATCGACTCCCCAAATTTCATCACTCTCTGTTGAAAAAACCTAATAGGAAACGCCTTTTTGAAAAATTCAAGGGGGCGCCACTGAGGCATTTTGCTACATTTTTTCGTAACATTGCAAGATTATCGAACGTTATGCAAAGCCACATGTATGTCCAAATTTTTGTGAGTTTTCGTGCATGTTCAAGCCTCCAAATGTAAACTCCTACTGTGAACCGATAAAAATTTCACATTCGATCCAAAATACCCGATTTCCTGTTGGATTGGGAATACGGGTGCAAGAGACTTTTTGGAGCAGTTTTGCACAAGGTATCGACTCCCCAAATTTCATCACTCTACGTTGAAAAAACCTAATAGGAAACGCCTTTTTGAAAAATTCAAGGGGGCGCCACTGAGGCATTTTGCTACATTTTTTCGTAACATTGCAAGATTATCGAACGTTATCTAAAGCCGCATGTATGTGCAAATTTTTACGAGTTTTTGTGCATATTCAAGCCTCCAAATGTAAACTCCTACTGTGAACCCATGAAAATTTCACATTCGATCCAAAATACCCGATTTCCTGTTGGATTTGGAATATGGGTGCAAGAGACTTTTTGGAGCAGTTTTGCATAAGGTATCTACTCCCCAAATTTCCTTGCTCTATGTTGAAAAAACCCAATAGGAAAGGCCTTTTTTAAAACTTCTTTCTGTCGCCACTAGTTGGCACTGTAGAGTTGATGCAAATGACCCCTACAAGAACCTTCAGGGTATGACTCTCAACAAACACGGGAAGTTTGGCGCAGATATGTTGTATATCTGCCGAGTTATGACTGTTCAAAGTTTTTTGCGTGACAAATTGTTGACGTTCATTTTCACTTTCCTGTTTGGACCCCTCCGCCTCAACGAAACCTCAATATTTTTCATCAGGCACCTGAACACAGGTCTTAAGGCTCCCCTGATGCAGGTTTGAGGTCAACAGATTTTTTTCCCTTGGAGGAGGAACCTGTCTCGTAAAAAAAGGCATTTCCTGTTCTCACTAGAGGGCGCTAGACCTAATGGGTAATATTTCAATGCACTCGTGTTAAGGGTGGGATACCACACATACATGCCAAATATGAAAAAGATTGAACGTTGTGTCAAGGAACTACAAGTCATTTACTGAATTTGTCATTTTGCCGAAAAAATGGTCGACTTTGGCACCACGCCCAGGTCAGACCCGTGAATGAAAACGCACCATTTTCAAAACTTAAGATTTCATATGTCTCCTGAACAGTCTCACCAATTTTGAAGATGATCCAACTAACTCCCTCGGCGAAAAGGTCTCAAATGTGCACCCTGTAAATCGATAAAAATTTCATATTTGATCCAAAATAACCGATTTCCTGTTGGGTTTGGAATATGCGTGTAAATGCTTTTTTGGAGCGGTTTTGGACAAGGTATAGACCCCCCAAATTTCATTGCTCTACGCTGACAGACCCTAATGTTATAGGCCAATTTTAAAATTTCAAGGGGGCGCCACTGAGCCATTTTGTTATATTTTTTTGCAACGTTGCAAAATTATCGAAATTTACAATTTTCCGGACGTATGTGCAAATTTTGGTGACTTTTCGTGCATGTTGAGGCCTCCAAATTGGCCGTTTTCATTTGCCCTGAAAAAAAATAATAATAATAAAAAAAAAAATAATAATCCTTTGCAAAACAATAGGGCCTTCGCACGTCTAGTGCTCGGGCCCTAATGATCACCAATTACTTTGCCAAGTAACTAATTACTCTTACATTCAGGTAATTGAGTTACTAACGCAATTACTTTTTGGGAGAAGTAATTTGTAACTATAATTAATTACTTTTTTTCAGTAAGATTAACAACACTGGAGGCGATAATACCAAACAAGACACTCTGACATGTACGACAAGATGATAGGGAAGATACTAGAGCTGGGAATGTTTGGGCACCTAACGATTCGATTACGATGACGATTCAGAGGCTCCGATTCGATTATAAAACGATTATTGATGCACCCCACTCCTTTTTTTTTATTTTATTTTTTTTTTATTTGTTTTGTACATTAGTTCCAAAATTGTTAAAAAATCCTCTCAGGCTAAACCAAACTACTATTTCAATATCAAGTTAATATATAGCAGTAAACAAATATACAAAAATAACAGTAAATTAAAAAACTCCAGTCCCCATTCTATATCAGCAGCTTTAAACTACTTTCAATTAATTTAATGCTGTGAATCAACCGTTAAAGTTGTTAAAATTGCTCCTGTAATTCCATAATTTCTCTTTTGTCTACTTTCAACATGTAAAAGTTTTAAAACTATTTTAAAGATAGATTCAAGTCAATATTTTACCGATTTCGGAGTATTTTAGATAAAAAGTTAATTAGGTTCGCTTGGAAGGTTCGCAACAACAGCCTTGCAGGGAAGTGTACTGCTTTAAGATGGCGGCCGTTACTAACGCCCGCATCTAGTTTTTTGTAGATGTGCTGGTAACGATACCGAAGCTATAATGCATCTAGTCCTATATAAATGATATCTACCGTAACATAATGTGGCTTGTAGCAGCTTTTCGGCAGCAGTCAGGTATGTTGTTGTTTTTTTTTTAATCTCGTGGCATGAGTTGAGCTAGAGCCGTGAGTTGAGCATTGGCGTTACCCGAGGGGCCGGGTAATGAGAAGCATGATGTTTAGCTACTCTCGCTCCGTCCCTAATTGCGTACCGAAGACCGCGCGGCACGCTGAGTGTGTCGTACTTCTGCTTTACTTGGCATATTTCAATAATCGGAATTTGGATGTTTGTGAATCGTTCTCGAATCTTCCACGGCCGAATCGCGAATAATCTAAGAATCGGAAATTTTGCACACCTCTAGAAGATACGCAGCGAGAAATTGAAGCAAACTTGAAGCAAGTTTAATTTCACAGCAGCAGTATTTCGCAAGAGCCCGAGAGTCAAAAGAGAACACCACAAAGGCTAGTTGCGAGAAAAAAAAAGCAAATGTGACACACAGAATGGCTTGCTAAAATTTGCTTAAATATACTATTCTACATAAAGGACGTCAGCCAAGGTCGGCCCCCCACATTTTTACCACACCAAATCTGGCCCCCTTTGCAAAAAGTTTGGACACCCCTGCCTTACCTGGACGGCCGAGCCGCCGAGCTTCATTTAGTAATAATCAGCCGAAGACGGCACACGCTCTCTCCAAGACAGGTTTAAGCTTGGATTTTTGGAAGAACTAAGGAAGCTGCACCGCATACAAACAGGAAGGATTGTCTCAGGAGTGATTTGTTCGAGGATTCAAGGTAAATATTTTATTTTTCGTACCATGCATGCATTTTGAAACGTGAAAAAAATCAGTGGGAGAATGGGAACACCTACGACACTGGCGTCATTCTTCGGCATATATACTTAAAATAGATGCCCATTTTTTTGCTCGTTTAACAAAGAATCGAGACAGTTTCACGCCCATATCTATAAAGAATTTATTGATTTAAGCATTTATTCACAAGAATTTTGAACGAAAAAAGCCATCGTGGCAGCCACCTTTATCATAAGAAAGAGATAACAGACTAGCATAATTCTTCGACAGATTTAAGTAAATTCAAACTGCCCATTTTTTTGTTGTTGTTGTTGCTTTTAACCAAGAATCGAGACTGCTTTACGCCCATATCTATAATGAATTCAGGGATTTAAGCATTTATTCACAAGAATTTCAACGTAAAATGCTCTTTGCTGTGGAGACGTCGTAAGGCGGCGCCACAGTAAACTTAAAGACGAGCCGCACATTCGCCATATTTATGTAAAATAATTACTACCTGCACGGTTTCTTTTGCTTTTAACCAAGAATCAACACTGTTTCACGTCCATATCTATAAATGATTCAGGGATTTAAGCATTTATTCACAAGAATTTCAACGTAAAAAGCTCTTTGTTTTAGTAAGGCGGCGTCACAGTGAATTTAAAGATTAGCCGCATATTCCCCATATTTACGTAACATAAATACTACCTGCACGGTTTCTTTTGCTTTTAACCAAGAATCGAGACTATCATGCACTGCAAAGGGAAATGCTCCACCATTTCATTGTACAACCGTATAATGACAATAAAGGGCTATTCTATTCTATATAAAGTTGTGAATGTATATAGAATTTATTAGTAATCTATTTATATATTATTATTGATTCTGCATGTTTTAAGTTTCTGATGTGAAAATTGAGTGATTTATTAGCTGCTGGAAACATGCAGTAAATAAAAGAAAAATTAAGTTGGTATTTTGGGCAAAAACTTATAATATTGCTATTGATCCTGAAAATATAGGTGGTTTTCTCTGGATTTGGTGATTTTTGTGCATCTAGTGTAAAATCTGAGAATTTTATAGCCATTTTAAGTTTTGTTATACTTACATAAAAAAATATTAATTGCGATTTTATTTGAGAACGACTTTGAATTTCTTGTTGTCACTGCTCATGGAGACTCATATATGGCTATGGTAGGTGCCTGTTTTGGTTTTCGGTCGGTAGCAGCTTTGGTTTTAAAATATTTGAATTTGAAGTTTTTGAAAATAGGCCCCCTACGGATCGGACCCGTTTCCCGTGTCATGTCACAAGGTTATGAAGTCTATGACTCTATATACATGCGCAGAATTAATCATATTATTATTATGGATATCCAATCCGTTTGGACTTGGACGGGGCTAATGAACGGATGTTAACTGTATAATTAACTGGTCCGGCCCATATAAGATCTAATGCTATAATGTGGCACATGAACCAAAATGAGTTTGACACTCCTGGCATAGTGTGTTTTATGAGGAATTTGGAATCAGGTTTCAGCGCCATTGGCGGCAATAGACGTTCAATCCATTTGAAGTGGGGTGGGATGGCAGCGATCATTCGCTGTAATCGATGAGATGTCTATCGCCTTCAGCGGCAGATGATGATTTAACGTAAGCACAACATTGTCCATGGACAAGTGGAAACAGGCCGCCAATAGATCAAATCAAATACAGCAGTACAATGACATTAGCGTAGCCCGCGTTGCAAGTGACTATTTGTCGTCTGCTCTGACAAGGTGTGTTTGTTCTTGTGGCAAACACAGCGCAGAGAAAGGGAGGACTTGGGTCAGCAGTGTCTCTGAGTGGCTTGAAATTAGAAACATGTGCTGGCAATTATCAAAGCGCGGCAAAGCCACGTCATGCAATTGAATGGCTCGGCAAATGAAAGAATAAATGGGATCACTCTCTTTGACCTTGCTCGCCACTTGCCCAACTTCATCGTAGCAACGCTCACAAGGGTCTGCATGGGCGTATTTTGTAGTTTTCTGCGTGACATAATAGGAAGCGTCATCGCAGGCTTTTTGGTGGAGCTCACGTTTCCCCTCTTTCTCATCCTTACCCGGTCTCCTCCGTCTCTCTCTCTTTCTCTCGCTCTCTCTGCCACTTTTCTGCTGCTCCTCTGCTAAACACGGCGCACTACCCCTCCCAAGATTAATTGATCATCAATTTAGCTCTAATTTGGACCAAGTCAGCTGGTAAATGGGGCAGTTTTCCCTGATTGTTAGTGAAATGTGTGCAAGTACATTGATAAATTTTGATTATTTATCAATTACAAGCAAATGAACTAAATCTATTGAATAAATTCTAGCCTGATTGCCGTAATAGAGTTTGAAAATATGGCTATTGATAATGATTCTGGCTAATAGTCTTTTCCGGCGGCGCTCGCCGGCTTGTCGGAATGACAACACAAAACTCATTTTTCACGGAATCAGCTGAGTGAGTGCGAGGTTGATCTTTCATTAATCAGTCACATTACGGAGCTGATATAGCGTAATGTGCCACGCTTCCCTCACAAAGACTCCGATGCTTTGTCATATTTTATGTCAATTACCAGTCATTTTGTTGTCTTCCATCAAGCCACCGCGTGTAATAGTTAGCATATGCTAAGGTAAAGCTCCCTCGTCCCGCCCTGCGGCGGAGGAGTTTAGGGGAGACACGCAGCGGGCGCTCTTAATTTCTTATTTTCCTGGCCACGGGCCCTTATGGGAAGGGTGGAGCGGCGGCTGTTTAAATGGACCTGCCATCATGTTTTCTCAACACTAATGGAAAAGCAGCTTTGTGGAAAATAGGAGGGAGAAAATTGGAAATAGGTTAGGGGGGCTTCAGTACACAATGACAGGTGATAGCTGAGAGGAGGCGCACATAGATGTACAAATTAGCACTGTGCTTCTCTCAATGTGTCAAATCGGTAGGATTGATTGATGATCCCCCCCCCCCCCCAATTCTGTCCATCATTGTATGAGAATGGCAAAAATGGATCTGAAATTCGCAATTATTTATTTATTGGCTGCTATTGTAGTTAGCTAGGAAACGCTCCAACAACCCTGCGACCCATGTGAGGAGAAGTGGCATGGAAGATGAATGAATGGCTGCTATTGACGACGATAGATCCATTTGAATTCGGCTGGCAGCAATCATTCCAGTTCACATGGATTTCGATGTCTGTCCCTGTCAATGGCAGACAATGAGTTAACCCTTAAATGCACATTTAAAAAAAAAAAAAAAAAAAAAATCGTATCGGACAGGGGTCTCAAACTTTCAGCCCAGGAGTCGTTTGCTGCCCATTTTCACCATTTGACATCGAATTACAAAAAAAAAAAAAAAAAAAAAAAAAACCGAACGATTTTGCACCCTGCCAAATAGAAATAAAAATACATTTTTAAAGCCATGAGACATAAAAAATCTGAATAAAATTAATTTTAAAAATAATCTAACTTCCAAAAATAATTTAAAACAAATGTTTGAATGGCTCGTGTGTATTTTGTCCCGGGAATTTTCTTTTGTTGAATGTTTTTTGTTATTTTTTTTTGTTTTTGTGTTTTAAATCTCTTGTGACCTCACATAGCTCCACTCTTTGGCTTCCATTGATGTTAATAATGGTGGAACCCATTTCAAATTTTGATCGTTCCCAGCCCCTCCCAGTTGAAAAGGATTGGACGTCTACTGCCGTCAACAAGTGTTTTCATGATCAATTTCCCTCTTGTACTACCTACCACAACACATACTCTGTGACCTGGGCTGGCAGTGAATGAATTAAGCTACACTGGTATAAAAAAGTATCTGAGCCTTTTGAAATTTCTCACATTTCTGCATAAAATCACCATCAAATGTAATCTGATCTTTGTCATAATCAAACAGATGAAAAAACAGTGTCTGCTTTAACTAAAGCACCAAAACATTTACAGGTTTTCATATTTGAATGAGGATAGTATGCAAACAATGACAGAAGGGGGAAAAATAAGTAAGTGAACCAATCACATTTAATATTTTGTGGACCCCCCTTTGGCAGCATTACCTTCAACCAGACGCTTCCTCTAGCTGCAGATCAGTCTGGCACATCGATCAGGACTGTTCTTGGCGCATTCTTCTCTACAAAACTGCTGTAGTTCAGTCAGATTCCTGGGATGTCTGTCATGAATCGCTATTTTTAGGTCATGCCACAGTATCTCAATGGGGTTCAAGTCTGGACTTTGACTTGGCCACTCCAGAACGTGTATTTTGTTCTTCTGAAACCATTCTGAAGTTGATTTACTTCTGTGTTTTGGGTCATTGTTTTGTTGCAGCATCCATCCTAGACAAAACATCCTGATAAACACTTTGAATTCATTCTTCTATTAATGATTGCAAGTTGTCCAGGCCCTGAGGCAGCAAAACACCCCCAAATCATGATGCTCCCTCCACCATGGTTTACAGTGGGGATGAGGTGTTGATGTTGGTGAGGTGTTCCATTTTTCCTCCACACATGATGTTGCGTGTCACTCCCAAACAATTCAACTTTGGTTTCATCAGAGTCCACAAAATATTTTGCCAAAACTTCTCTAGATTGTCTAAGTGCCTTTTTGCGAACATTAAACGAGCAACAATGTTTTTTTTTTTAGACAGCAGTGGCTTCCTCCCTTGGAATACTCCCATGAACTCCCATGATTCTTGGCCATAGTTTTACATACAGTTAATGTATGCACAGAGTTGTGTGCACAGAGATATTGGACTGTGCCGGTGACTTCTGTAAGTCTTTAGCAGACACTCTATGGTTCTTTTTTACCTCTCTGAGTATTCTCTGCTGAACTCTTGACGTCAACTTTGGTGGACGGTCACTCTTTGGGAGTGAAACAACAGTGCCAAACTCTCTACATTAGTAGACAACTTCTCTGACTGTTGATTGATGACCATCCAGACTTTTAGAGATGGTTTTGTATTCTTTTTCAGCTTTATACATATCAACAATCCTTGATCGCAGGCCTTTAGACAGCTTTTTTGACCGAGCCATGATGCAAATCAGGCAATGCTTCTCATCACGAAATTTCTTACCAGGTGTGTGTTTTATAGTGGGCAGGGCGGTTTTAAACCCCTCATCAATGATTGGGCACACTCCTGACTTAAAATGTTTGGTAAAAAAATATTTCAATTGTTTCTTAAGTCTCCTTAGGCAGAGATACTTTTTCCCCCTCTTCTGTCATTGTTTGCATGCTATCCTCATTAAAATATGAAAACCTATTAATGTTTGGGTGGTTTTAGTTCAAGCAGACACTATTTTCATCTGTGTGAGTTTGACAAAGATCAGATCACATTTGATGGTGATTTTATGTAGAAATGTGAGGAATTCAAAAAGGTTCAGATACTTTTTCATTCCACTGTAATTATAACTTTTGAATAGATGTCCACTGAAATGATTAAATTATATCACAGGTTTGACTGATTGATTGATTGATTGATTGATTGATTGATTGATTGATTGATTGATTGACTGACTGACTGATTGATTGATTGATTGATTGATTGATTGATTGATTGATTGATTGATTGAGTGATTGATTGATTGATTTTTTTCGAGCAGTAATACCAAAAACAGCAAGAATAGGGAAAAACAAATAACAATAGTACCAGTAATGTTGATTTGAACAAAAATTAATAACAAATACATACAGTACATACGTAGCTTGAAAAGGAGTGGGAAGAAGCCAAGCTTTTTTTTGGGTCCCACCCCCAATTTACTCCCCAAAAATTCAATGTGAATACAGTCACTTCCCAAAATCGTCATCATCATTGCACTATCACCACCACCACCACTACCACCGCCATCATCGTCGTCATCACCGCCGTCCCCATATATTAATTGTACATTCAAAATCTAAATTTATGTAATAACAGCTTTACTGGTGCCAGTGGTGATAATTATTGAAATGTGTATTATTCATTATCCAATGTTATTTGTGGACCTGCTGCCATAGGGAAACAACCCCCAGGCAACAGGACCACTCATTGCTGCGTGTCCTAGCTGTGCATTAAAAGACAAGATTTGGGTACCTGAGCCAAGGTGTTAACCTCCAGCGTCAGAGCTCCCACTTTCCAGCCCTATACTCCAATTTTAGGTTTCAAAATCTAATTGCAATGGGCAACATTGAAAGAAAAATTACCACTAAATATTCACGTACCATGTACAAGTCATTCATCTTCTGTAATGAAACGATTAGATGAAAAATATCTGTTAAACGAGAAATTTGGTCCAGTGGGGAAAAAGCCCATTTTTAAAGAGAAAAGTAGATTCTTTGTTTTCCTCGGCGTCAAAAAATGATTTTGCAGGACTGCATTGTGCTCCCAGGCCTCCAATTTGACCTCTGTGTAAAAGATACGACCTTTCTTAAGGGTTGGCTAAAGTAAAGAAATTGCTGAAATAAACCAGTGAGATGCATTAAGGTTCTTTTGAAATTTAATAGGCATTTAATCCATCAATTAATGTAGTTTAAATCATCCCACTTTCACAGAAACTGAAGTGCTGTACAACTTTAAACCTTGCTCATCCCCACCCGGCTCAGTGGCAGAGAAGTGAAATAATTGTGATTTGGGATCAATGATAAGAAGCTTTAGTGCAGCAGCAGCAGCTGGAAGCAACTTAATGATCAGCATTTAGAGCGGGCAGATAAAGCGCCGTGCTGTGGATCCAACACAGGGGCCAAGTGCAGGTGAATTAACCCGGTCCCCATCTAATATGCCGGTGTCAGCTCTGGTTAGCGTGCAGCTACACCGCAGCCTGTATTGGCAGTGGCACAGCATCCAACATCGTCTTCCCTCCATATGCCAGCAGGCAGCTATCTATAATCGATGGCCACTTTTAATTGGGCCGCCTGTCTATCGGCGCACGGGGATGGTGTAACACTGTATATATTTACCCCACTAAGGAGAAATACTGTAGGTCGTCCTCTATGGAAAAAGCCAATCAGCGCTTATGCTCTAGCATGGCAGGCAGTTATAATTGAATAATTTCACACGGTGACCCTTGATAAACACCCAGGACCCACATGCTGTAACAGGCATGAAATGATATAGATTGGAATATAAATGAGTTTACACATCAGTCTGTTATGGGCCATTTTATAATATTTTCATTTTACACAGACATGCTGAAATTAAATGTGTCGTTTATTTTCTTAAAGCAATTCATATATAAAATAGTTGAAGTCTAACTCGTTTGCTGCTATTGACGGCTTTAAACGTCCAATCTGTTGGAACTGGTTGCCAGCGATTGCCGTCAATGGCAGCCGATGAGTTAAGTGCGCGTCTTTCAGTTTGGACTCAATTTCGCACTTACATCTGCCTTTTTTAAATTCTTTGCTTTGATTGTTTCTACTTCAATTAGCTATTAGACAAAAATTTTAAGTACCACAAAGGCTTATCATTGAACCAGATTAGCTCAAGTGGAGATGTTTTAGCCATAGTTTACAATACTGGGGTGGAAATAATTGTTTCCCATCATCATACCTATGGTGGTGATGTAGAAAATTAGGTAAAACATTACATTAAACTCACCTAGGAGCTGTAATGATAAATACTAGGAGTGTAATGGTATACACAACTCACGGTTCGGTATGTACATCAGTACGGTGGTCACGGTTTGGTACGGGTTCAGTATTATAGGGGGAAAAAAAATACCACAGCCTTTGAAAGTTAATGCTTGTTCTATTGGCTAAAACTGAAAAGCATCTCTTATTAAAGTTCAAAATATATAGAAAAAAACATCAAACATGGTTGTTCTAACATTCTTTTATTCATTTAAGGTGCAAAAATAGACACACCCTTTTTTGCAGGGATCGGCTGAGGTAATAGTTAAAGTCAGGTAGCACTCACCAGCTGGCAAACCTTTTTAAAAATTAAAATAAGATAATAAGTAATATTTTCAATGTTGGGTTACACACAGTTAACTGTAAACTATTACCAGTGAACATACAGTACACTCCCACATACACATACATTTTATTATTGGCCAAAATAAAAGTGCAAATAGTTGCAAAACTGAAAAAGTAAAATAAACATATCATGATTTGAAAATATAAAATATATACACTTAAAAAAGTCCAAGTAATACTGCATTTGATAGTTCCCACTCGCCATAACTTAAATTACTAGTATTGATCAATGATAACTTATTCTTCGTCTGTTTTGGTTTGTCTTATAGACAAGTTTCCTGAGCGAAATATGGGCAGTGCCATCTTGGAAAATGTCTGCTCCGAACCTCCGGTTTAGAAAGAACAACATGACTTGCGGTTGAAGTAAGCAGTGTGTTGACAATGTTAAAACTGCAAAATCAAACCAGAGGAACCCCAGGAATCTCCAGAAATGGATTCAGCAAGATGTAGATGAGACTCCGCGATGTTCTTTGCTGTGCGTGAACTCTTCTCACTTCGTTGATCATTCGTGGATAAAATTATAACAACCTGTCAGCCTGTGTTGACGTGAGGTGTAGATTGATGCGCCGGCCACTTGAGTGACCAAAATGAGGTGACATTACAAATAATATTACATTTGCCGAATGCAGAAGGGCTTACACGGATTTTGTTGTTACAAGGAAATACTACAAGGTATGTTCATATAAACCAAAAAAGTATGTCATTATTTTTTTATTGCAGACATTGATCGCAATAAAACATTTGGACAACATGATTCCATTTCTTTTTTTATTTAAAACGATTGGTGCATGTGCAAAACAGGTCAATAAATCACAATTTATGAAATTATCAGAAAAATAGCATACGAGAATGTGATATCAGACAGCAGAGCTCCATAGCGGCTTGGGAGCCTCGTCGAACTTTCACATGACATTACGCAGACCATCGGCGGCATCCAGACGGGCATTCTCCTGTTGTCCTCGGTAATTCCAGCTCCAATAGCATATCTTAAAGTTGCTGCATTTAAAAAGCTCGAAGTTGGATCTCAGGATTGAGCTGACTGTCCGCCGCGAGGCGAGCCACCATCTCCAGCCCCAGCCTCTCGGCCGCCTCCGGGTAGAACGCACGTCATCTCGATATACAGTGTATCACAAAAGTGAGTACACCCTTTGCATTTCTGCAGATATTTAAGTATATTTTTTCATGGGACAACACTGACAAAATGACACTTTGACACAATGAAAAGTAGTCTGTGTGCAGCTTATATAATAGAGTTAATTGATTTTCCCCTCAAAATAACTTAAAATATAGCCATAAATATCTAAACCCCTAGCAACAAAAGTGAGTACAGCCCTTAGAAACTACATCCCCAAATGCCCAAATTGAGTACTGCTCGTCATTTTCCCTCCCAAATGTCACGTGACTCGTTACATGAGTGCTGTCAGCATTGCTGCAGAGATTGAAGAGGTGTGGGGGGGGTGTCATTCGCACCACCATGCTTGACTGTAGGCATGACACACTTATCTTTGTACTCCTCACCTGGTCACCGCCACACATGGTTGAGACTATCGGAACCAAACAAATTAATCTTCGTCTCATCAGACCATAGGACATGGTTCCAGTAATCCATGTGCTTTGTTGACATGTCTTCAGCAAACTGTTTGCAGGCTTTCTAGTGTACCATCTTCAGAAGAGGCTTCCTCCAGGGGTGACAGCCAATGCACACCAATTTGATGTAGAGTACGGCGTATGGTCTGAGCACTAACAGGCTGACACCCCCCACCTCTTCAATCTCTGCAGCAATGCTGACAGCACTCCTGTAAAGAGTCACATGACATTTTGGAGGAAAAATAACAAGCAGCACTCACTTTGGACATTTAGGGATGTACGTAGTTCCCATGCGGTGTACTCACTTTTGTTGCCAGGGGTTTAGATATTAATGGCTATATTTTGAGTTATTTTGAGGGGAAAATAAATGAACTCTATTATATAAGCTGCACACAGACTAATTTTCATTGTGTCAAAGTGTCATTTTGTCAGTGTTGTCCCATGAAAAGATATACTTAAATATATGCAGAAATGCGAGGGGTGTACTCACTTTTGTGATACACTGCATTTCCATCAACGTACAGTAAATGTTATTGTGATGCACATCAATTTGTCTTCCCTTGCCCAATAGCGTTTTTCACCTGTAAACAAACGAACAAAATACATAATTGTGCCACCCAAAACGTACTGATTAGCAATAAGCTAGCAGGGGATACAGTAGTTGTAGTAACCAATGTTAAAGATACCCATAATTACACTCATCATCGTTACAACCATATCAAAGGCAACAAGTCGTTTCATACATAAGATTTTAGCTTTGGTATTTTTTTAGCACCGAACACATGAAAATGCAGGGATAGGAAGAACATACCTTCCATAACACGGAGGCTATATGGCTACAAAAACACCCGGTCTTTGTGGTGGCACGAGCTTGGTTCCACATCTGCCTTCATGAACATGTTGTCCTCCCCTGTCGGGATGATGGCAGATGGATGCGGTAAGTAAAGCGGAAGTACCTCGGAAAATTGTTTATTTTCCTGTAATGTGGGTTGCTGGTTTAGTCGCATTACCTCTACCACCCACTGCATTACAGAAGGATTAACTCCAACATGGATTGTTATTATTATTATTTTTTTTTTACTCAAACGTGATGCTTGTACCTTGGCGGTTGGGGAATAATACAAATACCGTTATCCTCTTAATAAATATGTATCACTCTTGCTAAATAATAATAACACCACCCAGAAACGTTCAAATGAAAGACAACTTTCCTTGTTAATAAATTGGAAAAAAGAATACACAAAAATGTATTTTTTCTGATGCGTAATAGCCAGGATTTCCTGGAAGTGGTCACCCTAAGTGCAGGCAGACATTTTATCAATGGCGGTACTATTTAAGCAAATGAAATATGAGCTTCCCAGATAGCCCGTGTTTCCTAGTGACATCATTAATACCCATTTTAACATGCACTTGTGCACGTGCCTATCACTGTGTATTTGTGTGGGCAAAACTGAGGTGACAAACTGGCAAACGCTGTTATTCTTCTTGTCTAAACATTGTTTTCTTCATGATCAGATGTCTAGGAAATTTGCAATTTGCATACTTTTATTTTCAGATTTTTTAAATTTTTTTATGAATGTCATTCATATTAGATGTTGTTCTTCCTTTAGTGATCATAGATCAGCATTAGGAATTGGCTGCTTTCATCCTTTTCCAACATTAGTCTTGTTTTTAAAGGAGGTTGCTGGGTTACCATGCAGCTTTGCAACTGGAGAGGCTGCACAGCTAGGAGCTGGAGACAAGAGCCACCAGTGGACATGCTGCTTTTGGCGCAGCAACTAATTGATATTGAGCGCGCTGCTGGTGAGGAGCGCGCAGGGCCACTGCTGGCTAATCTATGCTTTAATCAGCGTGTGTAATGAGAGTGGCGGCACGCTCTCGCAGAAGAGAGACTTACAAGCAGCGTCTGTCAGCATCCGGGAGAAAATATTGGGTCCAACTCCTGTGTGATTATTAGCTAGTGCTTGTGTGTGCGTTTTTTTTTTTTGTTTTTTTTTTGCATCGCCCTCAGGAGGGAGATGGTAGGAGCTGCTCAGCACACCTGATGGGACTTGACAAGGTGCTTGATTGTGCATTCAAATTAAAAAAAAAAAAATTCTGCAATAATTCATGAGATCCTACATATCCCCAAACATGACATGGTGGAAAAAGAGGAAGAATACTATGAAATTTGTACAAAGTAATTTTTGCTACAAAGTACATATAATGTGTGAACGAAATACAAAATTGGGGATACAAAGTAGGCGTAAAATGTGCTTGAAATAATATTTTGTTGACCACTTAATGGTTCAACATGCACCTCAAATTTAAATTTCAGGAAAATAAAGAGCTGTGTTTACATAGCGAAGAGTTTATTTTTTGCACTTCTTTCAAAGTACTTTTTATTGATGTTTATGGAATAAACATTTTGGTCAGCAAATCAAACACACATTCCCTCTGAGCTATGAGAGAGAGTCTTTTGTGATGTCATTGTTTACATTTCTCGCGTTGCATCATGGTAATGTGTATTTTACGTTTAAATTAAAGTAAGTAAATTACTACGGGCCATCAAGAGATTAAACCTCGTGTTCTGTCCAATCAACATACCCGTATGATCATATAGTGTGTTTCCAGACATAAAATGTTGCTCAAAGTGCTTTATAATACTTATACAGTAGTATACCTCGCCATACGATTGCTTTGACACACGATCTTTTAGACATCCGTCGTAAAATCTGAACCGCAATTTGTTTCTACATCCGGCATCATGCTCGAAATACGACGATTTATGACACCGCCGCAGTTTGTTTGTTTTCCCGCAAGACGGACGCACGATTTATTTATTTTTATTTTATTTTATCTTTATTTTATCAGGCAGTCACATTGAGATTAATATCTCTTTTACGAGAGAGGCCTGAGCACAAAGAAACATTCACAAATATCAAACAACACAAAATACACTAACAGAAACAGTTACAATAATCAGTAAAAACATCAGACAAAAGAGATTTAAAATCACCAAGATGAATGATTGACTGTAGTTTAAGAATAGTTTGCAATTCGTTCCATTTAAGAGGAGCATAGTAGCTAAAGCCAGTTCTGCCAACATTAGTCCGTGTGAATGGAATGTTTTGGGTTAAGTACCGTAATTTTCGGACTATAAGCCGCTACTTTTTTCCTTCATTTTAAATCATGAGGCTTATAGTCCAGTGCGGCTTATTTGTTGATTTATTTGGGTTAACACTTCATTTGACAGCGGCGTCATAAGACTGTCATAATTATGACATCACACTATCATGGGCATTACTGAATACTTGTGTCATTAAGTGTCATCCAGCAAATTATGTCACTAACCCCATTTATGGCCAGCTTGGATCTTTTACATCCATTCAAAAGTGAAATAACTTGCCGGATAACACTAAATGACGTCTGTTATAAGCATTCATTAATGCTCATGACGGTTTCATGTCATAATTATGATTGTCTAATGACAGTCTTATGGCACCACTGTCAAATAAACTGTTACCAAATACTATAACTAGCAGTTAATGAAACAAGTGTAACAGTAACTGAAAAAATAATTACCACAGAACATGAATTTTGATTGTTATTTACATCTATAGCGCTGCAATGCATGCTAGGAGGCATGTTGGACAACAACAGTGTTGACAGCAGATGGCAGCAGAGGTTGACTGTCTACCCCAAGGGAGCAGTGATGGCCATATGAAGCGTCTTGAAGCAATAAAGCATTGCAGCCAATTGGTTCAAAGCTTCATGTTGGTTCATTTGGTCTTACGACAGTCATATGATGCCGCTGTCAAATAGTGTTACCGGTTAATGTGTGTAACGTGTTTTGTAGTTACTGGATTTGAATGACAGGAATGGCTGACGAATGAATGAATGACGATGTATTTTCTTGTCAGAGAAATCAGCATGTGTTCTAAGAAGGTTAGTGCAGGTGGTGAAAAAAAGAAAAAGTGGACGGTTACCATTGAAATGAAGATATGATAGAAATATATGAGTGTGATATGCGCTTCCTTGAACTGGCTCAACAATATGGCCGTCTCGACGGTCCTGTGTTCGCCAGTTTTTCATAAGTTAAGGTGACAATTCTTATTGTGGTAAGATCGCCAAAGAAATCGCCAGCTTCGTCATGTTTTTAATCATTCATTTCAGAACTTATGCAACAAAATATGCGTACTGTCTGCCGCGGTTGACACCATCAACAACAGGACATTAAAAGAGAAAGTAAAATCTCTACTGCACTCTATCTCACTTGCAGGTTGAGCGTTCAGGTAAAGCACGGAAAAACACACCCACCACATTAGAACCCGATTCGTTCCATTATTACAGGAATTATTATATTATTATTCTGATTTTTAGTCATAATTTATTTGTTTTGCTATGTGCATTTGCCATTTATAATGGTACCAGCAGTATTTATTAAGGATTTAGTGGAAAAGTCCTGCTCAACATACGACCATTTCGACTTACAAACAAGGTCCTGGAACGAATTAACTTCGTATGTAGAGGTGCCACTGTTCTTGTGAATTTATAGATGTAATTGTAGACAACCACATTCTGAGTACACTTCATTACAATTGATAAAGTGTGGCCAGAACCTTCTCTATATTGAAATGCAGATGCCGTACATTTATAATATTGTCGTAGTATCTATTTTTTGTTTTGTTTTTTTAATACCATTTGATGACAGTCATTATATTATGTATACATCATATTTAATACTACAACAAATGTTACATAAATCTCCACTATAATATGGACATAGACAGCAGCCACATTTTACCTAATGCAGTCCAGTAGACACCATATGGTGTTAGTGCGCATTACAGCTATAATTTAACAAGTATTATAATTATTATAAAGCACTTTGAGCAACATTGCTACTATGACAAAGTATGCTAATCTGAAAGAACACCGGACGACCCAAAGAAGGCCTGGATTCCTGGATTGGTGAGGCTCGCTTTGTTCAAGGTAAATTTGAGTGACTATTTAATTGTTATTTAGAGAAGGTATAAATAAACAAATCCATTCCACTTTCAGCACGATCATTGGTTTGTGCTTCGCAATAAAAAACTGGCCAAATTTTAAATTTTGGGTCTTTGAATGATTTTAATTTTGTCGCCAAAACATATTTTAAGCTTCTCTGTAAACTTGCTTCGGTCTCCAGATGCTAAAATGTTCATATAGCAGAGATTTTGCCCGCTAACTGTTTTTCACTGGCTGCCATTGTGAATGTGAGTTTTGATACCCAACCAACTGCGTATGCGCCTAAAATATGTCAACAAAGATCCTCCTTTAGTATAGCTGAATATCTTTTTAAGTTCAGGATGAGCTACAAACACACTGCGAAAAATCCCGGGAATTGTTATTATCAAGACATTTAAATAGAATAATGATCAACTAAATGCTTTATTGGCAGTGGTAAGTATGGGCTCTAGATATGATTAGTTTTCTGAAATGAAGCACTAAAAATTACTTGGAAAAGTATGTTTCAATACACTTAGACTTGTTAACAAAACAAATATAATCCAATGCAGCACGAATGTAAATAAGGTAACCAATATAGTAATATAATGGTCTGAATGATCTCGCAGAAATGTAGATGTGTAGACAAATGATATTAATGACTATAGCGCCTCTCCGAGAGTGTCAATCAAAACTCTTCGCTTTTGCCGGTGTACTTAATAAAGTGTCCAGTAATTAAACATCCTTATTTATTGCTTCACAATCTAATGTCACAGCATGATCACCACTCGTTGGGCTGAAGTTAATTAGCAAATGAGAGGCTGCTTTTGTAACGGAACAGCCCGTACCAAAGGATGGAGCTTGGGGGGGTCGGGGTTATTGCACACATGTAGGCCGCAGACTGAATAGCAAGCGAAACATTAGCAGAGGTGTGTGCGGGAACACTGTCAGACAATTAACAGGCTATCATAGATGACACACACACACATGCACGCGCACCCCCACACATAAGTATACACACATTTAAACACACAACCCTATTCACAATACACATGCTAGCTTGTGCGTACTTTAAATAGGATTGTGTGTACAAAACAAATGGCCGGTAATTATGAAACGGAGCCGAAATAATTGCTCCCGTTGATGCGTAAAGCTGGATATTTAATCGCCAAGTAGGATTTTAATTAACGCATTACACAACTTCATGTGATGGGCATACTGTACATGTTGAGATGTGGGAAACAATACAAGCAAGTATTACAATACAGATATTTTCGTAGAGGATGAAAATTGAATTGCTTGAATGTTTATTGTATTCTATTTAAAGAATTTTAGAATATAAGCCCACCTGTTTGCCCCTGGATTTTCTATTATAATGTTATGTATATGCACTACTCTAACTTGCGTGCAGTGTTGGAAGCAACACCCTCACATTTGTTACGTTACATAACGATACTACTTGTTGCTGTAACTTCTAACTTAAGTCTTTACATTTTTTCATTCTGTAACGGCACTTTAGTTATTGTACAAGGCATGTGGCGGTATGAGATTTTGCTAGTATGATAACCTTATGCAAAAACACCGTGGTATCACTGTGTCACGGTATTGCAATTATAGCTCTAAAATGTATTATTTTGAGATGTATGGGTTAAAAAAATAATAATAACTTTTTCCATTGAACTGGATTTTTAAATTTTTCTCAACATATTTGCAAATCGAAACAGCAACAAGAATATAATGTTAAAATAAACAAAATAACAAAAAAATAAGTCACTGAAATATTTTAAATAAAATTAAAATTAATAGAACTTATAGACTAAACCCACAGCTCAAGTTGCTCAACACTAGAACAAGAACCCTTGGTAGTATAGAACTGGACTTAAAATCAATTTGATCATTTATTGTTTAAGTTAAAAACATACTACTACTATTAATATTAATTAGTTGAGGAAAAGCGGCATGGAAAATGAATGAATTAATATTAATGGAGAGCGAGAGTAAGAGACAGGGCGCGTGTGTAAGACACGTAACATTATTTACACATTATACACACCCACCCACCCTCTCTTAACACAGAAAGTCGCCAGAGAGAAAAAACACCACATGAAAATGTTATTTTGATCAGATGATTACAATGGCAGAAGACTGCAAAAGTAGGCTTATGTTTGAGATGAAACTTGTTAGCTGTCTTGGCAGGCTAACTAGCCACGTTAACAAGCTTACGTTCAAGTATATGTTTTACCATTGCTAGACACGCTAAACACGCTGGAGTGAACTCTCGTAACTGGTCGGAAACGTTCATGACAGTGTTTAATTACCTTAAATTTTGTGCAAAGTGACGGATGATGGACACGTAAATGTGAAATCATGTTGGAGGTGTTGCTTCCCCTGGCAACCATCCTCTGCAAGCATGTTGGCTCTCCTTCCTCCTCTTAGCGGCAGCTGTCTGTTTCTTTTTGGTAGCCAAAGTACTCCCATATTAGCGACTTTGGGGCAGTTTACGTGGCGACTCTGCGACACGAAGACGCAATGACTGTGTTGCGACGTGGCCTCGCGTGCATATGCTGTCGGCGAAGACGGAAGGCGAGGACGAAAAATTCTGAATCTTGCCTCCAAAGTGGAAGAATTCGATTGCGGGGGATCGAGGGGGGCTTGCTCCGCATGCATATCAAAGGCTCCTGCGGCGCGACACCGCACCAATAACGTCAGCACTCGAACATGTCACATTTGGCGTGCGCAGCGGTGGTACTAAACATTAAAAACAGCAAATATGGCAGAATGTCGGCTTTAATTTACTGTTTTAATAATATTTTAAAATTAAATATGTTGAATTTTTTCCATTTTTGTCCCTTTTTGAACAAAAGAAAAACGCCATCGCTTCGAGGGGGCGGTCATATTTTTTTCCGGGCTGAGGAACTTTGGTGGGTTCAAAGTACATCATTCGCTGTCGCCTTGTAAATCTGCACTGCCCCCTAGGGCCTGGCATGAATACTACATCGTTTTCATGCGGAATTGCGAGATTGTTCCAATGGAGACAGGCCCATTTAAATGCAAACATGAAATTTTTCGTCTACTCGGAGAGTCACCATGTAAACGGCCCCTTTGTCTTTTTTTGGGGGGGGGGCTCAGGTGTTGTGTTACTGACAGATGCAGGACAGAGCAACAACCGGAGGGGTGGGTGCTGTCGATCCAACCCATGGATTTCTCGCTGTATTTTTGGGACGTAAAAAATAGCTAATACCGTACTACGGTATGATGGAAAATTTTTATGGTTTTGAAACCGTGACGTTTTCATACCACGGTAACCCTTGTAACGGGTAACCAGCATATACATAGTACAAGTGTCGCCCAATTTCATTATGTGATCCAGGTGAAAAGTCTCCCGCTGCAGTGCCGTGGCACATGAGTCGATCTATCATTTTACAGACATCTCTGTTGCTCTCTTTGAGGGCGCTATCTGTGGTGCTCTCATACTAGCCCTCGGAGTACACATGGCTCTTCTCACTCTAATGTGAACGCACCTTGTCCCAGAAGAGGTTACTGACTGGCTGACATAAGGCAAGATGTCAAGGTAAGCCAATCAGAAAAAGTCTGACAGAATAGGGCGGGTCTACTAGTATTTTTGTACTAACACAGACACACAAACCTAGTTTACACACAGACAAAAAACTCCGGTTGAACGAATACGAACACACACTGCAATGGAGAAACTTTGAAGGTTGTTAAGTTTATTAAAATAAAGATGACTGTCAAAAATTTTGCACATTTATGTTTCCATTACATAGGTTAGGAGGGAGTTGTCTTTTCTTCTACTGTATGACAGAAAAACAAAAAGTTTTTTTTTTTAAATATCGTTTTTTAAATGTTTTTTTTGTTTGTTTGTTTTTTTTCTTCAAAGTAAAGTAGCATAGAAAAGATTAGAATAGAAAAGATAACAGAAAGAATTGGTAGGTAATAGAATAGAAGGTCTTTATTTTCATTGTACAGAGCACAACAAGATGTAAAACTGTGAAATAACGTGCACCACATAAAAAAAAAGCAAAAGTACAATAAGGCTAATATAAATACATATAGGTTATAGTGTACACAGATTAGGAATAAAGTGAATGAGTGACTAGCAGCAAGTGGCAATGTAGTTGTAACAGTATGTATATGTCAATTTACAGTATTAAGACAAGGAGGCAGCTGGTTGACCTGATATAATGAAAAATGACAGTTTGTGCATAGATATTGATGTAACTGTTGCAAAAATGCTATAATGTAACTGTGCAAATATTGCATATGCAGTACCCAGATGGAGACAGATGTCTAAGAACATATTACTTCAAGAGATGCATGTGCAGGCATGAAAATCTCTCACCTTTCGGCGAAATTCGCCGTTTTGAAGTAAAAAGGGCGACCTACGTGAATTGCGTAGATCCGAGGAGAAATTCTTTTTGGGAGGAGGGGGGGTCGGGAGGTTTTATTTATTTATTATTATTATTATTTTTATCATCATGTGATTAACTTAGTACATAAACTGATCGGTTCTTTAAAAAAGGTGACACGGACAGTCAGCAAATCCCTATAGATGCTTCGCTGACGAGAACCAATCATCGGCCCAAGCTGCGTGCCATTATTCCAAACGCGCGCACTCCTTACGTGAAACAAGGAGTGCTCGGCGAGCCTTTGGTTGCATTGCAAAGCTGCGAAAACAAAAAGCAGGCCTTATTCACACCGGGACAGACCAGAGCGCAGCATACACACTTGCCTGTATTTGCCAGCAGATTGAATTTGGTGAGTAATGGTTTCAATCGTTTTCACATTTTCCGATATAAAAAAGTTAATGCCATTCGTTGCAGCTTGCGTTGAACACTGCCAGAGCTAGCCAAATCTCCCATGAAAAAAAAATAGCTCCCGTTAAATTGGCGTCAAGCTTGTGTATTTAGCGGTAATATAAACGAAGAAACACACTGTTGAGTCAAATTAAGCGGCATGCTCTCGGATTAAGGGGTCGCCTCGCATCGCATCGCTCCCGTCGTCCGCCTTAGACGCATTATTTTCGGCTGGGACTTGAGCTGACGGCCGGTGTCGGCACAACACCGGCCCGACGAGTGGTGGGAATGACTCTTGATTCTTAAAGCTTTTCAGAAATACAGGGATCCCTCGTTTTTCGCGGTTAATGGGGACCAGAACCCGCCGCAATAAGTGAAAACCGCGAAGTAGCGCCCCCCCCCTTTTTTTTGTGTGTGTTCAATGTATTTATTCAGATTTTACATTGGAAAAAAGATGCATATACATAAGACATGTTTTTTCACTTTTTTCACCAAAGTATCATTTATAAATGGTTTCCAAGCACTTCAAAATGTAAGAATTATGATAAGTTTTGAACATGTTACTGCCCCACCGAATTATTTTTAAACAAGAATAAAGTAGTAAGAAAATGCTTGGCTTTATTAAATGCTTCATACTGAGTCTACTCAAACCCTCTCAGGCTTTGTTAAACGGCGATTGACACATGTGCAAAGTTTTTCTTTTTATATATATTTTTTTGTTTGAAGCAACTTATTTGATTGAATAATAAAAACACAAATGTCCTAGCCAAAATGTGGCCCAAACACAAAACAACATTACTTTAATGGAAAAATTTGTTTCAATCAAGAAAAATAGCTTTCAAATGCTTTTTTTGTCTCAAATTTATTTTTGCAATCAAAAACAATTTTTTTTATTGAAGTGACTTTTTTGGGATTAAAAGTATAACTGTATTTTGATTGAAGCAACTTTGTTTTTGATGGAAGTAACTTTGTTTTTTGATTGAATAATAAAAACACAAATCTACCTCCATCGTTATTGAGAGAGAAAGAAATTAAGAAAGCTTTAAAACTAAAAGCCACCGGGGAGTCTGTTTTTTTTTTTTTTTTTTTTTAATATTTATATTTCATTACATAGACATGCCTCGTAGGGAAAGGAGATTGAGGGTTAACCCCTGACCCATTTTCATGCCTGCATGTGACAATGTTGTGGCGTTAGCAGTGCAATGACAGTGACATTTTGGTGCAAATGAGTTTAGTATGGTGACAGCTCTTCGAAAGAACCTTCACTTAGTCTGTTTGTTTTGTGTAGTATGGTCCTATAGCGCCTGCCAGAGCCAACAGGTTGAAGAGGTGGAAGGGATGCGTATAGTCTTTTAGAATGTTCCTCGCATCAAGTAACCGCTCCACTACGTTCCAAAAGACGCAACAAATCTGTTCGAGATTGTCCACATCATCTGCTCAGCTCCGACATGGATCCGCTTGAGTCCATCCTTTCCTGTTCGTCAAACTAAAAACATGGAAGAGGTCTATTTCTGTACACACCAAACAGGAAGTAGAATGTGTGCTCCTCCGTTTTGCACATGCGCGTCTAGAGTCCGCAGGTGTACAGACAGGTTTAGAGCCCTATGCAGTGGGCATTAGGCAACGTAGCCCGGATGCAGCGGGTCGCAAAGGATAACAGCAGAGCATAAGCAGAGTTTAACTCATTTGCTCCCAAAAAGCATATAAATACGTTCTATTTTTAATTGTTTCAGTGTCCCAAAAACGTATTTATACGTCTTTTGGGTTTTTTTTTCACAAGAGACATCATTCAGTTCTGATGCAACTTCGCTCCAAAGCACAATGCTGAAAATGCATTGTAAAGCAATAAAACTGGCCACTGGAGGGCAGTAGCGCATTTGGTAAGACCTGCAACTCGATACAACGGAACGAACGGCCGGGCCGCACGGCCAGGGCGCCGGCAGAAGACTGGCCAAAAAGTTCAATTTTGGTTTCATCTGACCAGAGCACCTTCTTCCACATGTTTGGTGTGTCTCCCAGGTGGCTTGTGGCAAACTTTAAACGAGACTTTTTATGGATATCTTTGAGAAATGGCTTTCTTCTTGCCACTCTTCCATAAAGGCCAGATTTGTGCAGTGTACGACTGATTGTTGTCCTATGGACAGACTCTCCCACCTCAGCTGTAGATCTCTGCAGTTCATCCAGAGTGATCATGGGCCTCTTGGCTGCATCTCTGATCAGTTTTCTCCTTGTTTGAGAAGAAAGTTTGGAAGGACGGCCGGGTCTTGGTAGATTTGCAGTGGTCTGATGCTCCTTCCATTTCAATATGATGGCTTGCACAGTGCTCCTTGAGATGTTTAAAGCTTGGGAAATCTTTTTGTATCCAAATCCGCTTTAAACTTCTCCACAACAGTATCTCGGACCTGCCTGGTGTGTTCCTTGGTTTTCATAATGCTCTCTGCACTTTAAACAGAACCCTGAGACTATCACAGAGCAGGTGCATTTATACGGAGACTTGATTACACACAGGTGGATTCTATTTATCATCATCGGTCATTTAGGACAACATTGGATCATTCAGAGATCCTCACTGAACTTCTGGAGTGAGTTTGCTGCACTGAAAGTAAAGGGGCCGAATAATATTGCACGCCCCACCTTTCAGTTTTTTATTTGTTAAAAAAGTTTAAATTATCCAATAAATGTTGTTCCACTTCACGATTGTGTCCCACTTGTTGTTGATTCTTGACAAAAAAATTAAATTTCATATCTTTATGTTTGAAGCCTGAAATGTGGCGAAAGGTTGCAAGATTCAAGGGGGCCGAATACTTTTGCAAGGCACTGTAAATGTTCAACACGAATATGGCTTAAATTAATGCTTAACTACAAGGCGAAGACGTAAACGGTGAGGGAGTCGTGTGCAGTAGTTGTGTGCAGCTAACATGGCAGGATGTGTCTGAGAAGAACTTTTGTACTTGTCCGTCCATGATCAAACGTAAGTAAATATTCCTTTATTTAAAGAAAGTTTGTAGTGTTTACTTTGTAACTGCTGTATTTGCGGCCATTTTTAACACGAAGTTTCAATTTATGATGGGGTGCCAAATTTGACAGAACACCTCACCTGTTAACATCAGCGGGCGTACCATATTCAATGGATGACGATCTTGGCGAAAAGTATAGCTGTCCTTAGTAGCTCGATTTAGAATTCCCCTCAAAAATGATGGGAAACAAACAAACAAACAAAAAATGCTTATAACTTATTACTATAAATATTATCATAAATATTCTTGTAAGTTAACTTTATTGCTGAGATTGCGTTACAGGGTCATCAACATGTTGTTCCCCCCCTCTGTCCAAAAGTCAAACTCCACCGGTGGAGCAGAGATGTGATGGACTAAATGGGATTTCAGGTCTAAGAGGCCAAATTAGTGTGGCATAAAAGTAGGGTTTCTTCTTCACAAATCTACACAAGTAAAACTAAACAGTTTGGCGTGGTTAACTACTCTAGGGAGGAAAGCTCCCACTTCTTTCAGACAACGAGTGAATAAAACAAACAATAGGGAAATAAGTACACAAAGTCAAATGAACAATTGTGTGGGAATAAATATATCTACATATATCTAAAATTACGGCAGCAACCACTCCCAGCATCATTGTACAACAACACTGTATGACTAAAGTATTTGTAATATTAAAACTTGCGTTAAAACCACGGCTGGTTGATTAGCCTCCAGTTGTTAATCTGTGTCTCTAAATGTTTTCAATTCTGCAATGAATCGCTCTTAAAAAAGCCACTAAGCTCCATCACTCATATCTAGTGTGAGTCAATTGTGATTACTTTCACTGCTAAGCATCGAAGCAGGTGCAGCCTCACCTTTAAAAAGTGCCATTATATCTCTCTTGTTTGCACTATCCATCACTTACTTGGGGAGGTTGTCACTTTTTCTGGATATCTCATTTTGTGACAACTATCCATTAGAACCAGAGTGTGTATTTTGTTATGAAATAGATACAACCCCTCCCCCTAAAAAAGTGTGCACCTTTACACATGTGCGTGTGCATACAGGTTGATTGATGAGTGAGACTAAAGTGTCGGCACCAGGGACAGGAAGTGGACCAGGCCCAGGAAGGACAAAGGTGTGCTCCTTTTCTGTCAGGAGGAATCCTCATTCAGTGCCGTAGTGTATTTCACTGTTTGCATGAGCAATCAGATAAAACCTCCTCCTGCCGACCCATTGAGGCAAACCATTGACACACAATAGAAGAGGTTCCTCTGAGCGTGCAAACAAGGCTAATTTTAAAGGGAACTTTGGGTAAAAAGACATGTAGTTCTTAAAAGATACATGTTAGTACAAGTTACAATAATTTGATATTAAAACCCCTCTTAATGTTTTCATTTTAATAAAATTCGTAAAATTCTAAGACAAAAAATTAACTAGTAGGTCGCCATTATCGTTGTTGACATCGCAGGGCGGTGACGTCACATGGGCTCGATGCCGGACTTCAACAGTGTCACTCGTGAACTACATAAACATGTCGTCGGTTCTGCCCTTCCAATTTGAACCCAAACGTAATATTAATGAGAAGGATAGCCCTGTCGATATTTCACAAAATGAGCAGCAAAAGCAAAATGAACATCAAAACTGGAATAAGAAGAGTAGCTTACATGTGTCACTAGTGACAGCTAGCACTCCTGCTCTAGTGATGGAGCAGGAGAGTGATGTGAAATAATGTTTGCAGATCTTCACGGTAAACTATTGTGTGATCGAACTTATTCCAATATCATTGTAACGTCTACAAAGTGTAACCCGCTTAGTAAAGTTGCAATTCTTTATTTTGGGAACTCCGTAAGTCACGTTGCGTTCAGGAACGCAAGCAAATACCCCCACTATAGTATAACCAGTTTCGTTACATTATTATGGACATCCAGAGCTGTCGTGTGGATGGCATTAGTACACTCACGCAGCGGTTTGATTATTTTTTTGCATCACCTTACCTTTTTTTTTGATACGTAAATGCGGTGTCCACGTCGTCCATGATCATCCTGTTCTGTTTATAAGATGTTGCTCCCGATAGTCCCGAAGCTTGCTTCCCGGTTAATAAGCGACTTTGCCTGGGTTTTTTTCATATTCCAGCTGCCCTGGTTATTTGAATCCTCAACCATGTGTGTGAGTTCACAATTTTTTTCCGCCTTACTTTTGCGGCTTCTCACCACGTTTTTTTTTTTTCTATTGTCTCCCGTTTCGCAATCGCGTGTTTTTGTGTGTGTGTTCAATAAACCATTGTACGCAACTCCTCTACATTTGTTGTCTAATTTGTGGTCAAGCCTCGCTTCCGCATTCGCGGACCATTTGTTGCTTTTCATCTGAGGACTTTAGTTACTGACTGCAGCTAGTAGATCGATAAACAATACTTATACTATCCATGAAGAAAAAAATAACATGGTCATTTTGGTGTTTCCTGATTGTTGCCGAAAGTGTGTGGTCTTGAACTCTCCCTGATTGAAGCGTCAGTGCGGAGTGGAACAGAGAATCACGTTTGCTCACAATGTCTCTCACGTGCTTAAAGTACAAATAAAGTACACGACAGTCCTTAGATATCAATGTGCAAATTAAGGCGCCATTATAACCTGTTGAGCAACCTGTTGGGCAGAAAATGATGCAAATAGCCAGCAATCAAACTAAGTTTAAAACTCTCAGTAGCAACATCTGATAAACTGAGACACAGGCAGGATGATCATGGACGACGTGGACAGCGCATTTACGTGACAAAAATAAGGTGATGCAAAAAAAAATAATCAAACCGCTGTGTGTGTGTACTAATCCCATCCACACGACAGCTCTGGATGCTAACTAGCTCCATAATAATGTAACGAATCGGGTTATACCATAGTGGGGGTATTTGCTTGCGTTCCTGAATGCACCGCGTGATTTACAGAGGGGCGGCACACAGCACCTGTGTGTTGTATAGGTTCCCAAAATATAGAATTGCAACTTTACTAAGCGGGTGACACTTTGTAGCTGTTATAATGATATTGGAATAGTGAAAGATCTGACCGTGAAGACCTGCAAACATTTTTTCACATCACTCTCTTCCTCCGTCACTAGAGCAGGAGTGCTAGCTGTCACTAGCGAACTTGACACATGCTACTTCTCTCATCCCATTTTTGATGTTCATTTTGCTTTTGCTGCTCGTTTTGTGAAATATCGACAGGGCTATCCTTCTCATTAATATTACGTTTGGGTTCAAATTGGAAGGGCAGAACCGACGACATGTTTATGTAGTTCACAAGTGACACTGTGGAAGTCCGGCAGCGAGCCCAGGGGACGTCACCGCCCTGTGACGTCAACAACAATAATGGTGACGTACTAGTTAAAATAATTTTACAAAATTAATTAAAACGAAAACATTAAGAGGGGTTTTAATATCAAATTAGTATAACTGGTACAAGCATTTGTGTTCTAAGAACTACATGTCTTTTTATCTTTGGATCCCTTTAAGGATTTATTTCCAGAGGGCAGTGGTGCTGTGTGATACGAGTTTAATTTGTTCAGTTACCGTAACATAAGACAATTGTATTGCCAATCGCTTGCCCTATTAAAATGAATGGAAATGTCATTAATCTGCTTGAGCTTCCTAACAAATATTTTGGTACGTTAACGAGAATTAAATGTAAAATATAACTGTAATTTATTGAGAATGGTGCACTCTTGTGTGCAGGATGCACACCCCCACCCTGATTGAAAAAAAAAAAAAAAAAAAATCACACCACGATTATTGTCGCATTCCCATGATCAGTGTTGCCACTGCTGAACCCGTCAGATGCACATGCATGCAGTGTTGTTAAAGTTACTTTTAAAAAGTAAAGCGGTATCTTTACTTCTCTGAAAAAGTAAGTAATTACTATACTTGTTTTACAATTATGAAAGTAGCACGGACTATATGGAATATGGGAGTTCTCGCTACTTTGACTTTTTACTAGAGTCTAGTGGTGTCAACAATAATCGATGCGGCGATGCATCCCAATGCGGGGCATGGACGGTTCGATTCGATGCGGGCAACAAGCCGAATCGATTCAGTGCATTTTAAAATATATAAGTACGTTCAAAAATCTTCCCTGCGCGATTCCGGTGATGCAATGGATTTGGTTTCCCCATTTGTATTATTATTGTCATGTTTCATTTTTTACACACTGCATAACTCTGGTCAAGTTTCCCACCAACCTCATAGAAGCCAAAATGTCTCCAGATGTCAGCTTTCAATGTCTTAGGTGCATCAAGAATCTTTCTTGCTCCCTCTTTCTCCGCTTCAGCCATTGTTATGTTATGTCCTATCTCTTAGAGGTTAGATCTTGTGCCCGAACCCGAACGGGTCGGGCCCAAAATGTTAAGCATTCACGTTCGGGTTGGGTCGGGTCGGGCCGCCCAGCGCCGGACTAATAAATTATAAAAAAAAAAATGGGATAAAACCGAGAGCAGGCTCTCTGTATTGTGCATTTGCTTGTGCACTCACATGAAGCAGTGGCGCCGCCCGCTTTTTCTTCTTCTCCTCCGCTGTGGCGCTTGCGAGTCGTTACGAAAGACACTTTTATTTATGCACACAAAGGCAACACAAATGTGATCCTTTTGAATCCTCTCCTCTGTGTGTCTGCAAACTCGTTATTTTTTTTAATTAAACTTTCCCAGCGTTATTTCGTTGTGTAAATGATTTTATAATGATCACAAAAATATCTAGACTATTTAAACATTAAGAAAACTTGCGTTTTTTTTCTGCCAACTGAGAATTCGTTACGAAAGACTTTTTTATGCACACAAAGGCAACACAAATGTGATCCTTTTGAATCTTCTCCTCTGTGTGTCTGCAAAATCGCATGTTTTTTTTTTTTAAATATTAAACTTTCCCAGCGTTATTTCGTTGTGCAAATGCTTCTATAAAGCTCACAAAAATATGTAGACTATTTAAACATTAAGAAACATGCGTTTTTTCTGCCATCTCGAAGACATGAAAATAAACTGCTGCTGCTGCGTTTTTGTTTTTTTTTTCGCATCACTCCAAGCCGGGTCGGGCTTCAATACCAGCGGGCCGTGTCGGGTCGGGCTGGATTTTTTAGGCCCCATCTAACCTCTACTATCTCTCTGCTCTCTCAATTGCAAAAAAAAAAGATATTTCCTCATGTTGAAACAGATTGTTATGGCTGCTAAAATGCTGCTGCACTTCATTTTAATTCATTATTTTTTATTGTTATGTGGTAGTTACTGATTGCATTTCTAAGTTGATTGCACATATATAGTTGGCTAGGCCAACATTTTACTTTTCTTCTACATTGCAATTTAGTTGGATGTTTTGTTTGCAACTGAACTGATCCCTGGATTGATATTGCGATAAAGATGCTGCTGCACTACAATATTTTCTTTGTCGCTTTCTTTAATATTTACTTGAATATTTTTATCAATGGGTTGTTGTGACTAAAATACAGTGACTGTTATTACTGATTTTGCACAGGAGTTCAGATGTTGCACTGTGTGAAAGGCTGCTACTGTGTGTAAAAAAAAAAAAGAGAAAGCCCTGGTCTCATTCAAAGCACCAATTAAATGCTGTGATCTGTTTTTTTTTTGTTTTTTTTTAAATATATATCTGAAAGTATTTTCATTTGACTTCAACCAGGAGTGACACAAGAGCCAATAAAAAGTTGTTTAATGTCTGACCGCTTGTGTTGCCTCATGATTCACGAAAAATATGCTTTGCTTTAGAATTTTAATGCATCCCAGGCTTTAAGGCATCGCGATGCATTGCCGAATCGAACTGAATCGAATCGTGACCCTCTGAATCGAATCGAATCGAATTGAATCGAATCGTGTAATCGAATTGAATCGTGAGGGCAGTACCGATGAGAGTCGTTACATTTCTCTTTATTTTAGATTTGATTTTATTTTTGCAAGAGATGCCCACAGTGGCTCTAGGTGTTTCACCAATGAGAAATCGCAACATTGGTGATATCGTAACAATAAAGTCACATCATCATACACAAGCTTGCAGTCGGATTACGCCAGCCTGTTTAATCATGTGCCATCTTTAAAGTGCCGTAAAAATAGAGTCAACATTACTCAAAAGTAGCGGTGTGATATGTGACTCGTTAGTGCCGAGCACTATGCTAATTAGCGAATTCGCTAACGTGTATTTCCATGTCCATTTGTGCGTTATTTGGGGGAGGACAAAAACTTTTTGAACACCAAATTATTTATTTATTTTTATTTTATTTTATTTTATTTATTTATTTATTTTTCCCTTCAGGCATGACAAATCCAAACAAACATACAGCATTTATATGTGTTTAAAATTAATTCAACTCGAAAAGAAAAGGGCTCACGTGAGAAGCCAAAGCTTATTATTCCGTCCCCAGTATACCATATAGGACGCAGAAAATATCGAATATCAATTTTTGACGTTCAGATTTCGTAATGATTACGTTTTTTTTTTTTAATTTAAAAAAAAAAAAAAAATTTTATAATAACCATCCCCTCTGATTGTTCATTTTCCCAATAGTCTATTGTCACTCGTGGCAATGTGCTCGTTATGTTGATTAGATCCAGTAGATTAGTTCATAATTAAGTAGTTAGTTTATTCAGTTGATTTGATCCAGAAGATAGGGAATAGCTGAGGACCGATGGTAGGCCGTGTCTGCCACCCTCCTTTTGTCGACTTAATCCTCGTCGCAGTTTTCATTCCTTGCTGACTCCCGACGAACATTCATCTCAAGGTTGCGCAGCTTCGTAGTAGGTTGCATCGCCATTGTTGTGGCGGTTGTGGACTCATGGACTGGGGGATTGGCATCGCTAGGTCCTTCAGGCAACCGGGCTTGCACTGGGATCAATTCACTCAGTGCGTCCGTCAACTTTCACTGTAGTCGGGCTGACGACAACCACTTCATAAGGACCGTCCCATTTTTATACAGAAAACAATTACAGTACATCCGAAACAAATGATTATAAAAATATATTTGAGAGAAAAAGAATGTTATTTTGCCTCATTCAAATCTTAATATCTGAACATTTAAATATGTAAACTTAAAGTGCAATCACATTCTTAAATGAATGGCTTCTGGTTTTTGAAATGTAAATAAACCAATCTATTGTGATTAAACAACAAAATTGCAATAACTGCATTAACCATCAAAATGAAGTCTAACTGTAACTGTAGTCTTGAAACAAATCTGAATAAGGAAAAACATGTGTGGCACGCGGCACGGTGGCTGAGTGGTTGGCACGTCTGCCTCACAGTTCTGAGATCAGGGGTTCAATCCCGGCCTTCCTGTGTGGAGTTTGCATGTTCTCCTGTGCCTGTGTGGGTTTTCTCCGGGAACTCCGGTTTCCTCCCACATGGTAGGCTGATTGAACACTCTAAATTGACCGTGCGTGCGTGAATGGTTGTATGTCTCCTTGTGCTCTGCCATTGGCTGGCAACCAGTTCAGGGTGTACCCAGCCTACTGCCCGTAGTTAGCTGGGATAGGCTGCAGCACCTCCGCGACCCTCGTGAGGAAAAGCGGCATGGAAAATGAATGAATGAACAAAACTGCAATAACTGCATTAACCATCAAAATGAAGTCTAACTGTAACTGTAGTCTTGAAACAAATCTGAATAAGGAAAAACATTGCAATAAAATAATGCAAACTGGTTAAACTTGAGAGTTGCTGAGATCTGTCATGACGCAAGTTAGCGTCATGACAGCGCTAACTACGCATGCGTAGAAAGGAGTAGCCTCATATCATGTCATTGCCCACGCGGTTTGCCTCTGAACCAGAAACTCACTACTTGCTGGCGGGAAATTTCGAAATTACTACACCTTCTAGACCAGGGGTCGGGAACTCCGTTTTGTGATCACTGTTTTTTTTTTTTTTTTCGTGAACGCAATTGAACGCATCACGTGGGAGCGAGAGTGAAGGGAGAGCACGCTCGGCTTCTACGAGCCGGCGCCGAGTTGTGATTGAAATAAATCTTTAGAAAACAACGAAAGCCTGACATCGTTACTTGGGATGTTACAATCTATGCTCAGTTGGGCTCTCACCACTTGGAAAAACAAATAAAAACATATGGTGTGGCGCTGTGTGGAAAAGAAAAGAGGAGCAGGAATGCCACATCGTGATCGTCCGCCTCCATTGTTTACGATGCCATCATGCTGCACTAAAAATGGCGACAGCATGATGTCACTTCCTTAGTATCCGATTGTTGTACGGACACACTAGTCTATATTAAGCGGCGGGTAATATTAGCCTGCTAACTTATTTTTGTAAGTTCTTGCATGGATAAGAGGCAGATTAGTGTAGCCAACATGCCGTATAGTTTAACTAATTACACATTTAAGGCCATTATTCGTCCTAGTGTAGACGTAGCCATAGATGGCACACCCCTACTCGAAAGTGCAGATTTCAACCTCTTTCCCAGTTTTTATTGGCAACACTAGACCACGGAAAACCGGAGATTTTTGATCGATTTAATTTCATGATAAGGAAATATGTTTGTCATATCAGTAGAATTTCTAGTTGGACTTCGATGGTATTTGTGTATTTCTTGGCCTGATAGGTTATAGTGCAGTGTAATAGTAACAGTTCATATAGATGACGTTATGCTGACAAAAAAAAAACAACAACATTGTTTTAAAAAATTTCAGACATTGTAAGCAGGTACTCACCATGTTACTCATGACTTGAGTATTCTTTTCACCGAATGCTTTTTTACTTGTACTTGAGTAAGTTTTGGGGGGATGACTATTTTTACTTTTACTTGAGTAATATTATTTTGAAGTAACGCTACTCATACATGAGTATAATCTTTGGCTACTCTTCCCACCTCTGGAAATGACACTGGAAATATGAATCATAGCTTTGGGCTGGAATAAATGTTTTTTATATCTGCTAAATTTGCATCAAAACAGCTCTACAATTAAAATATTAGCCCAGTTATTCTTGGTAAAGGAATTTCATTTTCAGTTTAAAGAGAAAATGCTTCATTTTGTGATGAAAAATTAAATTTTAAATTAAACTTTTTGTCTCTTTAACAAAAATTACCGTAATATTCTATTTTCTTTACTTCATTCACACGAATAAAAAATCTGATATTTTTATACTGTTTGAATCTGAAGTGGAATGTGTGGTGTTGCAAGTGTTGAAAAAAATTACATTTGAATTTTAGGTTCACTCACTTGTGTCATAGATATTGCTCCTCTGTATTAATTAAGAATACGATAGAAATCAGAACAGCGCCATTTGCACATTTTTGCTTCCAATTGAATGATTTAATCAGATTTTTTAGGGAAACAAACAACCTGGCCTGGGCATGAGTATACAGTATGGGTCATAGGAAGCACACAGTTGCCCGGTGACCTTGGAGGAGTTCAACTGTAGGGCGGCGATGTGATGCAGTCTGCAGGGAAGAGGAAAAAAAGACGAGGAAAGGACCAATTTTTCGGAGCGCCGCAGTAAAGATCCTGCAGAAGTTTTGAAGGTGACTGCAGGTTATTTCCTCTCATGCATGTGCAAATAATGCGCACATCTCCTGGGCGCTTCCCCTCCTCATCCCTGCCCTCTAACTGCCTATTTAGGGCTCAAATTGGAACGACCCACTGCTATTTCCAAAACAAATAAAGTGCCTTTGAAATGGATTAGCGAGATATGTATGAATTTCTGCTTGATTTATTTGATCATTCCACATTACAAAAACTGCGTGGCGCTCAAATGCCATTACAAGTTTTCAGTTCCTTTCATTATGTAAGAGAAATTAGGCCTCTATAGGATTTGACTGGGGCGCAGTGGTTCGGCGGATGAAATGTAATTTGCGGGGGGAATTTGTTGTATCTGTCGCAAATATTCCCAATTAGTGGCGTAATTATTGGAAGGTTTCTGCAATTACGACTTAAGCCGGGGAAATCTGAAGCCGTGGCTGCCCCTAATTGCTCTAGATTTGATATTTTGCATATTTGCATAATGAGCAAATTGGGAGGAAATTGTGTTCAGCCATTTGTGAAGAATTCTATGAATTTTATGAATGTGAAAGCCATCCCCTCTGCGGCAGACGCCTTCGCGCTGGCTCCGAGAGGAAGCGGGGCAGGCCAATGTCACCGCAGGAAATGTTGCAGTGTGTGAAATATACACAAATATTCTCAACATAGCACAAGGTCACCGAGGAAACACAAATTGGGCGAAAGCGTGTGATGTATTAAACATTAGGCCTTCTCCTTTTTGTGTGCCGTCAGTGAACAAACACTGAATTGTGTTTTATTAAGAAGCCTTTGATTTTGTCATTAGATTTATATTAGATAATTTATCCAGATTGGCCTGTGAGACTTAATTATGCATTATCACAGCGTGCTGATTGATATTGAGAAAGATAAGTGTTCTATGTAATTGGTAATAAAGAAGGCAATTTTAGAAATTTGTTCAATCAGTAATGATTATGAGGCTGTGAGTGGTTAATGGCGTTAACTCAGGGTGCCCCCTTAACACAGTCCACCCCCAGCGTGTCATATATATGAAATAAAGGATCTGCAAGAGGAGGAACTACCTTGTATGTCACACATTATCGTGAGAAATGTTTATAGTTTGTGACAATTTGACAGTGTATATGGATTTTGGTAAATATACCTGCATACTAAAGCAGAATTCTATTGCTTGGTTTCTTGACAAAACATCATAATAACTTTTAGGTGATCGATTCTCAAGTGAAAATTTTCATACATTGACGTTTTCACGAAGTAAAAAAGTCAATTAGGCTCAATTTGACGAATAATCTAATTGTGCGTTGCAATGAATTAATTTTGATTCATCACATTCTAACTGTACAACAATATTTGTCCGAAAAAGCAATTTTTTTTTGTTTTGTTTTTAATTTAAAATGATTTTTGTGAATGATTGAATCAAATAACACACATAGATGTGAATATTATGAAATCTGGAAAATACTTTTTTTCAGAAATTTTCATTATTATTATTATTTTTTTAATGACATTATTATTAGGAATTATAAGCATATACAGTGGTAACTCAACATACGATTACATCGACATACAATCCTTTCGACATCCGTCGTAAAATTTTTCTCGTCATTTTTCTCGACATATAACGACATGTTCGAAATACTCCAATTTATGACACCATCACATTTTCTTTGTTTTCCGGCAAGAAGGACGCACGTTGGATTTTCTTGTGAGGGAAATCAACATGGGTCCCAAAAAGGTTAGTGCAGGTGTTAAAAAAAGGGGAAAAAAATGACGCTTACCATTGAAATAAAGAAGGAAATGATAGAAAAATATGAGCGTGGTGTGCGTGAATTGGCTCGACAATATGTCCGGTCTCCTCCAACCTGAATTCGGCAGTCACTATAAGTTAAGGTAACAATAAAAACGCTTTTTAATTTCCGATTCATTCATATTATCATTATTGTAACATCGGCAAGGAAGTCGCCAGTGTTGTCAGGTTTTTAATCATTTATTTCAGAACTTGTGCAACACAACTCGGCTGCTGTCCGCAGAAGCAGACGCCAACAACAACATGAAAAAAGTACAAACTTCCCACTGTACTGCACCTCTCTCTGTCGTCAGTCACACGGTGCATTAGGAAACACAATTCAAAACACAATCGCCACATTAGAACCCGATGCGTTTCGTTACGTTGTTATTATTATTAGGGTTGTTCCGATCATGTTTTTTCGCTCCCGAACCGATCCTGATCGTTTAACATTCTTTCTGTGAGAGGGATCCACGGATAGAAAGACTTGTGACTTGGTATATTGTGACTAAATATTGCCATCTAGTGTATTTGTTGAGCTTTCAGTAAATGATACTGTAGCCATGCCCAAATGCATGATGGGAAGTGGAACCATGACTGTGCGTAGTGCTACTAATTGATATATCTTCTCTGCGTTGGGAAATAACTAAAATACAAAATATAAAATACACAGAACTTCAACCAAAACCACTGTTGCTGTCAGGTGAATGGTTCATCCACTGACGTCACATCCAGTGCCTTCCTCAATCAGACACTCTCGAGGGAAATCATGGCACAGGAGTCAAAAAAATTGAAAGAACATATCAAACTTTTTAGATCAGCATTTTCTCCTGACTCAGGTAACCTGAATTTTAGGGTTTTAATGTTACAGATTTTATCTGTTATACAGTGGGGAGAACAAGTATTTGATACACTGCCAAAACCCATTGGCAGTGTGTCAAATACTTGTTCTCCCCACTGTATGTTGTTTTTATTTGTTGTAATGACTTTTAGCGCGATGCATTTTTTTCCCTCTCAATTTTATTGTGCAGCACTTTCCTGACTTTCATTTTTCATGTGGTATGTTTGGCTTTGTTGTAAAGCACTTTGAGGATCTCTAAGGTTTTTGTAAAGGGCTCTATAAATAAATTTGATTTGATATTGTCTGCACACAACCAAGCGGTCTATTTCATTCGGGAACATGAAATACAGCATTTAATATGAAATAAACATGATTTTGTGTCATATACAGTGGGGCAAATAAGTATTTAGTCAACCACTAATTGTGCAAGTTCTCCCACTTGAAAATATTAGAGAGGCCTGTAATTGTCAACATGGTTAAACCTCAACCATACAGAATGTGGAAAAAAAAAAAACTGAAAATCACATTGTTTGATTTTTAAATAATTTATTTGCAAATCATGGTGGAAAATAAGAATTTGGTCAATACCAAAAGTTCATCTCAATACTTTGTTATGTACCCTTTGTTGGCAATTACGGAGGCCATATGTTTTCTGTAACTCTTCACAAGCTTTTCACACACTGTTGCTGGTATTTTGGCCCATTCCTCCATGCAGATCTCCTCTAGAGCAGTGATGTTTTGGGGCTGTCATTGGGCAACACGGACTTTCAATCCCTCCGCAGATTTTCTATGGGGTTGAGACCTGGAGACTGGCTAGGCCACTCCAGGACCTTGAAATGCTTCTTGCGAAGCCATTCCTTTGTTGCCCTGGCTGTGTGTTTGGGATCATTGTCATGCTGAAAGACCCAGCCACGTCTCATCTTCAATGCCCTTGCTGATGGAAGGTGATTTTCACTCAAAATCTCTCGATACATGGCCAAATTCATTCTTTCCTTTACACAGATCAGTCCTCCTGGTCCCTTTGCAGAAAAACATCCCCAAAGCATGATGTTTCCACCCCCATGCTTCACAGTGGGTATGGTGCAATTCAGTATTCTTTTTCCTCCAAACAAGAGAACCTGTGTTTCTACCAAAAAGTTCTATTTTGGTTTCATCTGACCATAACACATTCTCCCATTCCTCTTCTGGATCATCCAAATGCTCTCTAGCAAACCGCAGACGGGCCTGGACGTGTACTTTCTTCAGCAGGGGGACACGTCTGGCAGTGCAGGATTTGAATCCCTGGCGGCGCATTGTGTTACTGATAGTAGCCTTTGTTACTGTGGTCCCAGCTCTCAGTAGGTCATTCACTAGGTCCCCCCATATGGTTCTGGGATTTTTGCTCCCCGTTCTTGTTATCATTTTGACGCCACAGGGTGAGGAGGGAGTTGAAAGTCCGTGTTGTCCAACGACAGACCCAAAACATCATTGCTCTCGAGGAGATCTGCATGGAGGAATGGGCCAAAATACCAGCAACAATGTGTGAAAAGCTTGTGAAGAGTTATAGAAAATGTTTGGCCTCCGTTATTGCCAACAAAGGGTACATAACAAAGTATTGAGATGAACTTTTGGTATTGACCAAATACTTATTTTCCACCATGAGTTGCAAATAAATTCTTTAAAAATCAAACAATGTGATTTTCTGTTTTTTTTCCACATTCTGTCTCTTGTGGTTGAGGTTTACCCATGTTGACAAACACAGGCCTCTCTAATATTTTCAAGTGGGAGAACTTGCACAATCGGTGGTTGACTTAATACTTATTTGCCCCATTGTACACTTCAACTCAGAGGTGGACAAACTATATCACAAAGGGCCTAAGTGGGTGCGGGTTTTTGTTGCAACCCATCAAGAGGACACCGTTTGAAAAATCTGGTGTGTTTGAAGTGCAATCAATTGATTGCACTCAGGTGCTTCTTCTTTCTGCAGAAACCTCATTTGTTAAATTGCCGGTGCTGGATAAGTTGGAACAAAGACCAGGACCCACCTGCGGCCCTTGAGGATCGGTTTGCTCACCCCTACTTTAAATATATGACAAAACATACAAAATACCACAAAGTGCACGCCTTATTCTGGCGGAAAAAATAAAAACACAAAAACAAATAGTCATTTGAGAAAACCCCTTAGCAAAAATGATTTGGCACTTTGGTCCCTAGCCGTTTTTTTCACCACGGTCACATTCTTCATGTGAGGATATACGGTATTTTGACATACCTTTTCAATGAGTGGGCTGGTTTCAACTTGCAAGTGACCATCCTTCCGGTCTCATTTGTGGTCCGATGATTGCGCTTATTAGATGACTAAAGTTCTCATAAGCACAAAGTTGTCATATCATTTTTGAGAATGTGTAAGGAACTTCAGTTGTGTCTTATACCTGCCACCGGTATAAATGGCCAATATATTGTGGCGCTGAAGGAAATGCAACAAACACGAAACAGGAAATTGAAAACTGGTTGTACAAACAAACTTGTGACCCTTAGTTTCGTCGGTGAATTATGTAAAGCCCAAATGAAATTTGTTCATTTAATCAGAAGTCTGTATTTTCAGTAGCCTTTGACCAAGAATTAAAAATGTGCGTGAGTGTAATCAGTGCACTGACAAATGTTGTTTCACGGTTTCCTGTTTGGAATGTAACTTGCAATTAAATCGCAGTGACGTTTTAACTCATTAATATTGTAATGAATGTATCGTAATTAACATGTTCAAGCCAAACTCCAGGTAAAAACATAGGAAGCAATCAATATCATTCAGTGCAAGTTTTAAGAGTATATATTCAACTAGAAAATGGTTTCTGGAGAAATTGCAATGGTAGCTTTGCTGGAATGGGTTTATATATCAGGTCAATTCCAGTTGGTTTGAGGGTGTTTTGGATTTTGATATGGGGTCACTTCATGTTAATTTGGGAGCATTTTGAAGTCGAAGTCACTTTCTGTTGATTTGTTGTCATTTTGGGGTCACTTCCTGTTTATATCGGGTTACTTTTATGGCCGTCATTACAATACATGGGCGTCAATGGCATTGCCAGTTGAATGTCAGTGGGCTTTTATGGAAAGTTTTTGGTGAAAAATCACAACGATCAATAGAGATTTGTTTTTGGGTGTGCCAATGTAGATTTTTGCAGGTTTTGTTTCGGGTTGGAAATCAATAGGAGTGAATGGAAATGTTTTTGCGGCTTTGGAAATAAATGGGAAATTTTGGCCAATTGAAATGAAAACGTTCTGGCAAATTTTGGTGGAACCCTACGTTTTTGGCAAAAACTGTATGCAACTTTTGTGCCCCTTAGCGTTCAGAATTTTTTTGATGTGTTAATTATGTGATTTGAGTTAAAAAAAAAAAAAAAAAACTGTAGGACAAGTAGCGTTTTGAATTTTGATGTAGGCTGGTGCCGAAGAAATGCAGAAAAAAAAAAAAAAAAAAAAAGCTTACCCGCTTCTGGGCCACAGAGAAATAATAATTTGTTAACGACCGCAATCTGGCCTGTGCCTTTTGACACGTTAATATGCCTGTCTACTCTATTGGCTAATCCGAGTAGACATTTGTGTTTGTCGCCCTCTAGTGTTTAGCTGCCATTACTGGGGTGTTTGCACAGAATCAGTCAATGTAAACAGTAACGTTAGCTGCTGTTGACTATCTGCTACGGGCGGCGACGTCTTTGGATAGTTTTTTTTTTTAACGAAAGGCCACTTGCTGAGCCAGAAGAGCATCTTACAACCAAGTCCATTTTGCATAATATGTGGCTAAAAGCTAGCAAACGAGGCAACAAAAGCGAATGCACTGAGACCATCAGACCTCATGGCGAACCGTATTGCTAAAGTCAAGAAACCTTTCACGATTGGAGAAATACTCATTATGCCTGCGATCAAGGATATCTGCGGAGAGGCCGCCGTTAAAACAGGTTGTCAGCTTAAGGTGAGTTATAGTTTCCCAGCACTTAATGTTCGTTTTTAGCCCTGTCGTGTTCTTTTATATTCACTGTAATTTTCTGCTACATATTGTCGGTACGTGAAAAAAAAGGCCCACCTCACACCGGTCCGTGGTGTAAAAAAAGTTGGGGACCACTGTTATAGATGGTAGCTTTTGCATTACCATGAACTATCTTGTAACAAAACAGACTTCTTTGCTCTTGTCTCTCATTATCAGTGTTCCTATAACTGTGGCCCACAGGTGTGTAGACGTTGTCCTTTATTTAGTTGATACAATGCGATGGAGGCAGCTGTTAGCAGTTGCACAGTAGCAGTGCGCGTCCTCATGCCGGAGCGGCGGCCCGCTGAGAGCCGTATATCGTCCGGCAGTAAAAGAAGGCGAGAGCGAGAGCACCAGAGGCTGATGAATGTGTGCGAGATAGATAGATGTGTTAAGTGACCTTGGTACATTACACTCTCCTTCAAAGAGGGCCAATGAAGATGAGTACAGGCTTGTCGCGCCACACTGACTGCGCTCGTTAGTGCGCGCTGCGCTCATTCTACAACTTCTGTCACTTTAACACATGCGCCGTGCTGTAATCTATTGTTGAACTAAAAAGTTGTATTCATGTCGTTTTACCCAGTGGAATTATGGCTAGCGAAAATGCTGATTTAGTCAATGCTCTTCCATTTCTTCCTATTACGTTTATTTGATTACATTTAAATGTGCGGTTGTTAAAAATGCCGTTTCTGAATACAGAATGCATAGCTGAGATTGTGTATTGTTATATTGCGGTATTTATTTTGAGCTACTTTCGATAGACGCTCTCATGAATCTAATTTGGGACGACATTACTCATTTCCTGCCAATGACGGCGATAGTCCAATCCAATTCGACTTGGAGAGGCCGCTAGTGATCATTCACTCCAGGCTCAAAAGGAGTAGACGTCTATTGTAAAGGTGTCAAACGATAAAATTTAATCGAGTTAATCACAGCTTAAAAATTAATTAATCGTAATTAATTGCAATTCAAACCATCTTTAAAATGTCATATTTTTCTGTAAAATATTGTTGGAATGGAAAGATAAGACACAAGACGGATATATACATTCAACATACAGTACATACCGTATTGGCCCGAAAATAAAACGGCCCTGATTATAAGACGACCCCCTCTTTTTCAAGACTCAAGTTTGAAAAAAGACTTTTTGAACACCAAATTAATTTTAATACAGTAAAATAATTACAGTACATCCGAAACAAATGATTTTAACAATATATTTGAGAGAAAAAGCATGTTATTTTGCCTCATTCAAATCTTAATATCTGAACATTTAAATATGTAAATTAAAGTGCAATCACATTTGTAAATGAACGGCTTCTAGTTTTTGAAATGTAAATAAACCAATCTATTGTGATAAAACTACAAAATTGAAATAACTGCATTAACCATCAAAGTGAAGTCTAACTGTAACTGTAGTCTTGAAACAAATCTGAATAAGGAAAAACATTGCAATAAAATAATGCAATCATGTTAAACTAAAAAGAGCAACTGAGATCTGTCATGAGAGAACATCGCTTCAATGATATCTGGCGCCATCTAGCGTCGTGGACGGGGAGAGTAGCTGAGATCTATCATGACAGAACATCGCTTCAATGATATCTGGCGCCATCTAGCGTCGTGAACGGGTATAATGTGTAGACCGCGAATATAAGACGACCCCCTCTTTTTCTGTGTTATTTCAATGCAAAAAACACCGTCTTATATTCGGGCCACTACGGGAAGTACTGTATTTGTTTATTATAACAGTAAATCCACAAGATGGCATTAACACTATTACCATTCTCTCTGTTAAAGGGATCCACAGATAGAAAGACTTGTAGTTCTTAAAAGATAATGTTACTACAATTTATAGTAATTTTATATTAAAACCCCTCTTACTGCTTGCGTTTTAATAAAATTTGTAAAATTTTCAATCAAAAAATAAACTAGTAGCTCACCATTGTTGACGTCGCCGAGCAGTGACGTCGCATAGGCTCCATGCCGTTCTTCCAGTGTCTTTATCTACGTAAGTAGTGATTGAAATACACCACAAGGTGTCAATGGCAAGTTTTAAATTACTTAGAAATCAAGCCAATGAGTGTGTTTTGTCCCTCGACTGACGCCGTAGTTCCCCGTTTACTGGGTCCATCCATTCCATTGTACTTCACGGTCATTTGAGCGCTGGCTTCACAACGTACGAGTCCTCTGATAGTTTGTATATTGTGACTAAATATTGCCATCCAGGGTATTTGTTAAACTATACGAAATGTTTGAATAGAGTTTGACCAAAGTCTGAGCAAGTGTTATGTGTATTTTGTAAAGCTATTTTGATTGGGAATGCCAGTTCTCTTTTTTTTTTGCGAACATTTTTTTTTGAGAGACAGGAATATTATTTTTTTGTGCTTTCACTAAATGATACTTATGTTTGTTGTGAAGGAGTTGCCGAAGCTTATGCCAATAAACGGCGCGGTCCAATGAAAGCCTGTGTCCACTCGCCTTTCTCTGCCTCTTAGCTCTCAATGTGCAAAAAATGGCTTAATTGTAATCTGTTTGAGGCAATGCATGAGCGGGTCATTCCGTGCATGCATTAAATTCGTCAAATATTTTAACATGATTAATTTTAAAAAATTAATTACCGCTCGTTAACGCAATAAATTTGACAGCACTAGTCTATTGCTGTCAATGGCATCGAAATCATGATCATTGACTTCATCACATGTATAAGTCTATTCAGTCATACAACATTCATGTCACGCCAAACAATGCAAGTAAGCATTATGTTGAGAAGGGCTGTGATTTAACATTACCACAACTATCAATTACTTGGTTTAGCCATTATGAGTTTCTTAAAAAGAAAATTTTTAATAGAGAGGGGGCAAAACAAAATACTTTCAATTTATAAAACAATCAACACCAAATACAAACATTGTATTCCGTCTATTAAGGTGAAAAACATTCACCGGTCGACTCAGAATTGACTTAGAATTGATTAGCCAGTTTGCAGCTCAATAACAAACAATAAAAGTAGTTGATTTTATTGTAATTGCTTTAAAATGGGAAACAAGGTTAATTTAGATACCTCATTGAAAGTAAAGTACAAAAGCTTCAATTGAATGTCTGAATATTGGGTTCATAAACACGGGGAGAAGAGCGAATCTTAAATTAAAGAGACTGTGAGTTTATTAAGAGGGAATCAAGGAATGCAAAAACAAACAAAGCAATGGTGATGTAGAAAAAAAAATCAAATAAAAAACCCTTTTTAAATATTCACAGGCAGCTCATAAAAGAGGCTGCATAATAATTGCACTATTTCATGGGATATTAGAGCAAAATGAGTGCCGTCCAGCCCTCTACAGCCCATAGCTCGACAGCTACGCACACATTAGGACATACCCCTCAACCCCTGGGCTGAGCGGTGTCCCCGCTAATTTATGGGTTAAAATGAAAGGCAGGCTTAAGCGGAAGGGCTCTTTAAAGGATACGATGAGGTGAGCTAAGCAGAGCTGAGCTGGACACAGAGAAGCAAGAGGCAGCGCCAGACTTTGAAAGAGAGCTAAACATGGGAAAACAAGCAACGGGCACCAATGTGCTCCTGATGAAACTCCAGCGACAAGCCTGAACAAATAGAATCACACGTGCACACAAACACGGCAGTAGCGACGGCGGCAGAAACTGGCGTATTCTACTCTTGGACTTAATGGGAATAAAATACCTCAGTGGATGAGTGCAGATGTGTTTGATACAAATAGTCATTTTCCTATTTGCTGCCTCATTGGGCATGATGAATGATGGAAGTCAGGGAGGCGTTGTGATAAATGGCAGCACCTTGGCTCTACTGCATGGCCTATTGATTCTCCTTCTTTATTACCCCTCCAACCCAGCTGGCTGCTCTGCCCACTGCACACCCCCCAACCTCCCTGCCTCCCTTCCTTCCCAGCAGACACACACACACACAGACACACATGCACGTGCGCTAGCAGGGAAACAAATATGTGTTGAAGTCAAGCACTGGGAGAATCCATACACACACACACGAGCACCAGTGAGGAAAATATGTGGAGGGGACCAAAGCAGAAGAACTGTATTTTCATGTTTATCATTTAACAAAGCCATACAATGCTCGCATCAGAGGGAACATTTGCATTTAGAGAAACACACACAGCTTCTCGCTTAACTCATCGACTGCCATTGATGGCAATAGAAATCCATTGTAACTAGTAGGGGTGGCAGTAAATGATCGCTGCCAACCTGTCTCAGTTCAAATGGATTGGACATCTATAGCAAGGAAACACGATCATTCACTGCACAAATTCAACGTTAAAATGCATGCAGTATTCCAAACTGTCTAAAGGTTGAATAATTTGGTGAGGGATTAGACATCCAAATAGACAAACTCGGCAGGGTAAATAAAGCGATGTTATCTACTACTGAGCTCTTCATCATGAGGTAATGGGGGGGAAATGATCCCGCCCTGTGCAATATCCGTGCAGAGTTTGAAATAAATAACTGATCGGCGTCATTACAGTAGTGCGCTTGGCAACAGGGATGAAAATTGACATCACAGGAATGACAGATTCAAATATATAAACTTCACTATCTAGAGTTATGATTTTAGATATTGTCTTTCTAGCCAATAGTAACTATATTTTTAATAGTTGAGCATTTCAGTCCAGATCTGTAAGGAATTAGTGAGTTTTCAAAAGTGCTGGAAATAACGCCCTTAAATTTGATAGGTTCCATAATGAAACAACTTTTTGCTGTAACTTCTAATGTAACTCGTTACATTTTCTCATTCTATAACGGCTTTATAGTTATTGTACAAGCGATACCCAAGTTATCTATGTAATCCAAGTCAAAAGTCTACCCCTGCAGTGCTGTGGATCTGTCATTTTTAGTTCTTCAACGATTAATCGAATAACTCGAGCAATTCGATTAGAAAAAAGATTTGTATCAAATTTTGCTGCTTTTAGTGTTTGTTTAATTGAAGTGGCGTTGTAATGGTTTGTTTTGAAAGTGTTTGCATTTAGTATTGTTGATTTGAGTGGATACACTGCCCTCTAGTGGCAACAGTGAATATGAAATAACTCATTTCACATGGCTGAATCCAGGTACTCCCTGTTAAGACCAACATAAGCTAAGTTTTTGTTTGAGCGAATGTTTTTTTTTAATGCATTTTTATTTAGTTTATAATGATATATGTGTTTGAACCATTTATTAAGAGCGTTGTTAAAAAAAATAAAATAAAATAAAATAAAAAATTTTTTAGCATTTGATAGCATTTAAGCTAGCAGACTATTATTGCTAAGTAAAATAGCAAATTGTTCTTTTGTTGTACTTAGATCCTCATTATTTTTTATACCCTTTGAGGATCAGCTCAGGTAATTTATTTTTTTATGTTTCTTGTCCGATTGCTCGATTATTCGAAATGAGTAGTTAATCAATTATTTGACTACTAAAATATACGAAAGCTGCAGCCCTAGTCATTTTTAAGACATCTTTGGTGCTCTCTATGAGGGCACTATCTGTTGCGCTCTCATACAAGCCTCGGAATCCGAAGGCCTGGTATCACCCAAACTTGAACACAGGACGTCCGAGAAGGGGTTATTGATTGGCTAACATAGGGCATGCCAATCAGTGAGAGTCTGGCAAAATTGGGCGGGTCTTGTTGACGATGTCTTCAATTGATTATTATTATTGTTTATTTTTTGTTTATTATCATTATACAGTATTCATTTCATATTGCACAGCAACATTTGTTTTGAAGTCAAGTTTATAAGAATAAAGATTATTCCATTACATTTCATAGTGTTAGGAGTAGGGATGGGAATCGAAATCCGATTCCAATTCCGAACCGGTTCCTAGTGTTTCGAGGCCTCGACATCACAATGAAAAAGCCTTGACGATCCCTTTAACGATTCCTAAAGGCGCATATTGCGTCGTGACTGTCTTGTTGTCCAGACGCATCAAACTAGCATGGCGCCAAGAACCACCCGCTCCAAAGTTTGGCTACACTTCACCAGGAAAGAGGGTGAAAATGAAAGGTTACGATGGTTTAGCACGAGCATTGCAGCCGTAAACATAACAATGACAGCACGTAGGTTCAAACGCTCGAAAATGTGTCTTCACTTCACGAGGAAAAATTACAAAACTAATTGCAGTCATTGCAAGGTGGAGATAACTGCATCGGGAGGGAAGGTGGAGATAACTGAATTGGGAGGGAATAGACTGCACTGTCCTCACCGAGGCAGCTACAGAGCTAGCTAAACTCCGAAATGACTATACAGAAGACGCTGGTATAATTTGCTGACTTTATTCAACCATCACTTGAAGAGTGAAACTAAAAATAGAAATGAAACGAATCAATTTCGTCCCCAATAACAAACAGGTTTGCATCAACGTAAAACAGCGATGATTAGCTGCAAATAACAAAACGGTTAGCATGCGTTCGCTAGCATTAGCACATCGGTCAAACCACTACACAACTGGATTTAAGTGTCCGATCGCGAGTGGAAACACACAACAACAACACAAAAGATGATACATACAGGCGTTGCCTCTGTAGATATTTTACAAACATTAACAAAGAACGTAGGGTCGTTGCAGTGCTTCCCTCTCTCACTAACTCACTCACTCGCTTGGATGCGGCATTTCTTCTTCTTCACGTGAGCGCGTTCTTCTTCGCGTGAGGAAGCGCAAGGGCGCCCCCACTTGAGCATGAAAACACCATAAAAATTAAAAGGCATGCATTTCAATATACTGGTAAATAATACACTTTAACAGGGGTCCCCAAACTACGGCCCGCGGGCCGGATACGGCCCGCCCCGACATTTGGTCCGACCGCTTGAACAATACCAGAGAGCATTTTGAATTTTTTTTTTTTTTTCTCAATAGTGTTATTTATTTTCTGGCCTTTTTCTGTGAAGAACTCAGAGAGGGTTATTTGGTTATTATCTATTTGATTAATAGTGTTTTTATTATTTATTATTATGATATTATATTATTATTTTTATTTTATTTACTTTTGTTCCGTGAAGAATCCAGAAAGGGTTATTTGATTGTGGCTTTCTGAAAAACAATAATTTTTTACACTTAGGCACTCCTGCAATCGTCACACTTTTTCTGTTACAAACTGACCCCGGCCCCTATCAGAGAAGGGAAAAGTTATGTGGCCCTCACAGGAAAAAGTTTGGGGACCCCTGCAAGTTTAACACATATTGCCAATGGCAGACCAACGACCTATATGCCAATATATACCAATATTTTTTATTTCTATTAGAAAAATGTTTCAGTAAAATGTTACACATTTTTGTGCATTTGCCACTTATTGCCACAGTTAATATTGAGGCTTTGGGCCTCTTTTGACCTCGTTGTGAGTTTGTAAGGTTGTGACTTCTGATTAAACAAACTCGATGCCAATCAAAACGTTTGTTCTTCATTTCCCCCAAATTAGAATCGATAAGAGAATCGATAAAGAATCGAATCGTTGAGCAATATCGATAATGGAATCGGAATCGTAAAAATCCTATCAATTCCCATCCCTAGTTCGGAGAGAGTTGTCTTTTCTCTTACTGTACGACAGAACAACTTTTTTTAAATTGTACATTATATATTTTATTATACTAGTACATATGATTATGCATTTTTTCTTTTTTTCATAAGTAATTCAAAGTAGTTGCCTTCATAATTGAATAACTAGCACAGTAATTACCGTAGTTACTTTTTCAGAAAACTCCCTATAAGTTTAGTTTTCAGAAGTAATTTGAACAATATCGGTTTTCAAAATGTCGAAAATTGTCAATAGTTTTGCGTTGAGTGTTATCAACTTAGCAAAAAGCGTGTCATGCTTCTATAAAGAAAAGTGTGTAGTTTTAAAACACATGACGAAATTTTGTCAAGATATCGTAAACTTAAATAACAATAATAGTGACATACTGTACTACAACAATGTGACACAGTATTATATAATATTGACTATGACAGTGAATGCTGATTCCAAGCCTTTCCAGTTCAAATGGATTGGACGCAAGGGCGTAGGTTTGGTCTCAACATTGGTAGGACCGACATTGCATAACCTGCATCTACACTTTTTGGTTGGGACATTTATAATGATCAATGCAAATTAAATCTGTATTGACTTATACTAACTTTTATGTGTATTAGTTCAGCCTACACCGTTCAATTCAAACCTCTGTTTTCAAAAACTACTAAAGAAACATTTTGAAAAATTGCAGAAAAAATGTTCAGATTTTATGAGCACATTTAAATTACATTATTTGAACATCACTTAAATTGTATTTACATACACAATAAATACAAGCTTGTTAATCCTTTCTTAACTGTCTGGGAATAAATAAATAAATAAATAAACATATGTCTTAAGACCACTCAACATTGTCTAAATAAAGAAATTAAATATAACCGAAAAAACTTCTTTGTCAGGGAATAACAAAAATTAGTAAAAGTGTAGCTGTCCTTCAAGTAAAACAGTACTGCTTTTGTCCACAAGCACGGCTTAACTCAACAAAAAAATGAAAGCTCATGTGGGCTGCTTTAAGACTACATAAATAAGATAAAAGTAAAATTGGGCAGAAGGGGGTTAAACCTCAGCTCACTACATTTCTCACAGTTTAAATAACATTAACAGTAGAAAGCACATACAAAAGGACACTTCTTTCTAAGCAGCTTCCTACTCGAGTTTTGCAGGTTAGCGAGTTCACACAGTTTAATGTTATGCTAAATCTGATGCAGTTCAGACTTTTAGAGGCAAAATCAGTGGTGTGTTCCCTACTTCCACAACATTGATGTCTTTTTACATTTGTTACAGTGGCTTCTGCTGGTTGAAAAAAAAAAAACGTGCAATATCCCTAATATCTAATGTGTGTGGGTGTGTGTCTGTGTGTGTGTGTGTGGGGGGGGGGGCGGCGGTGTCAAGTCATTACCCAATCAAATGCGCATTTAGGACCGGCACATTCAGCAAGTGAAAAGAGGTACATGTAAGTCTGAACATCATGAAAATAATTTACTTAATAATGGTGGGGTCAATTACAACCATTTAAACATATGAGATGACAATCTAAATGACCTATACAAATAAAGTCATTATATAACGCAAATAAGGTTGCTTAAAGGTTGGTGAGGACAATTTGAGCATCCTGAAAAGTTGGTCGTGTTTTGTCCCTACCGTCCCTATGCAAACCTTTCACAGTGAGTGGCCACAACTGAGTTAATGGCTGTAAGGTAACAGGTCATTGAAATATATATATATTTTTAAACTTGAAGTCTGGTATTGACCTGGTCACTCGCAAGAATTCAGATTCCACTGCCCCCGAAGACCAACATTAGTTCCCAACTAAAACTTCAATGGTGCAAGTAGAAAATTTAGGGGTGCAGAATGTAAATTGTAGAGTAAGGTTAACATTCACATTTCCAGTCATTTCACTGGTCAACAAAAAATGTTTGCAGTGATGCAATGCAGCATAATTGGCGACATTTTTAACAAATTGGTTATACACAGTGTTGGAACTTGAAAATCGACCAACCGTAACAATATGCAGCAAAAATAATACCTGTTATGCCCAGATTTGGACAACTGCGGACACAGGAGACCAACAATAGGTACAATGTAACATGGTATACTGTACTGTAGCCATAGTGCCCGGCGGAAAACACAGACAAGACTGAAAAATCAGTTTCTGCTCTTGCACTCCTCTTTAAAAGAAACTGCTGTATTTTAAACCAAAACAACTGTTGTGTTTGAGAGCGCAATGTGTCTATTTGCTGCCATAGCAGATTCATGGCGCATTAAGCCCCCGAACTATTTTTAATTTGTCCGTTTTTACCCTTGATACCCACGTTTACAGACGTTGCGCAACCGCTTTTGTTTCAACCCAGCCATAAAACGAAGGTAGTTAATTAAATGTCTGTCATTTTTAGCTTAGAATCATTAATTGATGTCTAATATTTCATTAAAAAATAAAAAAAAGACTTTAAAAAATTATTTACTCGTTTATTTTAAACTTTTAAACTAATGACGTCACAATGAAAAAAATGGTGTCTGTAAAAAAGTCATGGATATCTACCTCATAATTATCGCTTGATTGTATTTTTGTTGTTACTGTCGTATTTTCTCCGATATGTTAGATGGGAAGTAATCGATCCAAAAAATGAAAAATTGAAAAAATTTTTTTAAAAATTAAACATTTTAAAGGGTAAATATATGAAAAACAAAATCTCTACCACTCCTTGATGTCTGCAATTTCTGCATCGCGACCCTTGTTATATTACAATGTTTCACCCATAAAATCCGCCAAAAATCCAGCTGTGGCCATTCACAGCTATGTCTTGACACTAAGTGATACATGCTACATGGAGTTTTTGGATCGAAACAAGGTAAGTACGCTATAATATCTGTTAAAGTCATGGCGTCGTTAATTCTGCTCTTGTGTGCTCTCGCCTCCAGACAGGGTTTCGCTGTTTAATTTTTTTTTTCTTAAATGCCCTCCTGTTCAAAATTTTTCTTCCCCCAGAAAATTTAGATTTTAAGCTTTCCAATGATGTATCACACATGCATATCGGACAATTTTGAAAATTGGCCAAATTGGATGTCTCAAAGCGGAACTTAAGTCACCTGAGTGTTTTCTGCCACCCCAATACTGTATGTTAAAATCAATCGACCACGGCAAGCTGAAGTAGACAACAGTTCAAGAAAATCTCATTTTACCACTGATATATAATAGAAATGCTCATTGCATGAAAACTGATGGCAGATTTGAGATCAGCGAACAAAAATTGTACAGGGTCAGTAAAAAAAAAAAAATAATTGAACAGAAAATGAAGAAGAAAATGCTTGAAATAAATGACAGATAATTACTTTAACATCACATGTGAGCATTATTGCCTACTATTGCGTGCAGATGTGGGGTATAAAATTTTCGGCAACAAAAAAAAATATCCAAGGGTTATAATTAAAGATCTGCAAGTTTACTAGTTGCATAGGAGTCATGTCAAGTCAAATCATTCCTATTGATGAGGCCCTAATTATAGCAATGACTCACAGTTGACAAAAATGACCACATCCCCGAATCCAAACCCCTATAAGGGTAATAAACAGTCGGGGGGAAAATAAGAGACCTGAGGTCATGAACACGAAATTAGCATGCACAATGTCAAATTTTAGAGATAAGTGGCCCATTTAATGGCAGTAAGGAGAACTGAATACTACATTTACAGTAAATGCAGTATATACAGTATTTTCAGTCACCTGGGCCAAAGCCCAAGACGGGGGGCCAACTCAAGAAATCTGTCAAATTACACTTTAAAAAAACCCACAGCACAGTTTGGCTTCAGTGTTTGTCGTTTGACATGAAATCCTCAAAATTTGACTAAAACCTTTAAGCTTGCAACATTATAAAATTCATTTCCCCTAACTTCATGATTTCCCCTGTTCTCCCACAATGCTCCTTTGCAATAAGGCACATTATGAAGGCAGAAGGAAATGTTTCCCTCATGTTTATCAGTGAAAGGCTTAATGCCAACAGTAGAAGCCGATGATATCATCTAAGTGGAAAAAGAGAGATCAAATGGTGCTGACCTCTCAGACTTCAATTTACCTGCTGCATCTCCTTGACCTTGAACCTGAGAGATAATAATTCAAGTGGGGCCCAGGCAGGTGATGAATGGTTTGTGTGCATGCGTGCACGTGCAATTTTCCACGTGTGTGTGCTTACGTCTAACGCGCGGCAGGGATAACAAATGGAGAGAATGGACCGTACACAAACACATATAAAACATGCATACACACACAGGATGCCTGATGTGACTTTTACTTGTAAATTTAGAGGTCAATTTTGTTTCTTTTATCATTAATGTTTAAAATGGATTATTGATAGTGGAAGCAAATTTAGTCTCTGGCCTTCCGATGTGGAATTTGCATGTATTAATGCTGCCTTTACGTGGTGACATAATTATGGTAAATTCCAATTGTCGCGGCAACATGCTAACGCCGCCTAAAGTCGTATTTCCGAGAAGGGTGGGCCTTATACTTTTGAAAATGGCGGCGCATGAACAAGAAGTTGTGAATGGCATGGTAAGTTTTTTAGGAAGATTTATCGTCAATTTGTGCGTTTTTTTGACAGAGCATAATAACGTAGCGTACACATTGATAAAACCGAGTGTTTACTAAATGTTCAATTAAAAACGAAAACTTACCGTTTGGATTTTGATGCATTTCCTTCTTGTTGTTGATGATTTAATAGGTCTAAAACAGACAACAAAGCAAAATGAAGTCTGTGTTTGCTGTTGTTTTTTTTTTTTGTGTTTTTCTACCACAACAAAAGCACATGAGCAGGAAGTACTCGTAATTAACCCGCAGCATAACTTTGGATCTGTGGATTTTTTGGGTGTATTCCAAGGACAAGCTTCTTAGGTTAATATAATATTTATTTTACATAATGAGGGGTATTGAACAAAGAATTTCAAAAGATCTAGTTTGAGAAAAAAAATGTTTCTCGATGTATATGGCGGAAAACACAGACAAGACTGAAAAAGCCGTTTCTGCTCTTGCACTCCTATTTGAAAGAAACTGATGTATTTTAAGCCAAAACAACTGTTGTGTTTGATAGAACAATATGTCTATATGCTGCCATACCAGATTCATGGCGTATTAAGCCCCCCGAAATATTTTTAATTTGTCCGTTTTACCCTGAAAACCCCCATTTACCGACGTCGCGCAACCGCTTTTGTTTCAACCCAGCCATAAAACGAAGGTAATTCATTATATTTATTATTCAAAATGTCTGTCGTTTTTAGCTTAGAATCATTAATTGATGCCTCATATTTCATTTGAATAAAAAAACGACATAAAAAAATTATTCACTCACATATTTAAAACTTTTAAACAAATTATGTCACAATGAAAAAAATGGCGTCTGTAAAAAAGTCACGGATATCCAACTCATAACTATCGATTATTTGTATTTTTTTTTTTGTTACTGTTGCATTTTCTCTGATACGATAAAAAAAAAAAAAAAAAAACTCGCGACCCTTGTTATATTATCGTGTTTCTCCCATTAAATCCCAAAAATGGCCATTCACACCTGTGTCTTGACACTCAGTGATTTATGCTGCATGGAGTTTTTGATCGAAACAAGTTAAGTACGCGATAATATCTCCTTAAAGTCATGGCGTCTGTAATTCTGCTCTCGCGTGCTCTCACCTCTAGATAGGGTTTTGCTATTTAAAAAACTTTTTTTTTTTTTTTTTAAATTTAAATGCCCTCCTGTTCAAAATTTTTCTTCCCCCAGAAAATTGAGATTTTAAGCTTTCCCATGATGCATCACACATGCATGCATATCAGACAGTTTTGAAAGTTGGCTAAATTGTGGGTCTCAGAGCGGAACTTCAAGTCACCTGAGTGTTTTCCCCCATATATAATTGAAACGTTGAAGTCAATTTATAAAACAGACGTTCTTGAGATTTTTTTTAAACATTCAATGGTTGATATAACTTTTTTCTTACTCTGCGTAGATATATGTCTGTGCGTATAGCTATATTATAAATGTGGTAGCTTTTGTGTGTGTTAATATTCATTCTTTCATTCATTCATTCATTTTCCATGCCGCTTTTCCTTTTGAGAGCTAAATAAGGCAAATCGATGCCAATTTTGCATAAGTACTTGAATGACGCATTATGTTGTTATATTAGCATTAAGCTAGCAGACACGTTTAGAAAATGAAGTATCCTTTGTATTTTAATCCTCAGTATGTGTAATTTTCCATGTTATGCGTGCTTTATGTTTCAGTTGACCTCAGCTTGAGTATAAGAAAGGTCATTAGTCTTATTTTTTAAAATCAACCTGCCTCCATGTTTAGATGCCATGCAGCATTGATTCGTGTACCAGTATCTGTGCAAACATTGAAAAAGGTTTCACGATGCTTAAAACGCAAAACTGTGGTTTAAATGTGTTGTTATCATGTTTGTGTGTGTTCTCAGTTCCTATTTTTTTTCTTTTTTATTCAGCACCTGATTGAGCCGTTTGGGCGGGGTCATGCGACACACCTGTGGCGCATTAGGAACGCTCAATATTTAAGGACACCGGTCAACATCTGCAAGTGTCGGACAATTGCTTGCCTTCTTGCTTGCTTCCCGCTGTGTGCGTCATCTCGAGATCTGTTGCCTACCTACCGTTGTATTTTTTGTTATCACATTGTTGTTGTGCTGGTATTTGTTGTTGGACTTTGCTAGTATTTGTTTTGCCTTTTCTGGCCATTATTGCCTTCCCCTTGGTTCTCTCGCCTACTCGATTCATGTCATTTTTTGGGTGGGAGTCAAATCGGTATCATACAAAACAACATACAAACAAACAAAAACAGAATCTGAAAGATACAGTATCCAAAAATTGACATGGAAGCAGCAGTCAGTGCACAAACTCAATAACGGAGAAAAACAAAAGAGAAAAAAAAAAAACAACAGAGGCAAACAATACACAGTTACTAGTCTGGGATACAAAATAGGGCTGCCATTTTTTGTTCGCAATTTTCTCGCATGATCTGGCGTGCTGCCTTTTTTCTCGTTTTGTAGTAATAAATACTACAAGCTTCCACGTCTGTGTTTGGATCCATATTTAACTGCTAACCGTTTCCTAACAGTTGTTGTTTTTACGTATTTTTCTTTTTGTAATGAATTAATCATAATTAGGCCTTAAACTCTGCTTTTAATATTTGCAATATATATTAAAACAGCTTTGTCCTTCAATCTTTATCTTGTAATCAATACATCAGTCAATTTAAATGAATTCAGTACAAATAAAAATACCTTTAGCATCTATTATTGTCAAGAAACACGGAACTAAACAAATATGTATGTTGTCAGTTTTAGAGTTTCACCTTTCTGGCTTAGATTTGAACTTTTTTGCTGTGATGAAATTGAGCTCTTTGTTTTGCCAGAAAAGTGAGGTCAAACTTACCCTGTCTGGATTTTTTGTCGTCCTACTTCCAACTTTGAGTCTCAATAATAATTTCATATCTTTTTGCACACCTTGTTGGCCGAATTTCTCTTCTAGCTTTAGAAGCAATGCATTTTTTTGTTTGTTGATTTCATATTAAAACTAGGGCTGTCAAACGATTAAAATTTTTAATCGAGTTAATTACAGCTTAAAAATTAATTAATCGTAATTAATCGCAATTCAAACCATCTATAAAATATGCCATATTTTTCTGTAAATTATTGTTGGAATGAAAAGATAAGACACAAGACGGATATATACATTCAACATATGGTACATAAGTACTGTATTTGTTTATTATAACAATAAATCAACAAGATGCCATTAACATTATTAACATTCTCTTAAAGCGATCCATGGATAGAAAAACTTGTAGTTCCTAAAAGATAAATGTTAGTACAAGTTATAGAAATTTTATATTAAAACCCCTCTTAATGTTTTCGTTTTATCAAAATTTGTAACATTTTCAATCAAAAAATAAACTAGTAGCTCACCATTGTTGATGTCATTACACCATGCTCACGCCCCAAACCCATAAAATCATTTGGACCCAAGCGCCAGCAGAGGGCGCCAAACAATAAAAAACAGGTAACAAGTAACAAGCGGACATTACACTGCTGTCATTTTAATCTGAGCGGGGCATGTGCGTTAATTGCGTCAAATATTTTAACATGATTAATTTTAAAAAAATAATTACCGCCCGTATACGTGATAATTTTGACAGCCCTAATTAAAACACTTTGGTAATAAAAAGGGGGAAGTAAATGAATTTGAAGATGCATGCATTGATGGTAAAGCAATGCTATGTACCAAAGCAATGCTATTGGCCCGAATATGAGACAGTGTTTTTTGCATTGAAATAAGACTGAAAAAGTGGGGGTAGTCTTATATTCGCGGTCTAGAAATTATACCCATTCACGACACTAGATGACGCCAGATATGATTGAAGCGCTGTTCTGTCATGACAGATCTAAGCTACTCTCAAGTTTAACCAGTTTGCATTATTTTAATGCAATGTTTGTCCTTATTCAGATTTATTTCAAGACAAGACAGTTACAGCTAGACTTCACTTTGATGGTTAATGCAGTTATTTGAATTTTGATGTTTTATCACAATAGATTGGTTTATTTACATTTCAAAAACCAGAAGCCATTCATTTACGAATGTGATTGCACTTTAGTTTACATATTTAAATGTTCAGATGTTAAGATTTGAATGAGGCAAAATAACATGCTTTTTCTCTCAAATATGTTCTTATAATCATTTGTTTCAGATGTACTGTAATTATTTTCTGTATAAAAATTAATTTGGTGTTAAAAAGTCTTTTTTCAAACCTGAGTCTTGAAAAAGAGGGGGTTGGCAGATAATCAGGGCCGTCTTATATTCGGGCCAATACGGTATTTATAATACTGTAATTGGTGCTCTAAATTCACTTTCATGCTAATAAAGTTTGCTCGGAAAACATTACGCACTTGTTTGGAGTGTGGCATGTGTTTCATGTGTTCCAGCCTCCCTAAGAAAAAAAAAATGCTAATTTGCGAAATAATTTCATACAGAGTTAGCGAGGGCTCCATGTGGCAGCCTGATGGCGTCCACCATGCACTCACTGTTTTAAAAGTCCATTTGGATTCTTGCCTAAAATCACTTCTCATCGTCGCCGTGGTAACGGAGCCAGGCCTAATTAGTATGCATTATCAATTAACAAACTTAATAGCCGGCAGATTGATTAGATCCTCAGTTATAGGGGCAGAACTCAGGCGAAACACGGAATGAAAAATAATCTCACACACACACAGAGCAGAGTCTCTAACCTTCTCCTCCTCCTCCTCCTCACTTGCGTAATTACTGTATGCATATGGCGGCGAGCGAATTGGGAACAAGGCAGTGTGAGGTTTTAAATAAACCTTCAAGCTTCTAATGAGTCAGGCCGCCATGGCTAGTTTAGTTCTGATTGTGCTCCTGGCTAATGAATGACAAAGCTGCGCACACAAGCACTGACAGACGGCGTCGGACTGCAGCACTACACAACAATAGACGTAGATTGTGTGTGTGGAAATGCATCAAATGTTTCATTCCAGCGTACTAGTTGAAACGTATCGCATCGAGACACACATACTTTCACAGCCACACGGAAAATGTAATCAGGCGTTGGGTATACCCTCCTATCAGTCTAATGGAGGTTAATGAATGATTAGGTCTAATAATTTTTAGAGTGGAACTCCAGCTTGGCTACACTATGAATCAAACTCAACCGAAGCCACGAGGAGCTTCAGCAGAAAATGATCAATCTCCTGCGATTTGGATTTTGTTCCAAACTAATCAAAGTTAAAGAATTGGCAATGTTTATCAAGGTAAAGTCAGATCCAAAGTTGGTCGTGGTCGATGCTTGTTGCAGAATGAAGGACTGCGGCACAGGAGCTGTGACCTACCACATCATCGAAAGGCCAATTCGTGGACATTAAAATGCAAACGCGTGCATATTTCACTGCGTTAAATTTAACGAAGCATTTAAAGCACAATCCGTCCGGCAGTAAATCCTAATAGTCTTATTTCCGATTGGTAATATTTAAAGTGCCCAGCCCAACGTGGTGACATTAAAAATATTTGCATCTCCGACCAAGTCGGAGGGTGAAATTAAAGTGAGAAAAGCAGAGCCACAATACCACACACGCACGCACTGTGCAGATGTGTGGATGTGCGGGTCTCTTCTGCTGCATTGTGGCCTCGTTTGCAGCCATCTCCCTCTGATGTATAACTCGTTGTCCAAGCCTTAATGTTGATTTATTATCCATCCATAAATTAGAAAAATATGTTTGAGAATTCGGCGGGCTCCGCCAGGCTCCGCCGCCCGTCTAGGGGATTGGCTGACGTGTCGGAGGCGCATATTGGCTCGCCGGGCAGCCTTTTGTTTCCCTGCACCAGCAGGCATTTAATGAGTGCTGATGGCTTAAGGTAAATGTGTTAGGACAGACGGCAACAACAGCCACAAAAACAGCTTGCTATAAGGCTTGGTAGGTGGGGGTATGTAGAGCTTCTCAACATGCCTTTTTACATGGCTTGACAACAACATCATTCCCATGATAAATCACATCACGCCGGCTTTTGTGGAGAGTTAAATAAAGTTTCGCAACAGTTTGTGTATCAGCAGCCACCCCAGGCTGATTTTCTCATTTTGTAGCGCCTCGGCCTTCCATTCACAAGTTCAATAAAACACCTCTCGTGGGCCAACTCATTATATTTGCTCCACTTTTGTCGCCATGTAAGCCTATTTTTCTCTTAGCCCGCTATTACCAAATAAGGCTGATTATTAACCGCGATGATTCTCCAGCTCGTCTTGGTCGACTCGTGCACTGACATGCATACTAATTTCTAATAGACATCTCTGGAGGGGAGAGGGGGAGCGTGTAGAAACAGACGTCGCCTCGCCGCCTATCACAAAGGGTTTTTTGTGCGCTTCCCGTTAATGGTAAAAGTAATCATAGGTCAAGGTTTAATTTTGTGACATAAAACGTCGCCACGATGCACAGAGGGAGCTTCATTCCCCATTAATGCAGAAGAGCTCCTGGCCAGAAGTAGACGCCGCGCGGTGAGCGGCGTGGACGCGCCGAGACACAAACATCATTGTCGTGTTGTCTGAGAGCTGACACTGTCACTTCATTGTCATGGCTGTTAGCTCGCCTGTGCCCATGTCCTGCTCTGCTGTTTATGTTACAGATGTTGCAGTAATCAGAGCAGCAGCGTGTGAAGGACTTTGACTGACGCCCCCGACCGCCATCCCGCCAGCAAAGGTCAACGAGGAAATGCGAGGCTGATGTGACGGCTACGGGGGGAGCGGGAGCGCCAGACGGTCCCGCCGAGACGCCTGCTTTTCTCATATCGAGCAGCGTTATTAGTAGCTACTTTAAAGCTTTAGAAATTGCTTATCTCAATTATATTTTGACCTCGGACAAGCACAAAACTTGCACTCAGTTGTCAGAGTCTATAGCCGTGATTCTCAACTGTTGTTGGCTACTGTGTATGATGGCGCCTACTTCACCGTGAAAACGTACATGCTCACCATGCCAAGAGTTTTTGTTAAAAAAAGAAACACTTCCCTACACACCCAAACTGGCGGCCTGGAGCAGGGGTGTCAAACTCATTTTGGTTCGCAAGCCACATTGAAGGCAATTAGATCTCAAGTAGGGTTGGGCATCGTTTGAATTTGAACGGTTGTGGTTCCAATTCCGATTCCACGTTTCAATTCCGGTTCCAAAAAATTCTCGATTCCGATTCTTTTAATCGGCAGGGTAAAAAAAACTGCATAGTTTATATGAATTTCTTAACTTCTTGATTATTTTTCAAATTATATGAACTTTCAATTAACTATGAATTTCTCACAGGGCTATTTTAACTTGTACATATACAGTATATCAGTCTTTGAACTACAATATGATGAAGTTTCTTTCCACAGGTGTGCACATTCACAAAGATGTTTATTTTTCAAAAGCTCAGAGAGAAAACATTTACACATATTCTTTTGCCTATGTTTAAGAGTGTCTTATGCTGCAGGCATTTTTACATGTCATTGAGCTCCCACTAATGGGCTAACCTGGTGCAGAATATCAATCAAACATCCAAAAAAACAACTTGTAAAACCCAGTCCAGATTAGCAGCGGGTAGTAGTAGTAGTTTTTGTTGAGGAAAATTATCATATCTGCCTTCTCAGGCAGTAAGCATGAGCGTTCTGGACAGTCAGTATCTCCTGCAGTGGAGAACACACGTTTACTGGGTGTAGATGAAGTTTGAAAGCATAAATATGAGAATGTGAGAAAAAGGCGCAAATATTACGTAGGGGTAAGGTAGCTGTGAGCCGATACGCACTTTATATACATGTACCTTAGCTGGGAGCGACGACAAAGCATTTGTAAAAATTCTTGTATTGATTATAATTTGATGTAGATGAGGCAAAATAATAAGGGTGTCCTTATTTGTAAAACCTATTCTAAAACAAAAGATGCTTCTAATACTGTTGATTTTAACAGAGGCAGCAAATTAAATTACTTAGCTGCTTATGTAGCTACATTAGCCCAACATAATACAACTTATTTTCATACTATTCCATCCATCCATCCATCCATCCATCCATCCATCCATCATCACTTAATCCGGGGTCGGGTCGTTTGACTTACCTTGTTCTGACTGGTTAGAGGACCGGCGCGGCACTCAGCTATGCTACTCGGCACTTGTATTCCATCAAGCCGGAGGGGTTTAATCACATTGGTCGTGCAGCCACTTTTGCATGATATCGCTATGTTGCAAATGTTGCACTGAGCTGACTGGTCATTTTGTTTTGTGAAGTTAGCCAAACTTTTGAGCGCCGCCGCAGTGTCCATGGTTGAAATCAAGTTGCAATGCACAAACACACACTTCATGTGGCTTCTTCTTCGTCGTGTTTGGCAGCTTTTTTTTCCGTCTGCAGTCATGGCATCGAAACTTGGCATCGAAATAAAAATATTCGAACGGTTCCAGGAGAACAGGAGTGTTAGTCCCTGTACCCATCAATGCTCAATGCCCAACTCTAATATCATGTGTACCAGACTAGTTTATTTTTGACCAAATAAGTTAACTTGCTGGCTGCCATTGACAGCGCTAGACGTCCAATCCCTTTTGACTTAGGGGGGCGAATGAACAAACGTTAAACAAAGGCTAATATGTTTTCTTTCAGACAAATTTCCTGGCCTCAATTTACTTTTTTCTAATAAAACCAATAATCAGGAAGATTTGTTAAGCCTTGGCAAGGTTCAGTGTTACATGTTTCTAATGCCTAGTATCAAACATGACAGCATTAGGCTGTTTAATGTACCAGTAGTTGGACAAAATCACTTGGCATCAGTATGTATCAATGGTGCCTTAGAAGTAGGCCTGAACGATATTGGAAAAAAAACGCGATTTTTGGGGGGTTTGCGATATTATATTGCGATATTAAAAAAAATTTTTTTTTTTTTTTTTAAAGAAATTTTCACTAGATGACTTGAATAGCTGTTTGGAAAGACTTTGGATGACTCACAATGACCAGTGTACAGTGATCCCTCGTTTTTCGCGGTTAATGGAGACCAGAACCCGCCGCGATAAGTGAAAAACCGCGAAGTTGCGCCAAAATTTTATTTTTGTGTGTGTGTGCTCAATGTATTTATTCAGATTTAGCATTGGAAAGAGATACATATAAGGCATGTTTTTTTTCTCACTTTTTCCCCAAAGTATAATTTTAAAAAATGTATATACATAATGTATGTATATATTAATAAATGGTTTTAAGCACTTCAAATGTAATAATTATGATGAGTTTTAAACATAACTGTCCAACCAAATCATTTTTGAACATGAACAAAGTACTGTAGTAGAAAAAATGTTTGGGTTTATTAAATACTTCTGTTTATCTACCTTGGCTGTGACTCTTGGTGCACATGTAGAAATTACAAACTCCTCATGATCACTTCTGGCATTTAATTTATATGTCTCAAATGTCTCCACACACACACATTCATTCCAAAGTGGCTTCCTTGCAGAAACTGTTTAACAAGTTAAACGATGATTGACAGCTGCTGCGCTGTGATGTCCGCTTCTTCGGCAAGATCAAAGATACCAGCATCGTTAACTTTAATAAGCAAGTGCTGCAGTGACTGTGAGGTTCAAAGAGCTGGGAGAGGGAGGGTGTGAGGCTCTGCGCAGAGCAGAAAGCAGGGCGTATGTGGATTAAAAAAAATAAAAACTATCGCACGTCCTTCCGATGGGACTATCGCGCACGCACACATCGCGATGGCGATGTTCAAACGATATATCGTTCAGGCTTACTTAGAAGCATAATGGCTTGAACTGGACTAGCAGATGAATCAATGCAGTTACTTTAATAGTTACTTTAGTGGAGTTCTGATCCAATAACTCTTTATTCTGATCCAATATTCAGTGTCGGGATCGGCGGACGATTCGGCGATTTTTGGAGTATCGGACGGTATCGGATTTGGTCACAAGATCGGATCCAATCCATTATTCCCATGTGTTTTCACAACCATTGTGCTTTTCAACAAGCATGTCATCTGTGTGGGACTACTTCTTTTTAGAAACTAATGATAGTAAGAGAGCATCACGCAATATTTGAAATTTAAACACTTATACATTAAAACTCTTTACAACAAAAGTATGATTTATCATTCACTGTTTGAATTGTTTTTACTGGTCTAAAAATATAGGTGTTGGATCGGTACTGACAAAACACATTTTGAAAAAAATCAGACCAGATGTAAAAAACAATATGAATCGGAACAGCCTGACTTTAGATGTCTATAATATTTGGTATTTTAGACGATTTTGTCATCAGCAGCATACTTAAAAGGGACAGACCCCATCTAGTACATAAATGAAGATGGTTGCTCGTTGCCTGGCACAGCCAGACTATTCTCCCTGTATTTTTCAAACACTGTGAGAAATAGTCTGGGACCCAGCCCATTCACGGCCTCTTGAGCAAAGTACAAAATCAATCGTCCAATCAGATTCGTTTATTTGCGTGACATGTTCTTAACGAGTAACGTCACTCTTGCGCGCCGAAAGTCTTGTCTACAACAACACAGAGGGCGAACGGGAGAGCCAAGAATATGTTCCAATCCGCGGTAAAACCAGTTTTAAATTACCAAAAACACATCGAAACAAGTCATTGATAACAGTCAACATGGCTCGCGCTAGCCATGTTGGATAAACTTCTTCATTCTCCGCTCACGCTAATTACTTGTCGCTTTAACAACGTCACGTCTGCCCGTCGCTGACTGGTCCACTCCGCTGTCTGTTTGCTGAGGCTTGCTCCGCCCTCGGAATTTGATCCGCCGGATGGTCACCAGACTCAATAGCTGGAACAAGTCTGGTATACAAGGCAAGGTTGCTCAAAGTGTTTAAGTATATAAAATCGCAAATTTCTTACACCGTTACCAATGAATTTAAAACTATACTAATTACAAGCCACAACCATGTTGTGACATCAGTTATACCCACGCATATAAACCGACTCAATCGCAGGTGCATTGTATATTTTCTGGATATGTATCAACATTGATAAACTGTCTGTCCGCACTAAGGGCAGCCACTTACTGGAAATACTGGATTTTATTTATGTTTTTCTGCCTTACTAAATATCAGAAAAAGTAAATTCTGTGTCTGTCCCCCCACTTTATTAATTAAACAAGACTCTTTCAGATGGGATGCACATGGAAAAGGTGACTGTCCCTTTAAGGCAATTTAATATACAACATGTTATGAAACAAATGACCATGTAATACATTAATCTGTATACATTCATACAGTTTTAAAATACAAAACATACAGTCATGTTATAGAGTATCATGAAACCGATGTCAACGGACATATGAACATGGAATATTTGGTTGTGTAGAGAAATTTTAAATCAAATGTAAAATATCAAACTTTTCATCCCTCGATTTTACATATCCCTCAGCATGTTTTATTGTAATTCTTGAACACTGCAACTTTCTCTGTGCCCAGTGTTGTGAGATTAGGCGGGTTCACAGCCAATTGGGCTATTTTTGAACACTTAAGCAGTAAAAACATGCATTTAGCGGGTTAATAAGATTTGGGCTACTTTTGACCAAATTTGACGGTTTTTGAAGGAACTGTATTAATTAGTTTTAAACAGTTAAACTCGTATTATATCTGGCATTTTATCACCTCACAGCGTGTGCAGCTATAAACTGTATATAAAATAACATAAGAATGCAAGAGATGCACTGGAATATTTTTGTTGCGTATTCTGGTTTGTATCGAATCAATTTTTTCATGACAGGTGGATTTCCTTCTGCTTTTGACATCAATCTCAACAGAAATATTTTTTCCAGAATGCACTTCGAATCGGCTCCAGAAAATATTGTCAAATTTGACAATGACTTGTATTGACAAACTATTTTTGATGTTCATTAATAAATATACCGTTAAGTATTAATTATTGTGTTTATTGGAATGAAAATATTACAATAGTTTTAAACTTTTCAAAGAAGAACTACATCTTCCATGATGCTTATCGGCGTAACAGCGACGATTCCACTACAATGTGTCGCCAACAATTTTTTTTTTTTTTTGTCTAGTAATAAAGGTTATTTTCGTTGAACTGTGCGGGTTTTACAGTGTGATTGTGCTGGAGACTGACTTTCCGATCTGGCAACCCGGTCTGTTCCTATAGGACACAACATAAAAAATCTATCTCCCACTTTTCCTGAAATTGGCTGCTTTGCTCTTCTCTTCATGAAAGCATCATCAGGACTGGATGGCATGATATATTCCCTTCCATTCCCTAAAATGTTCCTGTACCTTTGCATAAGTGAAGCACTCACGTGGTCTCTGCATTTTCTCATAATCCATTCCCATATTTTTAATCACCTAAATAGATTTTTATCACAGGTTATATTACAGCATTAACACAAATTGGTTGACTAAAAAAATGATATGAGCCATTAGGTAGAATTTTGAGAGCCTTTTAACAAGTAGAATACACTGAATCTCATTTTAGTCCACATCAGTCACCTCCTGTTTGGACGACAGCCGTGACCGAGGCACTGTTTGGAGAAAGAAACAATGCCGCGAGGCGCACTTATGGCCCATCAGCAGCGATAGCTATTCCTCAGTCTGCGCGTTTATCCTTGGCCATTATGGGATGCTGAGTTGCTTGTGGCGGCCATTGTTTAATGATCTCCTTGGGCTCTGGGAGTAAACTACTGCCATAATCAGAAGGGTAAACTCAGCTATATTTCAATTTGGGGAGCCGCTGTTCCGTTCAGAGAGGCCGCTCTGAGACGATAAATAATAGGACTATTTAAGCCTATCCCACCGGCTGCCTCTGACACCTACCCAAACACGCGCACGCACACACACACACACACACACACACACACACACATAAAAGTCATCCCATAACAATTCATGTCCCCTCCATAAATCTGCTGCACTAAAAGCTGGTGATTAGCGACATCATTTAGCCTCTAAAACCGAAACAGCTACAATGTTTCCTTCCCTATTTTAGGGAGAAGATGGAGAGATGCACAGATGGCAAACTGGCTGGAGGGAATGAACTGTGGCTCAATTACTAATGTAGATGTCGAATAAAATTCATTGTTGAATTCCAACTCCAGGCAAGAGGATTTTGGTGGCCAATTGTATTTGTGACCTTGCATATTATAAACAGGGCCGCTTATACCGATTTGGACTATTTAAAACGTTTATTTTGTCACTTAATTCCGGAACTGTAAATGGGCAGAAAATACAGATGAATTTGATCAAGTATGTTTTGATTGAATTTGATCGTATTTACTGTCTGGGTGATGGTTGCGATTGCCCCTTCTTTTGGGATTAAATTTTTCGCAAAAGCAAATGGCTAACCTCATTCACATGGCATTCAGTTATTGTATATTTCATTATTTTACATTTTAAAGTACAGCTGAAGAATAAAAATTCTTTAATTTTCTATTAAACCCTTCAGACCTGCATTTTTTTCTGCTTGGCAAAAAAATAAAAGAAAATCTGCGCTGATTTTTACTCTAATCAAACACCAGAACAAAGTGCTTTTTTTTTTTTTTTTGTCGAGGATATTTCATGCCTTTATTGGTTATTTTTAACATTCATTTTAATGAGAAATGAGCACTTTATGTTATCCCTTTAGAATTTGTGTTTGGTCAGCCATTTTCAAAGAGCCATAAATGACAAGAGGGTGGCCAAACCTCATGATTTGGATGGGTACGGTTTCATCCAGTCATCTCCCAGAAGTGGCAATAGCAACTAAATTCAGTGTATTTATTTAGGTTTAGAGACGCGAACGCGTCATGTCTTCAGCAGCATGCTTAGGTCTGAAGGGGTTAAAATAACTTTGAAATGGTCGAAAACTGAAGTACTGTTATACATTTTAGCATTTTTGAGACAATACTGACTCAATTTAGACGATAAAAATTTTTAAAAGGATTATTTTGAAATTCATATCAGACGGTATTGAGGGTTTAAAATTGTGCAGCGAATGTATTGGATTAAAAACAATACTTTTCATATCATTTATAAATTGGGATATTATTGGTAAACAACACAAGTCTAATTAAATTTGTTTTCTTTTTTTTTTACCGAAATGGAGCATCAGACAATACCCTCTTCAAAAATATATTTCACATTTATGCAGTAGATGATGAAAACAATAAGGTTCTTGGCATTGGAAGACGGCGTGATTAACAAGCTCCAATAAAAAGCAAACAGATTAAGCAACCTATCCCGACCATTTGCTCGTCTACATCCAGCAAAACACTTCCGCGGTCTCAGTGGAGAAGGATCAGACGTGTGTCTGATTATAGCTTCCTAAAGAGCTTCAATTAGTGGCCTGTCACTTATCATTAAGGCTGCTGAAAGGCGGGACACCAGAGAGCACCGCGCAAACAAAGGCGGGTTATACTACGTCAATTGTAAAAAAGCGCTCATCGACTCAAGCCCAGCGGTCGCCCTCTGAGGCCCTCGTCCCCTCGCCGGCCCCCGGGCCCCGCCGGGCTCTCTCCTGGGGGATTAGCGGGATCTGCTCAAATTAGCCGTTTGGATGACAAGCAGAGGCCAAAGGACGAGCGGGTGTTAATGTCCCCTTTTTCGGGAACAAAAGCGCTGGGGATTTTAAGTCACACGTCTCCTTTGCCGCATGTGGCCACTTCACCCGCTGCGTGTGTGTGCGCGTGCGTGTTGTATAGGTTACTGTGTGGCGTTAATTAATTGAAGCCAGTGCCGGCTGCAGGAATTGGTGTGTCTGATAGACTCTGCCATTCTGCATCTGTGGCTCAGAAATGCAGTGACTGGTCAGGAGAGAAAAAGGAGCAAAAGAGCAGAGAAACAGAGCTCTTTTTAAAACAGTTGCATATTAAACGTGTGTCTAAAAGATTTGAGAAAATACCACAAATACGGTTGTTTACTCTTCATTATGATGTCAGGCCAAGGCAGGGAGCTCCTCAAAGAGAACATCCACAACAACATCCTCTTGACTGGGCGTCTGCAGTGCCGCTTTTGTCCATTACGCTTGGCCTCCTCATTGACAGCCAATAAATCATTCATTTAGAGGCAAAGCAGGGAGAGAACTCAAACAGCCATTTCAGAGCGAGCCCGAGGCCTTTGAGCGCGGCTGCCGCCGCAGGCCACGGATCTAATGTGGAGTGGCTGGGCTGCAGGCGGACGGACGGAAGGGCTCTTAAGAGACACGAGCACATTGTTTGGAGAGACGGGGGAAATGCTACTCTCATTAGACCTGCAGCTAAAAACCAACCTGAAAGGCCTGCTTCAATTTACCTGCCCTGTGCTTGGAATAAATCACCAGCACGTATGTGTGCGTGCGTGCAAGCAATGCACAAATACACACAATGGTAGGTGAAAGCAGACGAGCACAAAGAGCTTTATAGACACGTGGCTTTCAGAGCGCACCTCTTCAAGTTCAGAGTTGTTTTAGTACAGTGCGTGTTGTGTTAAAGGTAAAAACCTTTTACCTCTCCGCTTCTGATGGCCCTTTTATGAAGGCGCTTTCTCATTCAAATCAGTCACAATTAAAGATGTTCTGACGTGTTTGTGCAAAGTGCTTTGACTTCATATGCTGGAGTGTCTTCAGTGGAATAGAATACCAACAAAATACAGGGGACATGGCTAAATGGTTATTTGCTGCAAATGGACGTCTATCGTCGTCAGTGGTAGGAAATAAGTTAATAAAATCAAGTGCAGTTTCCAAACATGGAACATATTGAATATCCACCATGTATACTGTAGCTGTTGCCTTGAAATTATTAGGTTTATACAATCATATGCGGCAGTGATGTTACATGTTTACACCTTTAACACAACTATTGTGTTCCAGCTTCCCATTTCATAATGGAAAAGCCTTTTGAATCAGAGTTGAACAGTTTTACCATGGCAAGTAGGGGCGTGACAATATATCGAAATGATGTATCGCGATATTTTGTAGCCCGAAAACTTATCGGCATGCTCCCGCCACAAATCGATATATAGTTTTTTAAAAAGTCCCGCTGTTAAAAAATAAAATAAAATAAAAAATGGTGCTAGCGAGCCAAATCATTTTTACTGGATTGGACGTCTAGCGCCATCAATAGCGCTGAAACCACAGCATTCATAGCCGGTCTTTTGTGGGCATTTATAGGTCACTTCCTGTTCATTTTAGGGCATTTATAGGTTACATCCTGTTGATTTTGAGTCACTTCCTATTTATTAGGGGACTCGAGTCTCGAGTCACTTCCTGTTTAGTAACCCAAATTGACCTGCAAATGCCCTAAAATCAATAGGAAGTCACCATAAATCAACACGAAATTATGTGAAATGCCCCCAAATTAACTCACTGCCTTGCATTGGCTGCCACTGACGGCCATAGACGTCCAAATCTGTTTATAGTGGGAGGGATGGCAGCGAATGAACGAATGTTCATCCTCCCATCCGCCCAGTTCAAATGGATTGGACGTCTAAGAGTTATAAACTTGTTCCTCTTCGCAGCTGACCGATGAAAATAACTTGCTTTTCTCTTTATTAGTTGTATTGTGGAATATCCCATACAGCGAAATTTGGGCGGCGCCATCTTGGAGAATGTCTGCCCCGAACCTCCGGTTTAGAAAAAACATCATTATTTGTGGTTGAAGAAATCAGCGTGTTGAGTCAGTTAAAATTTCAAAATACAACCAGAGGAACCCACGGAATCTCCAAAAATGGATTCAGCACGATGTAGATGACACTCCGAGATGTTCTGCGCTGTGCTTGAAATCCTGGAAGCGCCTATACATATGTAGTGTGAAGTGGAATGTTTTGAAGAGCGTCCAGATTCATAGCGCCAGTGTGGATTTACCTTGCCATACGCCTTAAATCGAAACCAGCTGCAGGCAAGAAGTTAAAGATGTGATTTAAACCTACAGATATACCTAGAAGATATGATTGTTCTTATCGTTTTGTTGATCATTCGTGGACAAAATTATAACAACCTGTCAGCCTGTGTTGACGTGAGGTATAGATTGATGCTCCGGTCACTTGAGTGACCAAAATGAGTAGCCACTGATTTGCTTGATTTCCGTGTTTTGGTGATGTAGTTATCTACGAGGTTTTTAAAAAATGGCTCATCCATAAATAAATAAATATGTCGTATAACGTAACATATGTACTGAACGTAAAAAAAGGCAATGTGTTATTGTTTTACTCGTAGGATGACCTATAACTGTTATTACTGTAATTCAAGTCCTGTACGGAGTTTCTCCAGTTTAATAAACGTTGATGTCCACAATACTGTATATACAGTGGGGCAAATAAGTATTTAGTCGACCACTAATTGTGCAAGTTCTCCCACTTCAAAATATTAGAGAGGCCTGTAATTGTCAACATGGGTAAACCTCAACCATGAGAGACATAATGTGGAAAAAAAACAGAAAATCACATTGTTTGATTTTTAAAGAATTTATTTGCAAATCATGGTGGAAAATAAAGTATTTGGTCAATACCAAAAGTTCCTCTCAATACTTTGTTATGTACCCTTTGTTTGCTATAACGGAGGCCAAACGTTTTCTGTAACTCTTCACAAGCTTTTCACACACTGTTGCTGGTATTTTGGCCCATTCCTCCATGCAGATCTCCTCTAGAGCAGTGATGTTTTGGGGCTGTTGTTGGGCAACACAGACTTTCAACTCCCTCCACAGATTTTCTATGGGGTTGAGATCTGGAGACTGGCCAGGGCACTCCAGGACCTTGAAATGCTTCTTACGAAGCCACTCCTTTGTTGCCCTGGCTGTGTGTTTGGGATCATTGTCATGCTGAAAGACCCAGCCACGTCTCATCTTCAATGCCCTTGCTGATGGAAGGAGATTTTCAGTCAAAATCTCTCGATACATGGCCCCTTTCATTCTTTCCTTTACACAGATCAGTCGTCCTGGTCCCTTTGCAGAAAAAAAGCCCCAAAGCATGATGTTTCCACCCCCACCCATGGGGTGAGATCTTGCGTGGAGCCCCAGATCGAGGGAGATTATCAGTGGTCGTGTATGTCTTCCATTTTCAAATAATTGCTCCCACAATTGATTTCTTTACACCATGCGTTTTACCTATTGCAGATTCAGTCTTCCCAGCCTGGTGCAGGTCTACAATTTTGTCTCTGGTGTCCTTCGACAGCTCTTTGGTCTTGGCCATAGTGGAGTATGGAGTGTGACTGACTGAGATTGGGGACAGGTGTCTTTTATACCGATAATGAGTTAAAACAGGTGCCATTAATACAGGTAACGAGTGGAGCCTCGTTAGACCTCGTTAGAAGAAGTAAGACCTCTTTGACAGCCAGAAATCTTGCTTGTTTGTAGGTGACCAAATACTTAGTTTTCCACTCTAATTTTGATGTAAACTCTTTAAAAATCAAACAATGTGATTTTCTGTTTTTTTTTTTTTTTTACACATTTTTTCTCTCATGGTTGAGGTTTACCCATGTTGACAATTACAGGCCTCTCTAATCTTGAACTTGCACAATTGGTGGTTGACTAAATACTTATTTGCCCCACTGTAACTGGTTCTTTCTGGCTTGAATTAATTTATTAATTTATTAATTAATTTTTATTAATTTTTTAAGTCGACAGAACTCATACCTAATGTGTGTGTGTGCGCTCCCGCGGCCAGGGGACACAATTTTTGACAGGGATAACTATATTGGCAAGTGGATCGGTTGTAGAATTAGCGTTTTTAGTGGGGTAATTTTAAAATCATACATACAAAGTCAATTACATGCAATGACACTTTCTGGCCACCAGGGCCCCCCTAACCCCCCACCCCCGCCCCTTAAACTCCGCTTATGTGACCCATGTATCGATAACTGCTGAATAACCATATTGTGAGATCATCGTTATCGTGAGCATTGTATTGCAAATCATATCGTATCGTGAGTTACCAAGAAGCAACTATCTACAGTATTTGGATTAGCATCAGAAGAGCCCAGATCCTAAAGAGCCAAAAGTTGAGCAACATTAATGACACAACAACTGTAGTAACAGTTGCATAGCTACAATTATATTGAGAAACAGGGAAAAATGACAGTAGTCTAGAAAATAAATGAACATAATAATATTGTTTGTTGTTGCTTGTATTGAAAAACAGGGGAAAATGACAGTAGTCTAGAAAATAAATGAACATAATAATATTGGTTGTTGTTGCTGTTGAGCTAAAGCCGTGCAGAGCGCTGTTGGATATTCGTGTGCAATTTATTTGAGTGTTGTGAAAAGTGTGTTAAACCGAGGCTTAATGGACCTTCTAGTTTTCAAACATGTGTGCCATTGCGCTGTCTATCTTATAATACATGGGTGCTTTTTTTTCCAATACAAAAACTCCAAAACACACTGTAGGTGAAATAGAACACTGCCTTTTTAGTAGCCTAGTAGTTGTTCGTAAACCTTCCAGCATGCGTGTATACTGCCATTGTGTACACCTTGTATGGGGAAAAAGCGCGGGAATGACAAATTTGGACCGAAACGGCTGTTTTTGGATGGGAAAAACAAAATAAGATCCTTAGCACCCCCTTCTTCACAGCAGTGACTGAGTGACTTCCAGCGTCCCTGCCAAATGGCCATGTAGCATTTAGCCATATGTTATGTGCAAAACCCAATTGTAATCTCACAAACTGTAGCTTGTGCGAAAATGGTTTGCTGTTCAGTTGACTGTACTAACAGATCCTTAAATTGTGTGAGATTTCTATATTCCGACCCTCGTGCGGATAAGCATAACGGAAAGTGATTGATAAAGGAATAAATGCTACAAATGACATGAGATTAGCTTAGCATTGCCACATTAAATTATGCTTGGTGCTCCGATAATACGACACATTTCATGTTTGCATTTACATGGTTCCGTCTTGGTTCTGTCACCATTCGAATGATGTCGAAATTCTGCGTGAAAATGATGTATTCATCCCTGTCCCTAGGGGCAGTGCAGTTTTACAAGGCGACAGATATATTTCAATTAAAAATATTATTAAAAACAGTCAATTAAAGCCGGCATTTAGCCATTTTTGCGGTTTTTAATACGTAGTAGCATCGACTGCGCATGCCCAAAGTGACTTGATGTCATCAAGGCGATAGCGTTTCAGGCATATGGTTGCGGAGCAAGTCACGCAATTGAATTGTTCTGCTTTGGAGGCCGGACACAAAAATATGTGTCTTCACCTTCCATTTTTGCCGTCACCGTGTAAAGGCCAGTCCACAACACAATCATTGCGTCTTGGTGTCGCATCACACACAAAACACTATCATTGTGTGACTACAAATCTGAGCCCATAGCATGTAACATGCATTGACTTAATATAGAAATATTAAATAGACCTAAATCCAATCAAACGCTGTGGGTTCAGAATTCCCCTACATACAACAGATTGTGGCGCACCGCCGCCCCAAAATAAGAGCCGCCACGCCTTGCAAATGAGATGTTTTCTTATTTTATTTTATTTTTTAAAATATTTTTAAGGCATTTCAAATTTGCGGCAGCCGAGTGTGCAGCGGCAACCTATTCATTGTGTATTGTAATTTTCGTAACTATGCGTGGCCCCCTTAAGAGACGATCGAACTTGTGAGGTGTGACGCAGGGGAAAGCGAGTAGGAAGAATGAGAGAACATGCGATGTAGCGAGAGATAGCGGTCGCATGTAGTGGCAGACCGCTGTTATTTTGTTATTGTTTTTCTATATTATTGTAACCACAATAAAGTGGGTAAGCCAATACAGACTTCTCTCCTTCTTCCCCATATCCGGGGCATTACAATAGTTTGGATCGGACTTTTCGGCGAAAGTGAGCGGAGGATGGCCGTCCTCGATGGAAAGCCAAGTTTGAATGAATTTGTGCCGAGAGGCGGGGAGCGCCGCTGCGCTAACTTTGACAACGAGGGGCAGGTGTACTTATATCTGTGTTATCAGACTGTTTCGGCAGAGGGATATACACAATTATGGTTGACGAAACTTTGATAAATGCGCTTTTTTTTTTTCGCGAGCTCTGGGACACTCGGAAAATGACTCTAATACGTCTCCTTGCTAAGTTAATGGTACCTCGATGTACGTTTGTGTGGAAATGTAGTTCACGAACAACAACAAAAAACTTCAACCTTCTCACCGAATCTAGTAAAACTCTTTACACGGCTATTAGAATTTCCCCCCTACTCCTTGAAATGGGTCAGTTGAGAGAAGGACTATTATTGTTGTGGTAATGTAGTACTTATTTGGGCCAAATAAAAGGAAAAAGAAGGACCATGACGGGGGCCTGCAACCTGCGGCTCTTGGGCCGTGCGCGGCTCTTTAGCGCGGCTCTGGAGCTTTTTCAAACATTTTTGAAAATGGAAAAAGATGGGGGATATATTTGTTTTAATATGGTTTCTAAGAAGACAAACATGACTAAAATATTCTTTCAATTCATTAATGTTGTAATGCAGTTAAACTTCCAGTGGCATCGTACAACAGAGTAGTCACCGTGTGCATGATTCTCTATAGGATCCACGGCAGGGAAAAGAAACATTTAATCATGGAGGCTAATTATGTAGTTCTAGCCAACTTAGTCATTTTGATAGTAGGCTAATATGGCTAACATACAGCCAGTGTTGCTTTCATTATAAGGCTTATACAAAGCATTTAATTTTTTGCAGCTCCAGACATACTGTATCAGTGTGTTTTTTTGGTCAAATATGGCTCTTTCAACATTTCACTACGAGATGTAAGTGGTACTATTGCAACAAGAAAAAAGTATTATTATGTAGGGTAACGTTGCTGTAATCAGCACGCATTTTACGTCCATGTACCGTAGCAGAGAACTACGACATTAGCCTGGCTAATTAAATATTTCAAATATATCTTTGTTATGGTTCTTCTTAGGGGAAAAAAACATGGGGAAAAAATTGTCGTAGCACGACATGGTGAGGCTGTCTGACTCTGATGCAGCCCACCACCACGGCTTCAAAAAATCCTAGGAGAAACCCTGGGGGTAGTTGCACAGGTCACATTAATGGTGAAAAAGATTTTTGAAATGATTCATCTGGGTCCCATTGTTCAGTATACAGCCAATGGGTTGTGATTTAGTCTTTATGTCCACTTTATGTGTAAAAGAGGAGAACCACACTTTCCTCAATTTTCACTTCATCTCAGTAATTTCAGATGTCCCGTTACTGTTCTTCGTTTAGTGCATCTGAAACAAATTTGATCAAATATCGCTTCCAAGTAGTCTCGCATATTGGACATCAGAAGCAAAATGCAACCCGGTGCAGCAAAAGGACAGAGAATTGAATTTATTTCCACCAGCTAGTCAGGCACAGCGGGAATAATGCACTGTGACAAATAAAAACACACGCTGAGGCAAAAGAAAAAGTGAATAAATTACACAGTCAGCGATATTAGGTTTAGGAAAAAGGAAAAAACAGCAAGAGACCAGCCCGGGGGGATAGAAAGATGGATGGAAGTTGCTCAGGAGGAGTAAGGCTGGAGAAGTGAGAAGAGAGCAGGAATCTTCTGCAGAGACGTCTGACTATTTAAATACTGATGAGGTCTCTACTCGTCTCTGTTAATGACATGCTCGTCAAGGCCAAACAAAGGGATCCGCACGCAGCCTCCTCTGCCATTTCTGTCACAGCGCACACACGCTGGGCAAGGTGTGTGCGTCGAGGTATTGTCACATCCGTGTTGTGTCAGGGCAAAAGCTAACAGCCATGATAAATGTCTCGCTTTTTGTCAGAGTGCAGACACTGCAACCTCACGCTCTCAAACAAAAGTCACAACTTTTCCATTTGGAAAGATTGTCCGACTACCTTTTTTTTGTTATAGGTTTTTTAAATAAACCTTTACAAAGATAGTTGAGGTTTTGCTCTCTACTGTTTACAATGGTTTTAGGTTTACAAATTGTGGGGCAACCATCGTAACTTAATAAGAAAATTACAATAGAATACAGTATGTCATTAATGTCGAGGTGAAACTTCATTTTTTCAAATGGGATGTAGCATAGCAACATGGGTTCCTACCTAAATAGAGATTTTAAAAAATGCAAAATGAACATGAACATTTTTGAAATGTCTTAATTACACGTTACACCTCTTTTATCCATTCCAAATTCCATTTCAATGAAATGAACATGGTGAAGTGGTTCAAAATTACCTTTTGTATAAGATACTATGTCAATTTATCAGCAATAATCTCAAATCTAAATTCCTTTCCTTTTTTTTCCCAGTAAATATCCATTTAACACTAGAAGTCCCAGGGAATTCTTGTACTCCGAATAGTCCCAAGCAATGGCCGATTTGGTCTCTACCCCGGAAAAACCCAGAGGTGGCCAAAATGACCCAAGTGCTTTTGCATTGGAAAGTCGTTGTCCGACAGACAAGAGCCATTCGTATATGGGAATATTAGGAGTATTTGTCATGGGCAAAGGGCGATTCGGCTTTTGCTGGGTTTTCTAGTGTTGAAGAATCCCAATTTACGGGTATCAGGATAAAGATTAAAAAAAAAAAAAAAAAAACAACGCTTTGCTATTTTGGTACCCACTGTAATAATGCAACAGTATGTATTCATGGCTGTACTGTATTTTTCAGACTATAAATTGCAGTTTTTTTTTGTTTTTTTTTAATAGTTTGGCAGAGGGTGCGTCTGATATTCTGGAGCGATTTATGTGTGAAATCATGAACACATTATTATATCATTGTTGCTTGTTGGCATGTTCTGTATGCTATAGTTATCTCATTAACTCTATGTTACATTAACATACCAGGCAGGTTGTCAGTTCGTTGTTTATGCGTCATGTAATGTTAGCATACCGTACACTTATTCAGACTGTTGTTCTCTATTGTATTTTTATTTTAAATTACCTTTCAAGATGACGTCTGTTCTATCAAATAAATTTCCCCCAAAAATGCGACTTATACTCCGGTGCAACTTATATGTTTTTTTTCTTTTCATTGCGCATTTTTTGGCTGGTGTGACTTATACTCAGGTGCGACTTATTGTCAGAGGTGAAAGTGGCTAGAATTTCTAGCCGGAACTCCCCGACGCGAAAGTCCCCACGGAGCCAGAAATGTTATTTATTTGTTTTTTTTTCTTCTTTCTTTTTTTGGGGGGGGGGGGCTGTCAAACCTGTTAAACTACTGAAATGCAAAGAAAACAGTTTACCACAGTTATTTCTATAACACATACAAAAACTGCTTTTCATTAAAAATGTTTTTTTTTCAATGATTTGCAAAATAAAAGTTAATAAAAACAGCAATAACCCCAGCCTCCAGCTCCTCATATTTATTTTTGACTTCATTTTATAAATGACTTATGTTATGCAGAGTAAAATGGAATATATTTTGAAGATCGCGCAAACATTGACTTTTTTAAATCATAAGGAAAAGTAGCCTAACATAAATGAACAAATTTAAGTCCAAAGTGCACATTGACAGCTAAGATGTTCTGAACCTCCCCATCAGAGCAAATAAAATTAAATATGATAAATAAGCCTCCTCAAGTCTTTCGTTGCTCTTAAAGATTTGATCCATTTTATGTTGCATTGCCCTTTTTTGTCGCATCAATTGAACAACCTTTATTTTTTTGCTGTTCCAGAAAACACGCACATTTGAACCAATCAGAGCTAACTATCTCTGCTGATCACATGTCAGTATGACAGCCAATTGAAAGGATAAATGAGTCCAGGTGTTTTGCTTTGCTGCGTGTATTCGCACATTGACGTGACTCATCATCGTCAGACTCAGATGACTGCAGCAGCTGGGGAAACCGCCATGTCATTCGTGGAATAAAATAAATAATAAATATCGGTGGAAACGGATTACACTACACAAGCACTTTATTATGCTTCTTGTTAACACTTCTGTGTGTAAATCTGATGTTGGTAGATTGTTTTCTTTTTGGAGATGAAATGAATGTGTGGCAACTTTTTTTTTACATAGCGTTTTGACATTTGACGACATATTTTCGGAATCAAAGCACCGTGTACTGGAACAGCATTCTGGCCCTGAACCTTATACCGGAACTGCGTTCTGGCCCTGAATCTTATACCGGAACTGCGTTCCTGATCGTTCTGGCCCACTTTCACCCCTGCTTCTAGTCCAAAAGTACGGTAATTAGCCGGAAAATGTAAAAACATTTTCCAATAATAAAGTATTAGCAATATTACTATCAGGATACCTGCACTTTTTTATGTCCAAATATACCAGCCTCTGACTCTTTACTTCTTCCCGCGCAGTACATTGTAGGATATTGAGTCTAGAAGATCCGTGATGTTTCCACAAAAAATGACTTTTCCTCGTTTCTACGAAAGTGATTGAATAAAAGCATTTAATGGCTTGTAGGAGGAAGACAAAAGTTGCTGACAGTCTGTCGGCTTGCAATCTGGATGCTGCTCCATGTGAATATACGTATTTGCAGTAGAACCACGGTGTGGCAATCTATTTAACAAAGAGCCAGAGTTGATGCAAGTTAAAATTTTAACTAGGTGTGAAAGGGGCTGGGATTTCTTGATGGAACTCCCTGACATAAAGGTCACCACGAAGCCAGATTTTTCTCTTTTAGGTCAAACCTCACAAAACCACCGAAATGCAAAGAAAACTGCTTTTGACACAGTAATACCTATAGCATACAATAAAACATAACACGTCTTACGCACGCATTAGGCTACTGCTTGTAACAAGGCATACACGAGAAACTAACTCTTATTCAAAATTGTTTCAATGATGTGCAAAATAACATTGAACAAAAACACCAGTAACCCTAACATCCATCTCCTAATATTACTTCCCCTCACATCTAAATGAAAAACCTCAATTTTAACTCTTTTAAAAAATAAATATGTCCGAATTTAAGGCAATGTAAACATTTACTTTTTTTTTTTAAAATACAGGTATAAATACGTAACATATATTAACAAAAAATAAGTTCAAATGACATACATTATGCACATTGAAATAGAATATACTGTATTTTGAAGATAACGCAAACATTAAGAAAATAAGGAGCCTAACATAAATGAACAAGAATAAATCCAAATTAAAATTGAACATCTCCCTAGCAGAGCAAATAAAAAAATATAAAATAAAATAATCCTCTTTCCTTTCTCTTAAAGATCTGATAAATTAGCCGTTGCATTGTCCTTTTTATCATATTAATTCAAGCTGTTCGTTACCTCTCTGGTTTGTTTCCTTTTTGTTGTTGTTCCAGAAAACACGTGAATTTGACCTAATCACAGCGAACTATCCACAATGCTCACATGTCAGTCTGTCATCCAATTGAATGAAACTGAGTCCATGGTGTTTTGCAGCGTGCATACGCACATTGACACAACTCGTCAGAATCACATACACTGAGCCAGAGGACAGAACTGCATGGAATAAATAAATAATAAACATTGGTGGAAATGGATAACACACCTTACTAGACTTGTTGTTAACAATTGTGTATGTAAATTTCACATTTGTATATTGTTTTTCTTCTTGGAGATGAGATGCGTGTGTGGCAGCCTGGTTTTTCTAACATGGGATTTTGACAGTTGCTGTCATATTCTCGCTATCGAAGCATCGTACCCATATGCGGAGTTTAAGAGGGGGTGGCAGTGGGTCTAGGCCCCCCTGGTGGCCGAAAAGTGTCATTGCATGTAATTGACTTTCCTATATATATAAAAGTTGTAAAGCAATAAAACAAACAACAAAAATGAATGACATGAACAAAAAAAGATCTTTTTATAAGGCGTCAAAATGATTTTTCGAACAGATCATGTGACGAGCATAATAGACGGTCATTTGCTTTGCATATTATTTTGAAATGAAAATGAAAAATTAATTTTTTTTTTTTTTTTTGATTGAAGTAACTTTTTTTTGGATCGAATAATGAAGACACAAATCTACCTCCATATGGCTCCGCCCAGGTGACACAATTTTTGACTGGGGTAACTATATTGGCATGACACCGGCGGGCGTATCATATTCAATAGATGACGATCTTGGTGAAAAGTATAGCTGTCCTAAGCAGACTGATTTAGAATTCCCCTCAAGAATGATGGGAAACAAAAAAACGCTCATTTTCAACTTATTATTATAAATATTCTTATAAGTTAATTTTATTGCTGACACTGTGTTTTGGGGTCATCAACATGTTGTGCCCCCCCCTGCTCCAAAAGTCAAACTCCGCCGATGATCTTACCTCATCTTTTACCGGTATGGCGTTCCAGACCACTTTCACACCTGATTATAACTCATCAAGAGGACACTTTTTTACCAATATGGTTTTGTATAAGTGGAATCAGTTGATTGCAGTCAGATGCTGTTTTTTTTTCAGCAGGAACCTCATTGGTTAAACTGCTTGTGCTACATAGATCGGTTGAAACAAAAAACTGCACCCACAGTGGCCCATGAGGACTAGTTTGGGACCCCTGCAGTAGACTGAGCTGGTGCTCGTACTTATGTGGCGATAATGGACGTGAAGGCAGCAACTGAGTGTAACAAGAAAACCTCCATAGGCCTGGGAACCCTCTAAGGTCAGTTGACACACCTGTGCTTCCAGTGCGCACGCCATCTTACAAGCTTCGCAACTTGGTGATTACATTACCCCCGCACTTGTGATGCCTCTCATTCGAAAGTGTAGAAGTGGAGCTTCCCTCTCCAAGACTTCCTCCAAACGCTTTTTGTGTTGGTATTTTTTTGTATTGTATTTTCACTGTTTTGCACTATTTTGCATAGTTGTTTCTCTGTGTTTGGACTATAGTATGTATGAAGGCCAAAAACGCCTATGACAATAGCTGCTGCTTCTGTTGAATTATAAAATATAAAGCTATTCAGTCTAATTTTTTTCTGATGTTCATCCTAAAAAATGAATAAATATTATCAAGCTTTAAAACAGTTCGTTGAGCATGTTTGGTTGTCAATAGGACATCAAATATTACAAATTTCGACAATTTTTGGAATTTTTTGTCTTTATGGGCCCAAAATGTTGATGTAATTGGTTAGAGTGAAGAAAACAACAGTGTGGACGTGAAGGTTGTGTTGTCCTGAAAAATGGGACTCAACCAGGCCATTGTGAAAGTTTTTTTCTTTGAAATATAAAGGCAACGACAAAGGCATGCAGAATCGGACAAAACGGGCCCAGACCTTAAAGGGATCCTCTGTTTTTAAGACAAGTAATTCTTAAAAGATTCATGTTAGTATGAGTTATAATAATTTGATATTAAAACCCCTCTTAAAGTTTTTGTTTAAATAAAGTTTGTAAAGTTATTTTAAGTGATAGGTCGCCATTCTTGTTACGTCGCAGTGCGTGACGTCACTGGTCCCGTTGCGGAAATCCCAGCGTGTCACTCGTTAGCTTTCCCAACATATCGTCAGTTCTACCCTTCCTATTTGAACCAGATCTGAAAAGTGAAGAGCAGGACCGCACTGTCGGTCGTTCACAAGACGAGCTTCAGGGAAAAATGCGTGCAGCAAGTTCCTGCTAAGACAAAAGTTGGGCAAAACTGGTGATGCGAGAGAGTCCTGTTGGGAAGTCCGGTTGGGAGCGAGAGTGTATCCTGTCCGGTTTTATTAGCAGATATTCAAGGTAAGCATATTGCGTTTTCAAACTTATCCCAATATAATTATGTGGATTGTTAGCATCCAGAGCTGTCGTGTGCTTTACATACAGTACAGGCCAAAGAGCACACCTTGTGTAATCCATGTCTTGTACATTGTAACGCGTGGTAGCTAGGATTTGTGTATAAAAGTACCAAAAAGGGGAGAAGCTTCCACTTATGCACATTTATTCACAAAAAATAATATTTCCACCTTGACCACTCTTCACTCGGGAGCTCAGCAGTACGCAAACACGCGTTCCCTGACGAACTCCCAACATTGTTGTAAGGTCCACGTCTGAGTCACTGTTGTCACTGTAGCGTGCCACAGTGCTTTAATTATTTAGTATGATTTTGGGGAAAACTCCCACGAAGAATAGTCAACAAAAAAGATAGCAACAGTAATCCAAATCTGCGTTTTTTTTTTACTCACTCGAAGATCCAGGAATTAGAGCGATACCATGGCAATGTCGCAGCCGCGATTAGGCTGTCAATTCCACAAAATAGACTGATCCAAAAAGCCGCTGTGGGACCGACGAATCAAAAAAATGGACAGATCCGAAACCAATATTGCAGACGCGGTGGGACCGTCGGATCCAGAAAATAGACGGATCCCTGACTTGACTGAGGATCCAGGAAAAATGTTCGGGCACTAGTTGTAACGCGTGGTGGGTAGGATGCGTGCATACATGGGCCAAAAAGGGGGAGAAGCTTCCACTTAACTTATGCACATTTATTCAGTAAAAATAATAATTCCACCTTGACCACTCACTTCACTCCCCTTGTTTCCATTTGACTGGAAATTGCATCCAAAAGCAGCACATCGTGGCATTTTATTTAGCGAGTTTAGGCAGCAATGAGCAATTGTTGAACACGAAAGATACCAATGACGTCATCACTGCGAGCCCGCAAACCATGGCGCCAACTAACGGTCAAAATATGGACTAAATATTATAAAATATTGCCATTGATTTAACATTTTATGTGTTTCTAACAACATATTTTAGTACAAGAGAACAATTGTGGTTTATTAGAGCCTACATGTATTTAAATTAGAGGATGACTTCAAAAGGGATAAGAATGACGCTTGCGATGGTCAAATCAATAGGAATGACAGTGGTGACTCAGGTTGTTTGGAAAAGAATCAATCAAGACCCCTTGGTTGTTGATGAAGCTCAATGAAATTGTAACATAATTCATTTTAAAAGCTAATTCAAAATCATACTGTGAATAGCATTATTTCATTGCCTAAAAGTACAAGTAATTGATCCTCAGTACGTCTTTCGAATGTTTGCCAAATTTGGCAGTTGTCCATGCCAACTAACAAGCTGATGTCAAAGAACGAGCAGAACACTAATTTTCCCTTTTCTCCTAATTTTGGAAGTCCAAAATGAACGGATAACCAACGGCGCAATTCCTCAGAGAAGAAATATCGTGACAAAATGGTTGATAAGTAATTAGAAAGTTTAGACTGTACCTTTGTTGATTATGCAAAAACCTCAGTTTGGAAATATTGATCAATGTGACTCATTTTGCTGTGCTGGGGCAAAAATTAATGTGATTGGTCTGATACTTTTTAATGCACTATCAACCAATTTAAAGTGTTGAAAATAGTTTGAGAACACAAGATGAACATTTCAGGGTTTAGTCCGCCTTTCCTTAAACGTTAGCTGGAAAGGCTCCGGCACATCTTCGACCAATGAGAGGATAAGCGGTGAGGTAAATAAATGAATAACGTGTTTCAAAATAGTCTCAGTCCCCTGGATCCACGTGGCATTTTGTCAGCGCAAGATTAAAAGTCTTGAAGTTTCTTAGGCAATATGTATCAAGTGAGGGCTTTTGTCTGGTCAGGGACACCAATACGACGTGCATGGCTAGCAGTAGCAGGATGTCCATTTTAATCAACAGCGGCATAGTAAATTAGCAATTAAAAATGATTTTGGTGAAGTGTGGTGTTGATGTTAGGGCACGATGCTAAATGAAAGCACATTAAGTTAATAATATTTACTTGGGCGGTACAGTGGCTGAGTGGTTAGCACATCCGCCTCACAGATCACGGGTTCAATCTCGGACTCATGCCTTTCTGTGTGGAGTTTGCATGTTCTCCCAGTGCCTGTGTGGGATTCCTCCGAGAACTCCGGTTTCCTCCCACATCTCTAAAACATGCATGGCTGATTGAACACTTTAAATTGTCCATAGTTATGAGTGTGTGCTTGGTTGTATGTCTCATTGTGTCCTGCAACTGGCTGGCAACCAGTTCAGGGTGTACCCTGCCGTCTGCCCGTAGTTAGCTGGGATAGGCTCCAGCACCTGCGCAACCCTCGTGATGAAAAGCCGCATGGATTATTTACTTGAATGGTTGGTAACTCCAGCTGCATGATGCTATTCAGAATTCATGAAACGTGCAGTAATTTTGCAAGTATGAGGATTCATTCCAACAGCAAAACTATGATTTGATTCACTATAAAAATAGAATAGAACCGAAAGCCTTTATTGTCATTGCACAGAGTACAACAAGATTTAAAGCTATGCCATAACGTGCACCGCATAAAACAAAGCAAAAGTACAATAAAGGCAATATAAAAAACACAGGTTACAGTGTAGACCGACTGGGAATAAAGTGAATAAGTAGCAAGTGGTGAGGTAGTGGTAATATAACAGTGCCGACATGACAATTTACAGTACTCAGATTAGGAGGCTGATATATAAATATTGATGTAACAGTGAAACACCTAAACTTTTTCCCCCCCATCAAAGAAAACCAAGTCGCTGGTATGGGAATACTTCGTCTACATAAAAGTTAAAGACGGCCGCAGCTCAGAGGAGAAGGGCCAACCGACATGCCAGAGGTGGCAATACCTCCAATATGATTTCACATTTATGTGAACACCACCCATCGCTTTATACAAAATTAAAGGTTAGTAAACGCTGTCATTAACGTTACCAGCTACGAGAGTTAATTGCAGCATGTTTAGTGTGTCTAGCAGTGATAAAACATACTATAACGTAAGCTTGTTAACGAACAGATAACTTGGCTAATTAGCATGCCAAGACGGCTAACTAGTTTCCTCTCTAACATTAGCCTACTTTTGTTTAAGTCTTCCGCCATTGTAAACATCTGTTGAAAATAACATTTTTATCATTCAGCCGGTGGTGTTTTTTTTCTCTCTGATGACTGTCTGTGTTGAAAAAGAGAGTGTGTATGTGTAATGTAAACATGATACGAGTCATACACACATGCTTTTTATGGAAAACAATTCAAATATTTTTGTTTGTTTTTTTATGATAGTAATGTTGAGTGGTGGCTGTGGGTTTAGGCTCACCTAAACTGCATTTATTTTCATTTTATTTAGGAATACTTCAGGTCTGTTTTCTTTTTTAATTTAAAAAAAAAAAAAAATTATGCTTATGTTCCAATTTGCTAATATGTTGTTTTGAAAAATAAAAATCCTGTTTAATGGAAAAAAGGTTTTTGTTTTGTTTTTTTAACCCAAACATCTCAAAATAACTAATTTTAGAGCTGTAATTGTAATACAGTGATACCGTGACACCATAATTTTTTTTTTTTTATCATACTGTCAGAATCTCATATCGACACATGCCTAGGGACGAGTACAAATAACGTTGCACTCCGATTATTAACTATAATGGTGACTAGTGTGAGCATCTGCTCACTATTCTGCTAAGAACAACAACAAAAAAACAGATGTTGATATAAAAAGATCATGAAAAGTTGGCAGGCTGTAAACATAGCCCTAAACTGCTCACATCAAAAAACACAACTCGCCTTAATAAGACGAACGTGGAGTCATAAGACCATAAAATGCATGCACATACACATGATGTATTTGTTTTTCCTGAAGTGGGTGACCATGTTGTCGGCTGTATTATTGCAGCCGGTATCAAAACTTTTGCTCTAAATTAGTTTTAAAAGGCATCATAAAAGGATCTTGCCATCTTTCATCACCTCTCGCCGTCTTCCCTCATCGTGACTTTGCCTCTAAAGCAGAGGAGAGGAGAGCGTGCGTGGATGCTCGCTTTGATTCAGTGCTATCTAACCTTGCTTTATGAAAGCATTAAATTGATGGTTCCAGACCAGCCCAGAGAAAATGCACATAAAACTGAGACTAACTGAGAGATAATAGTCCTCGTAAACTGGTCTAAGAGCTCTATAACTCACGTCGTCCTCAACTTGTTCCGTCTCGACAGAACGGTCCATCTAGACGACTTCAACGCAAACTTCAGAGCAAAGAAAGAACCACGGCTGAAGTACACTGAGCTACTATTGAGCAAAAATTATATTGGTGGTAAACTAGTTCCAAGACAATGCTTATCATCTTAATTAAGGCTAGTAAATAAATGGCTGAGATTGACAATGATTGACGATAAATGATCAACAGTCAAAATGGATCGCTGTCAATGAGTTCATGTGAGTGCGTGTACGGGATATTCCAGAAATGGATGACATAAAACATCCGATCCTTCAAATTTTAGATAATTGACATATAAAATACTAAAACATGCAGTTTCTGAGAACAAATCTAAAAAAAACAATTGTTTTAAAAGTACCAAATAAACATTTTTTTCTCTTGTCCCACACCCCCAGGACCAGAGGGAATCACAAATAAAATGGTTAAAATTAAAAGTAAGTGCAATTCTTGGGTCTTATTCGTCACATTTTCACGGTGTCTTCTGTAACTATAATAATAAACACAAAACTTCAATTCAGTTGAATATTTCTTTTATCCCAGATAAAAGTTATAGGTTGTTTTAATTACCTGACACATTTCGGCGAACACTTCCGCCTTCATCAGAGAGTCACTGGTGTTGGTGTGACGCATCTTTATCAGCTGATGGATGAAGGCGTAACTCACCTGTCTGATGACAGGGAGGAGCTTTATTATAAGAAAAACAGAACATAAAAAGAAGTGTCAGAAGGAGACAACAAGTGCAATAAAAGAACAAGCACAACAGGAACATCACAAGTCAGCCATCACTGATCACTGCAAAAGAGAAAACCACATTATGGACTGGAAAAAGGCCAGTCATCCGCACCGAAGAAAACAAACATCAGCGCTGGAGTAGGGAGGCCATTGAGATCCACGAGCGGGGCCCGAGGTCCATCAACAGGGACGAAGGGGCTTACACGCTCTCTACTATACCTGGACCAGCATCCTGCAAGAGTGAATGGTCAGCAGAAGGCGTGACTCATGAGTCACACCTTCACCCATCAGCTGATAAAGACGCGTCACACCAACATCAGTGACTCTGATGAAGGCCGAAGTGTTCGCCGAAACATGTCAGGTAATCAAAACAACCTATAACTATTGTCTGGGTAGGGATGGGAATTGATAGGATTTTTACGATTTCGATTCCATTATCAATATTGCTTAACGATTCGATTCTTTATCGATTCTCTTATCGATTCTAATTTGGGGAAAAAGAAGAACAAACGTTTTGATTGGCATCGAGTTTGTTTAATCAGAAGTCACAACCTTACAAACTCACAACGAGATCAAAAGTGGCCCAAAGCCTCATTGTTAACTGTGGCAATAAGTGGCAAATACACAGGAATGTGTAACATTTTACTGAAACATTTATCTAATAGAAATAAAAAATATTGGTATATATTGTCAGATAGGTTGTTGTTCTGCCTTTGGCAATATGTGTTAAAGCAGGGGTCCCCAAACTTTTTCCTATGAGGGCCACATAACTTTTCCCTTCTCTGATGAGGGGCCGGGGTCAGTTTGTAACAGAAAAAGTGTGACGATTGCAGAAGTGCATAAATGTAAAAAATTATTGTTTTTCAGAAAGCCACAATCAAATAACCCTTTCTGGATTCTTCACGGAATGAAAGTAAATAAAATAAAAATAATAATATAATATAATAATAATAATAATAATTAATAATAAAAACACTATTAATTAAATAGATAATGACCAAATAACCCTCTCTGAATTCTTCAAGGAAAAGGCCAGGAAATAAATAACACGATTGAGAAAAAAAAAAATTCAAAATGGCCAGACCAAATGTGGAGGCGGGCCGTATTTGGGTGCGGGCCGCAGTTTGGGGACTTCTGGGTTAACGTGTATTACTTACCATTACATTGAAATGCTTGCTTTTTAGTTTTAGTGGCGCTTACACGCTCAAGTGGGGGCACCCTTGCGCTTCCTCACGCGAAGAAGAACGCGCCCTCGTGAAGAAGAGCGCGCTTACACCCGAAGAAGAAATGCTGCATCCAAGCAAGTGAGCGAGTTAGTGAGAGAGGGAAACACTTCTACGAGCCTACGTTCTTTGTTCATGTTAATATCTACAGAGGCAACGCCTGTATGTATCATCTTTTGTGTTGTTGTTGTTGTGTTTCCACTCGCGATCGGACACTTAAATCCAGTTGTGTAGTGGTTTGAACGATGTGCTAATGCTAGCGAACAAATGCTAACCATTTATTACTGTTATTAGCAGCTAATCATCGCTGATTTACGTTGATGCAAACCTGTTTGTTATTGGGGACGAAATTGATTTTTTTCATTTCTATTCTTAGTTTCACTCTTCAAGTGATGGTTGAATAAAGTCAGCAAATTATACGAACGTCTTCTGCATCGTCATTTGGGAGTTTAGCTAGCTGTATAGCCAGGAATGAGCCTTAGCCTCTCTGTGAGGACAGCACAGTCGTATTCCCTCCCGATGCAGTTATCTCCACCTTGCAATGACTGCAAGTTGCTTTGTTGTAATTTTTCCTCGTGAAGTGAAGACACACTTTCGAGCGTTTGAACCTACCTGCTGTCATTGTTATGTTTATGGCTGCAATGCTCGTGCTTACCCGTCGTAACCTTTCATTTTCACACTCTTTCCTGGTGAAGTGTAGTCAAACTTTGGAGCGAGTGGTTCTTGGCGCCATGCCAGTTTGATGCATCTGGACAACAAGACACGTCACGACGCAATACGCGTCTTTAGGAATCGTTAAAGGGATCATTAAGGCTTTTTCATTGTGATGTCGAGGCCTCGAAACACTCGGAACCGGTTCCGAACTGGAATCGGATTTCGTTTCCCATCCCTATGTCTGGGATAAAAGAAAAAATCACCAAATCAATAAGTGTAGACAAAATGAACTTGATACAACTATAATACTTCAAATATGAATGATTATTCAAGGACTGTGTGTCTATTACAGTAACCCTAACCCTTTTAATCATGGTAGAAAAAGAACGCAAGGAGTCACCTGATGCACTGGACTTCATGTAAAACTTTTCCAAAAGAATGGTTAAAGCAAATGTATGTCCTTTGCTTCTATTTTTCATATCTATAAAATAGTCAGTTTTGATTGAATGTCTAACTCTATCTCAGTGGTGTCAAACTAATTTTGGTTCACAGGCCATATTTATTAAAATTTGATCTCATGTGGGCCAGACTAGTTTATTTTGGGCTAATGAGTTCTCTCATTGGCTACCATTGACGGCGCTCGACATCCCATCCGTTTTGACTGAGAGGGTCACCCCTCCCAGTCAAAATGGATGGTATGTCGACCGCTGTCAAAGGTACTGGAAGATAAGTATGCACAGCCAGTCCTTCCAGTACAAGTGAATTGGACGTTTCTCATTGTCATTGGTAGGCAATGAGTTAATTTTGCCTCACTTCCATGTGATTTTAAGATACTGGTCATTTCCCGTAAATTTTGGATCATTTCCCGTTGCTGTTTAGGGCATTTCCGAGCTAAATCCTGTTGATTTGGGCTGACAGGTGACTTCCTCTTTATTTGGTGTCATTTCCTGCTGATTTTGGGTCACTTCCTTATGAACTCATTGGCTGCCATTGACGGTGCTAAATGTCCAGTCAATTTTGACTGGGAGGGGCGAATGATTGAATACAATTGCGGACATGAAAGTGAGCCAGTGCAGTAGTGTGCGCACTCAATTACGCAAATCTAAGGTTTTACAGCGCCAATGTCAAAATAAAACCATGGGATTTTGGATGTAATGAATGAATTAGCTACAATGTGCCTGTCAGGCAGAACAACACCCTCTGGCCAGATTGGACGTCATACCGGGCCGCTTCCAGCCCGTGGGCCGCGCATTGGACGCCGACGCACGACATCATGTGACCCAATTTAGACAATTTTTGTGTTGTTGTGTTTTTTTACCTAGTAAGCGTGTCCTCTTGACCAGCAGTAACAGATAATAATTGGATGTATTTCAAATCCTGCAACCCTTTATCTTTTATTATGCCAAATATTGTAATTAATCATGTAAGAAAAATTTTACTTTTAACCTGTAAACTGAGAAAATCCAGCCTTTGATTGTTTATTACGATTAATGATTACTCTGTAGCACAAAACCCGGGAAGTGAGTGTGAAGGCTCTTCATTTTAATTTATTTCATTCCAACTATCCACCTCAATTCTGCAATGACACAAATGTGAATTATGTAAAAAAAAAAAAATTACTTTTTTTTTTTCAAAATTACTCTTAAAAACACAAAACATGACATTTTTATTTCTGTACAGTATATTTTACAATAATGTGGAAAGATTTTTATAGTCATTAAAAATAGGCAAATATAGCGGTGCTTAAGCAAAAATATACTCTATAGATGCAACTTTGCAGTTGATTAATTAGGAAAAACTACTAGGTGTAGAAGTAATAGCATCAGCTGTCACCTGGATGAGTGATGAGTCGCACAGGACTAGCTTTGTCTGTGTGTGTGTGTATATACACACAAATGTGTGTTAATGGAAAGAAGATAAAGACATCTTCCCTGGAGCACTTTCAAGGTCGCCTCGCACACAGAAAGTGGCTCAGTTTTCAGTCTGACTTCTACCAACATTTACTGGCTGATTTATTTACTGTAAAACAACCACTAAAGCTATGAATGGCTTTTTCATGAAATGATTGCATTTAAAACAGTCACAGATATGCCTCTTGGATGTATTTTAATGTTTTTGACTGTTACACAAGTAGACGTGTAAATAAAAAAAATTCAATGATGTTACGATACGATATGATTCTTTGGTGATATTGCAGAATCTGGCACAATTGCATTCGATTCAAGGGCTTTCGACTGATATCATGTACACATTTACCTTATTTTCTGGACTATACGTCACAGTTTTTTTCATAGTTTGGCTGGGGGTGTGACTTATACTCAGGAGCGACTTATGCGTGAAATTATTAACACATTATGATATCATTTCACATGTTATTTTGGTGTTTTGGAGTGACACTGATGGTTTGGTAAACTTAACATTTTCTTTATGATATAGTTCAGATAACTATATCATAACTCTTAACAGCTTTGGCCACGTTCGCGTTCTGCCTTTGGCAATGTGTGTTCAATTGTATTATTGACTTTTTTATACTGAAATGCATGCTTTTAGCTTGTGGCGCTTTCACGCACTCGCACTTGTTTACGCGAAGAAGCGCGCTTACACGCCAGAAGAAGACGGACAGCTACGCAGCATCTCTGAGTGAGTGGGCGAGAGAGACAGAAAGAGAGACACGGCTGCGAACCTACGTTAATTGTTTATGCTTGTAAAATATCTCTACAGAGGCAATGCCTGTGTGTATCATCTTTTCTGTTGTTGTTGTGTGTTTTCCACCCGCGATCGGACACTTAGAGCCAGTTGTGTGGTTGTTTGAACGATGTGCTAATGCTAGCGAAAGCATGCTAACCGTTCGTGTCATTGGTGTAATAGCACCTAATTATCATTTATTTACGTTGATGCGAACTTGTTTGGTATCGAAATTGATTCAGCAAATTATACGGACGTCCAGCATCGTTATTTGGGAGTTTACCTCGTTGTATAGTCAGGACCGAGCCGTAGCGTCCTGGTAAGGACAGTATATTCGCATTTCGTTGTTCATGCATCATCATACTGTACACTTATTCAGCATCTTGTTCTCTATTGTTTCTTATATGAAATTGCCTTTCAAGATGACATATCAGTTCTATGTGTTGGATTTTATCTAGTAAATTTGCCCCAGAAATGCGACTTATACTCCGGTGCGACTTATATGTGTTATTTTTCCTCTTCGTTGGGCATTTTATTGCTGGTGCGACTTGTAGTCCGAAAAATACGGTAATAGTTTTGTCACATTTCAAACATTTGAATGAAAAGTATTCTTATTGATAAAGCGGCATGTCATGTTTTGAGTTTTGATTTAGATTTGATTGCGCTGAACCAATCGATTTATCAATGTTTCGTAACAACCTTCGCCTAGCATAGCCCTAACCTTTAAAAAAAAAAAAAAAAAAGGAAAGAAAAAAAAAAAGAACACTAACTGGAAGAAATACACTATTATAATAATATAATAATATTGACTTCCCTAATCTATAAAACGGGTAATTGTTCAACACCATTAATTAATCAGAAGGTTATTGTTATCATGTTTTTTTTGTTTGTTTTGTTTTTTTTAGCGATCAAGGCAAGCTATGCTTGTAAGATATCGCATTTGCCGATGCTTGGCCTGATCCGGGTAGGCCGCATAAGATGCGGAAGTCGTATGGTACGACTTGCACGTTTGCACGGGGTGATAATGGATGGCCGCTGTGTGCCCGCTGACGTGTTATTCTTTTATAAAACATTGCCTCGGCATAGCACTGTGCAGGGGAGAACGTGTCATGCGTGTGATGAATGCGCAGAGGCTAACGTCTTCACTCCTGACCACTAACGGAGGCGCACACACTCCCACGGACACGCGCACTCGAATCATTTTGAATACGAGCTCATTTGAGTTCATAAAGCCGACAGCAACAAAGACGCACACAATCAAAATGGTGACCTCTCAACATAAATTCCTTTTGAGCTTCGTAACAACAGAGTCCTTTCAATGCTTTTGCCTGTACGGGCTTCATCTTTTTTTTTTTTTTTTTTTTTTTTTTTTTTTGATCACAGCACCACCATTAAAAAGCTCCCTTCTCTCATTTATCACCCAACTTGACTAACAAGCTGGCAACCTTCAAAGTAGACCAACATCAAACGCTACCGCTGGTGCTATTAAAACACCGGTTGGCCGGACAATGTGGAGTATGAAGCGCTGACCTTCTGCTTTTATTTTCAGTGGAAAATGTGAATCTATCACAAAGCGGAGAATGGTTAAACATGAGTGTATTGCCTCGGAGGAAGAGGAGCAAAAAAATGAGAGAGGGACAGAGGAGGAGATAGGAGGAGAAGGAGACATGATAAGGAGGAAAGCGAGACAGAGGGGATGAGGGGGGAGATGAGACAAGGAGACAGAGACAGAGTGGGTGACGGTGCAGGCACTGCAGGTTCTGAGAGGCGGGTGGGAATGGCTTCGGGGAGGACACGCAGCCAGTCTATTATCAGGGGTCTATAGAGAAGCATTTAGGGACAAATAGGACACCACCCCCCTGTCACCCCAAAGCATTCAGCCTCTGTCAGTCCGGCCCATTCAGCCAAATCCCATTGGGAACTGGTCGGGGGAAGAGGGGGGCTGGCGGCGAGCGGTGCTGAAGATGGAGCACCCCAGTACCACCCCTCCGTGAGATGCGGTATCTTAGCAACGGCACTCGGGGTGTGACCCGTCGTCATATGGCTCCATTCAGTTTCAAAGCGGAGCCTCTTGAAAGACAAACACGATGACCGGCCCACCGCACGCACGCATGCAGGGGCCCCCGCAGAGCCAAAACGGGCTCTCGTGTACAACAATTAGCACAGATCATGCACCCCCAACCCCAGAGCCAAAACCTGGCTTTACCAGCAGCTGCCCCACTGGGAGTGGGCTTAATTACTATCAACAGACAGAAGTGAGTTCATCTTTACATAAGACGAGGCACTTCTCACACACACATGCGCAATCAATAGAAAAACTCTCCATTGAAGCAAGCCGTCAATCAGGGGCTAATTTGATGGATGCAACATGTTGATAAGGTTTGCGCTCATGATTTTCATACCGAATTAGTATTTAATGACTTGCGATGCAGATTAATTGCAACATAATGATATTTGATTGTTGTTGTGTAATTGTTCTGGCAAATTTGACTTTTTGCTTGGGATGGCTGCATGCACAAGAATAAGGACGGAATAGAGCATATTGAATGGTTTAGTTCCCAAGTGTCAAATTTACCGCCTGCGGGCCAAAGCGGCCTGCCACGGGGTCCTATAGACACGTTTCCAGAGCGAAACATGAGTGGCGCCATCTTTGACAATTTCTGCTCCGTATTTCCGGCTTAGATAGATCAATATGAAATGCGGTTGAAGTAAGCAGTGTGTCAAAATCAAACCACAGGAACCCACGGAATCTCCAAAAATGGATTAAGCACGACGTAAATGAGACTACGGGATTTTCTGTGCTGTGTGTGAACTCCTGGAAGTGCCTATATACTGTATATGCTTGGAAGTGGAATGTTTTGATTAGCGTCCAGCTTCAAAGTGCCAATGTGGAGTAAGTAAGGACAAGTTGTTTTATTCTCAAGATTTTTGCTTTAGTATTTTTTGAGCACCGGACACATGAAAATGCATGGTTTGGAAGAACATACCTTCCATAACACCAGCGGCAACTTGGCTACATAGCCACCCGGTATTTGTGGTGGCACAGGCTTGTTTCCACATCTGCCTTCATGAACATCTTGTCCTCCCCTGTCATGATGATGGCAGATGGATGCGGTATTTCCAAATTGTCTTTTTTGAAGGATTCTGATGAGTGATGCCACTCCAGCTCCACTGCTGTTTTGGATGGAGAAAGTGTAAAAAGGAAGTCGCGAGCAGAAATGCGAAAGTAAATGTCTATACAGCCTGCAAAGTTTTCTGCTTGACAAGCACATTGTAGCTCGTTCATACTGTACATACAAAATCAAATGCTTTTATTTTGACATTGGCGCTGTAAAACCGGAGATTTGTGATTTGTGTGATCCAGAGCGCACACAACTGCACTTGGCTCACTTTCGTGTCCACAGTTACATTCGATCATTCACCCCCTCCCAGTCAGAAGGGATTAGATGACTTGCCCTGTAAATGGCAGCCAATGAGTACAACAACCCAAAAATTTCCCAAAACCAAGAGGAAGTCACACCAAACTCAACAGGAAGTAACCCGAAAATTCCCCAAAATTAACAAGAAGCAGCCCGGTAATGCCCAAAAAATCAACAGGAAATGATTCAAAATTTACAGGAAGTCAACCGTAAGTATATTAAAATGACTTGGAAGATGAACTGAACTATACTGAACTAAGAACTAATCTAAAGACTCTAATTGCCAGAAATGTGGCCTGCAAACCAAACTGAGTTTGACACCCATGGTTTAGTTTACGGATTCATACTGTCAGTCAGTGCTTTGTAATGGGCACTCTCACATCAAGCACTCACCCCCTTCTCAAATACACACTGTCAGGGGGAGGGGGTAATCCCTCCTTTCACATCTTTATCAGCTTTGTTCTGGTTAATAGATTTATATACTCCAGCTATTATTTACTCAAGGATTATGACTGTTGCCTGAGGCCACTTGCAACTGTTTACTATGACCTTGGGCCACACGCATACACGCCGTCTTATACGGTTGGCCACGGAACTACTGGGGATATATCAAACAGCCGAGCTATAATTGTATTTAAGTCACGCTGCTCTTTTTTCAACCCCGCAATCCATTTTGAACCCACACTATCAAATGGTCTTCCGTGCCGTCATGAGATCTTATTACATCACATATTAATCATAATAAAGCATAGTCATCCCCGAATTACAAACAATTCAATTTAGGCTTCATTTCAAATTTGTACCGAGCGCTTTTCTGATTCCTTGCCACTTCTTTTAGGTCTCCTCTGGTCACGGCAGCTGCAAATTGCTGCACTGCCCCACTGTGGGCAGCACGGTACTTGCAGGGTGGCCGAGCAAGACTTTAGAAAAGAAAAAAGAAAAAACTCGGGAGAGAATTGTCCAACTCCTGTTGAATTGATCTACAATTTGAGCACTATAAAAACAGATGGCAGTGAGTTGTCGCAAATGTTGCTGAGCGTAAACACAAGGAAGACGCACACCCCTCTCTGTGTATACACACGGATGGACCTATAGGGCAATTTGGTAAATGTCATCAGGTCTGCAGAAAGAGGGAAATAGGCTTGCCTCCCGTCTTGGTATCGGGAGCACAGGTGAGATTGATGAGCAGCGTCTGTTTATGATATCGGTTATTCAAGATGAAAGATGAGGGTTTGCACAGGGGTTCCTCCCATTCACTGTCATTGATTCACACACATACACAAAGACGAGTGGATAGCCACACACAGTCAGTGTCCTTGCTTTGTCAATAGTCAAGGTTATTTCATATGCAGTTAAATACGGATGCAACAAATGAAAGCACACGCACAGACTTTTGGTCCTGACAGACTTAAAGATAGACTCCTTTAAAGGGAACTCTAGCCTCTATATGCTTCATTTTAATGTTAGTTATTGTATACAACCTTTGAAAATAACTCACATTTTAAAATATTATTAAAAACTTTATTTCTACGTAAGTCACCGTTGTCGTTTACATTGCAATGTGGTGACGCAAAAGGGAGCGGCGGGCTGTCGCGATAAGCTCTCAACCATTCATCCTTTACAGTTTTAGTCATTGCAAAGCAGGGGGGAAAATTAAGACTGACCAAGACAAGTAAAAATCAAATTGAAAATTTTGACAACATGCAGGAGGAATCTTTAGTTTGTCACGCTTGATGGTCTATGGTAAATGTTCACCGATGCCAATGTAGATGTAAATGCCCCAAAAGGTTCGTGTTGATCAGCCCTGTAGCTTAGCAGCACCAATCAACCAGTCCCACAGAGCTTTGTACATTTTGGCTCAAAACTAAATTGATTACTGACAGTTTTGGAAGCAAATACATTTGAGAACCTCCACTCAATTCTAAAGAAATACGCTCCTCAATGTGGATTTAGAATTTAATGGTGACATGGAAGTAATACAACAGTACCACAGCTTAGCAATTAACGTAGTTTACACCAACTTTACACAGTGAAGCAAGGCTATCAATTCAAAAACACATCATATGACTAATAAAGATAACACAAGCACGTAACATGGCTGGCATAAGACAAAGACATCGATGAACTAACAGAAAGCTAAAATATCATTTCTTCCTAGTAACAATCTTATTTTAATGAGTCAACAGTGTCCTCTGGTGAACGGTGGAATACTCCGCTGTTGTAATGTGACAACTAAATAATTGTCCTCACACCCTGAAAGAATTATAGCTAGGGTGACCATATTTTGACTTCCAAACAAGAGGACAATCGGCCCAGCCTCCAGATACTTAGATTTTACTTGAAGTTCACTCAATGCCTTATCACTTCAATATATTTAAAGTGTGCTTCCTCCGTCTGAATAGAAAAAAAAAAATTATAGAAAGAAAAAACATATATTTGCTGTATAACCAAAGACACAAATTAAAATTCGCAGAGGTTACCTAAGATGCTTTGTTACTCCTAAAATGATCATGCAAAAAAACAAAAAACACTGGAATAAAATAGTGATCTTTAAAAAATGCCTTTTCTGTATTGGCGAATCCTTGAATACTTGAACAAAATAATAGCTGTCTTTTCAATTCTTACTGTACAAATACTGTATATAATCTGAAAATTTGTTTTAAATAATTACCTGTTACCTGTTATTATAAAATACCTGTTCTGTAGAAAATCCAGCTTTAACAAAAAGCTCATTTCTCTTTCCAGTGAAATAATGTAAATTAAACCGTAGCCTCAAGACTATCACTACAATTGTCGTTAACAAATTGTTATTCCCACTCAATTACTATTGTCATTCAGTGTTTTAGATTGCGCGCAAACAATAACCGAAATAAATTGACAAACAATAGTGTACTGCAAGAAACACGTCACTTTTGCTCATTAATATTCATGAAGTTAGCAATTGTTGTGAGGCGGCTCAACCTCCCGTTTGTCCCTAATAGTAAATGCATGGAAACTGTATGAACGAGATGTTTACTGAGCTAAACCTACCAATTCTGTCCGAAAATGATGTCCCTGGTGCCTAATTCACTGGTAAAGCTGTAGAAGAACATACAAATGTTCAGTTAAAGTGATGGCTTGAGTGTCGAGGGCAGAAAAAGATGGGAAAAAGAGCCGACCGGATCCAGAGGTAGCTTTTTTTATCAACACCTTTTTCTTGTGTGCATTACCTTACACCACTGACAATGACATTTTCCTGTTTCAACAATCTATCCTTTACCACCATATGCCCTGATTTTCTTATATATTATATCCTCTGGTTGTCTTACGTCTCTGACTGTTCTTAGGGGTAATTTAATATTGCTATTTTTGTGTAGCGATCGCAAATGCTACTCAGTGACAGCCAACGAACACTTTTAACATTTTTCATTAATAACAAATCTTAATTCTATAATTTATTTACATTTCCCCCTAACCTTTAATTGTTTTTTACAACAGTAAAGGTAACAACAGTGGCAGTCAGATAACATTTAATTTTTTTTCAGGTCATTCATTGTCAGACAGATGCATTACGCCAAAACGCCACGTTAAAAAAAAATAAAAGTAAAAATATCAAAATGGCTTACATTTTCGTCCTCTGTAGGACCATGGCCCCAAACAATATGTTTACTGCATATGAAATGTGAATGGCTTCACCTTGCTGGCGTTAAACTGGTCTTTTGGACGTCTGTGCAAGTTGATCCATTCTTCACATTTTTTCCTCCGAGTTTTTGGTTTGGGGAAATGTATGGAGTAGGGCTGTCAAACGATTAAAATTTTTAATCGAGTTAATTACAGCTTAAAAATTAATTAATCGTAATTAATCGGAATTAATCGCAATTCAAACCATCTATAAAATATGCCATATTTTTCTGTAAATTATATATATACAGTATATTCTGTAAAATAAATTGTTGGAATGGAAAGATAAGACACAAGATGGATATATACATTCAACATACGGTACATAAGGACTGTAGTGGGCATTTCACTCTACTGTCATTTAAATATGTCTATGCTGTCCTCACTCCGAAGCGTCTACTTTTTCCAAAGCTAGACAGCTAGTGAACGACGCCTTAATAATCAGACTTCTTCCTTTTTCATCTGATTTATTAATAAAATGGCCTCAAACCACTGTCCTCTTTAGACCGTAGTGAAACAACAACAAAAAAGTACACAGCATTGCATTAGCAACAACGTTAGCTTAGCACGCTATACAGGTTCACTAAACATAAACAAAAAGCGTCTCATACAAAAAATAGAACATTTCGCTTACTAACATAATATGTACATTCTTTACAACAACCATACTTACAGACAAATCTTGTCCAAGGATCATATAAGCACTACATTATCAGCCCGAGACGTCGTGCAGCCATAATGAAGAAAAGAAGAAAATAATAACCATGTCGCAAAGCGACCACAAGAGTTCGCTGTTGGACAGCGCAAAAAGCCTTGCTGTAAAACTTACCAAAAGGCAGAATACTTTCTGAGCGGGACATGTGCGTTAATTGCGTCAAATATTTTAACGTGATTAATTAAAAAAATTAATTACAGCGCGTTAACGCGATAATTTTGACAGCCCTAGTATGAAGAAAACATCCTTCATATGTCGTAATGTCTAGAGTCGTTTCTACAAGTTCCATAACAGCAGTGTTCAGTCGGCATGTTCTTTTTTGAAAGATTACCGCAGAAAACAAGCAGAAATAACATGGATTGTATGCGAGGGTGTGTGTATGTTGACCCACTTCTGCGTTACGATAGCGTCACGGTCTAAAAATAGCATTCATGTGGTACGCCAGTCATCTAGCATGTTTCCAAATGCAGCAGTTCAAAACTACATATCCCATAATGCCTAGCCAGTGCGACTTACCTCACTGACAGATAGCAACGGTAGCCGAGGCAAAAATTAAACGTTGCTATAAAAGTTTACAATCATTGAAAGTGGAACGATGCGACACCAAACAGGATTTCACAGATTATACCATTACAAAGCTCCGACAAAAGTCAACAGTTGCCGAAAGTTTAGCAAGTGTACATACCAATTGCCTATGAGCTCAAGAAGGTTTGTTTGTAAATAAGAATTGACAGTTGATGCCCTAATAAAGCCAGTCTGTGACTGTGTACGCAGAGCAAATTTGTATCCAAAGTAGAATAAGGGTATTTTCGACTTAATTACTTTTATGTACATGAGCATTTGATTATATACATATTGAAAACATGTCTTAACAAATAGGCAGGCTCTTTGAGAACACATCAAAGGCAGCACAGTGCCGCAGTATTTTGTGCAAATCGTCAGTGAAAAAAAACGGACATTTCCATGAATTTATAAAACCCAGCCGGACGCACCGGTCAGGATGTAAAACGTGGACATGTCCGGGCAAAAGAGGACATTTGCTCACCCTGATTATACTGTATTCTCTTTAAATGTTTGAGATAAATACGGCGGCACCATTTACCATTTGTTTAGTCGCACCATAGTGCGACTAAACAACAATGGCTGCTTACGTCAAATTAAAGTTTCTATAAATTACATGAAGCTGCAAATTATTGTCAAAGGTTGTATATAATAGATGAGTTACTAAAATTAAAAGAACCAACATGTCATCTCACTCGGAGTTAAGAAGCTTGCTAAACAAGCAAGGCGTTACTAAGTAAAAATCCATCAGTGGTGCCAAAAAGTTGCCTTTGTGGGAAATAAAAGAACATTTCTAAGAGTTGTCGGTAGCAAAACACGGCATTGGAGGCAGTGGCAATTCTTCTCTTATGAATTAAAACCTATTTCGCATTAACGGCCCGCTGAGAGACAAGTGGCGTGCTAAGTGAATGCGTTGCCCGCGTTTGTGTCAAAAGCCTGTTTTTCTTTGTCGGCCAATTACAGCGACTGTGCCACAAAAGCGGCTAATTTTGTCAAGCTCCTGTAAATGGAATGATGGATGCTGCCTTCTGCTAAGGGGCGGGGGATAGCGAGGGTGAACGCACGCTTTGCGGTTACCCCGGTGAGGCCTCCTTCATTAAAGCTTCTTCCAGTTCAACAGACAAGAGAGAGATGTGAACAAACATTCCTTATTCAGGATGAATTAAAACCCGACATCACTCGACTTTGCACAAGAGAGCATTCATTACTGAGCACTAATGTAATGGCTTAAAGCAGAGGAGCAACAGCCTATCAAGTGCTGCGATTTAGCGTTTCCTTTTTTTTGCACTTGTACTGTTTCCTTGCTATAGGGTAATTTGTAGCACTCAGCAGGCCTGCGTAAAGCGAATCAAGATTAATTTACATGCAGGCAAACACTTAGGCAGCAAAAGCGGTAAGCAAATACACAACAGCCAAAAAGGGGAAGAGTGTATGATAACTATGGACAAAAATGCGTAAAAGGGCAAAATAATGCAGGACGTGCTGATGTTGTACCAGCATTAAAGTTGCCAGGATTTTTTCTTTTTTAAACTAATAAGTGGTTCGAAGAACCTGCCATTCATTCAGTATGTGTTGAAAAATTGATCGATCCACCAAATCCCAACAAAAGTGAAACTATTTTACAAATTTTTCTTTATTACTTTTAGCAAATGGTCCTAAAAGTACGTCGCTACAATAGTTGCAGATATTACAAGGTCCGTCACGATTCGATTCGGTTCAAGGGCCTTCGATTGATTTAATACAATATTATGTACAAATTTACAGTGGTGGAATGTAACGAAGTAAAAGTATTTCATTACTATACTTATGTAAATTTGTGTATCTGTATTTGAGTAAAAACATGAAGTGGTACTTTTTACATTTACTTTGCTACATTTTAAAGCAGGTATTTGTACTTTTTACTCCACTACTTTTCAAATTGTTTGTTTTCATTTTTTTCTCATTGTGAATTGATCGTTTTGTTTTCATGCCTCCGGCACAATCGATAAGCACCGTGCAACTGATGCAAGCAAAATTGGCAGGTGAACAAGATACTAACCAATAAACCCGTGGACAGTAGGTGGCGGTATGGACCTGATAGTTGCTTGCAATCTGCCATTAAACTAAGTTGTAAAATTTTTGAGCTTGGTAAACTTCTGTTTACAGTGCAGTCAGCTTGTTTTTTTCATTCTGCACCATTTTAAATAACACTGAGCAATCAATGAATTTTAAGATTCTTTCTTTGACTATTGACTCAGATCTCTGAATGTATTTATGTATTTTTTTTTTTTTTTGGGCGGGGCTAGAGTGCTCCCCCTTTTTTTTTTTTTTTTTTTTTTTTTTTTAATGGTAAAAGAGGTTTAAGTTCCCCCAGAGTGTTTGGAGATGTAGCAGGCTTTAGGTGCTCTCAAAGTGGGTAAAAACAGACAAAAGTACCGCTGAAAATGACCCGGGATACTGTTGCTTGTTCTTCTCTTTTTCCTTTCTGTCCCTACATAACCCCTTCCTCTTGTTCGCTGCTAATAAACACAATACAATGAATAATCATTATAGTGGGGGTATTTGATAATGGATGGAAAATAACCTTTTAGTAGTGTTGCACCAATACCAATTTTGGCCCAGATACCGATACCTCTCCGTCGACATTTTTCCTCTCGTAGTTTGTTTTTCCTACATATGAAAAAGCTGCTTCGGCATTGTTTAAGAGCAGCTATTGGCCTGCTCTTATTGGTCTGGAGCAGGTCAATAGAGATAGCTGCTTGGCATGCAAAGTGATCACGTGTCATCACACAACAGAGCGTGTAGTGAGCGTCAGAAGAAAAAAAGGCTGCGGTCAAGTGTAATGATACTGGACCGGTAAATGGTATCGGCGCCTTCTTTGTTGGTACTCGCCGATACAGATACCGCCATTTCGGGCCGGATCGGCCCCCTCTGCCAATACTGGTATCGGTGCATCTTTAGGTTTTATCAAAAGGGAATTTTTCATCTCTATACTGATACTCGTAACTTGGGAATGCTCCTTATGTACACTTACAATAATGGTAAAGAAATGAGCAATTGTTGCTCATTGATTGCAAACTATGAAGCTGCTCCTTTAATTGCATTTAAAATGTGGATTCCCACTTCCAAAGGTACTGCAGGTGCTGGCTTTGCCATTTTCTCCTGAAGATTCTGGCCTACCATTTTCATAAGTGGTATAACTTAGACTTGAAATGACTTTTTTTTTTTTTAAATTAAACATATTAATTTGTTAACCAGATTAATTTAAGAGAAGCGATAATGCTAAATTTGGGGTCAGCAGAGCCCTCATTCTCATGCAGTCCTCCATCTTTGTACCATGATGACAGTGAGGAAAGCTTGCTTTTCTTTTGACATTTACCCTTTCAGGGACACGGGTCACTTCCATGGACAGCTATTCAAAAGTTGACACTTAAGACCTTTAAAGAGCATACAACATGAGAAAAAAAAAGTCTTAAATGGCATTATTATGTGAATTATAATCATATTTTGAGACGATTCGACTATATACAACAATTTAGCAAAGCGCAGATGACGAGAAATTAGTCTTTTAATCTGCTGATTAGCCACGCCTACCATTATAGGGCTTTAGCGTCCCCAACAGGTGGATGACGTCAGCGGTAGACTGGGCTCATCGGTTTTACTATTCAGCCCATTGAGGGGGAATTATTCAGAACGAGGGAAAACGCGACGAAGACAGCCGCAAAACGTCATTGTTTCAGTCTCTCTACTCCAATATTTTTACAGGATATTCTTTTTATCCAAGTATTTATCCCCAATAGCTATATAATTGGCTTGAGAAGGACCAGTCAGCCCGTCGAGGGAGAACTATTCACAACGAGGAAAACGCGACGAAGAGAGCTGCAAAATGTCATTGTTTCTGTCTCTTTATTTCAATATTTACTTCAATATTTTTACAAGATATTCTTTTTATCCAAGTATTTTCCCCAATTGCTAAATAAACGGCATGGTCATGACAAATAACAGTCTTGTGCTAAATGGAATATGAAATAATAAAAATGCATTTATTCAGGATGAAATGGCAAAATTACTCCATAATGGTCAAAACTGTCGACTTCACCTTTACTGTCGCACCTCCCGAACGATATTTTATGACACCTAATTCGGACATACTGTATGTCATTTCCCTTCCCCAGCTTCGGAGAATGTAAACAAACCAAAAGGCGTGACAGCTAGCCGACATGCTAACCCGAACCGAATGATGTTTCAAAGTCTTCGAAGCGTAAAATCTCACATAACTCGCCTGGATTATTTGACATGATGACTGAGTTGTCGATTGTCTTTGCGGATCGGCAAACCGCAGAGCAATTTACAGTTCGTTCCCCGGAGGAGGGAGGCTGCAGTTGTTGTGCAGCAAACGTGCTAATGTGCATGATGAGAGCTTTTTACATGCCTATCAATGATCAAACGTAAGTAGTCCTTTATTTAAAGAAGGTTTGTAGTGTTTACTTTGTAATCGCTGTATTAATATTTGACATAACACAAAACAAGATGTTTACTCACTTCCTCGTAAGTCCAATGGTCCCACAGTAAATATCCACGGTGAATGGGAACCTTTTGAAAATCCAAAAAGGCGCATACGCCTCTCCCTCATACAGAGTGATTTTTCTGCAGCCGTTTGGCTGGCGTGATGCGAAAAATAAACGTATTAATCCGCAAAATCAGCTGAATCCTTCGTCCTCATACACAACAGTACGCTGTATAGTGAAGAGGACGTCTTCTACCGTACACGTCACAGCGCCCTCCTCCTCAATGCAAGACCGAAGCCGGAAGTCACTCATTTTCATGGCGCGGGATTCATAAAACTAAATAAATATAGCGATCGCTTCAACACACATCCAAGCGGTCCATATGATTCAGGAGCATAAAATACCGCGTGTATTATGAAATAAACATGCTTTTTCGTGTCAGAGGCACTTTAAACCTTTATAGGGCAAGTGGCTATTTATACATACAGTTGTGGTCAAAAGTTTACATACACTTGTGAAGAACATAAAGTCATGGCTCTCTTGAGTTTCCAATTATTTCTACAACTCTTGATTTTTCTCTGATAGAGTGATTGGAACAGATACTTCTTTGTCACAAAAAACATTCATGAAGTTTAGTTCTTTTATGACTTTATTATGGGTGAACAGAAAAAAGTGATCAAATCTGCTGGGTCAAAAATATACATACAGCAGCGCTAATATTTGGTGACATGTCCCTTGGCTATTTTCACTTCAATTAGGCGCTTTTGGTAGCCATCCACAAGCTTCTGGCAAGCTTCTGGTTGAATCTTTGACCACTCCTCTTGACAGAATTGGTGCAGTTCAGTTAAATTTGATGGCTTTCTGACATGGACTTGTTTCTTCAACATTGTCCATAAGTTCTCAATGGGGTTTAAGTCAGGACTTTGGGAAGGCCATGCGAAAACCTTAATTCTAGCCCGATTTAGCCATTCCATTACCACTTTTGATGTGTGTTTGGGGTCACTGTCCTGTTGGAACACCCAACTGTGCCCAAGACCCAATCTTCGGGCTGATGATGTTAGGTTAGCTTGAAGAATTTGAAGGTAATCCTCCTTCTTCATTATCCCATTTACTCTCTGTAAAGCACCAGTTCCATTGGTAGCAAAACAGCCCCAAAGCATAATACTACCACCACAGTGCTTGACGGTAGGCATGGTGTACTTGGGGTTAAAGGCCTCACCTTTTCTCCTCCAAACATATTGCTGGGCATTGTGGCCAAACAGCTCGATTTTTGTTTCGTCTGACCACAGAACTTTCCTCCAGAAGGTCTTATCTTTGTCCATGTGATTAGCAGCAAACTTCAGTCGACCCTTAAGGTGCCGCTTTTGGAGCAAGGGCTTCCTTCTTGCACGGCAGCCTCTCAGTCCAGGAGATGCAAAACACGCTTGACTGTGGACACTGACACCTGTGTTCCAGCAGCTTCTAATTCTTGGCAGATCTGCTTTTTGGTGATTCTCGGTTGAATCTTCACCCTCCTGACCAATTTTCTCTCAGCAGCAGGTGATAGCTTGCGTTTTCTTCCTGATCGTGGCAGTGACAAAACAGTGCCATGCACTTTATACTTGCAAACAATTGTTTGCACTGTTGCTCTTGGGACCTGCAGCTGCTTTGAAATGGCTCCAAGTGACTTTCCTGACTTGTTCAAGTCAATGATTCGCTTTTTCAGATCCATGTATGTATATTTTTGACCAAGCAGATTTGATCACTTTTTCTGTTAATCCATAATAAAGTCATAAAAGAACCAAACTTCATGAATGTTTTTGTGACAAAGTATTTGTATGTGTTTATATATAATGTGTGTGTGTGTGTATGTATGTATGTATGTATGTATGTATGTATGTATATATATATATATATATATATATATATATATATATATATATATATATATATATATATATACATATATATGTGTGTGTGTGTGTGTGTGTGTGTATAAATAAATAAATATACAGGAAAGCACTAAGGTGACTTCTAAGTTCCGCTCTGAGACCCCCAATTTGGCCAATTTTTAAAATTGTCCGATATGCATGTGTGATACATCATTGGAAAGCTTAAAATCTCTTTTTTTTTTTGTGGAAGAAAAATTTTGAACAGGAGGGCATTTTGAAAAAAAAAATTTTTTTAAACAGCAAACCCTAACTGGAGGTGAGAGCACGCGAGAGCAGAATTAAAGACGCCACGATTTTAGCGAGATATTATCACGTAATTACTTCTTTTCGATCCAAAAACTCCATGTAGCATGTATCACCGAGTGACAAGACACAGCTGTGAATGGCCAGAGCCGCATTTTTGGGGGATTTCATGGGTGAAACATGGTTCCCTAACATATCGGGAAAAATGCGACAGTAACAAAAAAATTAAAAATAAGCGATAGTTATGACGTAGATATCTGTGACTTTTTTACAGACACCATTTTTTTCATTGTGACGTAATTTGTTTAAAAGTTTAAAATATGCGAATGAATAATCTTTTCAAATCGTTTTTTTTGTTTTTTAACAAAATATTGGACATCGATTAATGGTTCTAAGCTAAAAATGACAGACATTTTGAATAATAAATAATAATAATTCTTTTTATCGCTGGCTTGAAACAAAAGCAGTTGTGCGAGGTCTGTAAACGGGGTTTTCAGGGTAAAAGGGACAAATCAAAAATAGTTCAGGGGCTTAATGCGCCATGAATCTGCTATGACAGCATATAGACATATTGTTCTATCAAACACAACAGTTGTTTTGGCTTAGAATACAGCAGTTTCTTTTAAAGAGGAGTGCAAGAGCAGAAGCTGCTTTTTCAGTCTTGTCTGTCTTTTCCGCCATATGAAGTTCCGCTCTAAGACCCCCAATTTGGCCAACTTTCAAAACTGTCCGATATGCATGTGTGATACATCATTGGAAAGCTTAAAATCTCAATTTTCTGGGGGAAGAAAAATTTTGAACAGGATGGCATTTTTTTTTTTTTTTAAATGTTTTTTAAACAGCAAAACCCTATCTGGAGGTGAGAGCACACGAGAGCAGAATTACAGACGCCATGACTTTAACGAGATATTATCACGTACTTACCTTGTTTCGCTCCAAAAAAATCCATGTAACATGTATTACTGAGTGTCAAGACACAGCAGTGAATGGCCACAGCTGGATTTTTGGGGGATTTTATGGGTGAAACATGGTATTATAACAAAGGGCGCAATGCAGAAATCGCAGACATCAAGGAGTGGTCGAGATTTTCTTTTTCATATATTTTCCCATTTAAACATTTTGTTCATTTTTCTTTGTTTGGATCGATTATTTGTCATCTGAAAAATCGAAAAAAAAATGCAAGGATAACAAAAAAAAAAATACATTTAAGCGATAGTTATGAGGTAGATATCCGTGACTTTTTTACAGACACCATTTCTTCTTTGTGATATAATTTGTTTAAAAGTTTAAAATATATGAGTGAATAATTTTTTTAAGTGTTTTTTTTTTTTTTTTTTAAGAAATATGAGAGACATCAATTAATGACACTAAGCTAAAAACGACAGACATTTTGAATAATAAATATAATTAATTACCTTCGTTTAATGCAGTACTTCTCAAATAGTGGGGCGCGCCCCCCTAGGGGGGCGCAGAGCGATGCTAGGGGTGGCACATGTGACCTCGGGGAACATGTTTTTTTTTTTTTTTTTTTTTTTTTTTGCCGTACTAGAATAAAGTGTACTTGCACATCCACTCAGTTGGTGGCAGTGGCGCTCTCATTTTCAAAGTGCGCACAGTATTTTTGAAGTAAGCAAGAGCACACGGAAGAGACTCATGAAGAGCTGGAGAGCTGTGCGCCGTTTTCGAAAGCCGTTTTCCGGCCAGACTCACGCAGCGACCCACTGTCTTCTCCGGTTCTCACGTGACCGCCCGAGAAGGGCCATTTTCGGCTTGGGATCGTCACGACGACCGCCCTCACCTACGGTTCTCCCTCGGCCGCCGAGAATGCGCTTTTTTCGGGCCGCTTGCCTTTTGGCCTTGACATTTAATACAGTGGTAGACGAGGAAAGACCACTGTTTACTGTGTCTAAAAATGATTATAGCGGACAGCCGGTGTTGTGCCGAAAAATAGCCGCCCCACGTGAAATGTCGCCCCTGAAGCTTATTTATAACGCTTCATTGAGCGTGTATTTGATTTATTTATTTTATTATTGAGCGCCCACACTTCACTCGTACAGCTTTTTCTTACCAATCGATGGACATGGAAATGATTTTCTTGTACCGTGAATATATGTATTATTTTACTCTGCTTGAACTAATAAATGTCATACCTGTGTGATTGTCATTGAAATATGGTCATGAAAACCTGTAGACTAATATATTTCTGTTCAAAGATGGGTTATGTGGCCCAGTCCACGATTTGTTACTAAAATAAAGTACTAGTATTTTGTCTAATCTATTTATTTAAAACTGATTTTACAGTCCTAAATCCATTGCTGTAATGCGTCCATGAAAACATTTGATGTTTTCACCTCAATAAAGCGTTATAAATGAGCGTTCCCGCCAGGGGGGACATTTCACGCGGGGCGACTATTTTTCGGCACAACACCTATTTTTCGGCACAACACCGGAAGCCAAATCAAGTAAGACGCCACTTAAAGACGTTAGACCCCAATCTCATTGATAAGCCGCTTGGTTGTTTTTCAGCGAAAACGTGCCGAATATTGCCAACAATCGTCCCGCTTTGTCAGTGTTATATCAGTAAACCAGTGAGCACTGTTAGCATGCTCGGTGCAATATAACCCCACATCATTGCAAACTGGAGGTGACACTGGGAGCAGCGAAAATAAAAACTGTTCTTCTGTCCAATGACACTTTTTTCTTCTTCTTCTTCTTCTTCTTCTATTCAGTTTTTTTTTTTCGGTCAAATTTTTTGGCATATTGTCCTCATGAGTTAATGTTTCTAATCAATTTGAATTTGTTATTATTTAGTGATTTTATTTTTCAGTATTAAATGGTCAAAAATGTTCCTTGAGTATATTTTTACAGTTTGGATGTGACTTTTTTTTAATTTTTTTTTTTTTTTAATTCAGGCAAATTGATGCGCGTTGTCTTTTCTGTTACAAACAAAACAATGTTAATAAAGTTATACTTTATAAGCTGATCTGTTATTTTCCCTAATAGAAAAAAAAGGATACAATGTGAGGCAGAGGCATACTTATAATAGTAATATTATAGACAAATGATACTATTTACAGTGACGGCAGAGTTTGGGGGGGCGCGAAACATTTACGTCTTCCTAGGGGGGGCGTAACAGAAAATAATTGAGAAGCACTGGTTTAATGGCTGAGTTGAAACAAAAGTGTTTGCGTGACGTCTGTAAATGGGGGTTTTCAAGGTAAAACGGACAAATTAAAAATAGTTCGGGGGCTTAATGTGCCATGAATCTGCTATGGCAGCATATAGACATATTGTTCTATCAAACAAAACAGTTGTTTTGGCTTAAAATAGAGCAGTTTCTTTTAAAGAGGTGTGCAAGAGCAGAAACTGCTTTTTCAGTATTGTAAATTTTAAAGCAAGTACATTGTACTTTTACTTGAGTCAGGTTTTCTTAGATACTTGTACTTTTATTTAAGTATTATTTGCACCAGCATCTCTACTTTTACTTAAGTTGAAAAAAAAAAAAAGTGAGCACTTCATCCACCACTACACATTTAACACAATCAAGTTCCATTTCACCTCAAGCAAGAACAAATACAAATCAATGTGATGTGTTTGACAATTTTATGGCATATCGAAATGATGATAAGGTAAATTGATGTTTTGCGTTTCGATCATGTACCCCTATTTAGGGGTTCCTATAAATCGTTATTTCCGTTAGTATTGCAATTTTCCCATTTAGAACTTGTAGACACTTGTAACATTTGTCCATAGACTTCATAATTGTATATTATGAAGTCTATGCATTTGTCCATGTTAGTTACAGTTAAAAAACAAAAATACATGTTTTCCTTCCTTATAATTCTAAAGATTTATAGCTGAATAGCTAAACTTCTACTATAGACACAGGCGACTACATTTCCAAACATTCGCCCTGGTTGAAAGCGTTGCGTAAATGCAAAAGAAGAGGTTCTTGGATTGAAACAGTTTAGGTGAGCCATTTCTGCATGTCAGAGTGACACAAAGACAAAGAAGATGTGAGATTGAAGTGACAAAACTAACTTGAACAAAGTGCAAACATTCCCTTCCAGACGCCGCTACAAGTACACAGAAGGGGTCGGCAATGAAAATGCTAAATGAGCTGTTTGAGGTGGACATGCATCTTGGAGCTCTTCAGACAGAGGCTGGATGGAGTCTTGGACCGCTGAACAGACTTAACATACCAGAGAAAGTGAGCTAGAGATGGAAAGAGAGAGCGATCAAAAGAAAATATCTTTCTATCGTCGAGCGGTAATGGACCCTGGACCGGGCGAGTGGCGAGGGAACCTGACGTGGAGCTATCACCGACAAGCACATACATGCATGCAGAAGCGTTCTGTCAAATCTGAATAAACACACATGGGTCGGACTGGCGGGTGCAGCTCTGGGATTTGGGCTGAGCGTCTGGCATATTTGGCCATCTCAGATCTCCTGTCAGGGCCTGAATGTGGCATGACAGCAGGAGAGAGGCGGCGTCGGTGTCTGGAGACCCATCTCCATCTATGCATCTCTCACATAAACAAATTCTCCCCCTCGCTGCATTCAGACTAGCCTCTCTGCTCTATTACACACAACACACAGCTGCCACAAGCACTCAGACACCCAATCAACAACCACAGAGAGAGAAAGAGGATGGGAAGGGGTAAAAGGAGGGATGAGGAGAAGAAAGAGAAGGTTAAGCGGAGATTGGAGAGAGAGAGGGGTAGCTGCTGAGATGGGAATTTTGAAGGGAGGGCCGGCGCTCCGGAACCGCGCTCATCGTTCTGTCTGGCCGAGCGGGAACCTCTCGAAAGCGGGATGACTACCATCGGGCTTAAGCGGGATGAGGAGAAGACATGGGCAGGAACGCAGGGCCAAAGGTTGCATACACACGGCTCGCATGAAATATTTGGACCACCTGCTCTTCCCGTGAAATAGACTGAGCAGGAGAGCGCAACCGCTGGGGCAAAAGACTGGAAAGATGTATGATTACTTTTGTTTGGTGAAACCTTTACGTGTTTTTTTTTCCATCCTTGATAGATGATGGATCTGTAAATACAAATAGAGACATGTTCACAATCAGGGAACAACGGTCTTTGCATCTTAAGTCTAGATTTGGGCAAAATAATACAGATCTATTACAGTGGTACCTCAAGATACAAAATTTATTCGATCCGGATTGGCTTTCATATCATGATTTTTTTTCATATAATTAATCACGTTTTACATGTAAACCACCCAATTCGTTCCAAGTGCTACTAAAAACCTAAACATAATCAGGGTACAGCCAGAATAAAAGCAGAGCCAAACACAATTGAATCATTCAATATATAGTAGCTAAACTAACTGTTAATACCTGTAAGGAAGTTGATATTAGAACTTACCTTTTAAGTGAGACAATGTCTGAAAGCGAAAGTGATACCAAGAATAGGCCAAGAGGAGAGCAGGTTTTTGGTACTGTGCATTATGGGAAAGATTCCGATCTATAGAGCAGCAGATCTTATGGCGGTAGAACCTAACCTACACTTAAGTGTAAATAATTTGTCAGGTTCCAGCTCATGGTACAGACGTTATCACATGACTACTTGAGCAAAACACGGAGTGCTAAAAGACGAACTAACTTTGGCAGCCATTGCTTGCTATTTCATCTCGCTGTTTGAGCCACTAAAGTTATACCGTAATTTCCCGAATATAAGGCGCACCCGTGTATAATGCGCGACCCCAAATTTACTTGTAAAATCTAGGGAAAATTATTGTACCCGTTTATAACGCGCACCCTAATTTTAGCACCAATAAATCGAAGAAAACAAGAAAACAGAGCTCGTGTACAGATACAGAAATGTCATTTTACTGACTGGTGAAACTCAGCACAAGCATAGCATATTGGTAGTTCAAAACATTACCATAAACTGACAATATTTATGGTAATAATATGATTTGACAACTTCTCCAATTTACCAGAATCTAGGAGAAAACAAAATAGATGTGACTTTTCTTTTAAAGGCTGCTGTATAACTTGCTCATTTCATCATGATGAATAAATGTTTCTTCCATGGATCGATACGGTAAAATGAAAGTGAGGACGTAAGTCGGAAATCCGAGAGACATCATCGCTGTCGACACGACAGTAACAAAAGGAACTATTGTTATTTGGGTTTGAGTTTCCTGAGGGACAGATATAGTTGACGGACACACACAGGAAGTTTGTGTTGTTACATTTGTTATTGTCCGAGTTGCGGAGCTGCAATAAAGTTGACTCAAATGATTTCAAGAAAATAAATTCTGTGCTTTATGAAGAGTGAAAAAAGCAGAATTTAACATAGACGAAATCATTCGGTCGATCAGAGTGAAGTATTACAAACAAACGAAACAAAATGGTGACGTCACGTACCGTAATGGTCGACAACGGATCACCGCATACGTTTCTTCAACACAATGTGGCCGTGTCAAAAAAAAAAAAAAATCGGTTTATATATATATATACAGGTATATAATATATATATATGTCTGTCTCCATCCATGTACCCGTTTATAATGCGCAACATGATTTTACAAGTTGATTTTGGGGGAAAAAAGTGCGCGTTATATTCGGGAAATTACGGTAGTCTTCTTTTGTTTCATATAGATGAGCATTGTGGTGTGTATATTTCATTTGTTTACATTTATAGTCCAACGTAGATACGTTATTGCATTGCTGGAAGTGGTCATTATGTATTACTTTACAAACTTTCATATGCTGAATATTTTTGGTAATATGAAGCGAAAAAATCTTCAAAAACCTTTCGTAAAATAATTTTTTCATGTCCCGAAGTCGTCGTATCTCGCGATACGACTGTATTTCCTCCTAACCAAAATTAACTTCTTTGAAAATGCTTTATATGTCTGCCTCGGAGTTCTAAGATCACAACCTTCTATTCCAACGTTCAGTGTACAATGATCCTTCACTTATTAATGAGGACCAGAACTGACCTCGTAAATTTAAAAACCTTGAAGTAGTGTCACCCCTATTCCATTTTTTTTGTGTTTTTTTCAGAACTCTTTTATTTTTATAACAAGATACTTAGAGAGGACTCACATCTTCCTAGGGTAACGCCTAAAGCAGGGGTGCCCAAAGCACTCCTCATGGGCATGGCCATCACAAACCGTTTAACCAATGTGGTTTCTGCTTAAACAAGCAGCACCTGACTAAAATGAACTGCTTATACTTGTAAGATACCAGATTGGTGCAAAGGTGTTTTTTTTTAAACATGTTTATTTCGAATATTCAATACCCATGTACCAATAATCAGTGACAATAATCAAATAAAAGGAAACAAGAAGCAAATATGAGTATTCGAAAAGGAGTGACAAGTAAAACTTATTTACAGTGGTACCTCTACATACGAAGTTAATCCGTTCCAGGACCTTGTTTGTAAGTCGAAATGGTCGTATGTCGAGCAGGATTTTCCCATAGGAATACATTATAATTCCATTAATTCGTTCCACAGCCCAAAAACCTTCACTAAATCCTTAAAAAATACTGCTGGTACTATTACAAATGGCAATTACACATAGCAAAACAAATAAATTATAAATCAAAATCGGAATAATAATAATAATAATAATAATAATTCCTGTATTAATGTAACGAATCGGGTTCTAATGTGGCGGACGTTTTTTGCTGACCCTGAACGCACCGCGGGGCTGACTGCCAGAGACAGACCGGTGAGCTTGAGTTTCACTTTCACTTTGAATGTTTTCTCGAGAACACCGTCAGTTGCGGCAGACAGAAGGTGTTTTTGTGTTGAATAAGTTGTGAAATAAATGATAAAAACGTGGCGAAGTTGGCGATTTCTATGGAGATGTTACCACAATAAGAATTGTCAGCTTAATTTATAAAGACTGGCGAACGATGGTCGGAGGAGGACCGTGGAGATGTATTGTTGAGCCATTTCACGGATGCCCACCCTACGCTCATATTTTTCTGTCATTTGCATCTTCATTTAGAAGGTAAGCGTCAACTTTTTCCTTGTTTCACCACCTGTACCAACCTTTTCTGAAACCAGTGTTGATTTGTCACACAAGAAAATCCGCCGTGCATTCGTCTGCGGTGCTGCCATTGTCGTCGTATTTCGAGCATGTCGTCGGATGTAGAAACAAATGGCGAGTCAAATTTTACGTCGGATGTCGAAAAGTTCGTGTTTCGAAGTGATCGTATGTAGAGGTACCACTGTACTTATTTACTCCCACCCATTGTCCTTACATTTTGACATATCAGTTCCAGTCCTTAAATTTAAACACATACATTCTTATTTAACACATATACAATCCCACTATATAACCCTACATGTTACCTATACACAAGTGTCACAAAAGCCCAGTCTATAAATCAAGACCAGTAAACATCAATAAACAAATAAACTGAGTATCCCATATCACAATATGTATGACAATTATCACAACACCCTAGTTTTTTATGCATATCTCTCTCATCCTTATATTTTCATAAAATCATACCATTATACCATTATATTTTTTCAGTAGTCTCACCCCACATACTGATAAGCAAAAACATTTCCTTGTCATCCGAAATTTGAGTTCTTTGAAGTCCCAGTATCCCCGTAAATTTCTTTTTTTTTTTTCATAGTCTGTAAACAACTGCTGAATATTCTTTGGTAATAAATTTTAATAGCTTTGAAAATTATTTGTGCTGTTTGGCATTGTACAATATCAGGAAACTTGAACAATTTTGACTTAAAAAGAGTGTCTTTGTAAGATCCTGATAACCAGCTTTGTGAATGATGCATAATGCTGTTTTCTGATATACATTTACTGAATATCGCAAAGTTTTGTAATTATTGCCCCAAACCTTGGCACTGTATTGCAAGTAAGGAGAGACTAGTGAACCGTATAGAGCCGGGGTCCTCAATTAGCAGACCGCGGTCCACGACCGGACCACGGCACACCTCTCTGCAGACCCACGGACAAACAAAGAAACGGAAAAAACAACAACCTTTTTTTAACACATATCATATGAATCGCCGATCTATCACTCTGCGCTACTATTCTATTGCTAAATTCTGTTTCATTCTTAGTCAAATATCTTCCATGTTCTCACTTCTGTTGTCATCTCTATGACAACAATGCGCTGATTGGCTGAGAGAGCCTGTGTGGATGCGCTGATTGGTTGAGAGAGCGTGCATGGATGCGCTGATTGGCTGAGAGCGCCTGCATGCTACTAGCTAGCGTGGACGGACCACAGCAGTGTCAGCAACCTCAAACACGAGTCGCACCCGCCACTTTGCGATCTGTTTGTACATGCTGTCGTGTACTTTATTTTTCATTTAGGAACGTGAGTCATACTGTGAGCAAACCTGATTTATTTATTTCCCTGTGTTATCCCGGCACTCTTGCTGCATGTGGGCAACGTTCAAGATCACAACATTTGCCAACGTTCACTAACACCAGACATGCCACCAGTAGAAGACCGACTCTAACAAAATGGCATGCTCAAAGTTGACCAAGAAAAGAAAGGTGGACAACGAAAATTGCCATTTCAATGAGGAATGGAATGACAAATATGCGTCCATTTTACCAACTGCAAGTACCAAACCTATGTGCTTAATATGCTAAAAAACAGTTGCTCTGATAAAAAGTGAAAATGTGAAACGCCATTAGGTTAAAGAACACAGCTCTTTTGAAGATGTATCCTCCTAAATCAGAATCGAGAAGGCAAGAAATTAACAGGTTGAAGCAGTCATATCAAGAGCCAAGCAACGTTATTGTTAAATCTATGAGACAACAACAAATTGCAACGGAGTGCTCACTCAGAGTGGCTGAGTGTTGGCCAAACAAAAATAATCAGTTCTCTGATTGAGAAATAATAAAATAGTCTATGAGTGAAGTAATGACTGCAATGTTCAAAGGGAAAGAAAAGGAGGAAATGACAACAAAAATCAAAACAATCTCACACTCAGATTTATCAACCACAAGACGCACTGAAGTACTGGCTGATGATGTGAGTAAACAACCAAATGCCATTTCTCTTATTGATCGGTGTTTTACAGTTAAAGTTACTGTCAATAATTATGTTTGCACCTTAATGACAAAGCTTGTCATTTATGTTCTGAACATGTGAACATGTACTGTACTACTTGCACATGTTTTCTTTTTTGTCCAGCAGTATTTTACAGTTACAAAATGTACAGACAATAGTTATTGTTTGCACCTTAAGTACAGATATGGTAAATTACTTAGTGTACATGTGTAAACATTGTACTTGCATGTTGATAAGACAAAAAAGGTTTTGTTAATTTATTTTCATTTAATCAGAATGTACAATGTATTTTTGTTTGGTCAAAGGAAAACCACCTCTGGCCTGCCTTGTACTTGACCGACATTAATAAATGGACCCATGCTTGTATCAAAAATACAATTGTGGACCCTCAAGATTTGTATTTCAGGACCCCTGATCTATAGCATTTGTTATCGATTCTATTGCTTCTATTATTGCCAGAGTTGTTGAACCTTTTTGACCTAAACCCATACTGATTTTCAGCAAGGATGTTGTGTTTTTCTAGGAATTAGTCTAATCTATTGTTAAAAAGTTTTTCAAGTATTTTTGAAAATTGAGGTAATAAAGATATTGGTCTATAATTGGTAAAGGAATGGTTGTCCCCAGTTTTGAATATTGGTATTACCTTGGCTATCTTCATTTTATTTGGAAATTTACCAGTCTGAAATGACAGATTACATATGTAGCTGTCATCCTGTTTTGTTGGAAAGAAATCCTGCACCCGCTGCGGCCCACTGTGGAATACTTTGGGATTCCCTGGCCTAAAAGTTAAGGAACCCCTGAAAAAAAGCAAAAATAACATAAAACATAAAAAATAATGATTTAAAAATTTTTTTTTAAAAAAGTGGAGTTGATTGAGCAACAAAAAAAAAAAAGTTCGACAATAAATTTGTTGACCTAAGTGCTCGCCATAGAAAAAGTGCTAGAATTCGACAGGTTTGTAAACAATATCTGAGGCTGCATTCACACGCTTTGGATTTTCTTGCCAAAACTTGATATGTTTCTCATCTTTTTCATGCTGTGTGAACAGTACAACTCAGTCTTAGTAACTCTCTGAGTTAAAGTTGTGGAAACAAAAAACAATCCCACTGCATGTATTGATTTTCAATGTACTTTGCATATCTACATAGTCAGATAGTAATGTCCAATTGTATCTTATAATGCCATATTTAAAATGAAGAATTGGCCAATCCCCCCCCCCCCCATCCCAGTTAAAATAGTTTTCCCTTGAAGAAAAAAAAGAAAGGATATTTTAAAATAATGTGCTTAAGGAATATAACAGGGAGGGTAGCACATATCCAGAGAGAAGCAAATTGATTTTGCACATTACAAAGCATCCCTCCCTTTTTTGCATCCCTACTACACTCTCCCACCTTCATGTGATCAGATTATCGATCCCCGGACCAGTCGATGGCCCGCTAGCTCGGTTATCTGGGCCAGGACAATTACTTCAGTGAGTTATAGCGATTAGTTTGTGTCTAGATCAATCTGTACCCCAACACAGAGAAATTCTGTGGACAGAACCTGAGGGACTATTCATTGGGGACTATTCACAGTACATTTGTGAAAACAACTCGGCTAGTGCTGTGACAAGTGATGCAAGATTATAATAGCCAGCAACCGATATATATCCTTTGCCGTTTTCTAGAGGGTGAGACCGTAAGAGACACTTTGAACATCATTTGTCTACGGGGTTAAGGGTCAGCAGAACTATTGATTGATCAATGCATCGCAATAGACCTACCAAAGAATCGAATTCGAATCAGGTTGCATTGTGTTGAAACAAAATTCAATTGAATCCAATGGCGCTACATGGCGTTGTTTGAAAAGAAAAAAAAGATGATGTCCCAAAATGAAAACTCACATTGATAACTACTGCTGGTTTAGATTCTCTAAGCACCTCCACACTTTCGCTGTGGAAACTTTATCTTTACAAGCCTTCCAGGTCTGGCTGCTGGGAAACATCCCCACAGCATGATGCTTCCACCACCATTCATCAAAATAGGGACGGTGTGTTTTTGTTGTTGCGCAGTGTTTGGTTTCCGCCAAACATAACTGCTTGTGTGATGGTGAAAAGCTCAATTTTGGTCTCATCAGACCAAAGAATCTTCATCTACTTGACCATGGAGTCTTCTACATGTTTTTGGCAAACTCTAGTCAAGGTCTAATATGACTTCTCTTCAACAGTGGCACTGTACAAAAACACTATCCCCTCTGTGAAGCATGGTGGTGGCAGCCTCATACTGTGGGGATGTTTCTCAGCAGCCGGATCTGGAAGGCTTGTAAAGATAGGTGACAGAATGAAAGCTTCAAAATATACCGAAATCCTAGGGAACAATCTTCTTCAGTCTGCAAGAGAACTACGGCTTGGGAAAAGATTTAGGTAATGATCCAAAGTATACTGCCAAGGCTACATAGGAATGGTTAAAAAAGAACCAGGTGAATGTTTCTGGAGTGGCCGAGTCAAAGCATAGACCTCAATCCTATAGAGAATTTGTGGCTGAACTTGAAAAGGGCTGTTCATGCCCGATACCCGCGCAACGTGAAAGAGCTTGAGCAGTTTTGCAAAGAAGAATGGAGCCAAATTGCAGTGGGCAGATGTAGAAGGCCAAGGACAGACTGGCATAAGGGAATATCAGGGATTTCCGCGGTGGGTAGGTGGGCTGATGGGCCGGTGTCGGGAGAAATGAATAGGGTCGTAATTCTTAAAATACTGGGAGGTTTGGTATCACTACGCATGCGCGAACTGCGCACCTACATATTTTACACATACACAGGAAAAATAAGTATTGGGTAAAAAATACAGGCATGAAAATGGGTCAGGGGTAAAAAAGGTGAGAAGAGTGTGGAGGAAATATGTTCCGGTACACTGTACAACTAGGGCTGTCCCAAACGACTAATTTTCTTCCGATTAGTCAGCGGACTATTTTTACGATTAGTCTACCAATCTAATTTTTTCCCCCTATTCTTTTACTAATTTAGCAATGAAATTTTTGATGATGCTTATTAAGTCACAAAATTCACATTTTGGAACACTTAAATTCTTTTTTGAAGTACAAATAAACCCCTAAATAACAACAATAAATCAAAAATAAATAATGTCAAATGCTCATAGCATTAACAAGTGCAAAAAAATGGAATGTAAACACATTCAGAACACTGACTTCGCCTTTCACACATGATTCAAAACAATTCTTAAAAAAATATCTAGCATTAATATTATAGTATACTACAATATATAATAGTGGTATAATAATTATTCATTGCCAATCAGATTTTTCATAAAAGGTGTCATTTTAAAGCTACTCTTAGTGTAAAATCTGAATTCTGAAGTATGTGGGATTAACTCTAGAAATCGTAATTTATATGACGAACATGACGTGCTTTTATTTTGAAATGTTCACCGGAAGTACGTTCGCTAAACCGCTAAAAGGAAGCTTTACACTCTGCAAAACAAAGCTCTTTTTGTCATTGCATGTGGTGTCAGTAATCAATTTTTTTTTCTCATTTTTTTCATTTGCAAATACTGTTAAGCAGCGTTTTTTCATGTTTGAAGTGTCACCTTTTAACCGCAAGTTTGCGTTTTGGAGAAGATTGTCAATATTTTATAGCAGGCTAAAGTAGGTTGTCTTTTTTTCCCCACTGGCCTCAGTGTAGCAATGCTAACATTTACAGTGTTTAATATAAATGTGATTCCTTATTTGTATGTCTGAACTTTAATTCTACGGTGTGTTGATGACCAATAAACATCTGTGAAAAGAACTGGAGTCTCATATGCCATCAACACGCACGTGTACACGCACGCGACGATAAAAATGCAGACGTGAAAATTACCGCCCTCATTTTTATTTACCGTGCGATAAATGGACTCATTGCATATCGCAACTGGCTTGGCAACTTCAATAAAACATGTCGTTAGTTAGATGGACTTACAATCTGCCAGCTTGTCCTGTTGTCTTCCAAAATTACAACTGGGTGACGGCGCTTTAGGTGTTCATTCACGGCCGACGTGCAGCCAAGCTTGGCAATGAAGAGACAGGACACAACAGTGTACACCCCCCCCCCCCCCTCAGAGCTACACAATTCACGTAGGTCACCCTTTTTTACTTTAAAACGGCAAATTTTGCCGAAAGGTGAGAGATTTTCATGCCTGAAAATAAATAGGGATTGGAGACTGCAGTCAAGCTAGCGGACATTCGTGTTCCCATGGTCAAATGAGCGGACCCTAAAATTAGTGCACCTGTGTAATCTATGCATTATGGTAAATGCATTACAACTGAGCGGCAAGGCAGTTGACTTCCATTTGCTCGTGTTGTCTCCAACTCTTAAAAACACTCTCAACACTCTACAATATATAACGCTGCCATTTTCATCATTTAATAAAGGAAATAAAATCGCCTGATATTAACGGCGCTCCATCTACATGTGCGTTATGTATGCTGTCACGTCAGTAAAATATTATGTGCTTCCCCTTGATGGTAGATAGTAGGTTACAGTTCCCATTTTTGTGGCACTGTAAATCCACAAATCTGAATACATTCTGGTCAAGGCTGGTAAATATTAGTAGTACACCCCTCTGATTACTCCCATTCTCAAAATAATGCATCTGCTGCACCAATATTTAGAAAAATTAAAAGTCCTACATGTATACTTTGATCAGGTTGCAGTTCTAATTTTTGTGGTACTGTAAATCCAAACTTATGAATAAGTTCTGGCCAAGGCAAAAGTTGGTGAATTTTAGTTATGGATCTCTCTTACTGCTAACAAACTCAAAACTATGCATTTTTACTGTAGCGATATTTAGAAAATTTGAATTAAAAGTCCTACATGTGTACTTTGATCAGAGGACAGTTCTCTAAGGGTATAATCATGTTATAATTTATTGTATCAATGACCTGTTAGCATTCATATCACTACACTGTTGTAATTATTTTACTCTAGGCTAATTATGGGTTAGACTATTGTGTACTTTATGATTTTTGTCCAAAACAACATCAAATGCTGTTTTTTTCCATCAAGGTACAGCTACTTGTGTTGCCGGCTGGATGGCTTCCAAGACAGTCCATGAAGTGGACCCGTCTTTCAATGACTCCCAATTCATTATTTTTCAATAATTTATTGTTCATTTAATTTGTGCACATATCAAATCGCAAGCATCTTACTTGGGAGACATCTAATGGTCATGAGAGCACAACTGAATAACTACATAACTGCTGTGCCAAGCTGTGACCAGCCCATGTACTAACGGAGAAAGCTTTTACATTCACTTAGATGGCAACATGCATATTGGCCCAAAACCGATAATTAAAAACCGATGTTGATATTATCCGATATCATTTTAAAATGCTACCAAATAATATCAGACATATCTAATATAAATTTAAGGATAATTTCACACTGTTCTAAATACACAGATATAGAAGAATTTGCAATTCTAGACTTTTTTATTTTGCGGTCATAGAAAATCCTTAAGTAAATGAGGCACACGAGGATGTAGATGTGATGACTCATTATTACCTTAACAACAAAAATTAAAGAATTAATTAATTTAAATAAAGACATTTTTCTATTCAACCAAAAAATAACAAAAACATACATCTGACGATAGTGCATGTTTCAATACATGAATTAATATTTTCTAATTTTATATATTTATACCCCTTGTCTTTGATTTAATATAAATGTTCTCACAATTTGAACAGTTTCACAAGTTCTTGGGGCTTTTGAATATTGGGACGTCTTGCTGAGGACAAGAAAAAGAACATGGGTCGTCTAACCCCAGGTCAGACTGAAAAATCAAACAAACAAAGAAAAGGGAATTATCAATGCTAAAACATTACATCCGGAGTCATAATTCCTTTATATTTGTGCCTATGTTAATCACTATTAATTTATTTAGTTTTTATTTAAATAAGACTTCTAGATGTGGGACATTTTGTCCCCACTCTCAAAACTCAGTTATATACTGTATATATAATAATTGTGATATAAACCAACTCTAGAAAAGAATAGACTTTATTTGTCATTATACATAGTACACCGTCCTATAAACCTATTGATAAGAAAAACTCTTTTCATCCAGATTTAAGACACCTCACCATGCTCTTTGACTGACAGATCCATATCAGATATGGAAGACAAAGGCAAAGACAACGCAGCATGCATGCACGAACGCACATAATCACACACACATATTGTGAGTGTCTGCTGGATCTAACCCAGTGGCATTGGTTTGACATTGCATAAGTCATTAAAGGTAAACTAGTACTAATGTCGGAGGCAAATCTATTTATGTTGATAGTATTCATGGGCAATCTTTCCATAACATTGATCAACACAGTCTAATAGGAAAATAATAAACAATTACTCCTCCAGACGAGAGGGGTAATTGATTTTCTTCTGTAAATTACCACCGCCATCAGGCCTGCGTACACGGAAAGGTGATCATCTGCATAAAATCAATGGGATATGATCCTCTCTGTATGATAATCATGGACAGTAACCAAGGAGTCGCTATTAGCTTTAGGGTGCAGAAGAAACATGAAAGGTGAGACGAAGGAATGGCAGTCGAGCAGACGTAAAGGTGCGCTTAAATCTCTTCATTTTTAACGTGACAAAAGCTGTTAGCCTAGTTTCTCTTTTGACACACAATCTTTAAATGTTGCAACATTTCACAGCCTTCCAATGAGGAGAACTATGTTTAAAACTATTATTCATTTCTAATGGATCTTCTCACAGCTCTGCCGGTGTTCTCATGCAGTCAGACATTGAGAAATGGTGATTGGTAAGCCCACCAGTGGACAGCTATATGAATGACTCTGAGCAAGCCCCCAGATCAATACCCTGTGCAGGCAAAATAATAACACCACATGCATCAACATGCAAGGATTTTCTTGTATAGGGGACACCACATGCTCAACACAACATATGTTAACTGTTAATCACAAGCAACACCATAAAGTTTACAAACCAAGGCTTGAATACTAGAATAATATTGTTTACTGTAGCAGCGAACAAACCTGCTAACAGCTCATTCTTTTCAGAGTCAACTCGTATGACTAAAATCACAATAACAATAGGAATAGTATGACTAAAATCACAATAACAGTAGGAATAGTATCACATACCGTATATTTAAAAATAAAGCCCAAGAAAACAATTGAAAAAAAAAATCAAGCTTGCTACATAGTTATCAGGATGTTTCAACAGGGCCGCTGCTACCTGTTGGGGTGCTTTAAGATGGAAAGTCAGACGATGCCCCCTATTACGGGTGTAAATCACCAATTTCATGACATGAGATATCGATTCTTTACACCAGGGGTCCCTAACCTTTTTTACACCACGGACTGGTGTGATTTGGGTCTTTTTTCACGGACCAGTATTCTGTCAAATTTTGCACCCTTACAAAATTTTGCTCCAAAAGCTTTTATGGCGGTGAAAAAAGCCCTCTTTTATATTCAGTTGGACTCTCAATGTTATCCAACGGTGCTAAAAAACTATTTACATCATAAACATACATGTGCAACATGAAAATGGCGTAAATTAATGCTTAACGACACGGCGAAGTCGTTAATTGAAAGAGCTGCGTGCTGTTGTTGTGTGCAGCTAACATGGCAAACGTAAGTTAATATTCCTTTCTTTAAAGAAAGTTTGTAGTGTGTACTTTGGAATCGCTGCATTCGCGGTCATTTTTAACGTTATGCGCATGCCAAATTTGTCAGAACACCGGCAATGTGCGGCAGAAAAATACAGCACACATAAAATAACATTCCCGGGATGGGAGAGTGAGAGAAGACCGCTTCACAAAGATACGATGTTGGAAATTGTAGCACAGTATTTAGTGCTCTCCTAGCGATGGCAGGATATTCCGAAATGACTTTAATCCAGAACTTCGGCAGAGTTGTTGTTTCAAATGTACGTTTAAGGTCGCCGTGATTTGCGATCTCTACAAGCTGATATTCCTGTTGCACAGACATGCTCGAATCCCTCGGTTTATTCACATACGGGTCACAAATCCACTACTTCGCAGTTCGTGGGTCTTTAGTGATTGGGAAGTAGCATAGATTTGGTTTTCTTTGAGAATGTAGGCTCATCTTCTGGCTCGTCAGGTTCCCTTTTCCCCGTAAAAAATCTGTCCAAAGATGTCTGTTTTTCAGTCATTCAAGTGTGGGGGCTAATTATTGCCGGGAACAAATGTGATGGGCAACGACCTACGTCATACGTTATTATCGAGGCCAAGCGCACATAGATAAACAAAACAAGATGTACTGCTCACAGTCCAATCAATGCATATCTCTGACGACCTCCTATCCTGTAGTTGTATATCTAGAGTAGACAGAGATATTGGTGTGTTAAGCGGCACAGGCGAAAGTCAACCGGCCAGAATGCAGTCGTTAATAAATTATTTATTATTTCTGCGCGGCCTGGTACCAAATGCGCCACGGGCCGGTACCGGTCTGCGGCCTGGTCATTGGGGACCCCTGCTTTAGACGGCGATACGATAATTACTGATATTACACAGCCAGCTGTGATTCTGTGGCCATCGATTGATTTATTACGACATGTACGTATTTAACAGTTACATTTCACTTAAAGCAATGAAAAATACAAGGAAATTTTGATGTTTTGACAATTTTTTTGCAGAAACATTTAATAACTATAGACATTTAAATGAAAACTATTTAACAAAACTACAAAAGATGAACATATTGATATACTGTATGTTTTGTGATTTGATCACATCCACTTTGATTGTGCTGAACCAATCGATATTCTGGAGTATTTTGCCTTGGAAAAGGCAAATACTCTGCTGGGCATTCTAATGTTAAAGCACATTTATTAAGGTTTCATTGGCCGTGACGTGTATGTTTCCATTCACCGAACTGGATGCTATGACGACGCCAGCACCTCTGCTATAGGACGGCTTCAGATTTTGCCAAAAAATGCTCACTGCTGCCGGTAACCCATGGGGTTTCAGAATCGGCACAGTTCCATCTAAATTTCTCAGGGATTCCGGAGTAGTAGAACATTTTGGAAGATGTTTGCGTAATTGTGAGAAGACACCATATTTTTTTCGGCCTGATCGTGAAAAAAAAAAAAAAAAAACATTGGGATATTGTTTAAAAGGTACTGGAAATAATGGAAAACTGGTCTTCAAAGTCCTTAAAAAGTGCTTGAACTTGGCCATGAAAAAGGTGTACAAACCCTGTGTCTGTAAAATCTGTTCTGCTGAAGTGTTCTGAAGAATTTTTCAACCTCAGGTTTAATGAGCCACTTGTCCGACAAACACACATAACAATACGAGTATTAAAAAGCTCACAGGAACGGAAAAAAACTACAACAAAATAAGTCGCCCCCAGCATACCGACTCCTTCTGTGGCCGAGGCTTTTAAGAGAATGAAAAAGTTTCCTCGGGATACTGCCAAAGCAAAGGGTATTAGTCGGAAAATAATGAAATAAAATCATTTTTATTAAAAAAAAAAAAAGGAAAAAAATGAATTTTATACATGTGTATTACTCAGCCTTTCTGATTTCGGCAAAGTGTTTCCAATATTCAGTTTTCAGTATCAGCCAAGAATTTTGCTTTCAGTACATCTCTAATATACAGGTATGTGTATAAATATATGTATATACTCTTTATTTTGGATTTTTCAAAATTATGTTTTGACAAATTATTACTCTGATGCAAAACCACGCTACTGTCAGCAACTGCACTAATTCTTGTAAACATTTACTGTCTACAGGGGGAAAAAATACAGTATGCATCACCTATAGCAGCATAAACTAAATGGACAACGATATACATGAAAAGAAAACCAGTCAAATACTAGTGCGACGTTGAAAAAAATATCATCTTAGATCTTTTTTTAACTTTCACATTTTTTTTTTTTTTTTTTTTTTTTTGTCATCTCATTTTGTATACGATGAGAAAGTGAGTATTTTTTTGTCTTATGAATAGCATTACATGACAGCATGAGGAGACCTCAGACTACATGGTGCCCTATGCACAGTGCATTAGGTGAGTATAGGAAGCGGCAACTTTGTAATGTCAACATGTTTTTCAACGATGAATACACCATATGATTTAGTCTGTACATTAATTTATTAGTTACTATTGATAGATGCCAAATACATTTTAGTGACCATTCCCTGCCAGCCTTCAAGTTCAAATAGACTGGACGCTTACCTCCGTTAGTTGGAGCGAATGAGTTAAGGTTAGGTGGAGGAACACACGAGTCAAAGTCGCCTCAGTTATTTTATTTGTTTTGTTTCCAAAGGAAAGACGGTGATTTTTGTTTGCTAAAATCAATTAAAGCTCTAAGCAGTAATGAAGGGGTTGGGCTTTTAAATTAGCTACAGACAATCAGCCAGAAGATGCTTTCAGTATATTAGCTTGTCAAATCAAGGCACCGCGAACAGAGCCAGCATTTACCATAGCTAGGCGCCACGGAGCAGATGAATAGAACGAATGTTCCGTTTCAATATGCACTCCCTTCATAGACTTTAATGGCCTATTGCAAAGTGAAGTGTGTTAACACCCAATAACTACATTAGCGCGGGACTATTTTTTAAGAGTTCAGGAAAGGCTCCGCCAATTTAGCATTTCCATTTGCATTGCCATTGTAAATTGCATACAACGAAATCAAAACCTCGGGTACACTCAGTACAGTCTGTTACCCATTATCAAGTTATGCTGATTTATTAGAAATACTTAATTTGAGACACTAAGTGCAATAAAAAGCAAGAGAAACTGTGCAAGGCCAGCATATTCCCTCACAGTAAAGATTTGGATAAAGCGAACGTAGGAATTATAGGCATTTAGGGCAAGGAGGTGGTTTGGTTGAGATTGATGCTCCGATTCTGTCATGACGGAAAAGGCAGAGATCACTCAGTACTAATCAACAAGCTGGACACGAGCTGGTCTTTATCACTTTGTCCCCTTTATATGAGTCCCAACCTTGGCTGTGTGACCAGTTGCCTGATTTCTCATTTTGTTGCACTGCGGCTGACAGTGAGCGGCTCTGATTGAGGGGATCCATTAGGGATCAGCCTGAGGAAAGCCCGTTTGATGGATGAGACCAGCAGTCACCTTCAAAGCTTGCTAACAACACCTGTATCCTCTCTGTCACACAGACACACACACAAAGCAGGCACACTTCTGCTGACATATAGCAATTTACTCACTTTGTAGGGCGGGGAGGGAGGAACAGAGGAGAGATATCTTCAAAGCCCAAAATCCATACTGGCCTGTCACGTCAACTTGTAGCCAAAACTAACAGTGGAGTTGCACTTTTAAAAATATACATTAGTCAAAAACAACAACAAATAAACAAGTTTGCGCAAAAATCTAAATGCTGCATTTATCACTCAAAAAATATGGATCGTCTTTAAAAGTGTGCAACTAAACAAGCAGTGAAAATATGTATTATAACAGCAGTTTAACACAATAAGCTAAATAAGCCGGGAGGAACATGAACAGAATATTAAGGTTTGTATGTATTCATTGATCATTCATTGATCAAAGGAAGTCATTACTACCTTCCCATTCTGGGTAAGTTCACTTTCAAACGTAACATTTGTGAAAAGACAGACTTTTGATTACTGTGCTGCTTTCTAATGGCAGTTTGCCTGTAGGTTCAAAATAATAGACGTATGGTAAAGGTTTTCTTTTGTGTTTGTCATATGCGTAGGGGGGTAATGGTGGGGGTATTCTTAGCATTTGACTCTTGCCTGAAGATCAACGTGTGGCAACCATGTAATGAATACTGGTAAGGTGTCAGCAGCCTGAATGAGGGAACTGACAAGATTTTTTTTATATCACAGTAATACATATATAATTTACTAGCAGCACAAGTAGTATGCCCGTCCCGGGCATACCGTATTTTTTGGACTATAAGTCGCAGTTTTTTTCATAGTTTGGCCAGGGTGCGACTTATACTCAGGAGCGATTTATGTGTGAAATTATTAACACATTATGATATCATTTCACATGTTATTTTGGTGTTTTGGAGTGACACTGATGGTTTGGTAAACTTGTTAGCATGTTCTTTATGCTATAGTTATCTGAATAACTCTTAATAGCTATGGCCACGTTCGCGTTCTGCCTTTGACAATGTGTGTTCAATTGTATTATTGACTTTTTTACATTGAAATGCATGCTTTTAGTTTGTGGCACTTTCACACCCACGTGGGGGCGCACTCGCACTTGTTTACGCGAAGAAGAGCGCTCACACGCCAGAAGAAGACGGACAGCTACGCAGCGTCTCTGAGCGAGTGGGCGAGAGAGAGAGAGAGAGAGAGAGAGAGAGAGAGACAGAGACAGAGACAGAGAGAGTGAGAGACACGGCTGTGAACCTACGTTCGTTGTTTATGCTTGTAAAATATCTCGACAGAGGCAACGCCTGTGTGGATCATCTTTTCTGTTGTTGTTGTGTGTTTTCCACCCGCGATCGGACACTTATAGCCAGTTGTGTGGTGGTTTGAATGATATGCTACTGCGAACGCATGCTAACCGTTTGTGTCATTGCTGTAATAGCACCTAATTATCATGTATTTACATTGATGCGAACCTGTTTAGTATCGAGGACGAAATTGATTCAGCAAATTATACGGACATCCAGCATCGTCATTTGGGAGTTTAGCTCGCTGTATAGCCAGGACCGAGCCGTAGCGTCCTGGTGAGGACAGTATATTCGTATTTCGTTGTTCATGCACTGTTCACTTATTCAGCATGTTGTTCTCTATTGTATTTTTATATTAAATTGCCTTTCAAGATGACATATCCGTTCTATGTGTTGGATTTTATCAAGTAAATTTCACCCATAAATGTGACTTATACTCTGGTGCGACTTATATATGTTTTTTTTTTCTCTTCGTTGGGCATTTTATGGCTGGTGCGACTAATACTCAGGTGCGACTTGCAGTCCGAAAAATATGGTACTACTTGTGCTGGGTTGTTAGGGCCAAAGTTTGTTAAAGCACATAAGAAACCTCGAAATCAGGGCTTCCCCATGATTTTATTTTTATGCAAGCTAGATAGGTTTATTAAGCAGTATGGCCTGGCGTTGCTCGGATTTGTAAAACGATCCAACGAGTGGCAGATAAAACTCCTTTCGGATGCCGGTGGAATGTAGTAATCGTAAAACAACACAATAAAGGGGATAATACGCACTTGTTTTTCCATCACAGTGTACATTATTTTGGCGAGTGATGTGGAAAAGAATGACATAGACTGTTTTTATGTTTTAGACTTGCAGCTCTTGTGCCCCATACACCGCACAACCCCAAGAGACAGCGCCTTTATTGAACAGAAAACACCAGAACACAACAACGGCAACCACCACTCTATGTCATGGTTGCCCATGAACCATTGCGGGCGTAACACATAATAACATAACAGTCGCTACTGTATGAATATCCAGCAGAAATGCTTCCATTAGTCATTCATTTTTTTCCCATATTCTGGAATATGTACTTTTTTTTTAATCCATTGTCTTCTTGTAGAGTATTCAAAGCCACAACGTACAATCACAACACATTTAAATTTGTATATGAAACAGTATGAAAGCCAACTGCGACATTGCAATCGCAAGAGACGTGGCTTTCGCCCAAAAGATGGCGCTATTGCCTCCACAATCAGGTCACATTTTCTACACTCATTTTTGGCGTTTCAAATTAATTTTCCGCACTAAATTGAGGCCTACAGAGATCAAACCTAAGAACACTCCCAAACACTAAGTACACTCCAACTATGTAAGATTTCATCAAAATCCGCCCAGCTATTTCGGAGTCCATGGGGAACAAACAAACAGAGACAAAGTTCCATTTATTTATAACCACAAATCAAATGTTTATAAATTTTTCTCAAATATACTGAAAATTACGTTTTCATTATCTGAAAATTATAATCATCCAAATTACAAAAATAGTTCAACTGTTCATTAAATATTTCACTCTCAAAAGAAATACCGATTTTATTTATTTTATTTACTACAATGTTCTAATTATATGAGATGCACCTGCATTTTAAATGTGCCATATTAACATTGCCATCATCTTTTAGCATTTTCATACAGACATAAAGCTTTCATGGAGTAATTACATCAACATACATAAAGGAGAGGGGAAAAAAGCGTGCACGATGACGTTTGTGTGTTGACGAGAATAACCCGCCTGTTTCCAACAGGCTAATTGCTCTCAACAGTATTATCTCATTAGGGCCCATCAGCATTTGACATTTAAATACAGAGCTGCTAAAAGCCTCTCTGCTTCTTTAATATGAACATTACCATCCATCACATCTTTCATAGAAAGGCAGACACTATTCCAGGGTCTTGTTGACTCCATTTCTCCCATTTCCTAGCTCTTAACATCCCTGAATGATTTGGCTCCCTGCTCATCAAATGATCAATCTAATCAGAATATTGATCCTGAAATAGACGGCTGCTAAGCAAGAGGCTCTATAAGACATCGTGAAATTTGTACACAGTGTGAAATATGTAGGGAATGCTGGGATGAGTGACGGTAAGCAGGGAAGGTTTAAAAAAAAAAAAAAAAAGAAAGAAAAAAAAAAAAAAAAAAGGAAGATAAGCAATGGAGTGTGGAAAGAGAGGGAGAAGAAGAATGTGGGTAAAACAGAGGGAGGAAGGTCAGCAGTGTGGCGTTACGCAAGGAAGGTAGAAGCTGATGGGCACCAAATGAACAAATTATGACGGGCTCCATTTTGCAGGATGGGGTCACCCCTCCCCCATCTCCCTGCCACCCTTCCTCTCTCCTCTCCTCCACTCCTCCTCTCTCTTCTCCTCTCCTCTCTGACAGTTCAATTTCCCCCTCTCGCCTCTCTGCTGCAGCCTGCTAATTGTGAGTGAAGCCTTATCATTGGGCCCCCCGTTCACCCTCGGCCCGAGGCATCGCCGTGTCTCAGGGAGGAGACCGGAATGTCAAAATGTTATCCGAGACGGCAAGCCGCCAGAGAGACAGAGGTCACACACAATAAGAGTGGACGCTCATCCAAAAGCAGGAGTACAGGAAAGTCATCCTTTTCAGTTGCTGGATGAAATGATATGATGGCTATAGATACTTTAGGTAGATATCTATCGATCCATGAATTTACTACATCCGCTTCAGTAGGAAGAACATGTGCAGTATGTTAACATATTCAGGCACGTTGACATATACAGTAGTCGTCTTCATCTAGCATTCTAAAAACAAAGATGAATGGATGAAATTATCCAGTCATTTGACATCTTTCACTCTACTATAATTGAAACTAATATATTCCACTTAGAAATAAATCCACACACTTACAGCAAGACTGCCTTCTCTCAGGTCAGTTGAAGTACATACTTTGGCTGAAGAGGTGTGCATCAGATATCTTATTTGGGAAACATTTAACACTCCAGAATGCCTAAACACTGTCAAAAATAAAACTTCCTGGTAGTACTTCTTAAGTTCTCTGAAGTAACTTGTTATTTTGAGTATTTCTAACTCATTTTGTCCAGTTAACATCGTTAAAGTGATCAAAAGAGTTGAACTAACCTGGATTATCAAGTTTGTGATAAATACTTAAACTTCTGGGTAAAATGAACTTAAAATGCTAAACTATTTGATTTTAGCCCGGTTGTTTCGTTCAATTGTTTGCGCTTTGCGCTTTTATTGTACTGGCCTGGGTTAAAATCCCTCTTGGAGTCATTTATTGTATACACAGGATTCACCAAATCTGGACCTCGATGCCATCTATCCTGTCGTGTTTTCTACGTCTCTCTCCCCTAACACACCTGAATCAAATGATTATGTCATCAAGAACCTCTCCAGAAGCCTGATAATGATCCTGATTATTTGATTCAGGTGTGTTCGAGGAGGGAGACATGGAAAACACGACAGGAAAAGTGGCTACGAGGTCCGGGTTTAGTGAACCCTGGTATACAGTTTTACTTTATACATAAACAAGTCCAGTTCACTTAGAATTTGAGTTCAATTCAGAGACAAAAAGTCATTTTCCAATATTTTGAATGGTTTTATGCATAAGCTACATCGAAACGGGAGTTTGCCCTGGTTGAAGTGTGTCATTTGTGTAGTTTTTTTCTATTTATAATTTATTACAATCACGGTTACAACTGAATTTGTTCTGCAAATGGTAGGCAATGAAATTGGTGACAGTGTGATGTCACACCATGCCATATATGCAAGTACCCGCCCTTTTCATTCGTCCTCCATGCGATAACAAAAGCTGTCTAGAGGTGGCCACTGATTCCTAACTAAGCCACACTAAGCATACAGTAAATAAATAACTCAATATTTAAATGTATAAATGTGCATCTGCTTTGGCTTAGTACAATACTTTTATCCCGCGACCACTTCTTGTCTTTGTCACTTTTTTTTTCCTCCGACCTACAGTCCCTACAACTCTTTGCCGGCAAAAGACCTCCTCGCCTGTTTCTCGATTGACTTTTTCTGCGACGACCTCCAGCACATGCCACTGATTGCTGTCTAGCCGGCCGAGAAGCACTTTTCTTGGGTTGTACGCTGGAAAAGTCTACCTTCTCGCCTGGTTCTTGATAGACTTTTTTTTTTTTTTTTTAAATTTATTTTTAATGTGACCTTTGCATCCTTTCTGGACGTCTGCATCTCAATGACCTGCAACCTTGATGCACTGTGTGAGTTTGTTTGCGTCAAGTGTGTGAATGTTATACAGTGGTACCTTAAGAACGAAATTTGTTCCGGTGTGGCTTTCGTATCATGATTTTTTTCGTATAATAAATCGCCTAATTCACCACATTAAATTTATTGTCATGTCCTCTGATTGCCTGTCTTTATTTGTAATGGTTTTTCGCCCCCTAGTGGTGCTTAAGTGTAACTATTTTGTTCGGTCCTAGTTTCTACAGATGTTGTCACATGACTAATTGAGCTCATAGCAAACACAGAGTGCTAAAAGACAAGCCAATTTGCTTGAGATTACATCTCTTTGTTTGTGCCTTGAAAAAGCATCGCTTGCAAGTTATATTCTTTTGCTTCAATTACATGAGCCTCATGTAGCACATTGTTACAGTATGTATGATGAATCATTTTTGGTAATATAGAGCGAAAAAAGCGTCAAAATATTTTTCATAAAATTAGTGTTCAAAAGCTTTCGTATCTCAAGGTACCACTGTATTTGGAAATAAAAAATATTATATAGGCATTTTGGAATGCCCTCTGACTGATATATGCCTCTCTGTGCACATGCGCACACGTAACCCTCCTGAAAGGGGGGTGTCAAGTGAGCTAATATTTTTGTATAATTGTGAAATAGCAGAGTTTAGTGTCAATGAAAAACTATTGTAGTCCACGGCTCAGCAATGTCAAAGTCACCACATGCATTGCCAACTCCCACAATCTTTTCACAGGCACACCCACCCCACCGATGACAAATCAGAGCAAAGAGATGAAATTTAAACATGTGAATATTTAAATGAGTTCCCGTTATTTTATTGAGAATCAGCACTTCTGCAGAAGAGCCCAAAAAGGAACAACTATAGACAAGTTTCCTGAGCGAAACATGGGCGGCACCATCTTTGATCATTTCTGCTCCGAACTTCATGTTCAGACAAAACAACATGAAGTGTGGTTGAGGAAGTTGAAGAAGTTGTGTAGTTATTTTTGTTTTTGGTTTTTTATTTATTATAATCACGTTTACAATTGAATTTGTTCTGCAAATGGTCGTGTGTTGACAAAGCTAAAACTGCAAAATCAAACCAGAGGAACCCACGGATCTCCAAAAATGGATTCCACATGACGTAGATAAGACTCCGAGACTTTCTGATATATATGGTTGGAAGTGTAATGTTTTGAACAGCATCCAGCTTAAAGCGCCAGTGTGGATCTACCTTGCCATACGCCTTAAATCGAAACCCGCAGCAGACATAAGTTAAAGATGTGCTTTAAACCTAAGGATATTACTGTACCTAAAAGATTTTGTGTTTGTTGTTATCACTTCGTTAATCATTTCTGGACAAAATTACAACAACCTGTCAGCCTGTGTTGACGTGAGGTGTTGATTGATACACCGGCCACTTGAGTGACCAAAATGAGGTGAAATTACAAATAATATTAGACTTGCCAAATGCAGAAGGGCTGACACGGATTTTGTTGGTACAAGGAAATACTACAAGGAATGTACTTATAAACAAAAATAGTACATCATTCTTTTTTATTGCAGTCATTGATTGCAATAAAACATTTGGAAAACATGTTTCAATTTTTTGTTTTATTTAATACGAATAGTGCATGTGCAAAAAGGGTCAATAAATCACAATTTATAAAATTATTAGACAAATATTAACAAAGGTGGAGCATAAGTCGAGCCTTCACTCATCAAAGTAGAACGCGCGTAGTCTCGATGTATGTGCATCGACGTACAGTAAGTGTTGTAGTGAGGCACATCAATTTGTCTTCCCTTGCCTAACAGCGTTTTTCACCTGTAAACAAATGAACAAAAAACCTGAACACTCACATTTATGCGTTTACATAATTGTGCCATCCTACACGTACCGATTAACAACAGGCTAGCAGCATATAGCGTAACATGCAGCCACAGCAGTATAGTAGTTGTAGTAAATAATACTAAACATCATCATAATTACAATCATCATCGTAATAACTATATCAAAGACAACAAGTCGTTTCATGCGCAAGATTTTAACTGTAGTATTTTTTTAGCACCGGACACATGAAAATGCAGGGATAGGAAGAACATACTTTCCATAACACCAGCGGCAACATGGTTACATAAACACCCGGTCTTTGTGGTGGCATGAACATGTTGTCCTCCCATGTTGTGAGGATGGCAGATGGATGCGGTATTTCCAAATTTTCTTTTTTGAGGGATTTTGATGAGTAGTGTTACTCCAGCTCCACTGTTGTTTTGGATGGGGAAAGTGTAAAATGGAAGTCGCGACAGAATTCTGGAAGTAAAGCGGAATTACCTCGGAAACTTGTATATAGTTGCTTGAAAAATGACATTCTAGCCGCTTTCTATGCAAATTGTTTACAAATCTGATCATATGGCATCCAAGGTTATGAAAAATAATGTATTAAAAAAAAAAAGTGCCACTAAAAGCAAGTCTAATTACTTCTACTTTTTTTTTTACTGAATTTGCTTGATTTTTTTTTTTTTCGTTTTAGTTTACATCAAAACTTGAAAAATTAAGTGAAGTAGGTTGACGTAAATGTCATGTTCTGTTAACTTTTTTTTTTTTTTTTTTTTTTTTAACAGTGGACCACCAATTTTGATTGAGAGCACTCATTCGTTTGTGTGTGCGCGAGTTATTTTCACTAAAATATTATGGTGATCTAGAAGATATCCATGGATGGGATGCGTCAGGCACCAAAAGTTTAAGAAAAGGAAAATTGGAGCGACACCGACGGCATTTGCTCATGACGTTGTTTTTGGAAACACGATTGTCTCAGATATAAGGGAATCTTTAGCGCAGCAGCTGGTTGTTAGACAGAGCAGGGTCTAAAGTAATTTGCTGGTCATCTGATTGGGCTGCTCTCAGGTCAGAATAATCTGAATGCGGGAGGAACTAGCGGGACAGAATCACTGACCCCAGACGTCCCCATCACATAAGAGTAGATTGAGGGAACGAGCCGCCTCGGCGGGGAGAAGATTCTGAGCGTGAAGAAAGAGAGATCACTCATCTATATTCCAACACTGGTAATAAGGGTTAATTCATTGGTTAAGGATTAACAAGGCGCAAGAGTGTGATAGGCAAGCAGTTGCCTTCTCAAATTTAAGTTTAAATCAACCCCATTAGGCGCGATATAATTTCAGACCCAGAGCCTCTCCTTGCGGTAAAGTAATTACAGTGACCTCCTGGACTACTCTTTTTAAGTAAAACTCCATTGGAATGTCCGACATTTTCATTTTCTCGACGCTTTAGAGATGTTTCTCTTTGCTATGTTTCAGTGGGCAGGTAAATGCTGTTGAGTGGCGGGTAACAATTCATCGATCTGGATCGATATAATGATTGGTTAAGTGAAATGGAATTGAAATCGATCAAAACATCGATCGCCATCTTTTAGTCGTGCCATTTATTTATTATTTTGTTTGTCGTTTCTTAAATTTTTTCATCCAAATGCCCGAAAGGTTTCAGTAACAAAATAGTTAAGAATAGCAAAATGGCTTTGGATAATTTATTGCAGATTGTGTTAAATGTGTACTTAATATCTTATTAAATCAGTTGATGACTCTTGAAATGAATCCAATCTAATTTTGGCAGACTTTGTAAGATTGGTAAATATCGTATCATTGTCCAAAAAAAATAAAAAATAAAAAATACCACATCGTATGCAGAATTAATTGGTGATATCCCCTCTGTCTACATACATAATCATAATGGAAAATTTCTTTGACGACATTATTTAGAACCCCTATTCCAATGAAATTGGGACGTGTTAAACATAGAAAAAAAATGAGTACCATGATTTACAAACCTATATTTATTTGGATACTGAAAAGAAAACGTTGGACAATTGAAACCCAATTTTTACCAAACAATTTAAGTCAGGTGTGTGCCCAATCACTGATGAGTGGTTTAAAGCTGCCCTGCCTACTATAAAACACACACCTGGTAAGAATTGTCTAGATGAGAAGCACTGTCTGATGTGCATCATGTCTTCGTCAAAAGAGCTGTCTAAAGACCTGCGATCAAGAATTGTTGATTTGTATAAAGCTAAGAAAGGATACAAAACCATCTCGAAAAGTGGAGATGTTCATCATTCGACAGTCTGAGAAGTTGTCTGCAAATGGAGAGAGTTTGGCACTGTTGCTTTTCTCCCAAGGAGTGGCCGTCCACCAAAGTTGACACCGAGAGTTCAGCGCAGAAAACTTATAGAGGTAAAAAAGAACCCAAGAGTGTCTGCTAAAGACATAAATCACTGGCACAGTCCAATATCGCTGTGCATACATCAACTATATGTTAAACTATGGCCAAGAATGTTGTTCATGGGAGAACTCCACGGAGGAAGCCAGTGCTGTCTAAAAAAATAAATAAATAAATAATTGTTGCTCGTTTTATGTTCGCAGAAAGGAACTTGGACACTCCACAGAAGTTTTGGCAAAATATTTTGTGGACTGATGAAACCAAATTTGAATTGTTTGGGAGTAATACACAACATCATGTGTGGAGGAAAATTGGAACAACTCACCAACATCAACACGTCATCCACAACGAAAAGCATTGTGGAGTGAGCATCATGATTTGGGGCTGTTTTGCTGCCTCAGGCCCTGGGCAACTTGCAATCATTAATGAAAGAATGAATTCAAAAGTCTATCTGGATGTTCTGCAGCGGACACTGTTTTTTTTTTCATCTGTGTGATTTTGACAAAGATCAGTTCTCATTTGGTGGTGATTTTACCCAGAAATGTGAGAAATTACAAAAGGTTCAGATACTTTTTACTACCACGTGCCATGATTAGGTGGAAAAAAAGCTTCCGTAAATTGCTCCGTCATTCACAAGAGTACAAGCAAATAGGTCAGCTTTTTTCTTTTTAATCCCCCGCTTCCCCACATTGTTTCATTTCAAACTTTCTGAAATATGTACATAGCTCTAAATAGCGATCTGGCAGGCAGCCCAGAATGTCCAAACCCTGTGTATTATATGATGTTTTGATTGTCTTGGTCTGGCTGAAACTGGAATTGAATTTAGTTGCATTTTTTACAAGGACAATTTGACAAATGAAGAAACCTTGAAACAATGGAGCAGGGGAGCCCAAACCGGTCATCAAGAGCCACTGTGGGTCCTGGTTTTTGTTCCTACTGATCCAGCACAGGCTGTTTAACCAATGAGGTTTCTGCTAAAACAAGCAGCACTTGACTACAATCAACAGATTCCACTTGTAAGAAATCAGACTGTTGCAAAGGTGTCGTCCTGATTTATTGGAAAGAAATCCAAGCAAAGCACCCTCTGTGGCCGGATGGGGAACCCTGCTTTAGAGTTTCTATGGTGAGGGGGGATGCAGTGGCGACCAAATGTTTGCAACCATATTCATTGCAATCAGTACTTAAAGGTTAGATACAGATGTGATATAATCTGTATCGAACATTTGGGTATAGCTACAGCTAGATACTTTTGACAACACTTGAAGGAAGTCCTGGTCCTCATCGATTACCTAATTGTCTTCGCACCCACTTTAGAGGAACATGAAGAACGACTGCTGAAAGTGCTGAATCATCTGAGGGAATTCGCACTGAAATTATCTGTGGAAAAATGTTTTTCCAAACCTCGGTGAAATACCTTGGACATGTCCTTTCTGAAGATATAGAATACAAACTCATGCTGACAAAATTAAAACCCTCTCCTTATGGCCTGTTACCCAGACCCTCAAAGAGCTAAGGTAATTTCTCGGCTTCGTTAGCTATTATCGGACGTTTATACATGACTTCTATGCAATTGTTAAACCCCTTCATGATCTGACTGCAGGATATCCTCCGTCCAAGAAGTGACCCCAAAGCATTATGATAATGATGTTTTTTTGGGAGGGGGTTGTTATATTTGTATTAATTTTTGTTATTGAGCATATTAGAGTTAAAATCTCAGTTGATTTCTTTCATAAAACATTAGTATTAATTTAATGTAAGTAATTTAAATAAAATATTTTTCACATTTAAAAAAAAATGTTTTGCGTGTCGAATCGTGGGTCAAGAATCGTGATACGAATCGTATTGGGAGACACTGTATCATTATAGCCCTACCATTTATGTTTAATTTTTAAAGAGGGATGGAGTACAATTTTAAAGATTTGAGTGAATGATTTAGATTTGATCATTTCCCACAAAATTATTCTTCAAAGTCTTCAATATCTTGCTTCATTATTTTTTTGTACCATAAAACAACTCTTATGTCACTTGACACCATCTTTAAATCTATAAAATGATTACTATACATGTAGTATAATACATTTACCTTAAAATGCAAAGTGGCTAAAATTGTCTGGCTTGTCAAACAAGTCGAACGTGACCTTAAGGCAAGCCCACACTAATGACGACCTGAGCCAAGCTAATATTTCATCATCAGCTAACCGTTGTTGGAATAGTCTGGATGCTATTAGCAGACTAATGGCCAAAATACTCCATCGCTGTTAAAGAGCAGCCAGCCTTGGGATCTGCCGGCTCGTTTAGCTATGCGTATAAATTAGCATGTGAAGAGGAGATTCGCCAGTGATGGACACACAGGTGACCCTTCCAGATATAGGTACACGCACAAAGGCACAGAAAACACAGACACACACAAGCATGGACACTGTGACCCCTACATGCTTGATGAGACAGGGGCTGATATGCGAGTCAGGCGGAGCCACATTTGTAAAAAGAGATAGCCAATTACGGGAGCCCGGGCTGGGGGATAATAGCCTGCCTGTCAGGCTCTGTGTGCATGATCTGTAAGTGCATGGATGTGTGTGTGCCTGTGCCTGAGCACGTAGCACCCAAGAGTGAATACCAAGCTACCTATTCTCACCTATTTGCCCTATATCTTCATTGCTTGGGTATTAATTTTAGAGCAGCACGGCCACACGGAGCGCGGGTCGTTAGTGTGATTCATCTGGGCTTCCTCAAAAGGAAAGAAAAATGGAAGAAGCTTGAGGCCTTTTTTACTACACTGACAAGATTTTTTCTGATTTAAGCACCATGAATAGTATTTGACTATAATGGCCGTTATTGCTTTACGATACCGAGTACAATGATCTTCCAACGTGTTCAAAAAAATCTTAACCTTTATAGGGTGCTCATCCAGAGGTGGGTAGTAACTAGTCGTGGGAACCTCTGGGTACCTCACAATACGATACGATTTGCAATACAAGGCTCACAATAACGATTATCTCACAGTATGGTGATACATTTTTCGATATATGAGTCAGGAAATAATTCTAGGATCCTTCTGTTGTGAATTGGAATGAGTTTATCGCTAGTAGACGTCCAATCCATTTGAAGTGGGATGGTGGCAGTGAATCAACATTCGTTCATTCTCTGCCAACCCTCCCAACCCTCCCACTTCTCACTCGGATTGGATGTCTATGGCTGTCAGCGACAGCCAATGCCAGGCAATTCAAATTCATTTTGGGGCATTTCATTTCCTGTTGATTTTCAGTCACTTCCTTTTCCTTTTGGTGCATTTACGGGTCACTTCGTTAGTATTTTGCCGCATTTACAGGTCACTGCCTGTTGATTTTGGGTTATTTAAAAGTAAGTGACTCAAGAATGTCCCTAAATGAATAGGAAGTGACTCAAAATGAACAGGAAAGCATCATGATATATCACCTTTTTGATATATATTCATACCCCTACTACAAACAATGTTGAGAAAGTATGAAACTGCATTGCATTTACTGAGACACGAGTAATAAACAGAAAACCAAGCACTTTTCATCCTTCTGCTGTGAATGGAATTGAGTTTATCAATAGTAGATGTCCAATTCATTTGAACTGGGGGAAACTGGTGGGAACCTCTGGGTACATCACAGTACGATACGATTTGCAATACAAGGCTTAAAATAACGATTATCTCACAGTATGGTAATACATTTTTTTGATACATAGTTTTTTTTGTTGTTGTTGTTTTTTTGGGTTTTTTTTTTTAAACAGGGGCACCTTTTTAAAATGATATATCGATTATTGGCAGGAGTATATCGATAACCTTTCGGGGTACAAGTATTATAATTAGGGTTGTTCCGATCATGTTTTTTTGCTCCCGAACTGATCCCGATCGTTTTAGTTTGAGTATCTGCCGATCCCGATATTTCCCAATCCGATTACTTTTTTTTTTGCTCCCGATTCAATTCCAATCATTCCCGATAATTTTTCCTGATCATATACATTTTGGCAATGCATTAAGAAAAAAATGAATAAAACTCAGACGAATATATACATTCAACATACAGTACATAAGTACTGTATTTGTTTATTATGACAATAAATCCTCAAGATGGCATTTACATTATTAACATTCGTTCTGCGGGAGGGATCCACGGATAGAAAGACTTGTAATTCTTAAAGGATAAATGTGACTTTGAATATTGTGACTAAATATTGCCATCTAGTGTATTTGTTGAGCTTTCAGTAAATAATACGGCAGCCATTTAACTAACTGCCCAAATGCATGATGGGAAGTGCAACCATGACTGTGCGTAGGGGCACCAATTGATATATCTTCTCTGAGTTGGGAAAGAACATAGGGTTTTAAGAAAATGATCAAATACTACCTTTCTTCCCCACATTGCCTCCCACGTTATTTTTAATTGCTGAGAGAGGTATTGTAAGGCTTTATCCACATAAAATATGGCTCCAAAGGCTGTCAAAATTCTCTCTACTCATTATATGCTGCCTTTTAGTGCTATCTATAGGTAAAACGGCATTTTTATAGATTAAACGCGACAATGCGTGAGTGGGTCGTACAGCGCATGCGTTAATTATTTAACGTGATTAATTTAAAAAATTAATTACCGCCGTTAACGCAATAAATTTGATAGCCCTACTTTAAGCCAAAACTACTCTGGATGAGTGTAAGACATTTTGTCTGTAACGTTAAATACAATTAGAAAACGATTTAAATAAAAAATATATATATATACAGTGCCTTGCAAAAGTATTCGGCCCCCTTGAACCTTGCAACCTTTCACCACATTTCAGGCTTCAAACATAAAGATATAAAATTTTAATTTTTTGTCAAGAATCAACAACAAGTGGGACACAATCGTGAAGTGGAACAAAATTTATTGGATAATTTAAACTTTTTTAACAAATAAAAAACTGAAAAGTGGGGCGTGCAATATTACTCGGCCCCCTTGCGTTAATACTTTGTAGCGCCACCTTTTGCTCCAATTACAGCTGCAAGTCGCTTGGGGTATGTTTCTATCAGTTTTGCACATCGAGAGACTGACATTCTTGCCCATTCTTCCTTGCAAAACAGCTCGAGCTCAGTGAGGTTGGATGGAGAGTGTTTGTGAACAGCAGTCTTCAGCTCTTTCCACAGATTCTCGATTGGACTCAGGTCTGGACTTTGACTTGGCCATTCTAACACCTGGATACGTTTATTTTTGAACCATTCCATTGTAGATTTGGCTTTATGTTTTGGATCATTGTCCTGTTGGAAGATAAATCTCCGTCCCAGTCTCAGGTCTTGTGCAGATACCAACAGGTTTTCCTCCAGAATGTTCCTGTATTTGGCTGCATCCATCTTCCCTGTCCCTGCTGAAGAAAAGCAGGCCCAAACCATGATGCTGCCACCACCATGTTTGACAGTGGGGATGGTGTCTTCAGGGTGATGAGCTGTGTTGCTTTTACGCCAAACATATCGTTTTGCATTGTGGCCAAAAAGTTCAATTTTGGTTTCATCTGACCAGAGCACCTTCTTCCACATGTTTGGTGTGTCTCCCAGGTGGCTTGTGGCAAACTTTAAACGAGACTTTTTATGGATATCTTTGAGAAATGGCTTTCTTCTTGCCACTCTTCCATAAAGGCCAGATTTGTGCAGTGTACGACTGATTGTTGTCCTATGGACAGACTCTCCCACCTCAGCTGTAGATCTCTGCAGTTCATCCAGAGTGATCATGGGCCTCTTGGCTGCATCTCTGATCAGTTTTCTCCTTGTTTGAGAAGAAAGTTTGGAAGGACGGCCGGGTCTTGGTAGATTTGCAGTGGTCTGATGCTCCTTCCATTTCAATATGATGGCTTGCACAGTGCTCCTTGAGATGTTTAAAGCTTGGGAAATCTTTTTGTATCCAAATCCGGCTTTAAACTTCTCCACAACAGTATCTCGGACCTGCCTGGTGTGTTCCTTGGTTTTCATAATGCTCTCTGCACTTTAAACAGAACCCTGAGACTATCACAGAGCAGGTGCATTTATACGAAGACTTGATTACACACAGGTGGATTCTATTTATCATCATCGGTCATTTAGGAAAACATTGGATCATTCAGAGATCCTCACTGAACTTCTGGAGTGAGTTTGCTGCACTGAAAGTAAAGGGGCCGAATAATATTGCTCGCCCCACTTTTCGTTTTTTTATTTGTTAAAAAAGTTTAAATTATCCAATAAATGTTGTTCCACTTCACGATTGTGTCCCACTTGTTGTTGATTCTTGACAAAAAAATTAAATTTCATATCTTTATGTTTGAAGCCTGAAATGTGGCGAAAGGTTGCAAGATTCAACGGGGCCGAATACTTTTGCAAAGCACTGTATATATTTAAAAAAGGCATGTCCGATATTTTAGCATCAGCTTTAACATGGTGATCATCCTATTAATAGCTCGGACAACTTTTTTACATAAAGTTTGTGGCTTCTAGGTGGGTTAAATCGAAAATAATGTACTGCTTTTCGTGCTGAGTGTGTATTATCATTACAAAGTTGGCTTTGTCTTTGTAGATGCTACAGTATGTGCTCATCTGTATGTTCATTTGAAATTGTTGGAAAGCTTCATGTATTTTTGGACTAAAACCTTTTAATTTTACAAACTAAAACACTCTGAGTAACTGTCGACTAAAACTGGACGGAATTGTATGAGATTTCATAGACTACAACTAGACGAGCACATTTTCAAATGACTACGTATTTTCATCCAAAAGACTAAGTGAAATTTTTAAAAAGCTGCCATAAATAGTGGCATGGATAGACCAAGGGAAACAGGAGATATGATCGTTTTAATTAAATTGTAGGAAATATGTTTTCTCTAGTAGAGGGCACTCGTGCTTTTAGGACGGATGATGTTTCCTTTCTAGAGTTTTCTAGCCAGAATTTTTGTGTTTGTTTTGTGTGTTTTTAATTGTCAGGTTACAGTACAGTATAATAATAACAGCTCATATAGATGACATGCTGAGAAAAAAAAACACAATGTAATCAGTTACTCAGAAGGTTACTCATTACCCAAGTATTCTTTTCACCTCATACTTTTTTACTTGAGTAATATTATTTTTGAAATAATGCTACTCTTACTTGAGTAAACTTTTGGCTACTCAATCCAACTCTGGCTCATCTAACTGAATGGCTGCTAGTGGCTTTGCTAGACGTCCGATTCATTTACACTGGGAGAGGCTGGCAGCGAATGATCGTAGGACCAAGCTGGAACCAAAATGTGATTTCCATGAATGTGGAAATCAAGCTTAATGGGGTTACGTTTTTTTTAAGAATTAAGGGGAAAAAATAGTCACTTGCCCTACAAAAGGTTAATTAGGGTTGGCAACAAATTGTACAGAGTGTGTATGTAAACTGTAACAGGCCATTACATCAATGTCCTACATCATTCCAGTATTTTGTTATTGTAAAAAACGGCATATATTATGACCTCAATTCAACATTGGCTGCTATTTTCAATGGTTCTGAACATGATCATTAACTCCCAACCTGCCCCATTCAAATGGATTGGGCATCTATCGCCAATATTGGCAACCAATGAGTTAATGAGTTCAGCCTTTTGTCCAATAAACACTTTACCAACTCTTCTATTTTTAACTCTGAATGGATGTGCTAGAGGAGAAGTGTCAAACTCATTTTGGATCGCTGACCGCATTTATGGCAGTTAGACCTAATGTGAGACTAGTTTATTTTTGGCCAAATAAGTTAACTCACTCGCTGCCATTGACAGCACTTGACAGCCCAAAATAAGTGAACAATTGTTCATTCTCCCCTCCCAGTCAAAATGGATTGGACATCGAGGCGTGGCACTGGAAGATGAGCATTTACTGTATGTGTAAGTTAATTGGACGGTTATCGTTTTCAATGGCAGTCATTGATTTAATTTTGTGTCACTTCCATGTAATTTTAAGATACTTCCTGTAAATATTGGCTCATTTCCTGTTGATTTTTTAGGCATTTCCGGGCTGCTTCCTTTAGATCCTACTGCATTTCCAAGTTGATTCCTGTTGATTTAGTGTCACTTCCCGTTCACACAAATCTCCGGTTATTGGGCGCCAATGCAAAAATAAAAGCAACAGAAATATATTATGAGGGCAAATCACGTTAAAAAATAATAATAATAATAAATAAATAAACATCCAAAAAGGGATGTGCAGGTAAAACCATGAATGCTACCATGAAGACATTTGGACGAAACAGACCAGAAAGGGATGGGGGGGGACAAGAGCAGCAGCTCGGGAATCATTCCAAAGCTCTAACATCAGAGCTTGTCCTGTACTTTGTACAGACGCATGATCTCCTCAAGGACTCAGCCCCGTCAGCCACAGCGGCCCAGCCACCTGAAACGGAGCCATGATGGACTATCAGAGGAAGAGAAAGCGTTCAGGGGAATTGTGTGGATTTAGTGGTCTGCTGCTGACACATGGCTTTGAGCGTGGTAGAAAAGCACTTTAACTCTTCAGTGCTTTTATTGCGTGTACACACCCCATAAAACTTGAGTCTATGTGGCATCGCTCACGCTTCCACACTCACGCACGATGCATTTGCATTACATTTGTCCATTAAAGTACCAAATTCTCAGAGATGAAGTCAATTGTGTTAGTTGATTTGGAATTTTATATGCCTTCCGTTTATCTGTGAAAGAGATTGACACAACAGTTTGAAAAGTTTGTAGAACTGCCATCATTTTGTCTCTAAAATTGGCTTGGACAAGTAAAAGTATAATTCTAATATTTGTTCCACATGGCTAAAGATTGAGGATTATGTCAGTTATCATTCATCTGCGTGTGAGCGTTAGCAGCATTTAAGGTGCACATTTCTAGACATAAAGGAGTAAACATTTACAATGGAATGCAGTGCCTTTTATAAGGGAACAATAAGGCTGACATAAATCTGATCTTTTCATGTTTTACGCTGAGCTGACAATGTGGCAATAAAAACTACATTTCATTTTATGCCAAAATGAGTGCACAACTGCTCATGTTTTGGTTTCAATCCGATATCACATTTTTCATAGTCTACTTGGCATATATTTGAGTTAAGCATCATGTGATACAGATGTTTCGTAGTAAACGCACGAAAAGTATTCTCTTACTCAACACACAAATCAATCTATCTAAAGATACACTGTTATACTATAATGAAACAGTAGTGGAAAGCATAACATTATTGTTTCAAAGTCTGAATGTCAGTATCATTTGCGCTTTCCATATTAAAAATTAAGTTTTTACAGGCTGAAAGCAGTCTGTCAAGTCATCACTTAAGTAGTTGTTGTTCCTCGTCTTCATGAGGAAACTAACATTTTGAAGCCCTACGCCTCCGTTTTTCTTAATTTAAATTTGACTAAAAATGCAACTCACTACGAAGCTGAATTTCAATGTTCCTATTAGTTAGGGTCAAGTGCAGGCTTATTTTCAACAAGCTGATCTCATATTATGTTCGATATCTTCAAATGCGCTCCCAAAAATGTTAATATTGAAATATATTTTTCATAATCATTGAGAGCAGTTCTTCATTATTGTGCCAAAGTGAGGGCAGTTTAAGACAAGCATTAAAGGTTATAGCTTTAGCTAGCATAGCTAACAGCAAAGCTCTTTCACAACCAGTTTATTTTCATTCTCTTGGACTCGCTTAGCATACTAAAACTCTTGGCTGGATATTTAACTGATCGATTGAGAGCTGCATTGCCAGATCCATTACGTCTAGTCAATTTCAAAACTAAAATTTCGCAATGATAAACAGGTAATGGAAATGCCGCAATTTCGGGAAAAAAGTCAGCTATTGCAAGTAAGGTTTTTCCGCTTTCATGACAATGTTTTTTAGATATTTCGATATTATAATATATCACAAGAGGGCTACAGAAACTCTTGTTTTCAAATTTAAACGCCACATGATAGGATGTACATAATCAAATGACCATTTTTCCTTTACAAGGGCATCATTCAGAAAACCTTCGCAGGATAAGAGATCTGTGGCTTTTTTCAAAAACAACCTGCAATGGAAAACGGTGAAGGCGCAATTGTACTGTGCCAAAAATTTTTAAATATCGCTTTCATTTTGCGAAAAAACTCGATTGAAAACCCATCTACAGTGGAATCAAAATCTTGCGTACTTTGGTAGATAATACCAGATGCAACATAAACATTAGTAATGAAGAGAAATTGTATTTTTGCTAACATGCTAATCGATAATCAATGACATGTCTGCTCCTACTGTTTTAGTGCATAATAAAATCAAGATTTTACTGATATTAACCAACAATTACCAACAATAAAGTACACCTAAAATATGAAAAATATTTATACAAAAATAAAATATGAACGTGGGCTGCATGGTGGCTGAGTGGTTAGCACGTATGCCTCAGAGTTCTGAGATCAAGGGTCGGGCTCCGACCTTCCTGTATGGAATTTGCATGTTCTCGTCATGCCTGCGTGGGGTTTCTCCAGGGAGTCCCATTTCCTCCCACATCCCAAAAACACGCGTGGTAGGCTGATTCAACAATCCAAATTGTCCGTAGGTATGAGTGTGTGGGTGAAAGGTTGTATGTCTCATTGTGCCATGCAGTTGGCTGGCAACCAGTTGAGGATGAACTACGCCTACTGCTCATTTGTGTGAGCAGACAAAAAGAGCATATGCAAAAAATGAGTATTGATAAGAACAGGCCAGTATGCTGACAGTCACATCACACCCTCACCATATGATAACAGACAGATAGAAAGTTCTAAGCTGACGTCGCGCACCAAGTTAGCCCACTTCCGACTGACGCTAACAGAAGATAATCAGCGTCACCCTGACAACAGTGGCCACTAAATGTTTCGCCCAATCCAAGACTGATGACACCCCTGGTCAACACCCGGACAGCCCATCCGATCTGACTCCCTCCCTCCTGGCACCTTCAAAAAGGCTGAACATTTCCGTCAGAGGTCATTTCTTCTCTGGATGTCACTAGAATGGGACACAGGGCCAGGTTTTCTCCCTCTGCTTGCCTGACAGTTGTCATTGTTCTTCCAGTTATTTTTTACTATTCTCAACTTTTTGTCGTTGTTAGAGATTTTTTTTCAGATTGTCAAAGTTAGTGTTCTTGGAGTATGTAGTGGTGACAACAACATGAACGCGCGGCGTTTGGCTAAGAGGTCAAATGACAACAGTAATTAGTCCATTTTAGATGAATAACAATCTCAAGTTACGAAATCAACTAGTCAACAAATCAGTCACGGATGGGCAACCCTGGGTCCCAGTTGGTCCTGGTATTTCTTCCAACCGGTCCAGCTCAAACAGTTTAACCAATGAGGTTTCAGCGGAAACAAGAAGCACCTGACTGCAAACCACTAATTGCACTTGAAAGACAAGATTGGTGAAAAGGTGTCCTCTTTATGGGTTCTAACATAAACCCACACTAACTGCGGCCCTTTGTCGAATAATTTGCCCACCCCTGGTCTTAGCTGAAGGGACCACTATATGTTTAGAAGGGAGCTAAATAAAAGTGGTAATTTAACTCGATTTGTAATGAGTATATACAGTATTTATTTCATTTTACTACATACAGTGCATCACAAAAGTGAGTACACCCCTCGCATTTCTGCAAATATTTAAGTATATCTTTTATGGGACAACACTGACATAATGACACTTTGACACAATGAAAAGTAGTCTGTGTGCAGCTTATATAATAGAGTTAATTTATTTTCCCCTCAAAATAACTCAAAATATAGCAATTAATATCTAAAGCCCTGCCAACAAAAGTGAGTACACCGCATGGGAACTACGTACATCCCTAAATGTCCAAATTGAGTACTGCTTGTCATTTTCCCTCCAAAATATCATGTGACTCGTTACAGGTGTGCTGTAGAGATTGAAGAGGTGGGGGGTCATAAAATTGTTGTGCATGGCTGTCCTCCCAGGAGGAAGCCTCTTCTGAAGACGGTATACAAGAAAGCTTGCAAACAGTTTGCTGAAGACATGTCAACAAAGCACAAGGATTACTGGAACCATGTCCGATGGTCTGATGAGACGAAGATGAATTTGTTTGGTTCTGATGGTCTCAAGCATGTGTGGCGGCGACCAGGTGAGGAGTACAAAGATAAGTGTGTCATGCCTACAGTCAAGCATGGTGGTGGGAATGACCCCCCCCACACACACACACACACACACACACCTCTTCAATCTCTGCAGCAATGCTGACAGCACTCCTGTAACGAGTCACATGACATTTTGGAGGGAAAATGAACAAGGGGGAAATTATTTTAAGGGGGAAATAAATTAACTCTATTATATAAGGCTGCACACAGACTACTTTTCCTTGTGTCAAAGTGTCATTTTGTCAGTGTTGTCCCATAAAAAGATACACTTAAATATCTGCAGAAATGGGAGAGGTGTACTCACTTTTGTGATACGCTGTATTCATCCATTGCTAGTATTTTACTGATATCTGTGACCTATAACTTTTTCTTATTAAGAGGCATGAGGTCTGGACCAAGGTCATTCCAATAGACAACTTTTTCAGCCATGGCTCCGGTGAACTTCCATTCTTGTGATTTTCAGGTGTTTTTTCATGTCATGCCCTGCATAACCATAATATATAAAGTGTATGATTTGGAAAGTCGGCCACTGTATCTTCAGATCAGGTGATCAAGTGAGGTTGGCCTGCTTTTAAGTGTTCATTAATGACTAAATGTATTTATCTTACATGATTATTGTTTTATTTTTGCTCCTGAATGGTGTGTCGTCATCTCCTGTGTATTTAAGAGAATTAAAAAAAAACCTGTTAAAAGAGAAAATAGACATTTTTCCACTTTAAAAACCATTTAAAGTGAAGAAAAACTGCAATTTCAACCCCTTCGGCCTGCAAGTGATGAAGCTGAAGAAAAACTAACTACACATGGCAATTAATGGCTAAATAAGTGCATCTTTATGTTATTCATAAACATTTAAGCCTAGCCAGATTGCAGCTTAAATGCAAGAAAACAAAGCAATATGCGATATAGCCCTCTCTCCATTTCTCCATCTCTGTAATAGAGATGCAAGCTCCGTAATGCTCGCTGGGAGCCAAGCATGAGATTGAGGATTTCTCACACACCATGCATTATTCATACTGCAGCGCAACAGAGTGTGTGAGATGAGAATTACGCAGCATGAAGAGAACAGGGGAACGAAACGAACGGGGACTGAAGGGGGAAAGACGGGGAGGAAGGAGAGGGCAGCACAGGTGAGCCAGAAAGAGTGAAGGGAAGTGAAAAGAGAGACGGCGGACACGCTCAGATCTCCATTTTCTTTTCCTGTCAGCTTAACCCCCGGATCGTTCTCGGAGTTGGAGAACAGCGGGTCGGGACGGAAATGAATATGGAAAGCGGAGCGGCCAGATTGGCTCACAATTTGCATTTGTTAAGTACACGTCTTGTGAGTCGGTTTGTATTCCGAGCACAAACTGAATAGCGCGAAGGAAATTTCAGGGCTCCGTTACAATTCGTGTTCAGCCTTCGTTCTTCGTAATGAAAAACAGTGGGAAGTGAGTCTGTGTTGGAATTGATTTGTTTAACAATGGCAATGGAACAAAGCAGGAGGCACGGGAGCAAAAATAGGAGGCTCGCTATCGTAAATGAATTTCTGAGACCAAGAAATTGCCAGATTGTACCCAGATACAATTTGACAAATGAATTGCACAGAATGATATATCTGGTGTGTTTTTCACTCCAATAATTGATCGATAGTTGGGGGAAAAAAGTCCATTACCGTATAACAACATTTAAGAAAAAGCACCAAGCCTGGCAAATATACTCATGGCGCTCTTAATTTACACCTTAAAAGTACAGCGAGTAATTGCAGAAATGTAATTCATCAGCCACTATGTTTTTTTTTTCTTTGAATTATTAAATCAGAGCGACTCTGTTGAAGGAAACCACTGCAATAAAATTGTAGCTATTCTCCTGATGACCCTCATTTTCTTTGTCTGAAAGCCTTTCTCAGCAGTGGACTAATGGTTATTAGAGTGCCAACTTAATGGAATATTACATTATACAGTATATTTTGGTTAAATGTGAGTATACGTGTGTATGTGCCCACTTGTATTTCTCCTCAGATGTGGTATTAATGACAATAATGTAATGGTTACTGGTTTTTTAACTTCCCGGTGATGAAAAGCCAGTATTAATTTGGGGTACAGATTTCATTTGTTCAGAACAGGAAAAACAATATAAATCACTTTTAGAGTGATTAGAGGGAGGGTTGGATTAATCCAGGCTTGATTAGGGCATTATGCCGCCTTGTTATGGACACACAGGGTGACTGACGGTAATTACTGTCTGTAATAGGAGAACACACACTCAGTCAAGGCATCAGCCACAGCAGTCAAGGTGTGTGTGCATGGGAGCGTGCACCGTTAGCGCTGCCGAGGCTGATAACGTTTGCTTTTCACCAATTACATTGATAAATATGTTGAATAGTTGCGATTGTTGGCACGAGCCGGCCCCGGCACAACACACAAACACTTTTCCAGTGAGTGAGTCATTGCTTTCTTTATGATTATTGATATCCTGAGACAAACATATTCACCCAGATAATAAAAACAAATGGCAGTAGGCAAGGCTAATATTACTCTGTGAAAAATTAGAGAGGTGCTAAATCAGCAAATCGATTTAGGGACACGCAATGGAGCCTCATCCGTACACAACTTGAGGATCCAAAAATGTCCCCATCGAAACAAAAGGATATTTGAATTAAGCTCATTAAAGAGTGACAGGGTGATTCCCATGAAAGCTATGCATTACAGTAATGAAGGATATTTACCTAAGATATCTTAGAAAAGCAGAATGCTGCGATGAATCAGTAATTTTTTTTCATCGGCAGCTTGTGCTCCCTAATATACATATATATGTACAGTGGGGAGAACAAGTATTTGATACACTGCCACCCATTGGCAGTGTATCAAATACTTGTTCTCCCCACTGTATATATATATACAGTATATATATATATATATATGTATACATATATATATATATATATATATATATATATATATATATATACACAAATGGTTTTGTTTTTTACAGTCAAAGGTCTAAAAACATGTAGTATTACACATTATGGCAATAATCACCTATGGTGGAGAAGTAGGCATATATAAATAAAAACTGAACTACAGTGGTACCTCTACTGACGAAATTAATTGGTTCTGGAAATACTTTCTTAACTTGAAAATTCTGTAAGTAAAGACGCGTATTACATGTAAATGCCCTAATCTGTTCCAGGACCCCAAAAATTCAGACATAAATCTTTTATAATACATAAAAATGTATCAAACATGTAACAAATTCATGTTACAATCATTGCATAATAAACATAAAATCAGAGTTGTGCATAGTGTGAAAAAACAAGAATAAAGACTCTAAGTTAATACACTCATTAATGAAGAGGACACTGGGATACACACATACACATACAGTAGAGGTCCCTTATGTGTTCCAGGACCCCAAAAATTCAGACATAAATCTTTTATAATACATAAAAATGTATCAAACATGTAAAAATTTCATGTTACAATCATTGCATAATAAACATAAAATCAGAGTTGTGCATAATGTGAAAAAACAAGAATAAAGACTCTAAGTTAATACACTCATTAATGAAGAGGACGCTGGGATACACACATACACATACAGTAGAGGTCCCTTTTCGCCAATTAGATGCCAGGAATTCTAGGCAATAGCTAATGGCAGAGCAGCTATTAAAAAAGTATGTTACGTTCGGTAAACTCAGGGAGCTGCGAGTACCAGCAATACTGTATTTTTGCCTTTTGTATGCTGAAATTTCTTTCCTAACACAAGGCAATATTTTCCCAGTGAGGCGTGTCTTAACCTGAAAATTATGTATGTGTAGACATTCTTAAGTAGAGGTACGACTGTAATAACAATATCAAAAATGTCCAAACAATCTTACCTTGTATTACCTTGCAAAAATGTAATATTTTTCTTGCCTTCTTTGTGGTGCATTATGGGTCAAAATAAAATTAAAAAAAAAACAAAACTTGAGTATGCCAGGATCATGAACACAGTGCAATAGTAATGAAGCTACATGCTTCGACACTGGGTTTTCCTTAAATATTTTTTTAAACAAAGTAAGAAACCATTATAGTTCATCGTAATCGGATAAATTAAACAGCTTTAAACAATGTATATGGCGGAAAGCACTAAGGTGACTTGAAGTTCCGCTCTGAGAGCCAATTTGGCCAAATTTCAAACTTGTCCTATCTGCATGTGTGATACATCATTGGAAAGCTTAAAATCTCAATTTTCTGGGGGAGGAAAAATTTTGAACAGGAGGGCATTTGGGAAAAAAAAAAATTAAACAGTAAAACCCTAACTGGAGGCGAGAGCACGCAAGAGCAGAATTAAAGACGCCACCATTTTAATGAGATATTATCGCATATTTACCTTGTTTTGCCAAAAACTCCATGTAGCATGTATCACTGATTGTCAAGACACGGCTGTGAATGGCCACAGCCGGATTTTGGGGGGATTTTATGGGAGAAACATGGTGATATAACAAGGTTCGCGATGCAGAAATCGCAGACAACAAGGAGTGGTCGAGATTTTCTTTTTCATATATTTACCCTTTTAAACGTTATTTTTCAATTTTTCTTTGTTTGGATCGATTATTTATCATCTAAGATATCGGGGAAAATGCGACAGTAACAATAAAAATACAATTAAGAGATAGTTATGAGGTAGATAGCCGTAACTTTTTTACAGACGCTAAATTTTTCATTGTGACGTAATTTGTTTAAAAGTTTAAAATATGCGAGTGAATAATTTTTCATAGTCGTTTTTTTTTTTTTTTTTTTTTTTAACTAAATATTAGACATCAATTAATGATTCTAAGCTAAAAATGACAGACATTTTGAATATAAAAATAATTACTTACCTCCTTTTTATGGCTAGGTTGAAACAAAAGCGGTTGCGCAACGTCTGTAAACGGGGGTTTCCAGGGTAAAACGGACAAATTACAAATAATTCGGAGGCGTGGTGCGCCATGAATCTGCTATGGCAGCATATAGACATCTTGTTCTATCAAACACAATAATTCTTTTGGCTTAAAATACAGCAGTTTATTTTAAAGAGGGGTGCAAGAGCAGAAACTGCCTTTTCAGTCTTGTCTGTGTTTCCCGCCATATATTCCTTTATGAAATTGAATATTGATGATGATGTTTTGAGGTGAAAACATCAGCAATGAATTTATGACTAAAATCAAGTTCAAAAGCATTAAAAAAAAATTACTATTTTGGTAAGAAATGGTGGAATGGACCACCAAACAGACATAACCATCTTTCAACTAAAAATGAACTATTTCTGTTTTTCATGACTATATCACTAAAATCTTCAAAGACATAGTTTAAGTTGGCTTCATGAAAATCACCAGACTGATTTTACGCTTTGCGGAAGGTGTACATTAACTATGTAATATAAAGATTTATATTGGTATCTGTACAGGGCGAATTTCCTGAATGTGTCAAGCTAAATTTCCTTTTACAGTTTGGAATCAGACAAGAAGAGCGAATGAGACATGTCCCATTTAAAAAAGGATTTGAAAATAGCGTATGCATATTTAACACAATGTGGCTTTTTTCTTTTATGGCGCCAATCGTTCCTTTTCAACACTTGGCTGCTTGGAGAAGAACTTAAAACACGTTGTTGGCTCAGAGAGAGCTACAACACGCTTTGATATGCTGACAATTCAGCCACCCTTTCCCGGCAGTCCCTTTGGGCTGTAAAACAGCCATCGAGGACCTTATTTTACGAGTGCACACTTCTGTTCTTTGCATGTTTATGGCCAACATTTGGAACAAATGGCACGCATAGGCTGGAACAACACAGATAAATCTTGTCAAGTCACAGGCGGGGACACCGAGAGAGTGCAGCACTCAGTGGCTGACAAGAGGAGTGCTTGCATTATTCAATTAATACCTGAAAGGGGCACAATTTATGCGGCATTTAGCGACGTGGGCCAGGAGACAAACACAAAACGTGCAGCTGGCAAAAGCGGACTCGAGTTTGCATCCTGGGAAAAGACTGGACTCCCCTTTCATTTTGCTAAATCAAATATACAGTGAGAGCAAGCTAAAAGGCACTTTCAATCAGCCGCCCCGGGTCTTTCTGTCAGTCCCGACAACAACAACAATCTAGCCTAGTTGGAGTGGTCCAAGTCAACATCCATTCCCCAATAAATTCAATCAGCCATGTCGTGTGTGTCACTCTGACAGCTACAAAAACAAAAGATCATCTTTTAAGAAACACGTTGAATATTCAAGGGCATTTATTTTGGTTTGGAAAACGCAGAATTTGAAGGCGCTCGACGTTGTTTCTCCTTCAAAGTGACGACACGGGCAAATAATCTTAAAGCATCTGAGCAGCTGAGTCGTCAGGCCTGAGCTAATAACGTTGACGTGTAGGGGCTGCGCAGCGGAGTGATTGCCTGACAGTCGGAGAGCCAAAAGCAGCGGCCGCCGCCGGCTCATCGTGAGCCTGCGTTCTCATTATTCGGCCACAAATGGAAATGCAAATCGCCCCGCTTGCTGCGGACGCCTCAAATTTATTAAACTAAAAGGTTTAATTTCCATTTTTCTCTGCATCAGCTTTATTTATAAATGTCGTGCCCTATGAAGACCCTGTTATTTTCTCCTTCTCCTCCAGCCTCTTAACAAATCTGCTCATTAATATGGAAATGGAGAATCAATCGGGGTCCCCCACCCTCCTCCGTCCAAGGGCGTTGTGTGTAATGTGCTCTGACTGGTCGTAAGAACAAACATGTTTACATATTCACACAGAACTTATATTTCCACTCCAAAATATGGGACCAATCCTACTTTTTTAAACTCGTTTTTCATGACTGAAATGAACTTGAGTGAACAAAATGTTCATATTTCACAAAATTTGGATTTGTTCTTCTTATACAAAAGTATTTCTATCCCAATTTCTCACTGTTCAGTACACTCTTTTAATAATGAACATATTTCAATAACAAATACAACACTGAACGTTTTTTTTTTTTTTTTTTTTTTTAATATAAGAATTAATAAGCATAAGTCATTCCAGAATTGGAGGACATTTTAGATCCCACCTTTCAAATTTGAAATAATCCTGAAATATAAAAAAAAAATAAAAATCTGAAAAATAGATATATAAAAAGAAAAACTTAGAGAAAAAAATATTTTGAAAATTTTTTTTAAAAGTTTGGGAATATGAAACAAGCTAAATTTAGAGTTCATTTGCATCAAGTCACTGGGATTTTAACAAATACCGTAAGGCAAATAAATCATGTAATCAAAATGTTACCACTGATCAATAAGATGAGCTAATTAAGCCTTTAATAGTTTATAAACTATTACACAGGCCTACAAAAACGTTTTTGTTAGGGCATGAGTTTTTTTTTTTTTTTTTTAAGTAATTTCTAAATAATTACAACCAGCCGATTTCAAATGTGGTGTTGATTTTTCCTAACTGGTCTATTTTTTCAGCTCTTTAGAATTACAGTTATACCCTGCTTTCATAGGGTATGATAATGGCAGAATGAAGACATAAGTGTAAAAATGATCCAAATGTATTTCAATACATTTGGGGAGATATGCTGAAAGTACAGCATTGAGGCATTACTAGTTTCATTAAAAGATCATACGAAGCTTATTTTGGCACGAAAATAAGGCATCAAGATAAGTCTTGGGCTCCGCACCAATGCTCTGTTTCGTGTATCGAGAGTTTGAGGAAATGGACCAATGAAATCAATGAAATTTGTAATTCTAATGGTGTGGTTAGAGCCTTAAACTGATTATTGTTTTTTCTGCATAGTTAACATGGCAGGCTTTAATCGGAGGAAGAAAAAAACTTGGACGTACCTCGCAAACTAGAGCCACTTTCAATATTCTGACACTTGCATTGCATTCAGTGACCTCAATTTAGCTACAAATGGTATAAATATTTTGTGCCCAAATTTGACTGTTGACCAGTGTTATTGATGAATGTTTTGCAAAGAATCTGAAACATGAAGGTTTAGTTTTGAATAATTTGAAAGCCCAAATGTTTTCTAGCTCTGGAATGACTCTGATAATATTTCTAATAAATGTAGACATATTTGCATATTTGTGTAAAACAGATGAAATATTTTAATAGAATAAATGCATCTCTTAGCAGACTTTGCCTGTGTTTTATTACATGTCCCGATTGAATACATTTTAGTCTCTTAAGGAGACGGTGCTTCTTAAGTACATACTGTACTGAATAACAACATGCTTGACATGAGGTCTGCGCCTTGGATAGTTTTTTTTGTTTTGATTTTTTTTTTCAGCTCTTTCAACAAATATTCTGGAGCTAAACCCTAAACCCTAACAATGGAATTTTCCGTCTCAAACTTGTAGACCGACATGCTCAAAAACTTCCAATTTAAAGGTGCTTTATGGAGTTTGGCAATTTTTTACTTGCGACTACCACCTCCGGCCAAAAGCATAACTGCAGCCTGTGGTTAAGCTCATGCATGGCGCGTATGCTTGTATGAGCACCAGCATAAAACAACGATTCTTTAGCCTATCAAATCCGCAACACAACCGTAAAAACAAAAGACGTGATTGTTTACTGTGATTAGCAAGTCTTAATTGGTTTAGAAAAGTGTTTTTGCCAAGGGGAGATAGACGTCTGAGGGGACGTACGTGGACGTGTGACCCCAACAATCTCTATCAAAAGGGAGAAAAATGGCTATTGGAGAGAATCTATGTTAAAATGTTGGGTTCTGTGTATTCATCAGGGCATTGGTGTAGCATCCATGGAGTATAAAAGTATTTTACAATAACACAACACTATAAATACCTTCAAAAAAATCTTGAAATATAATTGTTCGGAGGGTCTGCATTTTCAGTGTTGTTAGTAACACTATCAACTGCATGTATGACTGTAGGTTGTGATATTTTTGCTCGTGCTGGTCTGATGACAGCCATAGGAAGGCGAAGTCAAATAGCATGCAGGTGGATGCAGAGGCTTTCTGAAGAAATTTAGCTTTAGTATAAGGTTCCACTTTTAACTGTCTTATAATAATTATTATTATTATTATTATTTTACAATACAAACAATCATTTTAATCGTGGATATTGTTTCTGGTAGCATTGTTAGTTCAACACGTGTATCTAGATTGAAGGCAATGGTTTAATGGGTACAAGACTGTATAATGTTACAGACTCAATGGTCATAGATTTTTCCACCCTGCACTATCACAAATTGGGCAATTTTATATCACAAAGAAAATAATATTATAGATGGTAGTTTTGGCATTACATGCAGATACCATCAAATTTAATATACCACAATATAGCATATTTGAAATTATTCTGATGAAAAATTATACAGATTATGATAGCCTTTGATAGGTATGTTCCAATCACATATTCTTGCATGTGAATCTGAGTTGCTTGATTTTGAGGATCTGCCAATACTGAGTCCCTATCAGAAACCTCTGAAATGTATTGAGGGGATAAAAATACATCCAAATGTCTTTGTTTTCCCAAGTTGAACAAATCTTACAGCCAAATAAAAGGGCAATTAGAACAACAGTGGTTTCATCAAAGCTAAAAAAAAAAAAATTCACAATTTCCCTTTTTGCAATTTAGTTGTGTAGCACAAAATAGGTTTGCACATTATGTTGCAAATATTTTGATTATGATTTATAATAGCTTTTTTTTTACTGTCGCTTGGCATTTCCTTTGTTCTGAAATGTTTCAATAGTGTAAATATAGTATGTATATAGAGTAAAATATAAAACGTTTTGTATACATTTTTTATTTGCAATATCCTTATACCTCTGGATTATTTTGGTGCCTGTAGCCCTTAACTCATTCACATAATTACACAGTTTTAGACATTAAAATCATTTCAACTGGGAAGACTGGCATTGAGTGATCATGTTTCACTACCATTGACACTGACAGACGTCCAGCCCAATTTGACTGGGTCTAAAATGGATTGGACGTCAAATGGATTGGAAGTTTATTGCCGTCAATGGCAGCCAATGAGTTAATACTTAAAAAAAAAAAATAAAAAAAAAACGTTTTATGACCTGATCTTTTTTACCTAATTCCGATTCTGTACAAATACGTGATCGAGCCCAATTTCCGATCACGTGATCGGATCAGGGACATCTCTACCCTTTACCTTTGCCCCTCACTTTTCCTTGAATTGACATTAAGCAGATCTGGAACAAATGTGGAATGTATCAAGTAGTGCTACAACACACAGATACAGTGGGGTAAATAAGTATTTAGTCAACCACTAATTGTGCAAGTTCTCCCACTTGAAATTTTTAGAGAGGCCTGTAAGAGACAGAATGTGGAAAAAAAAACTGACAATCCCATTGTTTGATTTTTCAAGAATTTATTTGCAAATCATGGTGGAAAATAGATATTTGGTCAATACCAAAAGTTCGTCTCAATACTTTGTTATGTACCCTTTGTTGCCAATAAGGGAGGCCAAACGTTTTCTGTAACTTCACAAGCTTTTCACACACTGTTGCTGGTATTTTGGCCCATTCCTCCATGCAGATCTCCTCTAGAGCAGTGATGTTTTGGGGCTGTCAATGGGCAACACGGACTTTCAACTCCCTCCACAGATTTTCTATGGGGTTGAGATCTGGAGACTGGCTAGGCCACTTCAGGACCTTGAAATGCTTCTTACGAAGCCACTCCTTTGTTGCCCTGGCTGTGCGTTTGGGATCATTGTTATGCTGAAAGACCCAGCCACGTCTCATCTTCAATACCATTGCTGATGGAAGGAGATTTTCACTCAAAATCTCTTGATACATGGCTCCATTCATTCTTTCCTTTACACAGATCAGTCGTCCTGGTCCCTTTGCAGAAAAACAGCCACAAAGCATGATGTTTCCACCCCCATGCTTCACAGTCGGTATGGTGTTCTTCGGATGCAATTCAGTATTCTTTCTCCGCCAAACACGATAACCTGTGTTTCTACCAAATAGTTCTAATTTGGTTTCATCTGACCCTAACACATTCTCCCAGTCTTCTTCTGGATCATCCAAATGCTCTCTAGCGAACCACAGACGGGCCTGGATGTGTACTGGCTTCAGCAGGGGGACACGTCTGGCAATGCAGGATTTGAGTCCCTGGCGCCGCATTGTGTTAATGAAAGTAGCCTTTGTTACTGTGGTCCCAGCTCTCTGTAGGTCATTCACTAGGTCCCCCCGTGTGATTCTGGGATTTTTGCTCACCGTTCTTGTTATCATTTTGACGCCACGGGGTGAGATCTTGCATGGAGCCCCAGATCGAGGGAGATTATCAGTGGTCTTTTATGTCTTCCATTTTCTAATTATTGCTTCCACAGTTGATTTCTTTACACCAAGCGTTTTACTTATTCCAGATTCAGTCTTCCCAGCCTGGTGCAGTTCTACAATTTTGTCTCTGGTGTCGTTCGACAGCTCTTTGGTCTTGGCCATAGTGGAGTTTGGAGTTTGACTGACAGAGGTTGTGCACAGGTGTCTTTTATACCGATAATGAGTTAAAACAGGTGCCATTAATACAGGTAACGAGTGGAGCCTCGTTAGACCTCGTTAGAAGAAGTAAGACCGCTTTGACAGCCAGAAATCTTGCTTGTTTGTAGGTGATCAAATACTTATTTTCCACTCTAATTTGGAAAAAAATTATTTAAAAATCAAACGATATGATTTACTTTTTTTTTCACATTCTGTCTCTCATGGTTGAGGTTTACCCATGTTGACAATAACAGGCCTCTCTAATCTTTTCAAGTAGGAGAACTTGCACAATTGGTGGTTGACTAAATACTTATTTGCCCCACTGTATGTAATGTAAACAGAAGCTGGATAGTAGCATACACATTTTTGCACAATGATCAAGATATTTACTGGTCATTCTTTGTGAGTGATAAGACACCAACAAAAGTGTCACCCATGTGTCGCCCATAGGGCCTGACGTTTCCACACGGTCAGGGAAGACTAAATTAACAATATGATTAATTGGGTTGTTTTTGTTCTGTGTGCCTTGATCTATTTTCTTGAATGCTACTATTTACAATTGTTTTGAATTCATCACTCAGCCCATGTGTTGGGATGGGGAGTGACAGAGAAAGTGATGCTGGAATTCACAACATGCCTAGCATTGGCCTCTTGTAAAACATTAATAATTACGTATATTGTCTTTGACGGTGGCTATAGGAGAATCTTTTATGACACCATTGTTTACGTTTCTTACGTTGTATCATGGTAGCGTATAGAGCTGAAAGATGAACCAGCATCACATCAACATTGCTAATTTTACTGCTGTGATTATCTTATTATTGTTGTTATTCAGTCACAGAAGTTAAATTTGGGATACATCTTCAGCAATGAGATCAAACTCACAACCTGTGCGACAATAATCTATGAGAGGACAGTACACCCTGAAACAAAAATAAATAAGAACAAATAAAAAACACCTATACATACGTACAAATAAAAAGAAGAACAAGAAAAAAAAAAACACCCACACACACAAACAGTACCTCGACAGTCATAAATATATATGATATGGTGATGTCTCCTGTAGGTCAGCAGTGCCAAGTAGCCACACAATGAGTGAGAACCTATTTGCCAATCAGCGTCTCGCCTCGCGTTTGCTGGCTTTTTGGTGGACAATTAGAGACGGAAGCAAGTTTCTCTGCTCTACACTGTCTGCAAAAAACAACTAGCACACAAAACGATGTGACAGACGCAGCTGTATATCGCTCGTTGTGCTAGAAACAAGACAACGGTCGAACGGATCACTCGCAACAGTTTGGCACGCACGTACAGTAGTCAGTGGAAGCAAGGACACGTAGTGCATTCAGGGAGTTTTATTAAATGTTTCATGCTGTTTGGTTTGATAAATTACGGTAGATTACGTACGAAATGCAAGTTGTACCCTGTGTATTCCTATTTGTATACTGTATTAACTTTCACTATATGATCACACTGTTGTTTTATTAATGCAGGAATTATTTTGTTTAACTTTCTGAGTACTGTGATCACGCCAGCGTGATCAATCATGTGGTGTGTTTAAAGCGCTGTGAAAAGAAATATTTCACATAGAGTGCTGCCGTCAACATAACTCAAAACTGGTTTTATTTAGCACTGTTAAACCACGGAAAACCAGTTTTAATTTAATGGTCGGAAATATGTTTATACATGCATGAGTGTAAACTAGAGGGCAGTCATGCTCTTGGGATGGCTGACGCTTAATTTCTGTATGTTTTTTCAGTCAAAATTTTATGATTTGGTGCATTTTTTGGCAAAATATTGTCATGTAATAACTGCCCGAAAAAAAGGCTCAGGACCTTGTTAGCTAGTGCCAAAGCAAAAAAAATGCGTTTTTTTTTCTCCTGTAACTTTTTTGTATTCGGAACGTTTTTACTGCCCGCCATCATTTTTGTTTTCTTGTCACCAAAACAACTGTGCTTGCACCAAAATATGTAAAGATCCTATTTTTCCCCCAATATTGTAGCAGTGGCTATGTGTGTTGACCACTAGAGCTGGGAATCTTTGGGCACCTAACGAATCAATTACGATTACGATTCAGAGGCTCAGATTCGATTATAAAACGATTATTGATGCACCCCCCTCCCTTTTTTTTTGTTTTTTTGTTTTTTATGTTTTGTACATTAGTTCCAAAATTGTTCAAAAATCCTCTCAGGCTAAACCAAACTACCATTTCAGTATCAAGTTAGCATGTAACAGTAAACAATTATACAAAAATAACAGTAAATAAAATACTCCAGTCCCCATTCTGTATCAGCAGCTTTAAACTACATTCAATTAATTTAATGTTGTGAATCAACAGTTACAGTTGTTAAAATTGTTCCCGTTATTCCATAATTTCCCTTCTGTCTACTTTTGTCAAAGTTTTAAAACTATTTCATCATTTAAAGATAGATTCAAGACAAGATTCTGCCGATTTAGGAGTATTTTAGATAAAAAGTTAACTAGGGTCACTACAACAGAGCCTTCTAGAGAAGTTACTGCTTTAGTACTGCTTTAAGATGGCGGCTGTTAACTAACGCCGGAAAGTCTGTCATTTCGCATCTAGGTTCAATAATACATGTTCTAACACCGCCATCGTCTGTCATTTTGCATCTAGTTCTACATATATATATCTACTGTAGCCATATGTTTGTAGCAACTAGCAACTGGGCGTTGTTTTTTAGCGGCTGTCGGCCGCAGTCAGGTGTGATTGTTTATTTATCTAGCGGCATGAGTTGAACATGATATTTACTCTCGGTCCGTTCCTCATTGCGTCCCAAAGACCGCGCTGTGTTTTACTTCCGTTTTACCTGGTATAATTCAATAATCGGAATTTGGATGTTTGTGAATCGTTCTCGAATCTTCCACGGCCGAATCGCGAATAATCTAAGAATCGGAAATGTCGCACGCCTCTATTGACCACCTCATATTTTTTTTTATGGTTTTATTTATGCACCATATGCTTGTGTTGTGTGGTGCTTTATAGCACCTTTGGTTTGCCTTGCTAGTCTTAGAAGCATCTAGTGGCCGTTTCGCATTATTGATTAAGAAATAACTGAATAACTGAAAACAATAGGTTTTTATATTACTAAAATTGATGATAGTGATGATAGAAGAAATATATTTCATATCACTGATCAGTAGTCATAGTCTGATTTTGCTATACATTCAAAAAACAAATAGATAATAGAAAAATAGTCCAGTATGCTTTTACATGTCCAATTCCGCCCAACCAAGGTTCATCAAATTTTAGAAAGCAGATAATTGTAACGCCAACCGCATCATAATTCACATTAATTTGGTGACATTTGTTTTTAAATCCATGGTGTGTTCACGAAAATGCAACGATATAAGCTTTTCTCCTTATACATGAATTCCCACAACTACTGTATACATTTAATTCTATGATACTAGAAGGAAAATAAGCTTTACTATTCAAACTACTTGGTAATAGTCAAATGTACAACAAACAAGCTGCCATAAAATCCAGCGGAGCATTTATTAATATTGAAAAGCTTGACCTTTTTACTCCATGAAAAAACTGCAAGTAAAACAATGTCAGGATTAGTTGAGCGGAGGTTTGATGGCTTGTCTTAGTAAAAGATGAAATGCTCTGTAATATTAACGATTACCAAAGCAGTCTTTTCTGCACATTGACATATCATACATCCTACGTGATACAAAATGTGAGGAAAAACAATTGAAATATTTACAGGTGTGAATTTGAATGAGTAATTTTGCCATATGACGGTAACAAATTTAAAAATTGCATCCCTATCCCATGCACTCACTCATCAGATAACTGCCAGGATGGTGCCAGATGTTGCGGCATTAATAAGCCATAATACCAAGTCCTGCTTATCCAACCTTTCAGAACTCTAAAATAACACTCATAGACATTAATGAGATGTAATTATACGCCAGGTTCTAATTCAGGGCAATCTGGGGATAATTGCATCCACGGCTTTTAACACTTGGTCGTCAAGTTGGCGGGTGAATGACTTTCCCGCTGCCTCTCGCTCTGCCCGTGCCCGTCGCTCTACAGTCGACAGCAGAGAGTGAACTATCGCACCTATCCACTCTGGTCGGCGACCTAATGAACATTTCTAAATGGCCATGACCAGCTGGTTAGGAGACTAATGTAGCAGCTATTAGCCAAAGTGGTTGTTTCCCCACACGCACGCACACACACACCTCAGTATTAGAGAAAGAGGATGTGAGGACGAGGGCGGACATTATCACATTTTTCCCCCCAAGACACACATGATGAGTACATACACAAAGACGGGCAGTCACAGCCACGGCTTGTTTATCTTTCACATTGTGCAGCAAACAAACCGTGCGACAGATTCTAAAGCATTAGAGTGCTGATTAGGGCCTCGAGTTGTGTGTGCATCTGATTAGGAAAATTCAGTTTTACTCAAGGTCTCAGCACTGCGGTTGCAGACCACTGACCATTGATTATTCATAGAGACTGTGATTGGGTCCATTAATACCAGATTAGGGGAGGAACTGATGCTCACTTGCGCTGTGCGTGTGCGCGTGCAGTGTATGTACAGAAGGTGAATTGTAATGAATGTGCGGCCTGTGTTTATTTAGAGTCCATCAATGGGCACAGCAGAAAATTGCTATTGAGTGCATAAAGAAGACCGAGTAGATAGTTAGAGAGAAAGTTGCTAATAAACTAAACGTATACCAAACATCAGCCTCTGATAAAAAACCAAATAAGTACAAGTGCCTTTTGTTCAAATATGACCAATAAGATTAAGACAATAAAATTGGGAATAGTTTAAGCCCAGTCGTTTACAGCATACTGTAAGATTTTCACCTAATAGCATTTGTTCTCCAATTGAAACTTAATCTGGGTAAATGGTGCTTAAATGTTTAAATCACATTTACAGGCTGTCAACTCATCTGATGTTCTTCACATGGTCACCCTTCGTTTGAATGAAAATAAATTGGAGGCAAATGAGAAAAAAAGGATCTGCCAAAAGAGACGCACAGGTTGCGGACGGCGTTATAGCGCCCCCAAGTGGCTAGTACAGAAACTTTCAGTCTAAGTGCGTGTCTTTTCCACAATGTGGGCCAAAATAATTCATACGCTATGATTTTGACGAGAAACGAGTCATCATTATATATATTATGAAAGCAATAATCCTCATTGGCAGCAGAGATCATCGACACAGCAGATGCTTCCACTGCTAATCATCCTCATCATAATTAGCGCCATCACCATTAACGTCCTCATTATTATCACATGGAGGGAGATGGCTGTCGTATTTGACCTACAAGAGTTAAAAATACTGTACAGCAGGCACGATGTTTGAGTTGAAGTAAAGGATTGAAATGTACTCGCATTACAGCTACGGCCTACACAGTAGCCTGCATACTATACTCGTTATACTATTTACCCAAGTAGTACAACAAAATTCAGAGCAGAAGATTGACGTTCGTAAAGTGCGTACGACAGGATGAAAAAAGTTTTAAATAGCATTATTATGTGAATTAGAATCATATTTTGAGACGATTTGACTATATACAACAATTTGGCAAAGCGCAGATGACGAGAAATTAGTCTTTTAATCGGCCGTTTAGCCGCGCCTTCCATTATAGGGCTCTAGCGTCCCCAACAGGTGGATGACGTCGGCAGGGTAATGGTTTCATCTGATTTACACACAAAAAGAGCCACAAAATTTCATTTTTTTCAGTCTCTCTATTCCAATATTTTTACAGGATATTCTTTTTATTGAAGTATTTTTCCCCAATTGCTAAATAAATGGTATGGTCATGACAAATAACAGTCTTGGAAGGAATATGAAAATAATAAAAATGCATTTATTCAGGACGACATGGCAAAATTTCTCCATAATAATGGTAAAAAATTTTGACTTCCTCTTTACTGTATCACCTCCCGAACGATATTTTATGGCCCCGTAGTTAGTCAGGCTTTTGTCATTTCCCCGTCCCGGCTTCGGTGAATGTAATCAAACCAGGAGGCGTGACAGCTAGCCGACATGCTAACCCGAACCAAGTGATGTTTCAAAGTCACTCAAATCACTCAAAACTACCCGGGATCATGTCACACGGCGGCGGGATTGCCGATTGTCTAAGCCGATCGGCAACCTGCCGGGCGCCGAGCAAGTTATAGCTCGTCCCATGTTGCGGGCAGGAGAGCATGTTTGCCGGGGAAGCAGTTGGAGAATTACCCCCGGAGAAACTGGCCGACGTCGGAGGAGCGCGTAGCTGCCACATGGTCACCATGAATATGGCGTAAAAATAATGCTTTACTACACGGCAAAGACATAAGCAGAGAGCGGCTTGCAGTTGTTTTGCAGCTAACATCTCAGGATATGTCTGAGGAGAACTTCTCTACATGTCAGTCCATATTCAGACGTTAGTAAATAGTCCTTTAATCAAAGAAAGTTTGTAGTGTTTACTTTGTGATCGCTGTATTCGCGGCCATTTATTAACACAATGTCGGAATTTCTGATGGGGTTGAAAATTTGACAGAACATCGGGCACACGAAAAGAGCAATAAGCCGATTATAGAGGGGGGTGTGCAAATAAGCCGCTGGTCATCGACCGAGTGGCATTCTGGACACTAACACACACAAAATGCAAGCCACCTCCGTATTAAAACATGTGCCTTGATCCCAGTACTGTATTTGACATAATACAAAATACGATGTTTACGCACTTCCTCGTAAGTCCAGTGGTCCCACAGATGTAGGGCTTGTCTTGGCCAATATCCGCAGTGAACTGGAACTTTTTGAAACCTAAAAAAGCTCACACGCCTCTCCCTGGTGCAGCAACAATGTTTTGCAGCCGTTTGGCTGGCGTGATGCGAAAAATGAATGAATTAATCCGCAAAATCAGTTGAATCCGCAGTCCATTCCCATGCAATAAAGCTATGACGTATTGTAAAATGCTGACCCGGGTGACGTCACATTCACATTCGTCCTAAACCCGAGACTGAAGCTGGAAGTCACTCGTTTTCATGGCGCGAGACTCAAAAATTGAATATATAAAACGATTGCTACCATACACATCCAAGCGGTCCATTTCATTCAGGAGCATAAAACATAGTGTGAAATATTAAATAAACATGCTTTTTGGTGTCATATGCACTTTAAGGCTCTAGTATGGTTTATATTTGACCAATTTCCTTCCTTCACAGTCAATAAAAATAGTGCTCAGAAAGATCGTGTCAGGCAATAAATGTTGAACTTGCTCAATATTTTAGGGTGACCAAACGTCTCTCTTTTGCCCGGACAGGTCCACTTTTACATCCTGTCCATGGCTTCCGTCGGGGTTATTTTAAATTCATGAAAATTTTTCAGTTTTCATTATTTTTCATGGGACCAATTAGTGTGTGTTGAAATTGACAGAAGCTTTGCACAGAATTCTACGGTACTGCGCTGCCTGTGATGTGTACCTAGAGAGCCTGCCCAGTTGTTAAGACTTTTATTAAGATCAACAGGTATATAATCAAATGCTAATGTACCCGAAAGAGTAATTAAGTTGAAAATATATTCGTTTTACCAATTCGAGCATACATGCGTAGTCACAGACTGGCATTATCATGGCGTCATTCCCAAACAAACCTTCGTCACGCCAGGAGCTCACAGGCTTTTGGTATGTACACTTGCTAAATTTACCTTTCGACAACTGTTGACTTCAGTTAGAGCTTTATACTGGTGTGATCTGTAAAATCCCGTTTTGTGTCGCATCATTGCGCTGCCGATGATTGTAAACTTTTATAGCAATGTTTTTTGCGTTGGCTACAGGTGCTCGCTAATAGGCTAGTTGTCTGTGAGCTAAGCCGCGCTAGGCATTACGGGAAATGTAGTTTTGAACTGCTGTGTTTAGATAATGCTGGTTGAATTGTATGTCAGCTTATTTCGGTTATTGTTTGCATGCAATCTAGAACAATGAATGAGTATAATAAAAGAGTGGGAATAATAATTTGGCAACGACAATTGTATTGATAGTAATTTCTAAAAATGTTTATTGTCACATAGCCTGCTGCATGTGTGTATTGACTGGACTATATACCCTACCCACCGATGTCACAAAACCACGTGCTCGCTGTATGGTTCCGCCCACTTGTCCGTCATTTTGTCTCTGTATTAGCATTGGTTTCAATTGATCGAGGAATTTAAAATGCATTTCATGGAAAACCCGGTGCTTTCTGATGCCGTAAACTCACTGGATGTGTTGCATAAAAGGCGTTATGTGGAAAAGCTTCGTTCTATACAGTCGCCAGATCCATATTTGATGCCTAAATCGATGATTTTTGACCGGCTGCCTTCGCCGTCTCTGCCTGACCCTGATATTTACAACTATCTTGTCCACACAAAATCAGCCTATTCTCACGAAAGTTTGAAAAACTTTAAGAGCTTGGAGGCTTATAAATGCTACGTTGCTGGTTGGGTGAAACAGGTCCTCGTACACGAAAATTCGGCAGGAATCTTGTGCTCGGAAGGTGAGTTACGAAATGTTCAATTCAAAATCTTTTGTTCTTGCTAACATCCACTGTCAAGTCTAATGTATTTCATGTCATTTGTCAATGGAGCTAGGGCTTTTAATGTTTATATGGATTGCGATAGCACTCTCACTACATACATACGTGTATGTTGTCGGCGATTAGCCTAGCAATGATCCTAATTGTGGTTGTCAGCCCAAAACCCTCTAAATATATATTAAATGCATCTTACCAGATATAAAATGACTACTACATAATCTGTGGTAATCTTTTGGAGCCCAGTTTTCTCGTCGAATTGCAGCAGCCCATCTCGCTCTCTCCTCTCCGTGTCTCTCGGAATCCGGTAGAACTTCAAGTCTCTCCGTCTATCTTCTCTGTTATTGCAACTAGTGATGCACGATAATGCATTTTTCAGCCGATACCGATAACCGATAATTTCCTCCTCGTTCCAACCGATAACCGACAATGTCAAGCCGATAATTTTATTAAAGATTTATGTAAAATTTGAAAGTATACACAAGAGAAAATATTGCTATGCAAAAATAATATTGCTCTTTTTTTTCAACATCAAATGTGAACAAGTAGTAGTAGTAGTAAATTCCAACATCTAAATAAAGACAGATTGTCTGACATTGTGTAATGGTAAACTTTTGGCAACAATTACTTACAGAGTAAATACATAAGTTGCACAAAAATGGCTTTAAAAGTATGCCATTCCTAAAGTATAACATTACTACACAGCAAAAACACAGCTCCTTAAGACTAGTTAAAGTCCCTTGTTTTCAGTGTAAATCTATTGGAAATAAGTTAAATTAACTGCCAGCACTTCAAGTATATTTCACTCAGATTTCTTGAAGAAAAATGGCCAGCTGAAAATAAGATTAACAGCCTTATTTTAAGCAATAAATTATTATACATAATCCTAAAAAAAAAAAAAAAAAAAAAAAAAACTGTCAGAAATGTTCTTTATTCAAGAATATGTATGGTTCAAAACATTATTTGAAAGCAATTTTTTCTTGATTTAGGTGAAAAATGACCTTATTTTTTTAGATGTTTGGGCTTAATAAAAACAAATTGAATTATTTAGTTCAAGTAAGTGGAATAATCTGGCGCATTCAACTAGTCTTCAACACTCAAACAAGATAGGGAAAATTATTTGACTAGATTTAAGAAGAATGATCTGATTAAGACGTCATAAATTTAAAGCGTACTGAATGCATTACTGACTGGATGACTTCTTTGTGTCGTTTGGTGCATGTTACAATTATCAACTAACTACTGTGCCGTCATGATAAACATGGTTTGTTGACATCACCTGTGTAAATGTCCGTGGTAAAATTGATGTGATCGGCATGTCTTTCACGAAGAATCGTGGTCGTATAAAGTACATTATTTTTTCATCCAGGGGTTTGGCTATCGGTTCATTTCGGGAATTTCCTCCCGCCTGTGCCCTTCAGTCCGCCCGGCTGCCAAATTAGCACCCGCGCCAGGCCTCTGTCTCGAACCGGAGTGGCGGCGGCAGCTAAGTTCGTACCGGATATCCGCCCGCCCCGGCCGGCTCGCTGCGGCGCATTCGGTGCATGGCTCTACTCTGATGCTCTACCCGCCTAGGGCCAGGCGGCGGCAGCGGCCTGCCGGACCAGCGGGCTCCGTCGGAAAAGAGCTACTTGTCAACTATCGATCTCGTGAGGTGTTTAGCCATAGATGGGAGTTTACCACTCGCTTTGGGCTGCATTCCCAAACACCCCGACTCCGGGAGGACCGCAGCGTCTCTGTATTGTCACAAGCCCCGTAGCTTCCTTTATAGTTTATTTGTTAACAATAGCTTTAGCATTCGTGCTAGCAGCAGCCTCATATTCGTTCCAAAAATCATTGTGATGCAGTTTTAAATGGCTGCTGGGTTAGTGCTAGTGGTGTTCAATGAGGACGCTTTCTTTAGGACTTGAGGAACTGTTTTTGTAGATGGCGAGAGCCACACTGGAAAAGCAACGCACGCTCGTGAGAGCGCCTCAACACTAATGTGTAACACCGCCTCCTCTATGATGCTGTACTCCTAAACCCCTCCTCCCACAGGGGCTTCAGAGAGGGGAGGGGTTGAGCAGGCGGCAGTGAAGAAGTGGAGAAAACTGCTTGGTTGCGCACATTTGGAGGCTATATCAAGTATATAATTATCGGATTGCATTATCGGTTGATTTTTTTAATATCTGTATTATCTGTGTGACGTCATAATTGCCATTATCGGCCGATAATTATCGGTAGGCGATATTATCGTGTATCTTTAATTGCAACCGACCGCCACACACGCCTTCACCATTTTGATTATTAATGTTAACGAACAGAAAAACACGCCGTAAATAGGAGGAATGTACGTAGCCGTAACAGGTCAACACGATGTGTTGACGGACAAGTGGGCGGCACCAGTCAGGAGAGCGGAGTTGTGATGTCACGTGGGTAGGGTCTATACTTCCATGGGTCTGCATTATATTTATAAAATATTTAGCTATTAGTTTTTGAATATCTTCTGTGTAATGATGACGTTGTTAGCTGATTATTTGGCGGTAGATTTCTGTCTTTATTATTCAAGCAAAAAAAAACTTAATCAAAGAAAAAAAGTATAAATAAAACTGAATTTTCCTATCCAGACAAAGGAGGCTCACTTTTAAATATATTAAAGTGATAAGTCATGTTTGAGTGAACTTCGAGTAAAATTAGGTATCTCAAGACTGAGCAGGGTGTCCTCTCTTTTTGGAAATCAAAATATGGTAACCCTACAATCACAAAACCTTGTGTGTGTGGTCAACAAAAAGTTGGGTCGAGCCAGCCATACCATGGTAGCGACAGGAAACAGACACGGGCTAAAAAGTGTCCACAGTGGTCACAGAAAGAACTTGAATAATAGAATTACTGAATAAAAATGTAACTTAAATTATAGAGATAAACATGCAACTGCACAATGTATTGTTTTAAACTCATCTCGGGTAATGATGCTATTTTTGTTTGATACATTTGGATGTGCTTTTTCCCCCCTCCTTAATAAATTAGACTGGATAGGTACTCAGTATTGGCAGATCCTCAAAATCAGATGAGATCCTCAAAATCAGGTGACTTGGACTTGAACTCGGATGCAAAAATATGAGATAGTTTACACATTTGTATGAATAAAAGCTATACAAGTATTTACCCTTTGTCTGAAAAAAAAACAAGATTAAAGAAAAAAAACAGATAAAAAAAAAAAAACAACAAAAAATATAAATCACAGTTTTAAAGAAAACCAACGAAAATGACGTCTTGGTTCCACATACCTTATTTTAATGTTAGGAACTCGTCTATAATCAGTGTTGTTAATCTTACTTTAAAAAGGTAATTAGTTACAGTTACAAATTACTTCTCACAAAAAGTAATTGCGTTACAAACTCAGTCACCTGATTGTGACAGTAATTACTCAGCAAAGTAACTGACTTATGTTGACTCATGTTGTACACATTATTACATTATACATTCTACCGTACATCTTTCACATCAAAGATGTTTATATTAGCCGATTGAAGAACATAAGCACTATATACAGTATTTTAGAACATTTGATATTTATTTGGATCAAATATATTAGTCTGTTAAGAAAAAACAAATGTAAACTGACCATTACCCAGTGCCAATCTCTGAAATTTAGGCCTACTGCACAATAAGCAGAACACTATCCTTAAATATTCCCTGAAGTAACAATATTAAATATTGAAAATAATTCAAGTTTGAGATCGCTACCTTTGGAATTCCCTTGCCTGTCGCCATTATCGCTGTTTTGTTGTCAGAGCTGTTCCTGACCAATTTGGCACTCAAGGCAACAAGCATGTTTGCTGTTGACACCAGCCCGCAACAATAGCTATTTTCACCACAAATATTTAAACACTCACACTGTGCTTCTTTTTCCACTAGCAGTCTGTTTGTGGGAAGGGACTGGACTTGGCGGGCTTGGACTTGGTGTTGATGTGGATAAGGTGGCTGTAAGGATGATCCAGGATGTACAGAGGTGGAAGGAAAATAGTTCAGAAGAGGATCTACAAAGAGAATAGTAAGAAACATTATATTAGTCAAATAGCTGTTGATTGTGACACCAGCATGACATAAGCATAATAGTGCCTACTGTGCTTGGCTCAATCAGGTATTCGGATCCGGCCACTAACTTTGACTGGCGAGGTTGAAAAATAAAATTCATGAAGCACTGCAACTACACAGGACCATCCAATAATGATGAATTGAATAGTATATGATAATAAAAAATGAAATTGAATATTTTTTACTTGAACAGAATTGCCATTTAAATTAATTAATGACACATCTAATAACATGTTTGCATTTAAACCCATGGCACTTTTAGTCCCCCATACCACAGAACTATGAAATTATTAATTGTGTATTTATTTATTAACCTTGGCACTTTTAGGCAAGGCAAATTTATTTGAATAGCAGAATTTAACACAAGGTAAAGGTGCTTCACATCACATGAAAATCAGCAGACACAATTTTAGTCCCCAATACACTTTGTCCAACTTTCTCTAAAAAGGGAGATACACAACAAAAAGAATGATGTCTAGTTTTGGAATCAGGAACCAGTAAAAACCTTTTGTTCAACAATTATTCCTTCTATTTTAAAAGTGGGAATGGTAACAACAAATGCTTCCAATTTCTTAACGTTTTGAAACATTTTGGCAATTTTAATGACTTTTTATTGACTTATGCCGGCCGCGCATAATGATGTGGCGGACCTGGTCTGGCTCCGGTGCCCCAAGTTTGACACCTGTGCCGTAGTCAGTGAAATTTCTCCAGCAGTTTTGGTCTTCTTTCATTTTATTATGAAAAACAATGTTAACGAATAAAATGAAACCAAGAACACTCACTAGGACCATGCAGAAAACGCCCGTCAATTTTAGTTGAGCATCCATCTATACTGCAAAACTATATAATACTATATCTATGCTGCAAATGACATTTGGCTGAGCCTACCATATACCTTTTGAACGTTTTTGATCACATGGGTTGTATTTTCTGGGATTTACAACTGTCATGCTGTGACGAGATCTCTGTGCGTTCAAAGTACACAAGTATTTCACCTATAGAAGTCTTCCCCAGGCAAAAACCTTTTTTATCCGACATTTATATCTGCTGAATTCTGAAAACACTGTGGGGGAAAAACGCTCAGCTCATGTAAAAAAGAAAATCTCACAAGCTTGGAGTTGTTGCACAGGACACCGCTCACCGGTTTTGGTCACGTGACGTAGCGGATTGAGGGAATTTAATTACTATATATTTAGAGGGCTTGCAATAGTAATTTTTAATTAAATGCACGTCATAATTTCAACATCTGGCAAAAATGACGTGTGTGAATAGTACTCTCGCGAATTTTGGTGGTGACGTCACGCTATCCGCGGTGCTGAATGTATGACGTCACACATTTCACGTTTTGTTCTTTGCTAACGGGCGGACGGTCCTCCATCAGCGGTCGGGAGGCGGAAAAGACCGCAGGCGGCCGGCAGCAAGGGGAAGCCAAAAGACAGGGAACGAATATAGACAGCTAGGCAGTTCGGGGCATAGTGACACACCGGAAAGGCTTATCTGAAAGGCTGGAAAATGTCCGACTTTGACAGCAACCCGTTCGCCGACCCGGACTTCAACAATCCGTTTCAGGTAACTATAGCATCACTAGCAAGCTAGCTGCAAATCTACCCTCATAATTTTTGATGGCTCGATGTCACGATCGGCTACCTACTAACATGAATGAATTCTGGAAAGCCGATGGACGCCACGGCATACGACACGGCTAGTTAACGTCAGTCAACGTCTGTAAGATACCGTAGTTGACTCGCTAGCTGTGTTAGCATAACGCACACAGTGGGTTTGCAAACGTCCCTTAGTGTTTTTCCTCCGGGGGTTGCTTATTAATTTTCCAGGTTGGGTCGAAACCTCATAATGTGTCTACATGACCGGATAGCATAAGCAGCTACCTAACAACTAGCGAACGTACACTATTTAATGGACCGTCTCGGGGCCTTCAGTGGACGCTCGAAAACTGTCTAGTAGTTGGCAGTAGTGTTGGAAAGCCGCTAGACTTGCCAACGTCACTTCCGTAAACCAGGGCTCGGTCGTAGCTTGACGTAATGGATGTGAACTACCAAATTCAAAACTGTAGGTAAATTGTTTGCGTCCTGCAAGTAGTGCTCGTGCTAAATCTATGAGTTGCTTCACCGTGCCAATACCTGATGAGCAACAAGACGTAATATAAATGACTTTGTGTGTAATTCTTACTTGTTGACATCCTCCACTTGCCCACGATACCAAACAAAGGTGGCAAGTTGCCATTTTTGATTGGATGACAACTTGTTTGGCATGTGATTGGCTCTTGAGGGCAAGTGAATGGGCAGCCATTTTGGGACGGCCGTTTTGGGTCAGTGCTATTCGATAATAGTGACAGTCATTACAGTGGACAGCAATTAAAAAGTTGACGCTAAAGACTTTCAACAACAAGCAAGTGACTAGTTTAAAAGCATTTTTGGGAGACATAAAAGACCTTTAACAACTTTATAAGCATTATTAAGGAGTTAAATTAGAATAAGTAAATGACTATTTGCAAAAAAGTTTATAATAGTAATTGCTAATGTTTATGTATTTTTAAATCATCAATCATTAGTGTGTTGATTTATTAACATTACAATTATTAATACGTTTATAAATGAATATAATGTTAATAACAAATTATATTGAAATGAATAAAAACAAAATTCACATTCGTTATGGCCCCTAGTAACACTCGACCCCCCCCAACCCCAAACATAGGATTGGTAGTCCCCGGGTTACGAACGAGTTCCATTCCTACACTGGCGTCATAACTCGAATTTTCGCATAAATTGGAATTAACCCTTTAAGTACCCCTAGATACCCCCTGAATCTAAAAAAAAACTATGCAAAGACATGTATTATATGTCATTGTACTGTCAACGCCAAGATGTTGGAGCTAAACCCGGGAACACACTAGCCTGGTACTCCAGACTCACCGCTGTTCCAGCTATTGAGTCTGGCCACCATTAAGCAGATAAAATTTCCAGGGCGGAGCAAGCCACAGCAAACAGACAGCGGAGTGGACCAATCAGCGACAGGCGGGACGAGGGACTTGTGCGCGGAAGTAAACATAGGAGGAGCGCGGAGTTTATTCAACATGGCTAGCGCGAGACAGACTGTGGTCAATGACTTGTGTCTATGTGTTTTTGGTAATTTAAAACTGATTTTACAGTGGATTGGAACATATTCTCGGCTCTCCCGTTCGCCATCTGTGTTGTTGTGGAGACGACTTCCGACGCGGAAGAGTGAAGTTGCTCTTTAAGAACACGTCACGCGAATAAACTAACCTGATTTGTCGATTGATTTTGTACTTGCTCGAGAGGCCGTTAATGGGCTGGGTCCCAGACTATACTCTCAGTGTTTGAAAAACACAGGGAGAACAGTCTGGCCGTGCCAGGCAAGGAACACAAAGGGCACGTCAATGGTGCTTCAACGATGCCGCCGCGACAACGCAGTGAAACCCGGCTGTTAAAGTCAATCAGCCAATGCACACCAGTTGCAGTGCGGCCGCGTGTTAGACGCGTCCCAGAAGCGGCTCAATGCGTCATTCACGAAAAGAACGGAAGTTTTTATTATTTGACGCGAGACGCGGCCCTCCTGCGTCAATACTACTAGGTAGGATCAGGCATCGGTCCATCAGATCTCTTGAGTCTGTGGGTAGATCGGGTCACCGTTTACTTGTCGTTGTTGATTTACTGCTGTCTTCTCTGCTATAAAAATAACCAACACGGCAGGACAGTATCAACTCTGCTTTTAATCTTGGCGCATCAGTACCCCTGTGTTCAAGACAAAACCCTCCTACCACAACAAAACAAGTAGGAACTAATATCCACTTAAAAACTGAAATTATAGAACATAAAATATAGAATATAAATGAATACTGCATCACATTTGTAAAACTTAAATACATGATAAAATGAATAATAGCTCATATAAATAAAATACATTGAAATGAGCTAAAACAATAAATTGAAATGAGCTAAAACACCTGTATTTGAATAATAATAATACACAAATCCCACTTACACAATTAAATTTATTATTTTTCTGTGTGGCGCTTTAACTTGAAAAAATCCATCAATAAAGCTTTAGAAAAATGTTCATAATAAAGAAATCGATTAATTGAGGCATTTTGTTTGTAAAATACGTGTTAAAATCTTTGTTATTGGGATTGATTTTCTCTTGAGCACAGGAGTTTTTTTCTTCTTTCCTTCAGAAAGAAAGCTTACCAATACGCGGGGTCTGAAAGGCAAATGGTTGTTGTATTATTATCTTTAAATACACGCTACTCTCGAGCAAACTTGCAATCCTCGCGTGAACCGATCGAGCCACTCGATGGACGCGCTGCTCGTAAAACGCGTCCTATGGAAAATGACTCCTAGCGTCACTGGTGCGTTGTCGCGCCGGTGTCGTTGACGCGTTATAGATGTGCCCGGTGTGTTACCGGGGTGAGACTTCAGCAGAATTCAGCTGCTCATGACATAAACACTTGCAGA